>NC_080865.1:80012635-80630225 GCF_030435755.1 Ochotona princeps | reverse complement strand
TGCATGCCTTTAGCCCCCTTAGGTATTTTCTGTTGTCATCAACCAGTCTTTTTCCCTGTATGAATTCTAGCTTACTTCCTGCCCAGCTGTCAATGTCTTGTTCAGTTTACCTGCAACAGGCATAAGCCCGTTAATTTTGACTCCGGCCTTACCTCACCTTAGGTGAGTGTCTAACAGCCTCTTCCCTATTGCTCTAAACCAGTGGTTCTCAAATATCTCATATGAAATGACCCATGGGTGCTAAGGAAATTTCCCAACCCAGCTTGCCACAGGACTAGTCCTCAACCACGACAGTGGGTGTTGCAGCCTAGTTGAGGCGACTCCCAATGACTCCCATCAGGCCCGGTTTGCCAGTGTATACTGGCTTACCCAGTATATCCCACATACCGTCTGCTTTTTGTGTACACCCATGGGTGCTGTGGTTTAGTTCAGCTCGATCCACTCCAGACCTGGCCCACACATATACAGGCTTGGCCTGCCCCCAACCCTTGCTCTCGTACTCACCAGCAGGAGGTACAGCCTAGCATGGGAGTGCTCACAGTTCCCCTACCAGATCTACTCCCAGGTGCAGATCCTATGCTTTCTAGGGTGTACTGTGGTCCAGCCTGGCCTGACTGGCACCCAGTCCCAGCACTTAGCCAGAGTACTATGGTGCAGCCTGACATGACTGGTATCCAATTCCAGCACTTTGCCGGTCGGTATTGACATCTAGCCTGTAACCATTCTGGCTCCTCAATGCGCCAGTGAATACAGCAGCCTAGCACAGCCTGGCACACCCCCAGTCACAGCTCTCATGCTCACCAGTGGAAATAGTGGCCTAGCAGGATAGCTTCTGAAGTTCCCCTACAGACCCTACTCCCAGACCAGGGTCTTGTGCATGTCAGTGGGTGCTGTGGCTGTCTAGCATGGCCTGTTCCTATCTTAACATTCACCAGCAGGTTGGTGCAACCTGGCTCATCTTGGCCCACCCCCAGTCTCAGCTCTCACCAGTGGATGAGCAGCCTAGCACGGCCCAGCCCACCTCCAGTCCTGTCCCTCATGTGAGCTTATGTTGTGGTCCAACCTAGAGTGGTTTTCTAGGGTGTACTGTGGTCCAGCCTGACATGCCTGGCACTCAATTCCAGCACTTTGCAGTGTGTTGACATCATGGCTGGGGCGCCTTAGCCTGACCCAAATATGCCCTCTGATTCCCTGCTCCAAACCACCCAGTCTAAGTTTATTTGCCTACTTTTGAAGTGCAGTGGCCTAAATTGTGGAGGCCCCCCAAAGAAGTCACTCATCCCATCAAAAATGTCCTCAGCAGCTCCCACTCTAAACACATTCTCAGGCCCCCTTCCCTGGGCAATCTACACCCCTCCTCCACTACCTAGTGGCATGCAACGTGCCTGTGGGACAAGTGCAGCTCAACGGCCCACACCTTAGAAAGAAAAAAAAAATAGAATGGGCAATTACGCTGGCACACTGATACAGTAAACACAAATTTGGCATTAACCAGGCCCAGAATGCTTACCTGCTATTGGCTGCTTTTCTCCCAGTAGTTTAATACTTGTCTAGATACAAAGCAACCTAGGCAATTGCCTACTAAAGGTTCTAGTAGTCAGAATAAAAACTAAAACAAAATTTGTGAACATCATTTTATTACTTCATTTTGGTTAACTCAGTATATTCTCATTTCAACACATAACTATTGATGAGACACTTTACATGAATTTTCACTCTAAAAATGCACCTCACATTGACCTAATCACATTTCAAGTGTTCAAGAGCTACAGAAAGCTAGTGACTAGTAGATAGTGTAGCTTTAACTAAAGCTTTGATCTCCTTTTGCAAAAGATGTTTTAAACCTGTCTTTTTCATTACTTCAGCTGCAACAAAATAAATGAAGCTGACGAAATTGTGGAAAAGTGATCCCTTCCAAATGAAAATAAAGTCAACCAAAACAGAAAGTAAACAAACATTTGAATGTTACTTATGTTGATAAACCTGCCTACATTTCAATTTCAGTGTTTTAAACAAACTTTTCTACTTATTTTAACAAATGCTACGTAAATATATCGAAATCAAATTTGTGCTCAGTAGTTTTACTTTGGATTCAAAAATGGAAAACGCGAACAGAACGAGTTCTTTCTTCTTTTGATGTCCTTTTCTATTCTTCCGAACTATGGAATAAAACAAGAGAAAATTAAAAACTGTACAACATTAATCTTCCTAAATCTAAGAAAACAGTTGCTATGTCCTTTTTGCAGTTAAAACCTCCATCAGATTGTTCCTGCGTCTAGTGGCTTCAATCATACGATTACAACATCCCTGCCTGACACCAGATACGGCTTGCTGCTGTTGTTTTCTGGAGAGGTGGAAGATCTCTCTCTCTCTCCATCTTTTAAACAAACAAACAAATACATCTTTTTTAAAAAAAAGAAAGGAAAAAACTGTACACATTCCAGAAATGATACTCCTTTACTCTCCCAGATTCCCACATAGGAAAAACGTTATTACTATGAAAGGTGCAGCTGTGAAAATGTGAAGGGCAAGCAATATACTAGTTTGTTATACTAAAAAAAAAACAGAATTTAAGCCTTAATTATAAATTCAGTGATAAATAATAATTATGCAAGTCTGTTTTCTTTGCCACATAAAATAGAAAAGTCTGCAACTCATCTGAAGAGGTGTCCATCATTAAATATGGTTCTAATTGAAACTCCTACCTATTTACTATTTGGAAATAATCATTTTGAAAGGTATCCTCTCCTGATTAGTATGGGAAATGGCATTTCTGTGGCCAAGTAATGATGGCCCAGCCACATAAACTGCTGCTTCTAGTAACTGTTTCAAAACCAAATATTGGTTTCAGGTACCAGGTACATTTATCAAACATTAGTAGTCTTACAGCTAGAGGACACAAGGCATCCCAAGAACAGATAAGTAGCCATAAAGTGTATTTCAAAATATTGCGTTTTACTAGCTTCCCGAATGTTCTAATAACATGCTATGTCAAACTTAATTTTAAACTGATCTTAGACAAAATTTTTTCTTGATTGGCTTAAGGGTGATTTTTCCCCCTAAAGTTATGAGTAACTGATAAATATCAGGAATGGCTGAATGATTCTTGATACCTTGATTCCTCAGGTTTTCCATCTGTTGCATCAGCATCTTTGTCAGGTCCTTTTTGTTCTTTGTTTTGCTCATTGTTGTCTTTCTCCGCTGCTTTCTCTTCCTCAGCTGTAGCACCTTCATCCCGGTTTTCATCCTGATATTTAGGTACCTCTTTGATGGAAAAAAAAAAAAAAACATTTTGACATGAGACACTCACAGAAAAAAAATATTTCAATATATAATTGGTAGCAACAGCCCTTAATTGTGTGAACAGTCACACACCTTTCATTGAACCCAGGTTGGTGGAGGGCAGCATGGGCTTCAAAGTTGTAAAGCTCATTTTAGAATTGAGCTTCGGCTCAGGGGCAATTTGGAAGTGACACAACCTGTTGCTTCCCTAGTGGAAGTGTGCGTTGAGCAGGGCCCGTCACTTTGGCTCAACCCAGAACCTGACTTAGTCCCAAGCTGCTGCCTACTATCTTCCCCGTGCCAGCCTTGGGTGTCCCCCCATCCCCCAAAGCTTGCCCCTGAAGCCTCTGCCCGGTTCTCACCCTCTGGGCCTGCAGCTTCCTCTGCGGCTTTCCCTGCGACCTCTTCCAATGCCTCGCTGGAAGCCTCCTCTGTGAATTTGCTGAATGCCTGCTCCACCACCTTGCTGACTGCCTCCTTCGCAGCTTCCTCCACAATTTTGCTCATGGCTTCATCCACAGCGTTGCTGGCAACCTCCTCCACAGACCTGCTGATGGCCTCCTCCACAGTGTTGATAGTGGCCTCCTCCACCACCATGCTGGCTGCCTCTTGCACAACCTTGCTGATGACCTCCTCCACAGCCCTGCTGACCGCCATCTTTGCAGCCTCATCTACTGCTTTGCTGGCAGCCTCCCCAATGGCCTTGGTGACAGCCTCTGCCACGGCCTTGCTGACTGCCTCTGCTACAGCTTTGCTGACCGCTTCCGCCACAGCCTCCTCTATGGCCTTGCTAACAGCCTCCCCCACAGCTTTGCTGCCCATCTCCTCCTTGGCCTTTCTGGTAGCCTCCTTCACAGCCTTGCTGGTAGCCTCTTCTGCAGCTTTACTGGCAGCCTCCTCCATGGCCTTGCTAGCAACCTCCTCCACAGCCTTGCTGCTACCCTCTCCCATAGCCCTTCTGCTGGCCTCTTCCACCGCCTTCCTGATCACCTCCTGCGCAGCCTTGCTAACTGCCTCCTCCATGGCCTTGTTGGTGGCCTCCTCCATAGCCTTGCGGACTACCTCTCCCACAGCCTTGCTGGCAGTCTCCTCCACGGCCTTGCTGACTGCCTCCCCCACAGCCTTGCTGGCTGCCTCCTCCACTGCCTTGCTGACTGCCTCCTCTATGGCTTTGCTGACTGCTTCCTCCACAGCCTTGCTGGCGGCATCGCCCACAGCCTTGTTGACCGCCTCCCTCACGGCTTTGCTAATGGCCTCCTCCACGGCCTTGCTGGTGGTCATCCCCACGGCCTTGCTGGTGACCTCTTTTGTGGCCTCCTCCAGGGCCTTGCTGGCCTCCTCCCACAGGGCCTTGCTAGCCGCCTCCCCCACAGCCTTGTTGCTGCCTTCTTTTGTGGCCTCCCCCATTCCCTTGCTGGTCGCCTTTGCCACACCCTTGCTGGTGGCCTCTGCCATGCCTTTGCTGGTGGCCTCCCCCACAGCCTCGTTGTTGCCTTCTTTTGTAGACTGCTCTGCGGCCTTGCTGGCAGCCTCCCCCACCACCTTCTGGATGGCCTCCTCCACAGCCTTGCTGATGACCTCCTCTACGGCCTTGCTGGCAGCCTCCGCCATGGCTTCCTCCACAGCCTTGCTGGTGGCCTCTTTTGTAACCTCCTCCAGGGCCACCTCCATGACCTTGTTGGTAGCCTCCTCTGCAGCCTTGCTGATGGCCGCCTCTCTGATGGCCTCTTCTCTGATGGCCGCCTCTCTGATGACTGCCTCGCTGATGGTTTCCTGGCTGATGGCAGCATTGCTGATGGCTGACTCTCTGATGGTCTCCTCGCTGATGGCCGCCTCGCTGATGGCCACCTGGCTGACGGCTGCCTCACTGATGGCCTCTTCTCTGATGGCCGCCTCTCTGATGACTGCCTCACTGATAGTTTCCTGGCTGATGGCAGCGTTGCTGATGGCTGACTCTCTGATGGTCTCCTCGCTGATGGCCGCCTCGCTGATGGCCTCTTCTCTGGTGGCTGCCTCACTGATGGCCGTCTTGCTGATGGCCTCCTCGCTGATGGCCGCCTCTACAGGCTCTGTGGATTCCCAGGTCGTGGTGACGCCATCTTTGGCCTGCTCAGACTCTTGAGCAGGCCCGACCGCGCCCTCGAGTTGTTGAACGGGCGCGGCCGGAGGCAGGCTGGGGAGGCCGCCATATCCCAGGCTTAATGCGGGTCTGACCCTGGGCAGCTCAGGCACATGGAGCACTGGAGGCTCGGGGGATGCAGGGGCCGTGGGGGCATCGTGCCTGAGATTCACGCGAGCTCTGGGTGCCCGGATCAGGATGTGGTCGTTACGATAGACCCGGTGGAGGAATGAATTGCTCATGTCCAGGAACACCCAGCGGAAGCCCAGCATGGGGAAGTGGTGTGCGTGCAGGACAACATTCACGCCCCTGACGACCAAGGCCTGGTTCCCCTCTCGGGGCACCAGCCCCAAGTCGGGGTCCTCTTCCTCCCGGGGCGCCGGCCCCAAGTCGGGGTCCTCTTCCTCCTGGGGCGCCGGCCCCAAGTCGGGGTCCTCTTCCTCCCGGGGCGCCGGCCCCAAGTCGGGGTCCTCTTCCTCCCGGGGCGCCGGCCCCAAGTCGGGGTCCTCTTCCTCCCGGGGCACCGGCCCCCAGTCAGGGTCCTCTTCAGATCCCCCCGTGGCAGCGGCCTGGGCCCCCTCCTCTCTCTCCTCTGCCTCCTCCTCCCCGGGGCCTCCCTCGAGCTCTGAAGCCTCGGCCTCCTCGGCGGCCATGGGGGCCTGGCCCTCGTCAGGACCCGGGCCGCGGCCCAGCCCCGCTTCAACTGCCCCGGCGCCAGCTCCGATCAGACTTGCCAGGTCTTCTTGGCCCTCTGGCGTTGGTTGGCGATCCCCCGTGGCGGACATGACACCCGTTGGTACCTCAGCAGACACTCGGCCTGGGTTGGTGGCGTCCGCGAGGACGACGGCAGCAAAGATGGCGGCCGCGAGCTGGTGGCCGTTGAGCAGAGGCTAACGGCCGTCGAGCGGAGGCCAACGGCCGCCAAAATCGGGGTGAGGGGAGGCAGAGGCGCCCGCTGTGGAGACACAAACTTCTCTAATGTTGTCTGAGGAGGCTCAGGACAGGAAGGGTCGGGCAGCGGCCATTCCCAAGCACAGCGGGCAAAGGGGCGCCTCAGACGCCAGACAAGGTGGGAAGCGTCTAGCCGCCAAGTGAGGGCGAGGCTCGCAGGGAGCCCCGGATCTAGACAGCGTCACCAAAGGGTCACGCCCCTCTCAATGACCTCAAAGCTCATTTGCTGGAAAAATGAAGATTGACACACCATATGTCCAATGGATGATCAAGGCCCTCAGGTTGTAGAATCACCTACCTTGTTTTTTTTAAGGTGTATTTGAAACAGTTAAGGAGGAGGTAGGGACAAGGAAGTGGGAGGAAGAGATCTATCTGCTTCTTTACTCACAGACTGGCCAATGACCCAGAAAGAGCTTTACCCTCTGTACCACAAGGTCGGCCTCAGAATTGCCTACCTTTGAAAAGAATTACGCATGCACACACCCACCCTGCTAAAATGTCTTCCACCTGCTGGTTCACTCCCTAAATGGCTGCAAAAGCTGCAGCCAGGAGGTTCTTCTTGGTCTCCTACATTGGGGCAGGGACCCAAACACTGGGGCCAACCTTCCCTGCTTCGCCAGGCTGTTAGCACAGAGCTGGATCAGAAGTGGAGCAGTAGCTCTGGGCCGAGTGTACTAAGCCAGGTCCACCTCTCAGAGGACGAGGAGGACAGTGAGGAGTTCCACTCCAATGCTGGGGACAGTGACTTGGACTCTGATGAATGAGGCTTCCTTTGGGCCTCCTTGGTCAGCCTTCCCTGTTCTCCAGCCTAGGTGGTTCACCATTCCCCAATTTAATTTGTTTCTATTTGTATGCTGTCTGATCCTGAAATCACTAGAATAACTAACACCTTTAGCCTTTAAAAAATAGTGAGTAACTAGGAATAAATCATCTCTCCTGGTCTGGGACAATATTACCCTCTGATCAAAACAAAGCAACTCCCTTCCCCCTACCACTACCAGATAGAAAACAAGCTCGTTCTTCGTTGTCTTCCTTTAACTTCATTTGTTGCTCTTGATCTAATTTTCCTCTGGGAAGGAGAAATTATAAAAGGACTAATTATGTCCTCTTGATGTGTTAGGAATTTCCTAGCATAATATCATCTCAGTGTTCTAATTTGCAGGCTGAATAAGTGAGAGTTCCCCTGCTGGGACAGAGAATTGGGATCTGGTAGGCTCTGTGCCACATTTAACAGACCTGCTGGACAAACTACCCGTTATTTTGTGATTTATTTGATTATGCAATGCCTTGTTCCTAAATGAATTTGAGGTAAATGACTATAGATTTTTGAAACCAACTATATGTCAGAAGCAATATGTGGTCTTATAATAAATGTGTTCTGTCCCCCATCCACCCAGGGGAAATAATAGGAAAATGGTAAGTTCCTTAGGACAAAATGGTAAGTTTCTTTTCATGCTTGGGATATGGTTCTGTGCATAGTAGGTACTCAGCAAATGTTCCTAAAGCATTGGTTCCTCAACAGTTAAATTACTGAGTACCTGCTCCAAGATAAACACTCCATCAGATCCTTTGGATGGAAAGGTAACTCAAAACATGTAAATGAATTACTGCAGTACTGTGAGATAAGTACAATTAAGAAGCTAGCTATAAAGTATAGGGGTAAATAGAGAAGTGATTATGTCTTGAAAAAAGTTGGGAAGTCTTGTCTTCTAGAGATCATTTTTAAGCTGATTGTTGGAAGAATTAGGGACTTGCCAGATGGAAAAGTCCAGGCAGAATGTAACAGAAAGTGAAAAGGCCAAAATCTAGGAATGACAGAGTGTGTTCCTAGTTTGTTTGTTTGTTTGTTTGATTATACTGCCTTTGTTTCAGGAAGAATTTAAGGTAATTTATGTTCCAGTCTTTTCATACTGGAGTGGTTAGAGATGAGACTCAAAGATGGCAGGAAGTATATTATCAAGAGTTTTGTAATTGATGCTTGAATATGAATTTTATATACTGGAAAACGAACCCAAGAGGACTGATAATCAGATTTGTTGTGAATTTTCTGTATATTGAATGAATGAAGATAGAAATTGAAGATTAATATGTACATTTACATGATTTCATTTTTGTAAAAGGCAAAAGTGCATTTATGTGTGTTTATATATACTTGTATATACAAAGGAAAATGTTTCAAAGGATATACTTTAACTTGTTCACAGTGATAACCTCTGGGGAAAGGGATTAGAGGGAAGGGGATTTATGTGGCTGTCTGTATACTGGGTGGGATATTGTGCTTTTATTTTTGTATTTGAATTTTTAATAAATATGTATTATTTATAATAATAATAAAAAAGAAGTGGAGCAGTAGAGTGTAGAATTGATATCCATATGGGATGTTAGAATCATAGGCAGCAGCTTAACCAGTATGCCAAATTGCCGACCCCCACACCACCGCCCAGTCTTGCTCTTTTAGGCATATTTTTATCAGAAAAAAAAAGTAGTTCAATTCGTAGGTAACCTGAGTCATAGTGAAGTGTGGATATGTCCTGTTTTCAATCAGGTAAAGGTCATTTAATTACATAAAGCTAGTTATAAATGCTAAATACCGGGCCAGCATGGTGGCTCAATGGCTTTATCCTCACCCTGCATGCCACCAGGATCCCATATTGGAACCGGTTCTAATCCCAGCGGCCCCACTTCCCATCCAGCTCCCTGCTTGTGGCCTGGGAAAGTGGCCGAAGATGGCCCAAAGCCTTGGGACCCTGCACCCATGGGGGAGACCCAAAAGAGGCTCCTGGCTCCCGACTTTGGATTGGGTCAACTCTGGGCATTGTGGCTGCTTGAGGAGTGAACCAGCAGATGGAGGACCTTTCTCCTTCTCTATTAATCTGAGCTGCTTTTTCAATAAAATAATTTAAAAAAATGCTATGTACCTCAGGCTTCAGCAGGGTTAAAAACTTCCCAAGAAAGGAAAATTAGGTAACTTAAACATAGTTAAGCTACTTAGAAAAGAATGGGTACAGTTGAGATAGATACATTCTCCTGAATGTTGAAGTGATAACTGACAGGCACTGGAAGGTGTTCAATGGATTCTGCTAAATTCACTTTAGTGTTCTGAAGAATGAAAAACACTTAAAAATGGATCAGGTTATCTGGTAACTAAGCCTGAAAGTGACAGGGCAAGTTTCTGAAGATGCTTCTGAAGTGACAGCCCATGAGTTTTTGTTAATTTCAAGATGAACTTTTATCAAGAGTTCAAATAGAGGCAATTCAGAAAATTTTGGAGAAATCGGCTGCTATTTTATATGCTACAACAATGTTTTATTATATTAAAATTAGTTTTCTAAAAAACAGCAAGAAACATTTTTCATATATCAATTTTAGGAAACATAATATCATTGAAGTGATCAGGAATATTACTCATTTCATCAACACAACAAAATTTCAGTGTTTTTCTGTTTTTTTTTTAAAGAGATTTGTTTTTATTAGAAATTCAGATATACAGAGAGGAGGAGAGACACAGAGGAAGATCTTCTGTCCAATGATTCACTCCCCAAGCAGCTGCAACAGCCAGAGCTGAGCTGATCCGAAACTAGAAGCCTGGAGCTTCTTCCAGATCTCCCATGCGGGTGCAGGGTCCCAGGCCACAGGCAGGGAGCTGGATGGGAAGCAGGGCTGCCAGAATTAGATCCATATGGGATTCCGGTGTGTGCAAGTGGGGACCTTAGCTGCTAGGCTACTGTGCTGGGCCCTGTTTTTATTTTTTTTCTGTGCTCCTACCTCAGAAATAGAGCATGATGTTGTAAATAATTGATTTAAATCTGGAAGGTGTTGCAAAAAATCTCTCATCTAAGCCCCTCATTATGAAGGTGTCAGACCTGAGGCAGAATCCCAATTATAGCTGGCATTACTGTTTGGCCCCTGATGGTATCTAGGGACAGTTATTTATTTCTGGGCCTCATTGTTATCATATGTGAAGTTAGAGTAATGATTACCTAGTAATCATAAAAAGTTGTTCTGAAAAATCAAACATTATAGGTCACAGTCCCTTTCTCGCTGTGAGGTGGTATACTTGTATATGTTACAATAATAAGTTTTCCATATTCTTGAATTATTGTGGAGAAGCTATCAAATAGTCTCTCAGGCCTTCAGAAAATCTTCTAATTTGGTTTTGGAAGAATAATATTTTCCCAGTTGCATGGGTATACAAATATCTGTTATGTACAGGTGCATCCTTCTTGACTGAATGCACAGCCTGTCTATGGTCAAGATTTGAGTCAGTAAGATAGATGGATTTGAGATGAGATTACATTAAGGATATTAACTGTTGAAAATATTTTGCTAGCTTGATTTTATTTTCCAAATTGGTTAATATTCCTAAATATATAGTGCTACTTTTTGGTGTCGTAAAATTAGCAATATCTTTGCTTCTTTGTTGTTGTTGTTTTTGTTTTTGGTAAATCTTTCCTCATCCAGAAAATCGTATTTTACCTTTTCCCCGTGGAACTGCCTTAATCCGTAGTGTGTGATTATAATTTCAGTTTATTTTTACAGAACTTTTGTTGAACAGTCCTTCTCTCAATAGCAATGCATGACCAATTTCTGCAACATGTTCTACAAAGGTAGAGGAGATGGCAAAATTTCAGAACTAGAAAGGGCTTTAAATGTTGAATCCAAGCCTATTGCTTTTCAAGTGGGGACACTAAATCTTAGAGCCAGTATCTTGTTTTTCTAAGATCATACTACTTATTGGAGAATTAAGGCTAGAACAGCTATCTGATGTTTAGTCTGGAATATAGACATGTATACTTCTTGTACACTGAGCTTCAGGGTAACTTCATAGCAGAAGCCTGATTATAATTAAACAGAGAAGTAAATGACCATGGATCCAGGGTTTCTGAAACTCAGACAAGCCTGCCTCCTTATCCACCAGCAAGCATTGAATACACACCTACACATAATGCCTCGTGCAAAACCTTAGCAATGATGGTAACAGGTGTCATCATCTCTGGTGGCAAAGATCTCACAATCTACTTGGGGAAAAGGACTACACATTGAGACTTCAGGCAATAGAAGAGTAACTAGCCCCTGAAATTTAGAGCTGTCATGGAACTCAGAGCCGGGATATTGCATTCTTCTACTGGATATCAGTGATCTCACAAAACACTAGTAGCAGACAAGATCCTTCCCCTTTGTTTCTGATTTCTATTTTCCTGGAATAACTTGTTCCATCATTTCACTTTTTCTGTATCTTTGTGAGGTGTGTTTCTTGGAGATAGTTATAAAAATGAATGTTTTCCTTAATTTCAGGCAGCCTGTATTCTTTTTAATTAGAGAATTTGGTTTATTCTCAAGATTATTATTGATCACTGATGTTTTGTCCTGACATTTCTTCCAAAATATTCCTATTGCTTTTTGGATATTCTGTGTACTTTCACTAGGAGGTTTTCTGCCTTCACATTGTATCATAATGTTGATTCTCTCCCTATTTTTATGTATAGCCACCCTTAAGTGTCATTCACAAACCTGACTGGATTGTGGAGAATGTCCTTGAATTCCTGCTTGATTTGGAAGGTATTTATCTCATTGTGTATGACTGAGAGTTTTGCTGAATATAGTACTCTAGGTTAACGGGGTTTTCCTTTTAGGACTTGGACTATATTACTCTATTCACTCCTGGAGAAGATTTCTGATGAGAATTCTGCTTTCAATCTAGTTAGAATTCCTTTAAAATAATCTGAAATATTTGTCATATGTATTTTAGAATCTTTCATGCACCTGCGTGGGAGACCCAGAAGAGGCTCCTGACTCTTGGCTTCAGATCAGCTCAGCTCCAGCTGGTGCAGCTGCTTGGGGAGTGAATGAACAGACAGAAGGTCTTTCTGTCTTTTCTTCTCCCTGTTTATCTGCCTTTCCAATAAAAATAAATAAATCTCTTTTTTTAAAGTACTTTCGGGATTATTTTTTAGGTCTGTGTGCAACTGTAAATGAAATTTCAATATTTCAAACCCATTTAACTACATTTAATGAGTTTCTACCTGGACTTCAACTGGACAGGATTAATATGCAAAGTAATGACAAATACCAAGGAACAGAATCTACTTCTTTTTATAAACATTTATTTATTCTTATTGAAAATGCATATTCACACAGAGGAGAGACAGAGAGAAAGATCTTCCCTCTACTGACTGGTTCACTCCAGCCACAACAGCCAGAGATGGGCTAATCTGAAGCCAGAGCCAGGAACTTCTTCCGGATCTCCCACACAGGTGCAGGGTCTCAAAGCTTTGACCCATTCTATACTGCTTTCTCAGGCCACAAACAGGGAACTATATGGAAGACAGAGCAGCCTGGATACAAACTGGTGCCCATATGGGATACTGCCATTACAGGCAGAGGATTATTAGCCTGCAGAGCCTCCACACCACCCATCAATATACTTCTATAAATGCCAGTCAGAGAGTTCCCCAAGGAACTTTGCCTGGGGTGACTCAGACTTGACTCTTGTGTGTACCAGCTAGTGCAGGGTCAGGTTCAATTTGTCACCTATACCAGCCAATATACATATCGGTGAATACAGCTGCCTGGTCAGTTCTACTCCAGACCCATATTACATGCAAACTGATGGATGCCTCAGTCCAAACAAACCAGCCCACCACAGACCTGGTCCTCACACATACCAGTAGGTGCCATGGGCTAGTCAGGGCACCTCCCAATAGCCCCCATTAGGCCCAAACCCAGCCCTGGTTTTTGCTTGTACCAGCATCTGCTGTGACCTAGCCTGGCCCAGCACATTTTCTGTCTGGCTCTCATGCACACCCATGGGTGTTGTGCCTTAGCTCAGCCTGACTTGCCTTCAGGCTCAGCCTTCACATATGCCAACAGGTGCTGCTGCCTTGTACAGCCTGGCCCATCCCTAACCCTTGTTCTTGTGCTCACCAATGGTAGGTACAGCCTAGCAGGGGAGTTCCCACAATTTCCCTGCCTGCCGTGTTCCCAGCCATGGATCTTGCACCTGCCAGGAGGTACTGCAGTCCATTCTAGCATGTTTTGCACCCAGTCCTGGCACTTTGCAGCTGATATTGTGACCTAGGCCAGCTGATATACACCCATTCTGGAGTTTGTGCACACCAGTGGGTGCAGTAGCCTAGCGCCGTATGGCCTACCCCCAGACAGGCCTGTCCCCAGTTTCAGCTCTCATGTTCACCAGTTGAAGCAGCAGCCCAGCAAGGGAGTGCCGAAGTTTCCTCACCAAGCCCATTCTGAACCCCAGGTCCTGTGTGTGCCAGCAGGTGCTGCAGCCCAGTCTGAGATGGTCTTTCCCTAGTCTTGGGATTCACCAGCTGTTGCTACAACCTGACTTAGATTGCCCACCCCCCAATCCCTGCTCTCTTCAGTGGATCTAGCAGCCTACCCCAGCGTGGCCCATCTCCAGTCCTCATGTGAGCTGGTGGATATTGCAATTCAAGCCATCCTGGCCTGCACTCTTGTCCTGGCTCTCACTCATGCCTGTGTGTGCTGAGGACTGACTCTACCCATCCTGCCCCCAGATGCAGCTTACACATATGTTAACATGTGCTGACGCCCAGCCTTGTCTGGCCTGCTCTCAGTTCTAGTTCTCACACTCATCAAAGAGCTGTTCCTAGCAGAAGAGTTCCCCAAATTACCCTATTGGGTCCATTCCTAGCAATAGATCTAACATATGCAGGCAGTTGCACTATCCAGACTGACATGACCCTAGTCCTGGCATTCACTAACAGGTACTGTGGCCTACCCTGAATTACCCACACACATTCCAGCTCTGGCAAGTGAGTGCTACAGCTTAGCTCAACCTGGCCTACCCCCAGACCCAGCTCTCATGTCACCCAACAACCACAGTGTAGCCCATCCTGACCCCCACCCATGTTGGCTATCATAAGTGCCAGTGGGTGCTGAAGTTTAGCCCAATCTGGCTTTCCCCCAGACCCAGTTCTCATGCACACCAATGGGTGCAATAGCCCTGTCCAGCTTGGTCTGCCCAGAGCCCTTATGCTCACCAGTAGGAACTGTAGCCCAGCAGAGCAATCTCCAGAGCTCCCCAACCAGGCTCATTCCCAGCCTCAGATTTTACTTTTGTTGTGGATACTTCGACTCAGTCTGGCATGGCCCATCCACAGTCTCAGCTCTCACTGGCAGGTGTTGCAGCCTATCCCAGAAGACCATGGTCCACATTCTCCTAGCTCTCCTGTGTGTCAGCAGGTACTGAGGATGGACCCAGCCTGGCCTGTCCTCAGACTAAACCCACACAAATGCTGATGAGTGCTACAGACTTTCCTGGCCTAGGCCACCCCAAGCCGCAGCTCTTGTGCACCCCAGCTTGAGCTGTGGCCTAATAAGAGAGTAACCCAATTCCCCTACAAGATCTATTCCCAGCCCCTGATCTCACACGTGCCAGCAGAGGTAGCGGCCCTAGTTGGTATGATCTATCTTCATTTCCAGCCTTTGTATGAGCCTGCAGATGCTGCAGACTGGCCCTACCCAGCCTGCTCCTAGCCCCAGCTCCTGCAAGTGTCAGGTGGGTTGCTTTCACATGAGTTCGGTGGTCAAGCTTGGCTTGGTCCATCACTGCCCCAGCTCTTTGCATAAACTGGCAAGTGCTGCAGTCCCACAAAGGCAAGCTCACAAATCCCTTACAGAATCTGCACTCCAATCCTGTTCTCTTACATGCTGGTGGGTGTCATGGTCCGGCCTGACATGGTCCACCCCCTGCTATGACACTCATGAGTGGGTACTTTGGCCTAGTCCAGTCAGCCATTCACCTAGCTCTGGCTTTTATGAGTACCAGTGAGTGGCAGGCAATGTCATGTAACCCAGCCCAGGTCTCTCCCGTGTGCAAGTGCCTTGGCCTGACCCAGACATGCCCTCCAATTCCCGCCCTCCCAAACTACTCCATATCAGTCTCTTGCCTACCTGCAAATGCAGTGGCCTGGTCTATGAAAGACCCCAGAACTCACTCCCACCTTGTCAAACATGCCCCCAGCCACTCTCACTCCAATACATCTCCAGACCCTGTTTCCTGGATGATCTGCAGAGCTACCATCTGAGGGGTTGAGTTGACATGTCCTAGCCTGGAGTTCCCAACTTTCTCCACCCATCTTAACAATAATAATGATGATAATAATAATAATAGTAATAATAGTAAGCAACTATGCTGGCACGCTGACATAATTAGCACAGGATTATTTGTTTGTTTTTAGGTCCTGAATGTCTGCTGTTGACTGCTTTTCTTCCAACAGTATAACACTTGCCTAGGTACAAGACAACTAGGCCCTTGCTTACTGCTGGGCGAGGATGAAATAATTTAAAAGCATTTTTGAACTTACAACACATGCGCATTTTCAGAGCCATTGAGTATTCAATGCTACTTGAGAGAGATTGGCCTCAATAAAGAATAAGTCAATCTTGGCCCCTAAATAAAAACAAAATTCTCTCTCTCTCTCTCTCTCTCTCTCTCTCTCTCTCTCTCTCTCTCTCTTACACACACACACACACACACACAAATTCCCTTTTATCACCAGGTAACTATAGAACTACAGAACTGCTGTGCAGAAAAAAGTTTCCACAGAATTGGTCCCACAGGCAATCTTCGGTGGGCAGTGGACATCTTTCTGTCATCTGTGGTCCATGACACCTGGGCTCTGTGCCAGGAAATTAATGCCATCCAGGGTTTCAGATTTCCTTAGGAAAAACTGCTCTTTTCCAACATCCCACTCCCTCTGTCAGGTGACAGAAGAGGCCAAGTCCTTTCCCTCTGCAGACCTGCCATCAGGGTTTGGGGAGGGGGCCGGGGGCATGGGAGGGAAGCATCCATCAACTCTCCAGCAGGGATGGCCAGTCTGAAGTTCTCCTTTACAGTCTGTCTCAAGGCTTCCCACCTCTTGGGCAGCCTTCTTTCTGTACCTGCTGCCTCTCCCTACCCCAGGCTGTGCTGAATGCCTGTGCTAAGTGTGTGCATGCTTTAGCCCCTCCACAAGAGCACAGATCTTTTAGGGCGCATGTCCAGGCCTTCTTCAAGTTGATACCACCCCTAGTGCCCACCACAGAACTCTGCACCAAGTATTTAATTAATGATTGTTGAATTACTCATTGGGCTTCAAAATAGCTGCCACTATTAGTGGGTTTCTATGCGACCTGCTTAGGAATTAAATAACTACAAAGGGCCTTCAGATCCCCTCCTCCTATCTTTCATTATGACATCTCCATGTCTCTTTGTGAAAAGAAAAAAAAAAGCAAGGAGAATGTTAAGGTTATTACCTTATCCAAGTGCCTCTTGGTATACTAATTGGCATCAGGAAAAATCTCCATGTTGTGGGAGAAGCCTAAGTTTGGGCAGTAATTCAAAATATGGAAGCACATCTGGATGCCATGGGATTGAAATGATAATAATAATAATATAACCACTTCTTTCCCTTTCAAGATTTTGATTCAGGGGGTCTGATGGCTTCTGCAGACTCTCTCTGCAATAGGTAGACACTGCCACTGGGTGGAGCCATGTGACTGTGTCAGAGTAGAAGTCTGGTTTTGCGCTAAAAGAAAAAAAAAGTGTATATTTATATATGACTAGAAGAATTTATTTTTGTAGCTACAGGGATCAAGAATTCTATTCCAGGAGGGTAACCCAGGAAATGTCTCCTGGAAAATCCTAGTCCTGTTATTTTGTTTTACCCCTTGCGCTTCCAGGTTCACAGTAAAATAATTTAATTGTTTTGCTACTGTTGAGGAGTGTTTGTGTATGTTCCATATATGTTCTAAATATTAATTCTTTGCTGGATGTGTGGCTTGGAATATCTTCTCCTTTTCTGTCATATGTCTTTTCACTTACTGGATTGCTTCCTGTACCATGTAACAGCTTCTGAGGTTGGTGTAACCTCATCTGCTTAGTTTTGCTTTTGTTGCCTGTGCTTTGGGGGGTCTTAGTTTTTTTTAAAAAAAAAAACTGTTAGTATCTGTATCAATGTCTTGAAATATTCCCCCCTTTTATCCTAGCAATTTTGTAGTTTTGAGGCCTATATTGGGTTGATTTTTGCATATCAGAGAGATAGGGGTCTACTTTGATTAGTCTACATTTGCATGTCCAGTTTTCTCAGTGTAATTTATTGAGAAGACTGTCATTTCTCCAGTGTATGGTCTTGGCACCTTTGTTAAAAATCCATTGACTGAGTGCGTACAGGTTAGTTTCTGGTCTCTATTCTGGTCCATTGATCTAATCTTTTCTAGTTATTATAGTTTTCTAATATGTTATGAAATCAGGTATTGTATTGCCTGCAGCTTGAATTTTTATTGCTCAGGATTCCTTTGGCTGTTTTGTGTCTTCAGTGGTTACATATGTAGTTCAAAACTGTCTAATTCTGTAAATGATGGCATCAACATTTGGATACGAATTGCACTGAATCTGTAGGTTGCATGGACATTTTGATAATTTAAATTGTTCTAATCCATGTTGGATATTGTGGTCTTGAAGCCAGTAGCCTGAAGCCAAGAAGTGCAGAGAGATTTCAACAGTCAGTGTGCGTTACCCTGGAAATTGTGGCCGACCCGCAGGACACAGAAGGGACTTATTGCAGTTCCCACTGAACATGAAAAGGTGCTCATGAAATTTATGTCCTGAACACCTTACATAAAGACACAAATCCAAAAGGAGACTTCTTGCAGTCTGGGCCTCTGGGCTTAAGGATTTGGCTGTTGCTGGCACCCAGTCCCAAGAAGCAGAGGGGACGTTACCTGAATTGTACAGAGCAAGCATGGCGCTCCCAGGGTTCAGGAGGGATGCAGAGGGGCCAGCTCCCTCCAGACACAATTTCTTTCATCTGACCAGTCTGGCGGGTGTCTGGTAGCGATGGAGCCACCTTTGTCTCCTAAAACAGAGTGGAGTTTAGCAGAGGCCAGACTTTAGCAACCCAGGTCTGGAGGTGGAGGGAGGCAATGTGGGATTATTTAACAGAGTAAAACAGCTGCTGAGTCCTCGGTAAGTTTCCTAGACTGGATTTAAAACAAGTGGAGACTGTGAAAATCTGTAGCTGTCGTTACTGGTCTGTGGCTTCCCTTTTCCTGGCAACATGGCATCTCCCCTAGCCAGGAAGCTGGGGTAAGAGCTGCAGCCTGTTCTGCTGGCTTTCGGTGTTCATGCTGTTCACAGCTCCCTTCGCTTTTTCACTGAAATCTTCCCTCCACCAATATCCTGGAAATGCGCTCCCTCTTCATTGTTCCGGCTCTCTTCCATTCATCCATCTTGGATCTACCTGTTCTATATTTTCCTTTCTCCCTAGCACTGTATCTTTGACCACAGAGAGCTGCCCAAGTTTTCAGACTACAGAATATTCTGAAATATATATGTTTTATATACATATCAGTTTATATAATCAGTCCTTATTGACATAATCCCCGATTTTTTGCTATTTTGAACAAGGATGCAATGCATGTGTGTGTGTAAGTACTAAAATATTTTAGTTTTGACCCATATTGTCAAATCATCCCCCAGTTTGAAGGTATTGCCAGTTTACAGTTTCAACAGCAATGCACAAGAATACTTACTTTCTTACACCCTGAATCACACGATGTGTAATTAAACTTCAGCCAACGTAAAAACTTCAGCCAAAGTAAAAATTTGAGTACTGGGCCCGGCATGATAGCCTAGCAGCTAAAATCCTCGCCTTGCATGCGCCGGGATCCCATATGGGCGCTGGTTCTAATCCCAGCAACCCCACTTTCCACCTAGCTCCCTGCTTGTAGCCTAGGAAAGCAGTCAAGGACGGCCCAAAGCTTTGGGATCCTGCACCCATATGGGAGACCTGGAAGAGACTCCTGGCTCCTGGCTTCGGATCAGCTCAGCTCCAGCCATTGCGGCCCTTTGGAGAGTGAATCATCAGACAGAGGATCTTCCTCTCTGTCTCTCCTCCTCTCTGTATATCTGACTTTGCAATAAAGATAAATCTTTAAAAATTTTTTGGGTGTTGCTTTACTTTGCATTTCTTTTATTGTTACTATTCATGGGAATCTTTTCACTAGTCAGAGAACTGCTTCATTTGCGGATTCATTCCATTACTGATTTTTATATTGAATTGGTAGAATTTTTCCTATGGTTTTCCTTGAATTTTTCATGATTTTGGTTTTAGAATTTTTAATCCATTGATGTTTCATTATAGTGTAAGGTATGAGGTAGGGACACCCAGGTTTCTTAAAATAAATACCATTTTATTGACACTATCTACAAAATCTTCCCAATTACTAGATTTTAAAGTCCTTTTAGAATTTCACATATTTTTCTCTCATAGTTTTCTCATAATTATTTTAGTTTTTTCAGAAGCAAGATGAATAATCAGCAAATATAAATAATATAGTATAATGCATGTCATTATTTATATTCCAAATTGCTTTTATGTGTCATAATACATTAGTAAGATACTCAGGAAACTCACTCTTTTGGCAAAAGTTATTTGAATGCTTCAATAAAGGATGGTAGAATAGACATTAGTATAAAGGAGAATCTTCACACCTCACATCTTACCAAAAAATTAACTCAAAATGAATCATAGAGTTAAATGTAAATAAAGCATAAGATAAAATATAAGACTTTGAATTAGGCAATGTGTTTTCACATATAACACCAAAAGTCCAAACCACAAAAGGGGAAAGACAGTTAATTCTTTTCTTTATTAAAATTAAAAATTGACCTGCAAAAGGTGATAAGAAGGGAAGCCACAAAATGAGAGACTATCAAAAAGTTGGTGGGCTTCAGGGGAAGCTATTTTAAGCTGTTGGGACTCACGAGACATCAAATCCCATATTAAGAGTCTGTAACATGTCCATTTTCAGTTCTGAATGGTGACAACTGATTCCTAGGACAGCTGGTGCTAAGGATTTGCAGTTCTCCAGGCATCACAGACAATGAGTATTAAGACTCATGTGGCAAAACAGATCCAAATATTTTAGAGGGAAAAATCAAATGTCAAAGCATTAATAATCTATGTATTTAATTGAACCACCTGTTAAGAAGAAGTGTGACTCCCAAATATCTCATTGGTTTGTTTCCCTGTATGATATAAAGATGAGGTGTATGTCCTTTGATTGAGGTTCCTAACACAAGCCTTTCGCTCACCTGGATCACTTTCTCAGACTTCTGTGTTGGCATCAAGTAAAGCAAATAAGGAGAGGAAGAAAGAGAAGGAGAGGTTGGGGAGGTAGATGAGAACTACTGCAGGAATATAGGAAAAGTTATAGTCATTGGAAATAGTTTTTGAACTTTCCTAATTTTTATTTTTGATAGCTTCAGCAAAATTTAAAAAGTGTCTTTATTGGGAATAAGTGCTGGCTTTGTTCACTCATTCTCTAGAACATATGTGGTCTATATTCAATTAAAATGTCAATCTCAGATGGTGACAGTATTCTTAAGCTTGATTACATAAAAATAATGATAAGAAAATGGGTCTTTCCTATTTTTATAAATTATCAATTAAGCGTGGTATCGCCTGGTTAAATGGCTTGAGCTCACGTTTTCTAAATTAAGAAATTAAAAGCTTCACATACTAGCTTCAAATTTCATTAAGGGAGCATAGATAGTCTAAAACAGACTAATAACTAAATTAATATGCATGGGACAAGTTAATACATAATGGAGAAAAATAACTGAAACAAATATTTGATGTGAATGGCACTTGAATATGGATGAAAATTAAGCAAACCAATTTGTGAAGTAGAGATGGCCTCAAAGCACATTGTGAGAGCTAAGGAGTTTAGAAACTTTGCAGCAGTAGAGAAGAAGCAGGTCAAGGGGAGTAACGCTTTCATTAGCAGTCTCTTATTGTAGGCTACTGCTACTCTTTGCACACATCCAAATCTATTCATATATAGTCATGGCCTCAGAGCCACTGTGCAATCAGCGACGGGCCACATATACCATGACATAGACCTTATAGCCTTCAGCAGGCTGTAACACTTAGGTTTGGGTAAGCACACCATTTGATGCTTGCACAATAACAATATTGCTTAATGATGCATTTCTCAGAACACACCCCCATGTTTAAGTGAATCTCGGCTGCATTGTGTATGTGTGTGTGTCTATGTTTGTGTGTGTGTGCTCAACTTCATCTCCACCTGCAAAGAACATGAATTCTTAATGCTCTGACTTTATATCTTAGTTGAGAAGGTTTATTTGAAAGTTGGAGTTACAGAGAGACAGGGACAGGGAGAGAACTTCCCGTTCAGTAGTTCACTCCCCAGATGGCCCCTAATAGCTGGGGCTGAGCCAGTCCAAACATAGGAGGCAGGAATTCTATCTGCTTCTCCCACAAGAGGATCAGGGACTGAAATTTCTTTTCCAGTTCATTAATAGGAAGCTCAGTCAGAAGTGGAGCAGCCAGGACTCCAACTAGTGCTCACAGGGAATGCTGATGTTGTAGGTGGTAGCTTTACCTGCTGTGCCAGAAAAAAACATATATTTGATATATTTTCAGTATCTGGCCCATAACAGATCCTCCTTCTCTCTCTGTTTCACTATATATATATTTTAACACTTCTGTAAAATTTATAGGCATAAATGTACTTACACATGCATTTAGTTTTATACAAATAGTTACAGAGCAGACATTTCAGCATTCTATGACAATATGGCTAACAAAAAGCTAAAACCTCAGTCGGAATTCAGTGTTGGCAATAAAAACTATTATGGTCAGAAGGCCAGGGCTGTTGTGCAGCAGGTTAAACCACTGCTCAAGATTCTGGCATATGGTGGGGGTTATTGTGGGTCGCCCCGACTAGACTGCAGCTCTCACTGGTTGATGCGGGGGCCGAGTGTGTGCTGGGCACAACCAGGCTGGACTGCAACACCCATTGGTTCCAGTGGAAATCAGGACTGAAAACAGAACAAACCCAGCAATTGAAACCACCAGCTGATCGGGGTGATGGACTGTGCCGGGCCCTGTGCTTGCTAGAACATACAAGAATCTGGTCTGGGAATGCCTCAAAGTTTCTTTGGAGATCTCCCCAATCAAACTGCAGGACTCAGAACCCTAGCCAAGAAAAGACAGAGGACAGAGCAAGTCAATCAACCATCTCAGCTACATGTTGGCAGCGAAATACTGGGCAAATGAAGACTCTATGATGGACTGTGTCAATCAGTGGACGACCTCATCGAGTGAAACTGGCAGCGATTCATAACTGGAGAACTATTAAAACCATTTGAACAAGGATCTCAGAGCATGCCCCACATCCGGGACTTGGGGTGGGTGGGAAACTGGGTGGGGCTTCTCCATCAATACCCCCCTTTACCTCAGATACATGATGGAAACAATATGGACATAATACTATTACCCACTCCCCTATACCCCCTGAACCTTTTTTTTTTTTTACCATAATTAACTATGTAAATATTGTCAACAAAAATACAATTAAAAAAACTAAAAAAAAAAAAGATTCTGGCATATCATATTTGAGTGATGATTCAATTCTTGGCTGCTCTGTTTCTGACCCAGGTCCCTGCTAATATGCCTGGGAGAGCAGTGGAGGGTAGCCCAAGTACTTGGACTCTTGCCACCCATATGGGAGAACTGAATGGAGTTCCTGGCTCCTGGCTCCTACTGACTCAGTCCTGGCTATTGCAGTCATTCAGGGAGTGAACTGGCATATAAAATATTCTCTCTCTCTCTCTCTCTCTCCTCTTCAAATAAATAAATAAATACATCTTTAAAAAAAGACTATCATGGCTAAAAGATTGACTAAGATTAAGAACTAAAGTCTAAACATTTACAATAATTGAGTATTTTAGAATCTCAAAGTTTGCAAGCACTAGAGGAGAATCCTATTTGCATCCTTTTAAAGATTAGCTCATTTCAGCTCATAATTATTGCTGCATTAGGTGCCAAAAGAATATAGCAAAGTAGGCATCAATCTTAAGGAATCCAAGTCTAATAATGGACCTACTGGGCCTGGCACGATAGTCTACCAGCTAAAGTTCTAAAGTCTTTGAACATGCTGGGATCCCATATGGGCACCAGTTTTAATCCTGGCTGCCCTGCTTCCCATCCAGCTCCCTGCTTGTGGCCTGGGAAAGCAGTCGAGGACGGCCCAAAGCCTTGGGACCCTGCACCCATGAGGGAAGAGAGGCTCCGGGCTCCTGGCTTTGGATTGGCTCAGCTCCAGCTGTTGCAGCCATTTGGGGAGTGAATCAGTGGAGTGAAGATCTTTCTCTCTGTATATGTGATTTTGCAATAAAAATAAACAAATCTTAAAAAAAAAAATAATGAACCTACTAACTACAAGCTCAGCCATCTGACTTATGACAAATGAGTTAAAATTGGTCTTAAGAGAATGGACTGTTTCCTTACAGAGAAATTATTTGATGTTAAACAAGACACAGAAGCAAGAAAATATGGATAGTAACTAAGGGGAGGGATGATAGAATGTATGTAGAACATCAGAGATGTTAAACATTGGCATGAAAGGCTTTTTAAATTTTTATGTATGTATTGGTATATAAGTTATATATCATGCAATTCACCCATCTAAAGTACACAATTCAATGTTTCATAGTATATTCATGAAAGTACACATCCTTCATAAAAATCCAATTTCACATTGAAAATTAAAACCTGCTACTGAACAAAAGTAAAGGACATCTGAACCATTTTTAAAAGAAATACAAAATATAATTTTACAACATTTTGTCCCCTTTAAAGGAAACTCATAGACAAAAGCCTTCGCTATTCATTCTCCATTCCCCACTCGCCGTTACCTTGCACCTGCAGCTCTAGGAAATTGCTGATCTATTTTCTGTCTTTTTTTAAATTTATTTATTTTTATTGGAAAGGCAGATTTACAGAGAGAAGCTGAAACATAGAGAAAGATCTTCCATCTGCTGGTTCACTCTCTAGATGGCTACAATGGCAAGAATTAAGCCTATCTGAAGCTTCAGGATCTCCCATGTGGGTGCAGGCTCCTAACATTCTGAGCCATGCCGGTTCTAATCCCGGCAGCTCCACTTCCCATCCAGCTCCCTGCTTGTGGCCTGGGAAAGCAGTTGAGGACGGCCCAAAACTTTGGGACCCTGCACCCGTGTGGGAGACCCGGAAGAGGTTCCTGGTTCCTGGCATCGGATCGGCGTGCACCAGCCCATTGTGGTCACTTGGGGAGTGAAACATTGGATGGAAGGTCTTCCTCTCTGTCTCTCCTCCTCTCTGTATATCCAGCTTTCCAATAATAATAAATCTTTAAAAAAACAATTCTGAGCCATCCTCCACTGCTTTCCCAGGTCATAAGCAGGGAGCTGGACAGGAAGTGGAGCATCTGGGACATGAACTGGTGCCCATATGGAATGTCAGCAGTTGCAGGCAGAAGGTTAGCTAATAGAGTCATTGCACCTTAACTTACTTTCTGTTTCAAGAATCTACCTATGCTGGTTACTTAATGTAAACAGAATCCCATAATTCATGGCATTTTGTAGATGACTTTGTTCTCTATTTAGTATACTATTTTCATGAGTCATCATATTTGTAACATCTCCATAGTTTACGTTTTATTGCCAAATAATATTTCATTGTATTATTACACCACACTATATTTGGCAATCCAATTGATGGACATTTAAGTTGTCAATACAAATAAATCTGTTAGAAACATTTCTGCACAAGTTTCTATGTGGAAATATTTTCTCAATTTATTTAGTACGTATGATTAAAGGCGGAAGTGCTGGATATTATTGCTAATTCTATATTGAATTTTTTGAGGAACTGGCGAATTATTTTCTAATGTAGTTGCATGATTTAAAGTTTTCCACCTGCAATTGATGAAGGTTCTAGTTTCTCTACATCCTTGTCAATACTCTTGATGCCTTTTTAATTATAGCTATTCTGTTGGGTGTGAAATCATACCTCATGGAGGCTTTAATTTACATTCCCTGTTGGCTAATTATGTTAAGCATCTCTTCATGTACTTATTATCTGCTTATATTTTTTCTATGCAAAAATGCCGCTTCAAATCCTTTGCCTATTTTTAGTTGAGTTGTTTATTATTTAATGGCTGAATTACAACAGTGCTTCATCTATCCTAAACAAATGCTTTTCTTTTTTGAGATTTAAAAAAAAATTTATTTTGTTTTTAAAAATGTATACATAATGGGATACATGCCCATCCTCAGATTAGGGTAGGGAGGTCAGGTATGGAGAAAGGTGGCAGGGACAAATATTTGTTTTTTTTTCCTCCTGACTCTGCAGGGGAGGACAGGATTGGGGTTGCTCCTTGTTTTCAAATGACATCAGCGCCCAGGGATGGGGGATAGTCATTTGATTACATCTCAGAGACACCAATGTGGGGGAAATGTTCTATTACTTGAGTAGTTTTAATAGTTCCAAGAAGTTGTTGGTTTCATTTCTCCTGGGGTAAGAAAATATTTCCAAAGTCCATTGGTTAATAAAGTCCACCTTTGTGTATCCGCAATCCCAGACAGTTGTGGTAAAGCTTGTACAGGAAAATTGTCCAACCTGCTCTATTCTCCTATTCAATGCCTCCTGCTGGCCTAGATGAGTTGGGCATGGTGTCCACTGCCCAGGTATTAACAACTAAGGAAGCCAAATTCAAAATATGCACTCCAAGATTAAAACACACATTTTGTGATTTTTCTTGTGGCTGGGATGGGAGACCAGCAATCTAGTTGACAGTCCTCAAAAAAACCTCTCCTGGGGTAATCTCAGACTTGACTCTTATGTGTGCTAGCCAGTTCAGGATCAGGTTCAGTTTGTCACCTGAACCAGTCAATGCACATACTGGTAGATGCAGCTGCCTGGTCAGTTCCACTCCAGATGCGTATTTCACATGAACCAATGGGTGCTGTGGCCCAGCCTAGTCAGCCTGCCATTGACCAGGTCCATACATATGCCAGCAGGTACCACGGCCTAATTGGGGAGACCCACAATGAGCTCCACCAGGTCAATCCCAGGCCTAGAATTTGCACATGTCAGCTTCTTCTGAGGCCTAGCCCAGCCCAGCCTGCATCCCATCTGATTTGTGTGCACAAACATGAGTGATGTGACTTACATCAGCCCAACCTAACCCCAGACCCAGCTCTCACATACACCAACAGGTGCCACTTTGTCCAGGCTGGCCTGCCCCCAGCCCTGGTTCTTATGCTCATCAGCAGTAGCTACAGCCCAGCAATGGAGTTCCCACAGTTCCCCTGCTAGGCATGCTTTGAACTCTAGATCTTGCACTTGCCAGGGGATGCTGTGGTCCATCCTGTCATGACTTGCACCCAATCCTGACAACTGCCACTGAGTGCAACAGCCTAGCCCAGCCTACCAGCCCCCAGTTTCACATTCAGGCTCACCAACGGGAGTACTTAGCAAGTGTGTCCCCAAAGTTCCCCTACTAGGATTCCTCCCAGTTCTGGATCTTGTGCTGTTGCCCAGTCTCAGTATTCACCAGCAGGTGCCTGGCTCAGCTTGGCCTACCCTCAGTCCCAGCTCTTGCCTGTGGGTGCAGCAACCTTGCCTTACTTGGCCCATCCCCAGCCCTCATGTGAACTGGAGGGTGTTGAGGTCCAACCTGGCATGGACTGCACACTGCCCTGGTTCTAACTTGTGCCAGTGTGTGCTGTGGACTGGCTCAGCCAAGCCTGCTCCAGACCTGGTTCACACATATGCCAACAGGTGCTGCAGCCCAGCCTGGTCTAGCCTGCACACATCTCCAGCTCTTGTGTTCATCAGCTAGACCTGTGGCTTAGCAGGGGTGTTCCCCTACCAGCCCTGCTCCCAACAATGAATCTCACATGTGCCAGCAGGTACTGCTGCCGAAACCGACGTGGACAGCCTCCAGTCTTAGCAC
Source organism: Ochotona princeps (assembly GCF_030435755.1). Classification (NCBI taxonomy): domain Eukaryota; kingdom Metazoa; phylum Chordata; class Mammalia; order Lagomorpha; family Ochotonidae; genus Ochotona; species Ochotona princeps. The sequence continues at coordinate 80,603,041 of NC_080865.1, read as the reverse complement.
TCACAGGTGGGTACTACAGCCTAGCCCAATCAGCCTACAACTATTCCATCTCTCACTGATAAATGCTGCAGTATAGTCCAACCCCAGTCCTGGCTCTCACATGAATCAGTGGATGCCTTGGCCTAGCCCATACAGTCACACACCTATTTTGGCTCTCATGAGTGCCAGCAGGTTCTGGAGCCTAGCTTAGTCTGACTTGTATCCAGACCCAGCCCATATGCATGCCAATGAGTGCTACAGTCTTGTCCAGCTAGGTTTGCACAGTGCTGGCTTTTGTGTTCACCAGTGGGAGCTGCAGAATTCCCATACCATGTCCATTCCCAGCTCTGGGTCTTGTGCATGCTGGCAAGTGCTTTGACCCAGCTGTGTCTGGCTCACCCACACTCTCAGCTCTTGCTGACAGGTGTGGCAGCCTCGTCTAGCCCAGCAGGGCGCAGCCCATACCCTGTCTTGGCTCTCATGCATGCCAGTGAGTGATGAATATGGGTCCAGCTTGGCCTGTCTCCAGACCCAGTTCACACAAATACTAATGAGTGCTACATTCTCGAGATGTATTATTTACAAGTAATTTCTTCCATTAAGTAGATTGTCTTTACACTTTCTCTGTGATATTCTCTGAAACACAAAATGTTTCTTAAAGATTTATTTATTTTTGTTGGAAAGGCAGATTTACAGAGAGGAGAAGAGATGGAGAGAGAGAGAGAGCGACATCTTCTTTCCTTTGATTCATTTCCCACATGGCCACAGCTGCTGCAGCAACACTTATGCAAAGCCAGGAGCCAGGAGTTTCTTCTGGGACTCTTGTGAACGTGCAGCTTTCCCAAGCTTTGGGCCATCCTCTACTGCTTTCCTAGGCAAAAAGCAGGGAGCTGGAAGGGAAGTGGAGCAGTCGGGACATGAACTATCACCCATTTATGATGCCAGCACTTGCAGGTGGAGGATTAGCCAATTGAGTTATGGTGCAAGCCCCTGAAGCACAAAATATTTCAACTGTGATATTTTTAGTCAATTAATTTGTTGTGATTGTGCATTTAGTATCATACACAAGAAACCATTGCTTAACCAACATTACAATGCTTTAAGATTATATGTTTTTTAAGTAAAGTTTTAGCTCTCACATTTATATGTTGGACCCATTTTGAGATAAACTTTATGTATAATATGCAGTAAAAACATAACTTCATTCATTAGTATGTGTTTAGTTTCCCTGGTGCCATTCTTTGACAGGAATATTTTCTTCCTATTTAATGACTTTGGAACTCTTGTCAAAAATCAGTGGGTAACAGACATGGGTTTATTTCTGTACTCCAGATTGTTCGCTCAGCTTACTTTCCTCCTTATGCCAGTATGACACTATGTTATCATAACTTTGTAGTAAGCTTTTAAGTGTAGGAGTGTGGATAGTCAAACTATGTTTTTCTTTTTAAAGATTGTTTCAGTTCAAAGTCCATTGCATCTCCATATACATTTTTAGGATCAGAAGGTACACTTCATTTCTGCAAAACCTCCAGCTGAAATTTTGAAATGGATTGTGTTTTGAGCTTGTAGATCAATTTGGGGAGTATGCCACTGAACATGTTCTCTTCAGCCATGACCTTGAGATGTACTCGTGTTCTTTTTTTTTTTTAATAATCTTACATAGTTGATTAGAGTGCAAAGGGTCAAGGGTTACAGGAAAGTGTGTAATACCATTGTTTCCACATCAATATCATTTTCCCCTGTATCTGGGGTCAGGGGAGAAACAAAGGGAGAAGCCCCACCCAGCCTCCCACCCATCCCAGGTCCCCGATGTGGGGCATGCTCTGAGGGTCTTGATCAAGCAATTTTGATAATTCAACTGTTCTGAATTGCTGCCAATCTGGCCATTCCAAGCACAATGAAATCTATTCAGAATTCACTGGCTGACAGTCTCTTCATGGTTGGGGTTCTGAGATCAGCAGTTCAGTTGGAGGGATTTCCAAAGAAACTTCGCCTGAGGTGTTCCCAGACCTGATTCTTGTGTGTATTGCCAGTACAGGGTCTGGCACAGTCTGTCGCCCCAATCAGCTTATGCACATGCTGGTCGTTGCAATTACTGGGTCAGTTCTGTTTCCAGCCCTGTGTTCCATGAGAACCGATGGGTGTTGCAGTCCAGCCTGATCTTGTCCACTTCATACTCAGCCGTCGTGCAAACCTGAGGGAGCTGCAGCCTAGTTGGGACGACTCCCCATAACTGCTGTCACCTGAGCCGCCCTAGTTTCCTGCTACCACAAGGTAGTAGTTGCAGGGCAGGGCTAGAGGCCTTAATCCAGTTTCTAATCTTCCCTCATGATGTACTTATCTTGAGGAAAGAAATTTCTCAGGCTTGGAGAAAGCCTAGGACTCAGTCACAACCTGTCGGCAATGACTTTGGCCTGAGTCCTCAGCTTTGGGTCAGGCTTGGCTGGGGCACCCCCTACAGCCGCCACACTGCAGGGAGCTCCTTTTGCCTCAATCCCAAGGCCGGAACTGAGATATACTCCTATTCTTTAAGGTCTTTTTTCATTTGCTTCAGCACAGTTGTATTGTTTTTGTTTTTGTTGTTTTTTTTCTTTTTTTAGATTTACTTGTTTTTATTGGAAGGTCATATTTACAGAGAGAAAGAGAGACAAAGAAATATCTTCCACCCACTGGTTCAGTACCCAAGTGGCCGCAATGGCCAGAACTGAGCCAATCTGAAGCCAGGAACCAAGAGCCTCTTCCTGGTCTCCCACATGGGTTCAGAGTCCCAAGACTTTGAACCATCCTGAACTGCTTTCCCAGGCCACAAGCAGGGTGCTGAATAGGAACTGAAGCAGCCAGGACACAAACTGGTGCCCATATGGCATCTCAACATATACAAGGCGAGGATTTAGCCACTAGGCTAGCCTGCCAGGCTCACAGGCATATAGTTTTAAATATGTAAATCTCTTCCATTTCTTGCTAAATTTCCTCTTAAGTGTTCTATTTTATACTATTATAAACATAATTATTTTTATTAATTTCATTTTTGGAATGTCCACACCAGCATATATGAGTAAAACTGTTTTTCTTGTAAAAGAGGATTTCAAAAAGTTCATGTAAAATTTGCCTCTTAGAACCAGCACCACGGCATAGCAAGCTAAGTCTCTGACTGCAGTCCAACATTCCATATGGACACAGTTCAAGTCCTGACTGCTCCACTTCCCATCCAGCTCCCTGTTAACATTTCTGGGAAATCCTAGGAGGAAGACTCAGGTGTTTGGGTTTCTGTACCTGTGTAGGAGACCTGGATGAAGCTACAGGCTCCTGGCTTTGGATCAGCTTAGCCCCAGCTACTGGGGCAATTTGGGGAGTGAACCCACAAATGGAATCTCTCTCTTTCTCCCTCTCCTCTCTATAACTCTGTTTTTCAGCAAAAAATATCTTTTTAAAATTGTCATTATAATTCAAATTTCCACCGATTTATTGAGGCCTATCATGGATTAATATTATTTCTGCTGGTGAAAGCTTTTCACCTGGGATATAACTTGCTTTACAGTTAATTAAAGACTTGTTTTATCAGAGCTTACTCTGGATGCATTTGAGACTTCCCAAGCTGTGTATTTCTGAAGATAATGAGGTTCCAGTATAGGAACAGGTGATATGGAGAAGTGGGTATGAGAGGACATAGGCTTTATCCTTTTAAATATATATATGAAAGACAAATTTATAGAGAGAAAGAACTTCTGTCAGCTGGTTCACTCTCCAGGTGGCTGCAGCAGCTGGGCCAATCCGAAGCCACAATTCAGAAGCTTCTTTGGGTCTCCCACACGGGTGCTGTGTCCTAAGGCCACAAGCAGGGAGCTGGATGGGAAGTGGAGCAGCAGGGATATGAGTCGGTTTCCATATGGGATCCAGGCACATGCAAGGCGAGGACTTTAGCCACTAGGCTACCACTCCGGGCCAGGCTTTATTTTTATAAGACATTTTCTATGGGTATCATCTCCACTTCGCCTCCAATATCAACCTACGAGTTTGTGAGCTTTCACATGTAGATGCGGAAATGATGGTTTTCTGACTGGTATCATCCTTTTTCTGATCTAACTACTGTCTGCTTCCCTCAAGTCTTTCCCTGTGCTGACATTAGAGTGACTTCTAGGAACATAAATATGATGTTTTTAAAAATCAAGGAGCTATTTCTCTATCTTCTGTCTTTATCTTTCAGCAACACCCAACACTATTCCCCACATTGCCTTCAAGAAACACTCTCCTCTCTTGACTCCTGGGAAACTGCTGTAATTGATTTTCTTTCTACTTCATTGAAGTTTCCTTCCCTGGACTCTACACCTCAGTTTAATACTTAAACATTGAAGTACCCAAGGCTGGGAATCGCGCCTTTTATCCATTCTCCCACTAGCAATCTAATCTAGTCCCATGTCGTTAAATACTCTCAATGCTGATTATGTCTCAGTTTTTGTCTCCAGTCTTGCCTCTTTCATAAACTCTAGACTTACTACATCAGTTCTCCATTTGTATGACATCTTAAATTTAGTATGTCCCAAACAGTACTCTTGATTCTCTTCCACCTGTAATCATAGTATTTTCCATTTCAATATCTAGTTGCTAAAGCCAAAATGTACTTTTATTCATTTCCCAGATGACTACAATAACCTCCACATCAGGTCTTGGCTTTAATGTTACACACACACACACACGCGCGTGCGCGCACGCACGTGCGCTAGCACACCATTCTCCACATATGGCCAGAGTCATCTTTTTAAAACACGTCAAAACCTACGACTTTCTAAAGTAACTTATAAATCCCCTGGCACATGAAAGATCTCAATTGAGGACCCGGTGCAGTGGCTCCAGTGGCTAAATCTTTACCTTGCAAGTGCTAACAACCCATGTGGATGCCAGTTCACATCCAGGCCACTCCACTTTCCTTCCAGCTCCCTACTTATGACCTGGGAAAGCAGCAGAGGATGACCCCAGTCATTCAGACCCTTCAGATTGGCTCAGATGTGGCTGTTGCGGCCATTTAGGGGTATGAAGCAAAGCTTTGTCTCTGTCTCTCCTCTTTGTAAATCTGATCTGCCTTTCCAATAAAAATTATAAATAAATAAATCTTTTAAAAAATGATCTCGAAAGAAGGCATGTGTGTATGTAGGTATGTGTGTGTATAAAAAATAAAATTTATAAGCTATTGAACCATACAATTACAGGCTAAAAAGTCCTAGATCTGCAGGGTAAATAATTCCTAGATCTGCAGGGTAATCATTGTGAAGACCAGGAGACCCAATGGTTCAGTTTCACCCTGAGTCTAAAGCCAAGGGCTTAAGATTCCAGGAAAACGCATATGAATAAATCTTGTGGGAGGGAAACATAAAAAAGAGCCCATTGTATTAGGAAGTTTTTTATTCAAGACCGTTATATTAGGAGTTTTTTTTTATTCAAGTCCTTTATTCCACCAAATTAAATTAAATAAAAACACCTGAGACCATCAGGAAACCTGATGATGCAGTTCTAAAGACTGAAGGCCTTGTGTCCCAGAAATAACTAATGTTTTAGTTCAAATCCAAGGACACAAAAAAGCCAGCATTCCAGGTCAAAGGATGTCAGCATGTGAAGTTTCCACTCACTCCAGAAAGGGTCAGCGGATTTCTTCTATTTGGGCTTTCAACAGGTTGTGTGGTGACTGCCCAAACTAGGGAGCACAATCACTTTACTCAGTGTACTGATTTAAATGTTCATCTCCAGAAACAACCTCACAGACATATCCAGAATAATGTTGAAGCAAATATCTGAGCACTCTCTGGACCAGTCTGGTTGCCACATGAACTTAACCATCGCAAATAATTCGTTAAATTTGTATAACTTTTTAAGACTGCCCAGATAGTTTCTCATGTTATCATTAGAGCTTCTTTGGATGTTGGAAAAATAGGCATAAACCAAGGGGAAAATGGGCTTCTGAAACAATGAGTGAGGTTATAATCCAACTGCCCAGATTATTTATTCTATTGATTCACACCATACTTTCAAGGGACAGGGTGATGTCTGGACAGTCATGGCAATAATAGCAATAATAGAGATCCAAGTGACTCAAATGGAAACTGAAGAAGGCATTTTCTAATTGCCACACATGTCTTTGTAGCCTTTATATTCTGACATGGTTTCTCTTGTATTTTTGTACCTGCCATGGGATTAAATGAATGCAAAATATTGCTTTCTGGTTACCTGGGTAATTTAGAGAGCATTCATTTATTGCCTAATTTTAGGGGAATACATGCCACTAAATCTTGTGAGAGGAAAAATGCTCCAAAAATGGAACAGATTCATTACTTTCTTTAGGATTTTTTTATTTTTCTGAATGGCAACATGATGATGGGGTGGGGCCAGAGATCTTCTATCCACTGATTCACTTTCCAAATGGCCACAATTGCCAGGGCTGGGCCAGGCCAAAGACAGGAGCCATTGACTGCATACAGGTCTATCATGTGGGTGTCAGAGTTCAAGTATGTAGGCCATCTTCCATTGTTTTCTTAGGCAGATTAGCAGGGAACTGGATTGGAACTGGAGTAGCCAGCACTCAAAACCTAAATTCTGATATAGGATTCAGGCATCACAAGTAATAGCTTAACCCACTGCACAACACTAGCTCTTAAGTAGTTTTTGCACAAGTGGTTTTATCCTACCACCCTCTTACGTAGTTTGCCTTGTACCTGGGCAAGCCATACACTGCTGGTAGAAAACCAGCCAATAGTTGATGGTCATTCTGGGCCTGGTTAATGCCAAATCTGCCCTAACTATACCAGTGTGCCAGCATAGTTGTTATTCTTTAAAAAAAAAACTGTGCAGGGAAAGCAGGAGATAGTGTGATAGAACATACTACCCTGGTCCTCAGACATGTCACCAGGCAGAGAGGGTGCTGCAAATTGCCTGGAGAAGGGGGTCTATGGAGCTTGAGTAGTGGTAGCCAAAAGCATGCTTGACAGGGGAAGAGTGACTTCTGGGGTCTTCACAGATCAGGCTACTGCACTCACAGGTAGCTGAAGAAGCTGAGACAAGATGGTTTAGAGGGGGGAAGCCAGAGGACACGTCTGGGTCAAGTCAAGGCACCTGCCCACGTGAAAGACCTGGGCTGGGCTAAGTAGCATTACCTGAAGCCCACTGACACACACAAAAGCTGGGACTGGGAGTCATGCTTCGCTGGACTAGGCCACAGTACCCCCTGGCAAGTGTTGGTGTAGCAGGTTGGCCATGTAAGTCTGAGTTGCAGTACCTGCCAGCACACGCAAAATTTGGGGCTGGGAATGAACCTGGTAAGGGAGCTTGGGGAACTCCCTTGCCAGGCCACAGCTTCCACTGGTGAGCATAAGAACTGGGTATAGGGCCATCCAGGCTGGCTGCTCTGCAGCAGATGTTGACATACAAGTGTGGTCTCAGTCTGGGGGAGGGCTGTGCTGGGCCAGTTCACGGAATACACTGGCCTGAGTGAGAGCCAGGATGGAGTGCAGGCCAGGCCGGTTTGGGCTGTAACACCCACCAGTTCACATGAGGGTTGAGGGTGAGCCAGGCTGGGCTAACTTGGGTGAGGCTATTACACCCACTACCAAGAGCTGAGACTAGGTGTGGGTGGGTTGACCCAGGCTGTACCACCTGCTGGAAAATACCAAGACCGAGGGTGGGCCATCTCAAACTAGACTACAGCACCCACCAGCATGCGCAAGACTAGGGCTTGAGGAGGCCTGGTAGGGGAACTTTAGGAACTCCACTGCTATGGCCACTGTATGGTGAGCATGAAAACTAGGACTGGGGGCAAATCAGGCTGGGCAGGGCTGCCACATCTTTTGGTACATGCAAAAGGCCACAATTTGTTTAGGCCAGCCAGGTTAGGCTGCAGCACCTGCTGGCAAGTTCTGGGACTGGGTGTGAGTCATTACAGGCTGGACTGTAGTTCACCCAGCAAGCAAAAAATATGGGGCTGAGAAAAGGTGTGGTAGGGGAACTGTAGGTGCTCCCCTGCTAGGCTGCAGCTCCTGCCAAAGAGCACAACAACCAGGGCTGCAGCCTGGCTGAGCTGGACAAGGTGGCAGCAACCATTTGCATATACATGGGCTGGGTCTGGAAGAAGTTTGGGCTGAGGTAAGATGCAGCACCCATGAATGTGCACAAGTGCCTAATGGGATGGAGGATGGGCCAGGCTAGGCTGCAGCACATGCTGCTATATGCAAAAACCATGGTTGGGGGTATGCTTTGTGGGGGATTTATTGAGATCATCCATACTTGGCCATGGTACCTGCTTGTATGTGTAAGGACCAGGCCTATAGCAGGCTGGCTAAGCCACAGTACTTGTTGATTTGTGTGAGAGATGGGGCTGTTGTGAAACTGACCAGGCAGCTGCATCCACCAGTATGTGTGTTGTCTGTACCAAGCCTGATCCTGCACTGGGTGGCACACACAAGAGTCAAGTCTAGGGTAACCCTTCATTCTTGCAGGGCTCCCCAACTAGATCAATGAACTCAAACTCTGACCACAGGGAAGATCACAGGTTGAGTGGTCCAACCTTGGGGTGCATGTATTGGGACTGGGCCTCCTAAATTGCTGATGTCTGTGTGCTGGACAGAATGTCCAGATGCACATGCAGAACATGACAACCAGTTCAGCCAGGTCAGCAGGAGATACTGAGTACCTTGATGGAAGATGGAGAATAGAGCAGGTTGGGCAATTCTCCTGTAGAAGCTTTACAGCAACTGTCTGGGTCTGTGGATACACAAAGGTGGACTTTATCAACCAACAGACCTTGGAAATATTTTCTCACTCCAGGAGAAATGAAACCAACAACTTCTCAGAGATATCAAAACTACTCAAGTAATAGAACACTCTTTCCCACATCAGTGTCTCTGGGATGTAATCAAATGATTGTTCCCCATCCCTGGGCACTGATGTCATTTGAAAGCAAGGAGCAGCATCCTCGTTCTCCTATCGTGTGGACACAGCAGAAAAAAAATTGAAATATTTGTCCCTGCCACCTTTCTCCATACCTCAATCAGAGGTCCAAATGGGTGTTCATTTCTCTCAACTATGCAAACAGTATTAAAAACAAAATTTAAATGTTTAAAAAGAAAATCAATATATTGCAAAAGCAATGGGTGGAAATTTATGAATAACTGGAAAAGGAAACAGAATAGATGTGTTTTTATTGTAAATAGCTCAAGATATCCTAGTGAATCAATGTATTAATTCTCTAATTTCTACTTTCCTACTATCTATGGTAAAAATTTATTATATTTGTCTAAGAAGTGGAGAGAGAAAGAGAGGAAGAGCGAGGTCTCCTATCCACTGCTTCAATCTCTAAATAGCCACAATCAGAGCTGGGCCAGACCAAATCCAGGAGCCAAGAGTTTTTTCCAGGTCTCCCATTTTGGTGCAGAGGACCAAGCACTTGGGCCATCCTCTGCTATTTCCTAGGCACATTAGCAGGGATCTGGATCAGAAGCTGAACAGCTGGGATGTGAGCCAGCACTGATACGGGATGCTAGGATAAGTTGCTATGACACAATGTCAGCCCCCACAATACTTTTAAGGCTCAAATTATTGACATAACAGTTAAGTCACTGATTGGAACAACCATTATTCCATATTAGAGTGCCTGGTTGGAGTTCTGTCTGCCAAGTTTCTGATTCAGATTCCTGCTGATGCACATCTTAGGAGGCAACAGATGATGACATTGCTTAGGTCCCTACCACTCATCCTAATCATTATCTACTGCCTCCCAGGGTGCACATTAGCTGGAAGTCAGAATTAGGGTCAGGATTTGAACCCAGGCACTGGTTAACCAGTGGCTATTTGCTAAGCTAAATACCTACCCCCTCCTACCTGCACACTCTTAATTCTAATCCATGCATACTGTTATTAATTCTAAACATGGTGTTGAATGTCAATGAGAGCACTCATAAAGGGAAAAGAATATTCAGAAATAGGCTTGCAAATATTAACATAAAAAGATAAAAATAAATAAATGTGCAGAATTCTGATGTTTTGCCTTATATATTCTGGTCAATGTAAATATGTTCTCTAGTCAGAGTATTCTTGAATTGGGTGGGAAAGCTTAGTAAGCTAACTATTAACCAAAATGCATATCACGCAAAACTTTGCTTGAGCTACCTGATCTTTCTATACTTCAGTGTGTTCATCTATAAAGTTGGGAGAACAAAAACCCTTACCTCTTAGCATTGCTTTCTGGATTCAATACAACAAAGCACTTAAGAATTTAACACAACCCCTGGCACATGGAATGTGGCCAGTAAATATTAGCTGTTATTATTTAAGATGAATCAAACATCACTACAGTAGAAAGTAGCATGCTGTCCTGGAAAGTGCATTGAATTGGGAATAAGGAGTCCTGTATTCTAGCACTGATTGTGTCACTGGTAAATGTAACAGACTAAAATGAGTGACAAAATCTCTTTGCACATTCGTTTTATCACTTGTGAAAATTAAATGGACTAGAACACTTCCAAGGGCCTGTCCAATTTTAAATGCCACCCCACAACAATTTCATAAGTTGTTTGTTACCAAAAATTGTACTGTGTTTGCCTCATACTACCCTCAAAGCAGAGGAAAGCAAAAGGTGTTCTTGTTAGTTATTGAACTGAAAATATGTGCTTTAGGTCGGAGAGGAAAACAGACTTATTCCCAGTACCTCATTACAGTTCTCTGCATGCATGGTTGTAGCCTGTCCTGAGGCAGGGTGCAAGAGGAGACTTGCAATAACCCCTAATAGAAAGTCAGTTTGTAGATCATCTGTGTGTTCCACAAGACCACCTAAGCATGGTTCATCAACACTTGAAAGCCTCTTTCCTTTGCTTGCGGCCTCTTTGATGACTGTGTCTGGAGCAACTCAAGTATTCACACTGATCTTGCCTTTGACTTTGAATGTCTAGACCATTACCAAAGTTTGGCTTAGTAAAAATAAACAAACAAATAAATAAAGGCAGGCTGCCTCTGGAGGCTGAATGGCCCTTGATTATGATTTTAGGAACTATTGGAAGTACAGACTGCCCTTAAATGATCTCTCTGACTCCTGTGGAAAAGATTCAATCTTACTTCACAGAAACTCACTTGAAGGTTTTGCTTTCTCTGGAAGAATATCAACATATTACATATCAGGAACTAAGGTGATTTCGTAGAAAACATCTTGATTAATGTGCTTTTTCCAGAAAGAGAAACAAGTAAAAACAGCCTTCAGTATGAGGGCTGGTCAATTCCATTGGTTGAGTTAAGTGTGACATCAGAGTATCCAAGGGATGCTGCGCCTATAGGTGCACTGTGCAGCAAACCCAGCGCGTACCCAGATGGTCAAAAGCCAGGCTCTCCTGGCAGTGAACATTGGCATCTTCCTTCTATGTGGATTTGACTAAACATTCATCAACGTAAGTATGAAGAATCCTGGGTAATTTCCACTCTTTAGCAGAAAGGGAGGTGATGTGTATAACCACTCCTTATCAAGTACTAGGTTCAAGAGAAGCCCTAGTGCTATTTCCTGCACATTTTGGGGGTGGGTGGGTATCTGCACCATCCTATGTGATCAGTATGCATTTATTCCTTAGCTTTTGAGATACAAAAATTAGTTTTGATTCCCGCCTCCTCTTCCATGGGGATGAAGTTCTGGGGAAGTGATTGTCACTAGGGAAAATCATAACACATACAGTGTAAAATCAAAAGGACAATCGAATAATCTACAGCGTGTGTGTGTGCGAGTTAACCTTCTATTGACCTCCATATGGGACTGACTCCCAGACATTGGGATTTCATCAAACAAACGTATTGAGTGCCTTAATATGGATTCATATTCTTTGATCCCTTAGTATATTACAGTGACTCCAGGACATTCCATCTGTAACATCCCATTTAAATTTTCACAATAACCATGCAATAGTCTATGAAGTATTATTTTAACCCCCATGTAGATGAGGAAGCTAAGCCTCAAAGCCAATCCACGTGACTCAAAAACCATAGAAAGTCATAACAACAGAAGCCACCATCTCTTCTTCCATTAACTAAGAAGATGATCAGGGGAGGATGAGGAAGGAGTGCTGTGAGTATAAAGAACAAAACATCACCCCTCTGCTGCTTGTGACTCAGCTGCAGGTGTGACTCACTGAAGACTGAAGGTCGCTCTACACACTGGAAACGACCCTGGACTTAGCACTGCAGCCAAAACATGAGTCCTATAACTCCGGTTGTTATCCCCAACTGACCCCTCTCACTGCCACTCTTCCAGGATGGTTATCTCTTCAGGCCTCTACAACTACCTTCTCTCAGAAAAAAAACGTGTTCAAAGGTGACAGGTAAAGTACCCGGGGGTTCTGCCTGGGGAATGGAAAAGACAGAGTTGACTTCTAAGACCACCAGGAAGTACACACAAAGAAGCACCTTCCATGTCCAGGAATCTGACAGCACTCCACACTGGTCCCTCAGTACTGGTATTATTGGTGAGAATGCAGACTCTGGTCCCTGGGATGGGCTGGTGCTGCTCCTGTGACGGGTTTTCCTCCCACAGGATGCTGGGAAAACAATGCAGCTCTTTTTCCTGTGGTGAGTGACCCCAAGCTGGAAACAATTTTTTTCCCCTAAGTCAAGCCCTGTTCTCATCAGCAGATGCAAAACAAAACAGCTTCCTTATGTAATACTCGGCACTTTGCACAGTAAATGAAACTAGGTTGATTAATCTATTTACATCTGGTTCACAGAGGTGTTGCTGAGATCAAAGAACCTAATGGTGGGTAATCATTTCTAGCAGTGTCTGTATTAATCACCAATTTTCTTTATGCCACTTATCAACATAATGGAAATGTACGGTTAGTTGTAGCACAGGGAAAAATGAGGACTGGAAAGAATCTATTTCCTGGACAAGTCACCCTCTTCACCTTGATCAGGATCCTGAGCCTAGGATTTCTGCACGTCCCATCTTGCCCATCCTGATGTTCGTGTTTTCTTTTCTATACATCGCTTTACTGTCAGGGGGATAACAATGGGATCTTGCCCCCTTCAAAACAAAAAGGAAGCTGGGCCAGCACTATGGCACAGCAAGCAGATTAAGCCACGGATTGCAGTGGTGGCATCCCAGCTCTTGACAATACGACTGGAAAAACAACAGAATATGGGCCAAATCCTTGGACTCCTGCCCCCGGGTGGGAGACCTGGAAGAAGTTACTGGCTTCTGGCTTCAGACTGGTCTAGCTTTGCCTATTGTGACCATTTTGGGAGTGAATCTCCCTCTCTCTCTTTCCCTCTCTCTTTATCTTTCTATTTCTCCCTCTCTGTGACTATGCCTTTCAAATAAATAAACTAAACCTTTGTTATTAAAAAGTGAGGCCTTCCTGCTCTAGCCATAGTAGTAGAGCAACAGGGATCATGTTCTCTGGGGAGCTACAGATTGCTCTCAGTCAAACTGTAGACTTTCTATTCGCTCAGGTTTTGTCCTGCCTCTCTTCAGGGCATCCCCACCACACTCCCTGATGCACAACTATGCACTCCCTATCACTGCCCCTGCCCTAGGGACAGGCCTTCTTGACACCAAGTTGCCTCTCTGGATGAGTGGTCTGTGACCTTCACTTGTTCTGTTTGCATAACTCTAGGTCAGCCAACCCCCGTTAAGCTCTGCACTAACCTAGTTTTACCTCTCAGTTTAATGATTTTATGGGTTACAAGAGGTGCGGCTGCCAGGTTACTATAGAAACCTCCACTCTACTGACCATTTTCCTTTTCATAATAAAAAAAGTTAAATGAAAAAGAGAAGTCAACCATTCAAGGAGGAATCAGGTGTTTTGTAAGGATGTGCTGTTTTGCACATAGGGCTTGAAAGCCACCTACCTCCGATTGATTCTCCTGGGCTATTTTTCTTTGTTTCCTTTTGTCTTCTCACATGTTGAATCACATCATTCTATTGAGTATTTTAAGAGATGGACTTGGACAATATCCTTTCACCATATGTGCTGGTTGCCAAAGAATGAATTTTGTTGGCATGTCTGGACTTTACAATCAGAAATAGAGTGGGCAAGGCCAAGGAATTGGCAGGACATGACAGAGGAGAGGTGGGGAAGGGACCAAAAGTCAGAAAAGTCTGAGATCACAATTACAAAAAAATCCACTAAAAGCAACACTGTGGGCCCTAGGAATGAGAACACAGGCTCCTCAGTGACTGCTTTTTTTGATCTTGGGAGCCAAGATTTAGGCTTCTGAAGTCAACTTACGTCCAGCCCTAAGCATGTGGCTGAGGGATAGTGTAAATTCCTAAAAGCCTAAATTGAAGTTGAGAGTGAACACCTGCCTTTTGAGGTAAGTTTGGGAGCACTGGATAGCTCTTGTCCAGGAATAGTGGCACCAAGGAGTTGTTGGGTGGGAGTAGGGGACACTCTACAGACACTCTTTATCTAGTATCCCAAAGTTACCCTCTAATGAAAATAATAAGACTACATCCTAATGACAGCCTACATTTTTTAAAGATTCATTTTTCTTATAAAGGTAGATTTACAGAGAGCAGGAGAGAAAAAGAAAGATGTTCCATCTGCTGCTTCACTCATCAGATGACTTCAATGACCAGAGAGGAACCAGGAGCATTTTCCAGGTTTCCCATGCAGGTGCAGGGTCCCAAAGCTTTGGGCTATTCTCCACTGCTTTCCTAGGGCATAAGCATGGAACAAGATTGGAAGTGCAGCAGCGAGGCCACAAACAGGCTCATATTGGATATTGGTGCTTAAAGGTAGAAGGTTAGCTAGTAGAACCGTAACACCCACCCCCTTTCAGTATACATTTTAAAATATTAGACAAATGGTGGGAAAGAGCACATTAGAGACTTTTGGTACTTATGCCCCTCTACTTCATACCATCCAAATGAAAGCAACATACACAGCTTTCAGAGAGTCTGCTGGCTACCCACAGTGTTCCCTCTTGTTGGCTTTTTCACTGATAACCATTTACAGTCCTTAATAAACACATTGATATTCTTCCTACGCAAATTGTCCAGAGTTGCCACTGTGTCCCAGTCTGACCCTGTGTTTCCAAGTATTAGAGAATAGCAGTTTACACAGAAATAATGTGGTGGTATTATGCTCTTCTAGCCTTCATGGTTGAATTCAATGCTTAGCATAGGATTAAGATGGAAATCCATCTTAAGACAGCTTCACTCTCAATAGTCTGCGCAAAGCTCATAGTTTTCTTACTCTGTAGGGTTCCACTTAGAGTAAAACCATGGACCATGGTGCCTACTGGCCTGGCCAAAGCACTAGCCAAGGAGTAAGAAAGAAAGAGGCAAAAGAGAAGAGAATCAAAATTTCAGAAAACAGCCCTCAGGGTGAGTTAAGTGTAACTCTCTTGTCAGTACCTCTGATGGCTGGAGCAGTGCCTGACTCCTGAGGCTCCTGAGGCCATCACCTATCCGATGCTGAGTGCCCTGATACCCATCAGTGTTTGCAGGTGAGTTATTCCCAAGGTCTAGATGCATACTTGGAACATAGCAGGGTTCTTAATTATAAGCCCCAGCAGACATCTCTAATGACTTTAGGGGGCAAATGAATTCATGTAAGAGTTCTCTGTAGGTCAAATTCCCTGGAAAAGTGGGGGAACCAAGACCAAGTGCAGTGACCACCACACTACAGAACTAGTCTGGTTAGGACAGCACACATTTTGGCAGCTCTGGGCACTAGACATGGCAGCCTGCCCCTTTAGCACTATCAGAAATAAACAAGGGGACCTGGCACAACAGCAAAGTGGCTTAATCCATGCCTTGCGTGCTCTAGGATTCAAAATGGGTGTCAGACACTTTATGTCTTGGATGCTCCACTTCCCATCCAGCTCCCTGCTTGTGGCCTGGGAAAGCAGTCAAGGACAGCCCAAAGCCTTGGGACCCTGCAGCCACCTGGGAGACCCAGAAAAAGCTCCTGACTCCTGGCTTTGGATCGGCTCAGTTCCAGCCATTGCAGCCACTTGGGGAATGAATCAGTGGATAGAAGATCTTTGTGTGTGAATCTACCTTTCAAATAAAAACAAATCTTTAAAATAAAAAGAAGTAAAGGGCCCGGTGCGGTAACCTAGTGGAATCCCATCCAGCCCTCTGATATTACGTCTGGGAGAACAGCAGAAGACCCAAGTGTTTGGAGCCTTACTTCAAAGAAGACGAGGATGAAGATCCTGGTCCCTGGCTTCGCCTTGCCTCAGTACTGGCCATCACAGCCATCTGGGGGGTGAATCAGCAGATGGAAGATCAAAGATTTCTTTCCCTCTGTCTCTCTCTCTGTAGCTCTGACTTTCAAATAAGTATATCTTTAAAACTATTTTTAAAAAGTAAAAGGCAGTGATCTAAAATTGGAAAGGATGAAAGAAGGGGGCTCAGAGACAGGGCTCCTGGGAGCCTGTACTGCTCTCTCTAGACCAGGGTACTGAGCTGACCACAGATAAGCCTGGTTAGAAACTTCCTTTATTCCCCAGAAGAAGTCAATATAGGGAATGCTGACATCAGCTCCTCAGCCGATCTTGGATGACTTATGTCATACATGTAAGAGAAGGCAAAAGTTTAGCCCTGTGGAAGTTGTTGATCTGAAGCTTTTTCATTGTCTTCTTTCACACACGTCCTCATTTTCTGACTGCCGAGCACCTTTGAGGCAGGCATCATTGACCGTGGAGAACTCAGTGGCAGTTCAAGAGGTTCCGCAGCAGAGCAAGTTGATTTTTGACTGGTTTAGCTCCAGGCATTTGTAATAACTGCAAACAGGACCTTCTTCTTGACTACTCTAGTCCAACTCTCCAGGGAAAATGTTATGCAGGCATTATTGGATAAAGAACTGCCTTAGAAGGAAGTTCTGCCTTAGGCTTAAATGTATTCTATCTCAAAAGAATTGGAGGGTAGCAGGTTGGGCACACAGGGGCTAAGTCCAGCAGAGCCAAGCATTCTCTTTGGGCAGGAGTTTGAATTTTGGGCAGCATCCTAGTTGGGCAGGAGTTTGAATTTTTCTTATTACTTCAGAGATTCTGTTACATAGAGTAACACCAGACCCAAATAGAATTTCCTTTCATTTCATTTTTTAAAGGTGTATTTATTTATTTATGCATCACTCTATTTGAAATATGGAGAGAGAGGCAATCTTTCATTTGCTGGTTCATTCCTCAAATGCCCACAACAGCCAGAGCTGGGCTAGGCCCATCAGGGTCTCTCAGATGTGTGGCAGGGGTCAAGCAGTTGGGAAGGTGCCTTCTGAGGTGCCTTAGCATGGAGTTGAATTAACCAGAACTTGCACCCTAATACGGTATGTGAGCATCCCAGGAGGTGGCTTAATCTACTGTGTCACAATGCCCACCCCCTTTTCAACTGTCCCACTTCATGTATATTTCCTCAGGAGTAAAACAGAGAGAGGGGATACTGTTGAAGCACTCTCGCCGGCACCAGCTTGGTCAATATTGCTCATTGTTCCAATCACTTTTATCAATTTCGCTATTAAAATATTTGTACCTAGGGCCTTAATTTTCACCAACTGTTGACAAACCATTGAACTTAAATGCTAATATGTAATTGGCTTTCATGAACATTTTATCAAAGAACACAGTAGGTAGTATGTCCTGCTTTCAGCAAAAATTAAACACAGGAATGCTTGCATTTGCAAACAAAGAGACAGATGATTGATAAAGTGCTTAAATAACAAGTTTTTGTGGTGCATTTAATACCTAGCTAATGGCTAGCATTTCAGAACACATCCATCAAAGAAATCAATTCACACTTGCCTCACTGTCACACGCACAGGGCAGGTCTATTTTCTCTAAGGATCTTGTGGTTAGCTGTAATAGAAACAATAGGAACAAGAGTAAGATAGATGTTCCCATAGCTTTCTTTTCAATTTCCAACCAAATGATACCAAAGTTAGTCAGGTAAAGCAGTCCCAAATATTTGTGTACAATTTTGTCAGAAGCAAAGTGAGACATTAGGAAACATTTTCTTTTTTTAATGAACAAACAACTTTCACGCAGACTCTCTAGTATCACATTGTTATTACAACATAAATGAGCTGAAATGGTTTTTGTACATATTCAGAGGAAGGGAAACTATAAAGCAATCAAGCTTATAGAGGTAGTTGAACAGCAATACGGGGAAAGCATTACTTTAATTTCCCTTCAGTACAGTGCAAAAGTAAAATGGCCGCTTAACAAACAAATGGAAAACAAATACACATATGCATTTGCCACTGGTTCAGAGGTTTGCTTAATATTGGCATCCTGACACTACTAACGACTGCATAGAATAATGCAGCTAATTTATTTACGATAAGCTGATGATGTCGTATTAACCTGTTTGCTGTTTGCTATTTCAAAGTTGCTGTTTATTTTCATTAACAACAGATGCTTATCAACATTTCAAATGATGCCAAAGCTACAGTGTTGCTTTGTAAACGTTCACTAATCATGTTTGCTGTAAAACAAAAACAAAAACAAAACCCAAAAAACAACAAAAACCCAAAACAGCTACAGAGTCATGAAGCAAAAGCTTTAAAGTGACAGTAGGAACACAGATTACAGGCACTTCTCTCTGGAGGTTACCTTAGCATGTTTTAAACACCCATTTGTAAGTGTTAACTTCTTCATTTCACCTCTGGATGTACATAACCCAGATTATTAAATTGTTGAATAACCGCAAATGGGAGCTATTATTCTCAGATAAACTGAAAGTGCCCATCTTCTATGGCTCCTTTTCCTTCCCTCTGCATGTAGGAAGCAGAGCAGGTGGAAGCTTATGCCTCCAGCCATTTTTTAAAAAAAAAAATGTCTTCAATCATAAATCAAAATCTTGTTTCCTCAAGTTCCAGAAAAGAGCTGAAAGTCTGCACTTTTCCATAGTCTGGGCTGCCTTCCATTTGCGTCATGGCCACACACCCCTGCTATGATTCTGCCTTGGTGAGCACAAATGGATGCAAATTTACTATGTATGGAACTCACAAAATGAGGATTGAATCAAACTCCCATCTTGGCAATGGAGTGAGTGTGGAGGATACAGTCTGCAGGAGACTGCAGTCCAACGGTGTGTAGTCTGCTTACAAGGAGAGACCTCTGGGTGCTGTGAACCAGCCTCAAGCAGGCCACTGCTCCATTGGCCAGTCACCAGGGGGGACTGTGAGACCAGGCCAGTTCTACAGAACATGCTGGAGGGAAACACAGGTGCAATGGCTTGCCCCTTGCTGTTGAGGTGACACTAGGCTAGAACCAGTTGTCCCTCAGAAAAGGCAAATAGATGAACTCATCTATTCTCAGCCCCACTAAGCCAGGGGCAGGCAGTTCTTTCTTTGAGTTGTCTAAAACCAATTTTTTGTTTTTCTTTTCATTTTCTACATTTTGCTGGTTATTAGCAGCAGTAGTACAGTACAAAGCAGAAAGGCATGATGTATGCTTGTTACCTAGTATACACATGGCATGTATACATGTACACATAGTTACACACAGAGACAGAAGTAGTATATTAGGAAAAGACTGTTGTCAGTCATGCTCAACAGAAAAAAAGTAACACAGTAAATGACACTGGCTACCAAGGGGGTTATCTTGTCTGGGCCTACATTTACCCTTATGTTCTGTCTCTGTATGTTCATTCTTCTCTAGGTGATCAGCAAAACCAGTTTACAAAACTGATCAAGTCCAATGAATTACCCCATTTAAGTACATCCAAGAAAAGCAAAGCACATCCTGCCTCCCAACACTCCCATCACAAAACCTTGGGGGTACAGCAGCCCACATGCGTATCTGTCTAGGCTACCAAGAGGAAAGTGCAATTCTGCCTGGTGAAGATCAATATCTGCTGGAGATGAGTACTCACTCATCAAAGGGAGCCATTTCTGTGATGTGGAACTTTATTAACAAATCAAACTCAGGTGAAACAAAACATATATTGGGTAGATTAATTTTACTGAAGCTATGACTTTGTTTGGGGGCACCTTTGTGATTTCATTGTCAGGTATTTTTTAACAAAAAGTGTGGAATACAAACTATCTAAAATGCTGAAAATCTGCAAAGCAATCTGTTTATAATTAGCCTGGCCATTCCTTGGCTATGTTGTTTGGATGAAGTGGTTAACATAGCAGAGCCTCAGTTTTCTCACCCATAATATGGTAACTGCTGTCACCAGGTGAGTATGAGAAATAAATGCAATAACTTGGCTATGTGCAGGTCTCATGATTCATGACCTTATACATGGTAGCATCAGTACATTTCTATTAAATCTGTTCCATGATGTAAACACAAAATCCATAGATTAAAATCCAATCACCCAGGCATGGGCAAGATTCTAAATACATTTGGATGAACAGCAAGTGTTGGGTTAGTTATATGAATGGAGCTAGAATTTAAGATTTCCATTCTATCAGAAATTCCAGACCTCAAAGCAATGGTCCTTTTCAGCCCTTACTGAAATGGGGATAAGGTTACTGGTATGGGATTTAGTTCAAACTTCTGATGCTTCAAATCAACAACTGTGGTCTAAAAACTAATAGCATGGACTCTAACAAACACGTTTAAAGGGGCTGCAAGAGACTTCCATGTGTAAAGGCAGTGCTTAACAATTTATGCAAATATAGGCTCTGGCCAATATTCTGAAACTATACGCTCACAACAGCTAATATCTGGCCAGTCACCAGGTAGAAGACAGTGCCCCTCGTTTGCTGCTCCCTTGTGGTGTTTGCACAGCCAAGAGGTCTACACTTGCACATCTTTCTACTCCTTACTTGCGCGGTCTGGCTCCAAACATCAACCTGGTGACATAATGTTTTGACAACATAATCTTCATTAAGTAAGTATAGACAAGAGCTCCTGGTCTTTGTTTATTGTACCTGGATCATCTCTTTCTCCTTTGCCTGTTTTTGGCCACAGGTGGTGATGGAAGTCAGACTGATTGCCAGAAACATTACACTCTCACCTTCACAGAATAGAGGGGCTGTGAATAAGTAACACCATAGGTGTCCAACACCACATGGGGGAGAATATGCAGGCAAGTAAGAATGGTGCAATTCACTTGTTCCCTACACTAGTCTTTCAACTCTGGCATTATAACACTCCCATAATCAGGGTACTTTCAAGTTCTCCTGACACCAAAGGAATCAAACTAGCACCAAGCAAGCTATAAATATTCCCCCTCTGTACTGAGATATTTGGCTCTTCTGCAATTAGGAGACTAGACAGTGTTTAGAGGACAGCATGGACTAATTGTATGGTTCCCTTAAGAAGAGTTTAAGAGAGTTATATCCTATCTGGCTTTTTCACTTCTGATAACGAATAGTCCTTCATCAAATGTTTCCATATATGCTACCCCAGATCTTGATCAGAACCATGTATGGAGGTTGGCATTGGGGGCGGGAGGGGAGCAGTGGTACATGGCTATGATGTTTGGCGCCATTCCTTCTTAACAATTAAATCCTACTGTACCTAAAATCACATTTTCTAACTGCAGGGTAAGAAATTAGACACAGCTCTAATTATGTTGCTGAACCACAATGCCCATAAAACCAAAATGCCCTAATAAAAGATACTCCTCTGATTCATCCCTTCATTCTAGAAAAATAATTCTTGATCCCGCTTTGTATTTATATGCAAAGGATTATTTCATTTTACCCTAGCACATGCCATAATTGATGACAAATCCCTCAAATATTCTGTGTGGTTTCATTCAAATCAAAACAAAGAGTAGACTATATGAAGGGACGTGATCCTACATCACTCCAAACTTATCTTCAATATCCAATTGGACAGATACAGAAATAATCTAAAAGCTGGGATCAATATAGTAAAAAATAAAGTGTTGCTGTAATTATGGCATTGTTATGTATATGTACTGTAGAACTAATGTTACTTCTCTCTGGGCACACAGTAAACCACATGAATAAATAAAGCAACTGACTTCTCAATGATGTACACTTAAATAGTTACAGACACACTCGTAGAAAAAAAAGGATACAGTAGCGCAAAAAATAAATTATCAAAACTGAAAGAACTATGAACCTTATTTTACACAATACTCTATAAAACCTGAACCATTTGGGAATGAGACCTCAAGTCAATGACACAATGCAGCAACATTAGTATCTTTGTTCACATTTCATAGTCATCTATGAAAACAAAAAGATAAAAGAAAAGTCACCTTAAACTCTCAGAAGATTTTTAAATGAAGATCAACATATTTTTTTCTGGGCACTTAAACATCTCTACTGTTTATGTACCTGCACAGTATATCAAGAAGCATGTAGGACATAAAGTTTTACATAGATCACATTCTTTGGGTCTTTCAGTTTGACTTATCTCTGTGATTCAAAGCAGGTTAATTATTCTGCTTGATACCTCCTGCTGTTAAGATGTTATTGCAACTAAACATATTTACAAGAAGCCCCCTTTATGGCAGCGGGGGTGTGTGGGGCTCCTCTTCAGCCTCCACACTCACTAGTTTTG
This sequence comes from Ochotona princeps, assembly GCF_030435755.1. Taxonomy (NCBI): domain Eukaryota; kingdom Metazoa; phylum Chordata; class Mammalia; order Lagomorpha; family Ochotonidae; genus Ochotona; species Ochotona princeps. Next base: position 80,580,613 of record NC_080865.1, on the reverse strand, counting down.
GTTTCGGGATATAAATGCCAGGACTCGCCGAATACCATTCAGCCTATCCTTCAAGGATCGCATTGCCAGGAATGGCAGCTGAGCTCGGCTTTCCAAAGGAAGGACTGCTAATATCCACCAACACCAGGCTGGACCATTCGGGTTAATCTGCAACAGAGAAAACAAAAAGGGTTCATCCTGTTTCCATGCAAGCACCATCAGGCTGCAGGTTTTCAAATGCAAGATAAATATCCCAGGTAGAATTGCTTCTGTGTGCAACAGAGACTGCTGATTGCCTCACTCACCAGCCCAGTTTCCCATTAATTTAACTTAGGAATATAGCTTTCCAGGGTAAAAAAATCCCAGAACCACGTCTCAGCCTCCTTTGAAGCTAGACATGGCCAAGAGATAGAGTTCTGACATAGCAGCTATGGAAGGGGGTGATGTGGGGAGCTGCTAGGTCCAGCTTTGGGAAGGAACCATGTGCCTCCACTTGGCTTTTTCTTCCCATTTCTCCTAGTTGGAACATGGATCCATGCATGATTGGCCTTCCTCAACACCATGGGAGCAGCATTTTTAGGAGGGTAGTGCTTCACAATGAAGGAGCCTGGGTCTCCGAATGTTGGCTTGGAGCTAAGCTGACCTGACCATAGAGGAATTGGTCATTGGCTCCTGTATCCCTGTATCTTTTTTTTTTTTTTTTTTTGGATTTTGGTAAGCAAACCAACATCTTAACAGATACATCATGCTTCCTAACCAGGGTGATTTTTATGAGCTACAATAGGCATTGCCCAGTCTTCCCACATCTCAGATCTCTGTTTAGATCCTTTGGACAGGTACACTCAACTGGCAGGCCTTCAATCCATGATCCATCAGGCTGTACATGTCTTTAAACACTCAATTCCTGTTCCTGCTTAGACTGAAGGCCATAGTTGCACTACCCATGCCAGATGCAGAGCCGTGGCTATCTTTTCTCCCAAAGCCAAAGGCTGTGATGGCTAGGCCCCAAAGAACAACAACCCCACTCAGTACAACTTCTGATCAAAAGCCACAGTCAACAAGTGAAAAGTACAAAGTCATTAGTTCAGCAGAAATACAGAATGCCAAGGGCTTTCAGCAACAATCAAATTGAAAGATTTCACTCACCTTGACTGCAATGTAAATTAAACATACACAATCTCCAAAACTAACAAAGAAATGAGAGAGAAGAATGAAATACCATTATATTCTTAGAATTGTACCTATTAGGGACAAGCATAGTGGCATATAATGCTAATCCTCCACCTGTGGTGCCGACATCCTATACAGGTACCTAGTCATAGCTCTCTACTTTCAATCCAACTCCCTACTAATAGCCTGAGAAAATAGCATAGAGCAGCCAAAGTCCTTAGATCTCTGCTTTCATATAGGAGACTTGGAAGAAGCTCCTGGCTCCTGGCTTCAGACTAGCTCAGCTCAAGCAATTGTAGCCATTTGGGGAGTGAACCAGTGGATGGAAGAAATCTCTATCACTTTTTCTCTCTTTGTAATCCTTTCAAGTAAAAATAGACGAACATTTTAAAAGCAGAATGCTGTCTATGAGCTACATTGAATTGACTTGCTTTGAATTAATAGCATATTAATATGTATTAGATGGTCAAAAATGTATTAGCTGCGTTAGATAGCCATAAAAATCCATTCACATTACAAATGCATTTCTGTCCCTAAGGTCGCTTTTCAAGAAAATCCTATTTGCTCCTGAACACACATCTTAGACACTGCTGACTTACTTTTTACTAAGCCTGAAATAAATGTTCTTCTCACATTAGGTCATTGCTTTCAGGCCCGTGGAGAATCATTCTGGTCAAACTACCCACACCTAGGATTCTAGAGTACCAGGTTGCTTCATTTGATTCTTCCTTAATCTCCCCGTCTTCTATGTTCACCCGTGCCTCTCACTTCATCTTGTGATCAGTGATGAACAACAGACTGACTTTCTGAACTTTATTTCCCGGAATCAATAATAAAGAGAATGAAAGTGATATCAATAATTGTGGGGCAGTTTCCAAGAAACCCCCTCCTAAGGCTTAGGAGAGTCCTAGGTGTGGGCCTCTGGATCTGCAGTGACCAGAGAAAATGGCAAGCATTTTGTCCTGTGCTTTTACCAGGTGCTGCCCCCATCAACACAAATGTCAGCGGAACCAACAATGAAGCAAGCAAAACGCAAGGTTTCAGCTTTCAGTGTCACTCTGCCCTTGTGAGTCATACGGTGGCATCTGTGTTTCCTCTGGGGGAAGATGCTGTTTATCCTTGCTCTATCTTTTTTGCCTGACACAGAAAGAATGCTTCCCAGAAGGTGAAGTGGAAAAATGAAGCTTGATCAAGAGCTTACTCAGAGTTATGCAGTAGTCCTGAGTCACAACGACCCAGAGCCAGGAGCCAGGTCACTGGCTAGCGCTAACTGGCCTTTCACGCTTCAAAGCTCAGGATGCTGTCTCATGACACAAAACGAGCCACTACTGTAGCTCTGGGGGAAAGCAAGACATCTTATTTATCCACCTAGTTTAAACCAATGCAGCCCCTTTGGTAAATGTTTTTTAAAGGTGTATTGATTTATTTGGAAGTCAGAGTTACAGAAAGAGACAGGTATCATCTGCTGGCTCACTCCCCCAAAGGCAGCAACAACCAGGCTGAACCCAGGAGCCAGGAGCTTCTTCTGGGTTTTGCACATGAATGCTGAAATCCAAGTACCTGGATCCTCTTTCATTTTTCTGCCCTCAGGCATTTTAACAGGGAGCTACATTGGAAATGGAACAATCAAGAGTTGAACATGCAACTCTATAGGATGCTAGCAACACAGGTGATAGTTTAACCCACTGCACCACAGCCCAGCCCCCCAAAACAGACATTTTAGCCCATAATAAACAATTTTATGTTTTAGAATCTCAAAATAGAGGAGGAAGTGGGGGCTTTAATTAAGTCTTCATCCACTCCCTCCTTTCAGAGATGAGACAAACACTAACAATGCCTTTTGTGGGGCTTGCACAGTGGCATAGCAAGGTAATCCTCTGCCTATAGCACCAGCGTCCCATATGAGCACTGGTTTGTATCCTGGCTGCTCAACTTTCCTTCCAGCTCCCTGCCTGTGGCCTGGAAAAGCAGTGGAGAACGACCCAAAGCTTTGGCACCCGCACCCGAGTCAGACCTGGAAGAAGCTCCTGGCTCCTAGCTTCAGTTCGGCTTAACTCCGGATATTGCAGTTATTTGGGGAGCAAACCAGAAGACTCTTTCTCTGTTTCTCTCTCTGTAAATCTACCTTTCCAATAAAAATAAATTTTTCATATAAAAAGAAAAATGGCTTTTGGCAGAGAAGTCAGAATATATGCATTCAGATTTTCTATCATGCAAATTGGGAATAAGCATGAATAAAATGTGTGTAAAAGAAGTAAAGAGTAAAAGAAGACATAACAGTGATGGTGTAGGAGAGCCAGTTTCCAAGCCTGGGAAACAGTGGTGGTGAAGACATACCTGAGGATCAGCATCTTTCTCTGGCATTGGACCAAAGTGATTGAGTATCCGAATCTTCAGAGACGATTTGAGCGAATGAAACCATGATAAGGCTAGCTCATAGACACAGTTATGTAATCCCATGAGTTCAGCAAAATCTTCTCCCTGAACCTGAAAGTAGCCAAGTGAAAGTGAAACAATCTGTACACTCTCCATCACTCAGAGATACTTTTGACACCTGACTCTCTTTGAACAGCCACTCTGCCTCCTTATCGGAAGGGTTTGTCATCCAGATTTCTTCCTCCTATGATGGGAACTGCTCCACAGCCAAGTGCAGGGCCGCAAGCCAACACTGCTCTGGCTGCAGGAAAGAAAAAGTTTCAACTGGGCAGCTTAGCCAAAACCACAAGGCATACAGAAGGCCAAAGATCTGATCTAGCCTGAGTGAAGGCATGTAATTAGTGTACGTTATGCCAGTCTGTGCCTCCTCCGACCTTTTTGTTGCTGTATCTATTTTCTTATTGCTTGTAGGGAGAGGGACACAAATATGTCTGTGCCTCAATGTGTTATTCAAATACACTTATTAGCCTTCTGCTATGCAGTGAAGGCACACATAAACGAACATGAAATTATATACCTCTTTTCCTACCTATTAACTCAGAAAACCAAGGATTAATGGGACATGCCATCTTTCTGCTTTATGGGGTCATACATTATTGGGAAGGGCTCTTAGCCAGGCTGCACATTTACAAATGCAAATACATGTGTGAATCTATGATGACCTCAAAAACAGTTGTAAAATACAGATACCTAATCCGTACAAAAACAAATGTGCAAATGTAGCTCCCATTACAGAGCTGCCCTTTGGTATCCCTGGGAGACGTAACTCCTAGGCTGATAGGGCCCCCACACTGATCTGGAGTGACATTTCTTACATATGAATGCAGTTCAGAAGCTAGGCAGGCTGAGTCGCGACAATGGGCATTGTCACTGCTTTCTGCAAAGAAGGTAAACCAGCTGGCAAACCAGCACCATTTAACGTTACCACAGCAATTTGGTGAGAAACTCCAAGGTCCCTGGTAGTTCTGAGCAATCTTTTGACAACCGTCTGTCAAGTTACATGCAGAGCTTTGTGTCAGCTTTCTTGGGCCCTGCCCACTCACCTTTTGGTCTTCAATGTATTCAATGTCAGCTGTGTTGTAGCCATCCCGCTGGCCCTGCTGGAGCACTCTGAAACGTCTCTTGCCTATGCTGTCAACCACTGAGCGGCCATCGGCAAAGAATTGAACATTTCTGATCTCCAGGAGGCAGCCATATTCTGCAAACCTGTTTATTGAGAAAGGGATTAAAGAAGTAGATCTTTGATGAGCTCTGTATTCCGATTCTGTCCCCCAGCTATCTACATTACCCCATGCTATGCCACAAGAAACTTGTGCCCATTTGCCTGTCCTTGGATCTACAGCTACAACACACTAAGCAGTGGATGTGAAACAAACAAACCAAAACAACCACACAATCTATTACTAACGCAGCTACTATTTATTGAGTACATACTATGTGCATTGCTATGATTTAAACATTTGTCCACCTCAACTTTCATGACACCTTAATGAGGTAACTAGACAATTAGTGTGGAGCCCTCATGAACCAATTAGTGCTACTCTAGTGGGAGTGGATTCTTGCTAACATTGCAAGTTTGCCCCTTGTTCTTTCTCATCTTCTCTTTGTCCTTCCATCATATGGCTGACACCATGTTATGACATGATAAAAAGGTCTTTGCTAGACGCTGGCACCTTTATTGTGGCCTTACAAATCTCCAGGAACATGATACATTATTTCCACTGCTCATGCATTACTCAGGCTGTGCTATGGTGTTACAGCAGCACAAAATGAATTAATACAGCCAGGAACTGTGCTTGATCCTTTATGTGCATTATTAAATTATCAATCTTTCTGATAAACCTGATGAGGTAGGTACTGTCACTGTACCCTCTTTACAAAGAAAGACAATGGGATACAAATAATTTGCCCAAAGTCAAACTTGCTCCAAAGTTGGAGCTTGAACATGAACCCAGGTAGTTTGACTTCAGAGTCTGCAGTATTAGAAAACAACTTTTATAACACATATTATCTGGTTAACAAAAAATTAATTGTGGGGTTCCTGTAAATGGGCAGCCTTTCACAGGGAAAACTGGGTGCCAGAGGGATCCTAATCTTATACATGCTCATGTTCTGGAGCTGGCTAAAGCCCATGAGCTTGGCCTCCGTACCTCCTGGGAACAGCCCAAAGTCCAGGCCCACTCCCTCCCCTGCTTAGCTTGATTCACAGGGCTCTTCTCTTACCCTTTCACGGGATCTCCAAGGCACATGCCAAACTGTCTGGTGCCTGTCTCAATGCATCTGCGAATCATCAGGCGGTAACAAGGCTCAAAGATGTGCAGGGGGCAAGGAACAGTCGGATAGGCCATGGTGCACACGAAAATAGGCACGTTCTTATTTAAGCTGTCACAAAGAGCAAATTAGGCAGATCTCAGAGCAATGGAGCAGAACACAGAAACATTCAGCAATTGTCAGCACAAGGTTCTCCACAGAAGGAAGGCAACGAGCCATCCAGTTGTGATAGGTGACCAAAATATGATGACATGAGACTGATACTGTGGGCGGAATCTCATTACCTGGTTCAAAGGTCAGCATGAGGCCTGAGGTTAGAACTGGCATTGAACACATTGTAATCTGGATGAAGCAACCCTCAAATATCTTAACACTGTAGGTGACAGCTGTATCTCATTTTTTTCTTTCTTTCATGCTCTCCAAACAATGCTTTAAATGTTATCTGCCAGTAGTACAGGGAAGGGTACCGATGGTGTGAGTGGATTCGCCTCTCCAGAGGGGCACTGAGAAATTCTCTACAGGGTCCCTTTGGACAGCATACATTTGCAAAGCCCAAAAGGGAATCTTCATAGCAGGCCCAGCTTGAGGGAGGAGGGAGCAAGAGACAGGCAAGGGTAATCTAGCTTAGAGATGCTCCAACACTCCATTCTATCAGAATCATCGGGGCTCTCCAATCCAGGTGACCGGGCCCCCATACCTCCAGAGGTGCTGACATATTAACGCAGGAATTGGGATCCAAGAACTGGCCTTCCAAAAAATACCTCTACAGATGGATGCATGTAGATTGTCAGGGAACCAGCAACAGGGCCAACTCCCTCTTGGATCCCTGTGCTCTAATTTGCCTTGTAAATCCAGTGCAGAAACATCTGAACTTGAATCAAGCAGCAGGTATGAGGGGGCTTTAAAAAGGTCATAGAAAATGGAATTAATTGTCATGTTGACTTTTGGTGCACAACTATTTTAAATTCAAGGCAGATGTTTTGTTTTGTTTTGTTTTTCTTTTTCATGGGGTTCTATTTTCAATGAAGTTCGAAGATCCTCCCCCACCATATAAGACCATTTTCCCCTAAATACCAAAAAGGTTAACTGTAAAGTTCCTTCAAACAGAAAGTTTCCCTAGTATGCCCCAATGTTTGTTAATAAGACCTTAAATGATATGTGTGATGGCACCTCAGAGAGGTTCCAGGCTGTGTTCAGAATCAGAAAGAAAGATGCCCTGGGTAGTTCCACTAGAAGTCAAAGAGAATGGGAAAAGATTTGTAGTTCCTGAGGAAAACACAATTCAGTGTGTGTATGATGGGGGCACATTCAACCAAACTGGTGTTTAGAAATCCTCCGTACAGGATGTGCAAAAAACAGGACAGTCTTTGCTCTTGGGAACCTCAACTCCACACTGTTGAGAAGACGCTACTGAGGTGAGAGTGAGGGGAATGTAGTAGCAAGACAGACAGAAATTACTGATTCACCACCACCACCACCACCATTACTTTGCTGTCCGGTGAGCTGGTTTTATCAGCCAGCTGGAGATCTTAGAGCCTGGGTTGTGTCTACATTCCTAAGCTACCAGCCCATAAAGTGTAAATGAACTGCCCAGGGTCCTGAAGAATTCTCACTTTGTAACAGAACTGAGTCTTAAGCCCAGGTCTGGCTGCAACTAAAGTTCTTAATCTCAAGTATCCATCTCCTTGTGTATTTGAATATGGTCTTCTGGTAAATGTTTAACGTCTGGTTCTCCAAATTAGGGGGAGGGGAAAGCCCTGGTGTGTCACCTTTGCTGATTCCCATGGTACAAATACACTGAGCATGCACAATTTCAAGTGATGTGGTATCAGTGACTGAGGAGCTGGAAAGAAATGTGCACTCCCAGCTCTCACGTGTCAGTGTAAATTAAACAGAAATACAAACATGTGTATACATACTTAGAAAGTTCTTCCATTTCCTCTTCATGAAGTCTCCTTCGTTCCCTGAGTTCTTCCGGAAGGAACGTAGCTATTAAATCTTCCATTATGACATTTCTGCTGTATTTTCTTAATGCCAACCACTATATGTGGAACAAGACAACTGGTTATGCAGTCATCAGAAAAACACAAAACAGCTCTGATATAATCAGTAGAACAATCAAAGAACCCACATATTAGAGTGATTTGGAGTCACAAATTAACATCTGGTGCTATCATAATGAATGTATGCACCATCTGGATACTAGAACTTAAAGCACATGTGTAATTAATTATCTTGATAATAATTATATATAGTTGCGTGTGTTTGTGCCTCTCTCTCTGTGTAGCTGTTCCACCCATTTGGAGATTGAATCAGTAGGTAGATGATCTCTTTCTGTCTCCCCCCCACCCTCTCTCTCTGTAACTCTGCCTTTCCAATATATAAATAAATAATTTTTTAAAATCTCATAATCTTCTTAAAATATTGATATTGAAGTCACGTTCTTATCAAAACAATGATGGGAGCCCATCACTTGTTTTTCTGGTTATCATGTTTATAAGCTCATAGAAATGACCTAGGTCTGGCACATTCTAAAAGTCAGAGATCAAAAGGTTTGGGGGATTGAAACACAATTTGCAATCACTGATCCTTTTCTTCCATACCCTCCCGATGCCTGGCTCCTGGATACTGCTGAGTCTACACATTTTAGATCATCTAACTTGTTTCCAAAAGCACACAAACATCTAAATACTAGTGGCTTTGTTCATTTGCCTTTTCAATATACCATTTAGATGTCACCAAACTTATGTGATAATCCATAATTTCAGAACGTATATCAGACTCCAGCACCCTTGTAATTCTCTCCTGAAAACACCCTTACCCTCATACACACCCAGAGGCCTGTAAGTAGTGAGTGTTTAGTAATGTGAACCAAACAATGGATGATAAACATCTAAATACCTTATACCACAACAAAATAAGTAAATAAACTATTTTTTAAAACCCCACAGAAAATGACTCACTCTGGAACCTACAACTACAGAACTAGCAGGAGGAGCATATGAGCATCAAACTGTTGGACTTGGCTTCAAACAATTTTGTTTCCCAGTACTGGCTACGGCTATATTCTGTGATGAACTGGACTGCAATATGTATCTTGCTATAAAATGATATAAGTCTGACTCTGGGTGAATATATATATATATATATATATATATATATATATATATATATATATATATATAGAGAGAGAGAGAGAGAGAGAGAGAGAGAGAGAGAGAATATATTCTAGCTCCTGCGTTTGAAACTCCATGGTATCTGCCTCCGGGAAGCCTTATCAGCCACTGTCATTGGTACAGGAGAATCCACTATGTTACCAGTTTGAATCTTTGAGCAGAGCAATAGGTACTCAGAAGTTGGCCAATCCAAGAAGGAGGTGACTTCTCCACTGACGCTAAACAAAAAGCAACAAGGATGGCTGGTCTGCACTGTGGCACAGCGAGTTAAGCTTTCACCTGCAATGCTGGAATCCCATGTGGATGCTGGTTTGAACACCAGATGCTCCACTTACTATCTGGCTCCCTGATAATGTCCCTGTGAAAGTATTACACCTACACTTACATAGGCGACCCAGAAGAAGCTTCAAGCTCCTGGGTTTGGTCTGGTTCACACCTGGCCATGGCACCACTTAGGAAATGAATCAAAGGATGAGAGATTATCTTTCTCTCTCCCTCTCTCTCTCACTCTTCTTTCAAAATAAAAAATCTTTTAGAAATGCCAGGAAGGGCACAAACTGAATATTCACAGGGGTGTTGTTTAGGTGTCAAGCCTATGGTATGTATTGCTTTTTCTTCTGCTTTTCTACATTTTGTAGTGCTGCAACACAGACACATTAGCTAAGTGTAAGGATCACGTGATTTTCTCCTACAATCAGACCAGTAAGTCTTCCCTCCTTATCTAGGTAAAAGCATGGCATTAATTCTTCCCAAACTTCAGAACACACCCTTACGGTTCTCCTTGATGGTGACTTCCCTTCATTCCCATAGTTTAACTATGCAGATGTTGAGAAAGCTCAATAAGTGACTCCTCTGGACTTAGATTCACTTAAGGACAGTCTTGTGTTTTCAGTCTCACTTCAGACAGACAGGGGATCAAGGAAAAACAAATATTTTTGCAAAACGGGAAACCCAAGTTCCTGGGGGAGGGCAAACAAGACTGGACCTTCTTTTGCTACAGGAAACTCCCTCAAATCCACCTGCCAACAACGAAGGTAGGAGTTTATGTGATGGAGTTTACAGAACCTAGGGTTTTCAGATATCCAAGAATCTATTAATAAGTACAGTGGCTCTTGCAAGATTGGACAACAAACACACTGAAGGTCTATGAGATTCTTCTGGGTCCCAGAAGCTGATCTGTTCAAAGCACAGAATAAATATTGATAATAGCAGGACATTAGAACTCATCCAGTCAAGCCCACAGATGACCAAAGATTTACCAAAGGGTACAATGTGCCAGGTGGTATGATGACATGAGAATCAGGATCCATATCTTTCATGCTTTTGTTTCTAACATAAATGAATTTCATTACTGACAACTTATATACAGTGGCTCGAAATGCAACTGAACATCATCCCATCACCCATTTCCAAATAAGCAAAATCAACTAAGAAGGAAATAACAGTTTACCTGTGTAAGGGCATCTTTGCACAATGGACACTTTGCGTTGTGATCCAGGCATCTTTCAAGGCATTTTAAGCAAAAGGTGTGCCCACAAGGTGTTGTGGCTGGCTCATAGAATAATCTGAAAGTTAGGAAGCAAAATGGAAGAAAACTGCAGTGAGACCAAGAATAAAAGACAGAGGTATTCATGGCTGTGATTGTATACAATTAGGGGAAAAAATCTGTGGGAGGCAAAAACAGGCAACTATTTTGCTTTCAATCACTTTTGCTGTTGTACTTGAGAAAGTTATTTGCTTTTTATTTTTGAACTGGACTTAATATAATGCATTTACTAACATTTAGGGCATAGTTTAACCATTTTGTAACATTTCATTCTGGTCAACCTCTTTTGGGCATCCAGCTTTTCTTCCATATCTTGTCCAAGAAAAATAAAGATTAATACCCAGAATGTCTGAAGAGATTATTCCCTAAACAAAATTAGCCAACCTGTTCACTTGAATTTATGAATACACATGGATGGGGATATGCCCATACAAACACACACACTATATTCAAGCACTTGACATCATATTACATGGATAAGCACATGACATTATATCACAAGGATAAATTTGGCTTGTTTGCTAAATGCTGATGACTTTGTTCACCTAAGTTTGCTTACTGCCCGGGGGATTTTGAAACTACACCTCTGACAAACACATAACTGTTTTTTAATAGAAGGATCATTTTTGTAGGAGTAGTAATATAGTTAACATGCTTATTCATATGGATTGCTACACAAATGCATACGTATACACATACTTCAGTTAGATCTTATTTTAATTGAAGCTTTTTTTTGCAAAGCTATTCTGTATCTTCAGAGATTCATGGATTTATTTTGTTCAAAGAAAGACTCACCTACAGTGGGTGGAGACAGCTGGAAATGAGAGTTGAGAAGTGGGGTTCAAAAAGAGAAAGATGCCTGAGCAGGTTATTTTCACCTCAACAGAGGGTTCAGTGGAGAGAAAGACACAGATGCACAGCACCCTCGTGTGGCCAGGAGGTTGCATGAGCAGTAAAAAATGTAAGAGCTGTTCAAGTACTTGAGAATAGATAAAGCCTGCCAACTAGAATGAATCTGAAGTCCAGAGGGGTGAAGTTATTAGAGTATTATACATAACTAACTTCTGCCAGATATAAGTCTGTCCAACTGCTGCTTCCTCTCTTGTGCTTTTCCCAGTCAATGATTCTCAATCATTGCTGGGTGTCTGAATCAATTGGGACTCTGGAAAAAACGTATTGTTATAGATCTGACATTCAATAAACTGAACAGACTTAAAAGTACTCATTCTGATAAGTTCTTAAACATGTAACATACATGTTTATATGTTTATATGTAACATGCATGTTACATATATTTTGTGTTTATATGTTTACACAAGTTTTAAAATATGTAATATATATGAAACCGTCACTTCAACCAAGACAGTAAACATAGCCATCTCTCTCGTACTTCTTTGTAATTACAATCCTCCCTCCTGCGTCTACCACATACTCCAATCCCTATCACCTGTGAACTTTTAAAATCACCAGATATTCAGGACAAAACCGACACAGATTCAGACAAGTAGACTAAGGGCACATGTCAGGCATCAGGAGTTTTCAAGCCCCATGTGTGATTTTAATGTACAGTCAAAGCTGAAAATCACTTGGTGCACTACACAATCCTGCTCTTCTCTGCATAGGTGACCCTTCTGTACTATTGTTCACATAGAATCATCAGTCACCAGTGAATCTTTAAAAGTATACACGGTACTTCTGTCTTATTCTGTTTAAAATGTAGTAAACCTGTACAACAGAATTAATAAACTCTACATAACAAGTTAGCCAAAAAGTAAATTTCCAAAAAAAAACTAAAATACAGATTGAAGCCAGTGTCCTAACACAACAAGAATCAAAGCAAATCTGTCATTGTTCAGAAATGATTTGATGTTGAAGTTAAAAAGGCTTGAAGAATTTACACAAAACTGATTATTAGAATTGATAACAACAAATAGAGCTAGCAGTTTTCCAGATAAATACACATGCAAAAACAGAATCAAAGCTCTATATAGATGCATTCAATGCTAAATTTGTAAGAAGGTGACATTTACAACTGCTTTGGAAAGCCAAATACACAGGAATAAATCATACATAAGCTGTGCCAAGACTTATATCAGACAAAATAACAAGCCTCTCAGTGAAAGAAAGCAAAGAAGATCTAAATAAACCCCAAGACAAATCCCATTGGGTTGCCTCATTTGTTTATTATTGCGGAATTCACACGCTGGTTTCTAAACTCTATAAATAATGAAGAAAGGTCAGTAGGTAAGATACATCTGATGAGCAACAATGTGGGAAGACTTGCCCTGATTTCAGAACTAAAGCTGTGTTAATTAAAGCAGTGCATGTGCACAAGGGCAAATGGACCTGTAGAGCAAAACAGAAAACCCAGAAACAGAACATAGCATGGGTTCTTGTGACAAATGTAACACTTCAAAGCAGACAGGGAAGGGATGTTTTAGTACCAAAGTAGCATTCTCAAGAAACGCAAAGGAATCTTTGGGTACCTAGGAAGAAGAAATGGAACCATCTCTCACACTGTACACAAAAATCAACTCCACATGGGCTGTAAAAGTAAGTGTAAGACAAAACAATAAAATTGTCAGAAGATAAATCAGTACTATGCGGGGGTCTCCCAAAAGTTCATGGAAATGTGGATTATGAAAAAAAATTGTGAATGCGCTTCAAAATTCACCAAAAATAAAGTCACCTTTTAATTCCCCTTTCAATGAATTTTTTAAAGTGCCCTCATACTTTCATGAACCCCTCAAGGTAAAAACAAATCTTAAACAATACACAGACAGGCTCTAATTGCAACTGCAAAGATTGATGATTCTGATTCCATTAAAATTAACAATCTTTGATGTCATCAAAAGGTGTCATTAAGAGAGCAGAAAGGCAAGCAGAGCAGAAAATATCTGCAACAAATGAGTGTGACTAACAAAGGACTTGTATTTAGATAATAAAGAGCTTCCACAGGCCAGGAAAGGAGAACCAATGTAAAACGGATAAGCATTTCCATGCAGCAGAATATATGAACTTAACTACACCAGAATACATAAATGATATCTCCAAACCAGAAGCAACCCCACAGTTCATCTATAATCAAATTGATAAATAAATTGTGGTAGAGTTACACATAGAAGACTGCACAATAATGAAAATGAACAAACTTCACTTATGTGCAATAACATTGTTAATACGATGAAGCTAGACAAAACACTACATTCTGCATAATTCAATAAATGTAAATTTTGTGGTTTTTTTTTAAGACAAAACTGGAACAGGCTTGCTTAGCCTAGTAGTTAACACAGCTATTATATGCCCCAGTGGACATCAAAGTTTCTGGGTTGCATTCCTAACTGTGGCTGACTCCAACTTCCTGCTAGTAGAGACTTCAGGAGACAGTAAATGATGCTTCAAGCAGTAGGGTCCCTGCCACCCACATGGGAGACCTGGGTGGAATTCCTAATTCACAACTTCAGCCTGGGCACAGCCCAGGCTATTGCAGGCATTTGAGTGAACCATAGAGTGGGATATCTATCTCTCTCTCCCTCCCTTCTTAGATAAGCAATACTTCTTAAAATGAATGGACACTTCAAAATTATATATATATGCATATATATTATATATTACATATATGTATGTATGTGTATATATATGTGTATATATGTGTGTGTGTGTATATATATATATATACACACACACACACATAGAGAGATAGAGAGATATGTTCCATTCACTGGTTCACTCCCGAAATGGCCACAGTAGCCAGAGCTGGGCTGATCTGAAGCTAGGAGCTTCTTCTGAGTCTCCCATGTTGCTATGGGGCCCAAAGCCTTGGGCCATCCTTGGCTGCTTTCCCAGGCTATTAGCAGGGAGCTGAATCAGAAGTAGAGCAGCTAGGACTTGAACAGGTACCCACATGGGTATACCCAAAGTGACACAGTATCTCTCTAAAAGCGCTAAGATAAAATGCCCCTAACTGATGACAAACAAAAATGTTGCCACTGATGCTGTATAATTATTGCCCAGAAATAACTCAAGGTCCGGATGCTGGGAACAGATCCCTTCTCAGGACTTGACTCCTTTGGCAGTTCAGGGCTCCTCTGAAACTGGAATATGCAAGCTCTTCTCTTGCTATATGTTTGGGTGTGTGCAGCACTATTCTTCATATAACCTTAAGTTTATATATTAGTAGGCGACCATTATCAGGAGTTCCATTTTATCAATGAGGAAATAAAAGCTCAGACAGGTTCAATACCTTGGCTATGATCACACACAAGCTGGTAAGTAGCAAGGCTTCAACTGTAAAGTCAGATCTGACTTCCTAAATCCTTCTTGCTTCTATACTCTATCACACGGCAATGACTGTGTGTACTCTGTATCACAGACATCATCCATCTCCATGTGTAGGCACATGCTCATATACACACTCTTCCTTCTACTCCTCTGTCTTCCTCTTTTGAGAGACAGAGAGAGACCAGGATTCCAAATTCTCCCTCTTATTTACCAGTTTTTGGTAATGATCTCAGAAAAACACTTCAGGGAGGCATTTATACATCAGAACGTGGCCAAATTTTCTCAAAAGTATGCATTTTACAATGTCAGAGTGATGAGGTAAACAATGGTAATAATAAATGCTTTCAGTTAGATGTCAGCCCAGATAAAATGTTTGCCTTGTCTGGAAATAGCTATCTTTTCCTGCCAGTTTTACATCCTTGTATTGTACTCCTTTGCTATCAAATTAAAGCAAAAAGGGAAGGAGGGAGGAGTGAGAGAGAGGAGAGGGAAGAGTGCATTGATTCCTTAATACCTAGCTACTTGAGTAGCTAAAATTTGGTTATACATAAAGCTTCTTTCAACTGACAAAGAGGTCACTGGGTCATTAGGGAACTGGTTCAAATATCAAGCAGTCTTGCTTCTCATCTGAAAATATGTCACTCTACAGCTGCTGCTCCCACAGTAGCCTCAGAGGTGGCCCCCAGTGACTAGGGTATCAGCTCCAGGTAAATATCAAGGGAAGATTTTCAGCTACTGGAGAGCCACGGATGTAGTTCGGGGGTGGGGGGGTTGGTGTCCAGGAGCCACTTCCTGTAGCAGCACATTCCTGACCCAGCAAGGGAGACATCCACACTAGACCAAGCATTGTGACCACCCTGCTCTCTGTGATGACTGTTCAGTCACTTTCCACCCTGTGCCTGGAAGGATGTCTAGCCTACACCTGAATTTCTTTCTAGAACCAGACGCACAATTCACAGTTTCACCACAGCATTATGGGACTGGGTTTCATTCTAGAGACTTGTACAGATGACACAGATGTCTAGTTCAATGACCCAGCAGGTTCTTCAAGACTGTCTTGTACTCCAGGCCCTGTTTCACACATGAGGGCAACAACAGAAACTAGTAGTAATCCTGACAAAGACCAAGAAGAAAACCACTGATGCCATGTGGCAGCAGGAACTTTTTACAAGGCATTCAAGTTAACATAGGTGTATGAAATAGCTACTGTCACACCATGACATCTGACTTAGAGAAAGTTCCTGTGGAAAAGGAAATGCCATGCTTCTAAAGGCTTCACTTGGAAGGGCCTCAACATAAAAAGCACTCTGACCCCCTAGAATTGGCCAGAGTCTTACAGCTAAAAGAGCTTCTTACAGGAAGAAGAGTGTGGCAACAACATCGCAACATACAACAGTTGCTCTGGCAAAGATGGAATTTTGTTTTGGAGATTCAGAACAGGGGGGTCAGGAAAAGGGAAATAACAGCTTTGCAACTTGGGGCAAGCCAACTAGAAGAGAGTTTTATCCTAGGGTTCTGATCTCTTGGGCTAAATTCTCAACCCTTCTCCAAAGCAAGCTCAGGGACAAACAAGACAAAAGGGATAGAGCAGAGGAAGAGGAACCAACAAACTTAGACCTCAGGATTCTTCGTCATCAGAAGAAACACAAACAGGATGAGTGCCTGTGTTTGATTTCATGACCCTGGATGTTGGCACAAGTTGAGGGTAAGTACAACAAAGGCCCCCCGGCCCCCTTAGACAGTTAAATCAACTCTACTCCCCAGGTCACACTGCAGGCTGAGGCCACAGCGCTGAGACCTGCAGGGGTCTTGCTCTTTGCTTACGAACAGGATTTCTGTTTTGGTAGTCTGGCCTTGGCTTGACTCACCTGCTGCTCTGGCAAGAGGGCATGAAGGGCAATGTTGAGAGGGGACTGCTCATACAATAGTTAATCCAAAAAGTTCATGAACATGGAAACAAAAGACAAGGTTATCACATTGCAAGCTAAAATGAAATCCCATGCAGAGTTTTGCTTTGTTTTAAAATTCACATTTATCTCCAGTGACCATTCTGGAGCTCCCGCATGGAGCCCAATCTAGCTTAACCCAGCCCACTTAAACAAACTCCTAATAATATATAAAAGACTTGCTTGGGGTGGTTCTGCTCCATGAACTGAACTGTTGCTTAATAAGGTCTCCTCAAGCCTATGAGGAAACTGTACATTTTCAAGAGGAAAAAAAAAAAAAAAACAAGGCCACATTTCTGGAAGAAAAAAAAAGTTGCGGCCAGTATGTTTGGCCCAACTAACTAATCCTCCACCTCCAAGGGATGGAATCCCATATGGGTGCCAATTTGTGTCCGGGCTGTTCTACTTCCCATCCAGCTCCCTGCTTGAGGACTGGGAAAGCAGTCAAGAATGGCACAAAGCCTTGGGACCCTGCACCCGTGTGGGAGACTAGAAGAAGTTCCTGGTTCCTGGCTTCAGATCAGCTCAGCTCCAGCCATTGCAGCCATCTGCGGAGTGACCCAACAGATAGAAAACATTATCTCCATGTAAATCTGCCTTTCCAATAAAAATAAATAAATCTTTAAAAAAAAAAGAAAAAGAAAAAGGCTGCTTAACTTTTGTTCATTCAATAAGAGACATCTATTCAGAGTACAAACGCATGGGATTGATAGGAGAGGCATATATGCTTGTAAGGGCAAGAAGACATGAAAATTCTCTGCCCACTGGTTCCCCCTGTGGGTTGAACCAAAAGACGTTTCTTGAATCAACCATTTAAAAATGTTTGCATAGGAGCTGATGCCACGGCATAGCAAGTTAAGCTTCCTCCTGCAGTGCAAGCATCCCATATGGGAGCTGATTTGTATCTTGGTTGTTCCACTTCCTATCCAGCTCCCTACTAATGACCTGGGAAAGCAATGGAGAATGGCTTGAGTCCTTGGACTCCTACACTCATGTCAGAGACCCAGAAGAAGCTCTTGTCTTTGGACTGGCCCAGCTCTAGCCATTGTGGCTATTTGGGGAATGAACCAGCAGATGGAAGAATTCTCTGTCTCTCCTCTCTCTGTTCTAACTCTGCCTTTCAAACAAAAATAAGTAATTCTTCTAAAAGTTCATGTAAAATTCACATCCTGGAGCACATCAGTGCCACATCTGTGGCATATCAGGCTAAGCCTCTAGCTGCACCACTAGCATCCTATATGGGTAAGTGTTCGAGTCCTGACTGCTACACCTCCACTCCAGCTCCCTGACAATGCCCTGGTAAAAGCAACAAAGATGGCACAACTGTCTGGAGCCCAACAACTCACATGACAAACCTGAAGAAACTCCTGGCACCTGGTACTTGGGTTTGACCTAGCAAAGCCCCGGTCATTGCAACTTTCTGTAATTTTCAAATAAATACATAAATATTTAGGAGGGAACAAAAAGATATTCACATTTAGCACAAACTAACCTCAGGAGGACCTAAACAAAGACATAGTCAGCCTACAAACCACCAGTTCATAACATGTAAACAGACCAAACTTTTCCTATTCTTGAGGTATTTCCAAGTCAGGGGCCAGAGACGTAGGTGCTTCATTATGTAAGGAAGCAATACAAGCTGGCCCTTGTGTCAATCACCATTGTGATGTCCACTTTGTCAGAGTCATGCTTTTATGTGCTCACCAACTAAGTATAAGTTACTAGCAAAAAAGTTTAGACTCAGAAGGACAGAAAGCCTCAGTGATAAGCAACAGAGCACATCACCTACCTCATGCACAGGGCGCACTCTAGGTCAGACACATCAAAGGATGCACGAGAAATACCACAAGCAGGTTTCATCGCCTGACAAGCTGGAGGATCTGTGATTCAGAAAGCAGTCAGTCAGAGCTGGGCCAACCTTGTCTTCAGACATGACTTGGGAGGCAGAAGAACCCAACTCGTTTTTAGGTTAGCCTCGCTCACCAGCTAGGGAGGGCCCTTGAGAATGGTAGCCCCTGGAGTAAGTAACCCCTCTCAGAGGTTTCCAGCAGCCCCCATTGAAAGAGAAGACAAGTGAAGGAAGGTCTAGCAGCCCCAGGGACTCCCTTCAGAAGTGGCAGGGCCACTTCATTCATAGCGGTGGCAGTAACAAGGCAATTCCTCGAAAGAGAGAATCATGGCACCACCAGCCACTCTGGGCAACATACCAAGCCACAGCGGCTGCATCTCAGATTACCCACTGAGGGGAGCACAACTGGGACTGATCAGGGTGGGAGGCCCGACCATGCTTCCTTCATTCCTGGAATAGGCATGGGGGTCAGGAGAGCTTGATCTGAAAGAAGTGACACTGTCAATGATATGGGATGACGATATTATGTACTGTGCTTGACCTTGTGGCTTGACTTTCCATTTTAATAATAATTATTAAGTTTGTGGGGGAGGGTGAGCATGGTAGTATACCAGGATAATCCTCTACCTGTGGTGAAACCATCCCACATGGGTGCTGGCTTAAGTCCCAGGAAATCCACTTCCTATCTACCTCCCTGTTTATGGTCTGGGAAATCAGCAGAGAATGGCTTAAGTCCTCGGACCTCTGCACCCACATGGGAGACCCAGAAGAAGCTTCAGGTTCCTGGTTCCAGATGGGCTCAGCTCTGACCATTACAGCCATTTGAGGAGTGAAACAGAGGATGGAAGATTCAAAAAGATTCATTCTCTCTTTCTCTCATTCATTCTCTCTCTCTCTCTCTCTCTCTCTCTCTCTCTCTCTCTCTCTCTCTCTCATTCTACCCTTCAAATAAAAATGAAATAAAACTTAATAATTATTACTGAGGCTGGTGCAGTGGCTCAACTGCTTAACGCTGCACCTACAAGCACCAGCATCCCATATGGACACCAACCCAGCTGCTCCACAACATCCCATCCAGCTCCTTGCTTATGGCCTGGGAAAGCAGTGGAAGATGGCTCAAGGCCTTTGGACCCTACACCATTGTAGGAGACCCAGAGAAGCTCTTGGCTCCCTGACTTTGGACTGGATCAGCTCTGGCCATTGTGGACACTTGGGGTGAGAAGCAGCAGATGGAAGATATTTCTGTCTCTCCTTCCCTCTGTAAAACTCCTTTCCAATGAAAACAAGTGCATAATTACAAATAATACTGATTAAAAATTTAGAAAACAGTAGACATGGTATGTGGTCTTATACAAATCTCTTAGCAACCCCTAAGATCAGAGCTGACCCAGAGCTGGGCCACACACCTAAGCACAAGGAGTGCCCTCACGGACAGTAGTAAAAACTTGCATCCGTGGGCAAACCCGGGGCATCTCCTGCAAACTACTTTCTCCCCCGGGGGAGTCAGTACCTTGCTTAGAGGCTTTATTAGGCACCTCCGTGTCTTCTCGGGGTTCAATTTGGCAATGTTTCCTTTTCTTTTCCTGGCATTTGCCAGTCTTGATGCAGGCAGCTTCTGGAGAGGCAGCATCCTGCTTCTCCTCCCCTTCTTCTTCCTCACCTTTCATGTCGTCTTGCTGACCGTCCACCCTTAATTTAGCTGTCTTCATCAGGCTGCTGCCATCTCCCTGCTCTGCTGCTTCGCCCCAACTAGAACAGTGCAGCAGCTCTAGATTTTCCTGAATGAAGAAAGAACCAAATGGTAATGGCTACTCACAACCTATATTGTCCTGCAATATTCCTACCTGAAAAGGACAAGAAAGCAAACACTTCACGGATTCATAAATCAACCAGAGGGCAGCCATAACTCTTATTTCATATTTTCTATCCACACAGCATCTATGACAAAGGCACACCCAGCTGGGATGCAGTTAGGAAAATTCTCTTGGCAAGAGCGGAAAGGCATGTGGGAGGAGTGGTCCCTTAAACGGTTGAAGAAGAGGCAAAAAGAAGGACAGACGTCCCCTCTCCTATCTGCATTATTTCCCAGTGACCGCTTTAAGGAAAACCAAGGCATGCTTTTGGTCACTGTCACTGCTATTCATAGCCTGTGCTGTGAATGTCCCAATCACAAGTCCAAATGACCTTATGGCATATATTCTCTATACATAGGCCTGCCAAGTCACCTCACACTCCAGTGCTACATATTATAGTAGCCAAATAAATAAGGGGCCGATCCCTCATTTCACTACATTTTAGGTGAAAAGTCCATAAAAGAGAAAATCATTTGATAAAAACAAACAGTAATGCCCTTAGCCTTTGAAAGGTTTCCCCCACCACCACCCAGCACAAGGGATATCTGAAAATAGATCGAGGCCAGTGCGGTGGCACAACAGGCTAATCCTCCTCCCTGTGATGGTAGTATCCCATAAGGCACCACTTCGTGCCCCAGCTGCTCTACTTCTGATCCAGCTCCCTGCTTGTGGCCTGGGAAAGCAGTGAAGGATGGCTCAAAGCCTTGGGATCCTGCACCCACATGGGAGGACTGGAAGAAGTTCCTGGTTGTTAGGATCAGCTTTGGACCAGCTCAACTCTGACCACTGTGGCCGTTTGGGAAGTGAATCAGTGCATAGAAAATCTCTCTTTCCTTCTCTCTCTGTAAAATCTTTCAAATAAAACTAAATATATATATATATATATATATATATATATATATATATATATATATATATAAAAGAAAATAGATCTAGAAATAAATTCAATGACAACATTTTTATGCAGTTTATCTGGCAAGTCCCTCTTCAATCTAAATCTATAATCCATATGCAAAATATGCATTTTGTTGCTTACGCTCCGATCTCTAGCAGAAACAAAGTGCTGGATGGATTTTAAAAAGGGTGGGGAATACAACTGGAAGAAAACAATGAGGTGAGACAAAAATGGTGATGGGTTTTCTCATGCTGCAACCTGGGGAGGTCAGGTGTTTCCCAGCACACAGCAACTTCACTAACTCCACTGTTCATGAGCCCAAGGCATCCTTCACATAGGCATACTCTGCTTTGCAAAACAAAATCTGAGTAGAAATCCAGACACGATACCCCAGCTGGCTCAGGGTGGTAAGCCAGGGTGGTATTTTTCTCTATTTCAGACAAAGCTGCAATATTACAAGTCACTCTAAGCACTTGAGTGCAATATTAACATTTCCAATCATGTAAAGATCTCTGGGGAACCCCTGATTTCAATAGATAACTCTAAGCTCAGGGTGTGTGTTAAGACACACACAACTGCATTTAATTCATCCTTCAGGGATGACAAAGAAACCTAGGAAATGGTGAGTGCCTAGGGCTTACTAGTGAGAGAGGACATTAGGCAAAAAAAATGGAGGGAAAACTGTTTCCTAAAGGCATGCAGCAGTTCAGTGCTAAACGCTGCCTTTGAGTCTGTACCTTGGAGTCCCGGCTTCAGCTCATCACTATTGGGAAGGTCAGAGCCTGGAGCTCACCCGTTTGCTGCTTTCTTATTTTCAAATAAAGGCGCACATGCTTTTTTATCTTCCTCCCTGTAACTTCAACTCAACACTCTTACCCAAACCCTTGCCTCTTCTCTGCCACAAATTCCTATTAGAAGTCTACATATGCATGAGGCATAGTGTAGGAGTAGGAAACCATCTCCATTTGGCGATCAAATGGAGTTGCCTTTGCAAAAGGATCTCAGCTTCAGATCAGCTCAGCTCCAGCCATCAAGATATTTGGGGAGTGAATATCCATTTAAGGGATGGATGATCCTTCTCTCTGTTTCTCCTTCTCTCTGTAAATCTGCTTTTCCAGTAAAAATGAACAATTTTTTTAAAAGTTAATTCCTTAGCCAAGAACACAACTAGTGATTTCATTTTTTTTTCTTTCTCATAAACCAAAGTAGAAGAGGTAGGCTACTGCCCTAATTTGTACATAAAACAATCAAATGAAGTACCACAAGCAAGTTGGATGAGTTAAGCTTTACCTGTGACAACTTGGGTAGATTATGGCTGGTGCCTTCAGTAGCCATTGACTCTACTTGTTCCTTTAGTCTAGGGTGAGGTGCCAACAGCTTCAGGATAGCAGGAGAATGTTCCTGAGAAGGCCCCGGAACTGATGGTGTAAAGAAACTAAGAAGAAGCTGTGACATAAAACAGAAAACTTCACTACTTAGGTTTCTTTGGGTGTCCAGGTTAAGAGGGGGAGGGCAGGAGGGAAAACAGAGGACACAACCTGTAGGGCATAAACACAAGGAGAAAGCCTTGGGCCAGTTACCCCTGACCCACCAGGGCATGGGCCCTCCCCATCACGTGTGCATCAGACTGAGCTAGGGAGCTGAGCAGCAACCCAGCGTCCTGTTTCCCACTTCCATAGTCCCCAGACTCCCAAGTAGGGCCTAGAACTCTGGGTTTTGAGAAGGCATTACAGATGTCCCTGGATCTAGCCAAGGCTGGAAGCCAGCACTCTGGAAAGCCACCACTCCACAGAATTGTCTACAATGGGAGTCCAGCATCTATCTGAGAGGAACGTGCAGATAAAGTCATGAGCCAAACCTCTGCTGAAGAACCTGGAGTCTTGACCATAACCCTCCAGGTGGGAAGAAGTCTACAACTGTCTCCTAGGTTCCTTTCCTCTGGCTACCTATTTTAATTCTGCTTCTTTTCATCATCACCCCCTGGATCTTTAATCCCTTCAGAGCAGGGAATGTGAGCAGTGAAGTGTCAAGAAAGTGAGAACTCAAACTTTCTCCCTCTTCTCCCACATCTTGGCCATTACTTTCCAAAGAATGTTTCAGGTTAAGTTCAAATATCCAGGGCAGGCAGATTCCAGCCTATTCCTGGTTTCCATTATGAGTATGATACTAGGGCACAATGGCAAGATGCAGAGGGGACCAGGAGTCAAAGAATGTGCATTTTCTTGCAGACTCTTCCATTAACTGTTCACATGCTTGCTTCAGTTTTCTGCTGTGACAGCAGGGATTGTGGCTATGCAACAAAGAGGGCAGGCCACTTGGTCTCTAAAATATAGTCAGGCATTTAGCACCTGGCCCCGCCTTTGCTGTATTCAGATTTCCACTGCATTGTCTTGTTTAAGGTATATGGATAAAGTATTAATCGACCAAGGAAATTTGCCAGAACCCCAAACACATCTTCCCCAGCAGTTTTTTCATGATGTTCATTTGTATTCAAGTACTAACCATATGACCAAATCCTGCCAAACCTTTAGAACAGAACTCCAAGTTGGTGCCCCTTACTACTCCAATCTCTCTGATCTTTCCTGTTCTGCCCTTTTCTCTCCTGCAACCCAACAGAGCATCTTAAACTACACCAACTTATTTTGTCCTGGAACTGTGTGGCAGATGTTAGCCTTTCCAGCCAGATGGCCAGCTTCTGAGGGTGCATAGAAGATGTTCAATAAACACTCCTCACGTCACATGGAATTCAATTAAGATATTCACCCATCCCACGATCCAAAATCCTCATACAGATGCCTATTTTTCCTTCTAACTCTGGGAAACTCAGTTGGCAAGTACAGACTGGCAAAGGAGTGAGATGCTACACTCACAGATCCTGAGCCACAAATACTGGCTTGTATGAGTCCCTCTTCCACAGGGCCAAAGCTGCCCCACAGAAGCCCATACTAAGTTGTCCAATAGGCCCAATTGCCTTCTGAAGCAGCTTCCCTGGAATTTTGCATACATGAGTGTGATGATTTTCACTGGCAGCTACCCAACATTCAAAGGTATAAGGATGAACAGGTTGAAGATGTCAGGAAGCAAGAGGCCATGAGGATAAATCAAATGAAACAAAGCAAAAGTAATAATGGCCCTTCCCTTCATTCTGCTACCTAACATGCCTTCCTAAGATGTTACCTAACTGGCTGTAAAAACCAAAAGTTGGGATCAACTCTCAGTAAGAATAATCATTCCACGTGAATGAAAGTCAATTCCACTTCAGTGTCAGCTTTAGAAGGGCCCAACTGGGTCAAGAAGGAAAAAAAATAAAGTGAAAACAAATCCTCCAGATCTCTGAGTTCTAAGGGAGTTTATTAGCGCCAAATGAACTGGGGCTATCACCATCAAATCTGCAGCGCTGAGACTGGAAGAATCGGTGAATAAACATAGTTGAGGACCCTCAGTGGTCTTAAATGGCTGCTGTGTGCTGTGGCCTCACACTGGAAACACAAAAGTGGAAACGCTAACTATGCTCTTGGAAATGTGCTTACTTGTAGTGCCTGACATTCCTACGAACAAACGCAGGCTTATCTACTCCCGGAGGACTAAAACTGTGGCTTATGCCTCTTTGAGTCTTCAGAACTTGACACAATGACATACAGTATCCTGTTATCCTGAAATGACAACAACTGGTCTACAAAAAGTGGCCTGGAGTAAGGGATCTAGCCAGCTGAGGATGTCAGCACCTCTTGGGTCATCTCAGACCTGAAAACTGCCTCTGCTGGCCTCTGCGCCTTCTGTGTCACCAAAATCAAGGCACACCTAGGTACCTCTGTCCATCCCAGAACTGGACAGTTCCACTGGCTGTTCTTGGCCTAGCCCTACCAGTGAGCACTGAGACTCTAGTTATGTCTGCCTGTGACTGCATGATGCTGGAGCGGCTGAAAGGGCAGGCTTTGGAAGCAGACAGGGTTAGGCATGAGTATACTTCCACCAATGCCAAGCTGCATGACCTTGGGAAAGTCACCAAATCTCAGCTTCCTCACCTGTCTCATCTACATCATGGAGATGAATAACTATCTGCTTTCATAGGGATTTGCTGAGGATTAATTTATATCTGCCAGATAAAGTGCCTACGACACTGCTGGCATATAGAAAGCCCTCAAAAACAGTTAGCCACTATTGTTATTATTCTCACTATGGCTTGTAGTTAAAATTTACGTACGGGTTGGAGCATTCAACTTGGAGAAATTCTCCCGCACTTACATTCCTCTCAAGCAAAGCTTGTCTGCATGCCCAAACAGCTCAAAGTTAAAACAAACAAACAAACAAAACCTTCCAGAAAGAAAATCCTCTGTGAGCAATAGAAAATCCAGAGATCCGCTTCTCCTGCTTCATCGATTTTGCTGAAGATTCCTCCCCAGGAGCCTTCAGAAATTAGGTCTATCTGTTGCTCACTTCTTCCTGCACTGTTTTTGCCAAACTACACAGAGACAGAAACCCTTGGGGGCTACTGCTTAAAGGCAGCAGGGTCTGAGAGCAGAGACAATTACTGTCCACATTCAAGTGGCCAGCCCATTAGCCAGACACTAAGAGAGTACACTGCAAAGCAATAAACAATAAAGTTCATGAATTAAGGATGCTTGAGCCTTCATTCATGCTATTTCAGTTAGGTTTTTGCATAGGGTAACAATCACCTTTTCCTGGGACACAGGATTTAGAAGACCTATTTGAGACTACTTAGATTATATTATAATGGTCTCTGACTTGCATTTGTGAGATGCATTTCATTTCCAACAATAGAGCTAGAGACAGGAGCTGTACATGCAACAGGTGAAGTGGGGGCCACCAATGTCACTGCCTAATTACAGGCTGCCCTGTGTGGCTGGTGAAACTCTGTACCTCATCACTCATTAAGAGCCAGAGTCTTCTCAGTGAGCTTAGACCCTCATGTGAACTTGTTTTCTTCTATTTATGTATTTATTTATTTATTTATTAATGATCCAGATGTTGAATCAAAGATGCCAACTCATTCCTCATAGGTTTCTACAAAATGCAAGAACTGCCCCATCCGAGTGCATAGGCCAATAGGACAAGTGTTTCTGGGCACTCAGATGGCACTCGTGTTTCCCTCCTGCCCACCCACTCATGCATCCAAAATGCCAATGGATATATCCTTACTCCCCTCCCCAGAGGAAAAAAAGGAGAGGTCAGGCATGGGGTTCTATAAGTAGCTGTGCCAGAAGTCATTTCAACTCACCTTCTGGGCTTCCAATCTTGCTCTCTTGTTCTTGTTATCGAGGGACACACAATAGAGAAACTCTCGTAGTGCTTCCTCCACTTTACCTAGAGTAGCTAAGGCTTGTGCTTTTCTGAAGTGTGCCTGGAAGAAAGCACCAGTTCTCAGTTCCAACCTTTGTTATGTTATACATGCTGTGAGTTTGTTAATAGTAACAACTGTTAAATTCTTAGTGAGTAGTCATTACTGTGTAAAACATTTAAAAAGGACTCTCTCATTTTCAGTCCTATAAATTAGGCATATTGTGAATATCATTCTATAGAAAAGAAAAACTGAGAACCACAAAAGTATTTTGCCCAAAGTAATACAACTGGTCAATTATGTAATCAGGCTTTGAACCTGGGACTAATATCAAGCTCATAGTCTTACCATGCTACCTTCTCTCTGCTCCCCTTTGCACAGAAGTATCACTAAATGAAATGAGTGCTCCCATTGGACCATGTAGTATAAAGCTTCCAAGGTCCTCCCAGATACACATTCCTTTGAATTGATCAGTCAAGCAGAAATCTAATGAGCATCTAGTAAAGATCTCTAACTCCTCAAAAGTAGTCAGTGGCAAAGCTAAAACTAAAACTGTACTCTTAGAACTCCCAGAATGCTCTTCCCCAAAAAGCAAGCTGTCTTTCAAAGTGGTTAAGCTAGGGCCCTTTGCGGTAGCCTAGTGGCTAAAGTCCTCACCTTGTACATGCCAGGATCCCATATGAGCACTAGTTCTAATCCCGGCAGTGCCACCTCCCATCCAGCTCCCTGCTTGCGGCCTGGGAAAGCAGTCAAGGATGGCCAAAAGCCTTGGGACCCTGCACTCGCGTGGGAGACCCAAAAGAAACTCCTGGCTCCTGGCTTCAGATTAGCTCAGCTCCAGCCACTGTGGGCGCTTGGGGAGTAAACCAGTGAATGAAAGATATTTCTCTCTGTCTCTCCTTCTCTTTATAAACCTGATTTTCCAATAAAAATAAATAAATCATTTAAAAAGTAGTTAAGAAGAATTTGGTTAATACAACTTTTTAAGATTTTATTTATTTGAAAGGCAGAGTTGTACAGAGAGGAGAGGAAAAGCAGATGTCCACAATGGCCAGTGTTAGAACAGGCTGAAGCCATGGCTTCATCTAGGTCTCCCACATGGTGCAGGGGCCCAAAGATTTGGATCCTCCTCTCCTGCTTTCCCAGGAGCGTTAGCAAGGAGCTAGATTGGAAGTGTAGCAGCCAGGACTCAAATAGGCTCCACAAGGGATGCTGGCACGTTATCCCACAATACTGGTCCCACCAATGCTTTCACTCCTAGCAAATCAGCTCACCTCTCTCTCTTTTCTCCACATCTTTAAAAAGAGAGTGGAGGGGAGAAGATGGAGGGAGGAAGGGAGGATAGAAGGAAAGCAAGAAAAGAAAGAAGGAATGTAGGTAGGTAGGAAGGAGGGAGGGAGGGGGAGAGAGAGAGTGAGAGAGAAAGGCAGGCAGGCAGGCTAGATGGGCCAGGCCTGGCTCAGTAGCCTGGTGGCCTAGTGGCTAAATCCTCACCTTGCACACACCAGGACTGGGTGCTCCACTTCCCTTCCAGCTTCCTGCCTGTGGCCTGGGAAAGCAGTAGAGGATGGCCCAAAGTCTTGGGACCCTAAACCTGTGTGGGAGACCTGGAGGTAGCTCCTGGTTTCAGATTGGCTCAGCACTGGCCATTGCAGCCACTTGGGGAGTGAAGCTTCAGATAGAAGATCTTTCTTTATGTCTCTCCTTCTCTCTGTATATTTGACTTTCAAAAAAAAAAAATAAATCTTTTGAAAAAGAAATTTTAGGGGCCCCCAGAGTTCTAGTTGAAGAGTCCCCGGAAAAGATACTAGGGAAAACAGAAGTTTTTGAGAAAGTGGGAGAAAGGAGAAGAGGGATCACTTTTATTTTTCTTTGAACAGGAATCTGCTGGAAATTCAGCTAGGGAAGCATTCCTCTTGAGCTACATAGGCCACCCCTGGGTGACCTACTCCCTTGCCTTGCCTCCACGGCTGTATTTAAATCTAACTTAAGAACGACCCAGGTTGCAACTGCTGGGCACTCCCCTGCCTCTCCTTCCACCATGCTTCTGTAGGCTTAGAGCCCTTGGGCTCTGGCCTGGTTATAGGAATTGGTTAAAGGCTGCCTTCTTGCATACCAGTCCCTGCACTAAATGTCTTGCAGACATCTTCCTATGCCCCCACCTCTTGTGGATGCCAGTACTGGCTGCTTGCTAGGCGGATGCTCCCTAATTGCACCTTCCCGCAGTGTTTACCAGGGACCTTCAGAAGAAAGGCTTGTATGTAATGGGAGAGTGGAGAGACCTCTGGGCTCTCATAATCATACCAAATAGCAACTCACATCCTCCATGTGGCAGCTCACCCCACTGAGAGCTATGCCACATGGGCTGAGAACCAAGGAGCCTGGCTAGACAGGCCAGAAAAGGGTTTCCACATGAATCCCCTCCCTGCACAGAGAAATGACGGGAAATATACAAATTGGAGGAAGTATGATGTGATTTAGAATTACACCCATCATTTCAAGTCTACCCCCTACCCCCAAGACAATGGGGTTTTCTTATCATAAACCACCTGATCAGTATGGAAAAAATGAAACTCCTGTTTAAGATTCCTTAGGTGGGCCCGGCACAATAGCGTAGTGGTTAAGGTCCTCGCTTTGAACGCACTGGGATCCCATATGGGCAGCCCCACTTCCCCATCCAGCTCCCTGCTTGTGGCCTGGGAAAGCAGTCGAGGACGGCCCAAAGCCTTGGGACCCTGCACCCACGTGGGAGACCCAGAAGAGCTCCTGGCTTCAGATTCGCTCAATTCCAGCCATTGTGGGCACTTGGGGAGTGAATCATCGGACGAAGATTTTCCTCTCTGTCTCTCCTCCTCTCTGTATATCCGCCTTTCCAATAAAAATAAATAAATCTTAAAAAAAAAAAGACTTCTCAGGCTCTGGCCTGGCCTTGGTTATTGTGGTCATCTGGAGAGTGACTCAATTAATGGAAGATCTCTTTCTCTCTTTTTCAAATAATAAATAAATAAATAAATAAATACATCCTTCTTTTAAAAAAAAAACTAAAAGGACATACAAAATTCACCCTAATATTAACAACAATATATAGAGGTTCATAATGTTTTATCTTAAGTTCCA
This sequence comes from Ochotona princeps, assembly GCF_030435755.1. Classification (NCBI taxonomy): domain Eukaryota; kingdom Metazoa; phylum Chordata; class Mammalia; order Lagomorpha; family Ochotonidae; genus Ochotona; species Ochotona princeps. The sequence goes on along the minus strand of NC_080865.1, from coordinate 80,550,795 downwards.
AAATGCAAAAGTTTTCACAAACTTGACATAGAAATTCATCAAGTAACAGAACCTAAATTAAACTGATAAAACATATTTTCAACTATTTGTCCATCTTGATGTGAATGTGCATGTAGTAGGTTTTGACTACTGGGCACTGTGCAAAGATCACTGAAAGTATGATATTTGTATAATCAAAATTGTGGTGGATTGTGTATACACCTGGTGCCATCAGAGTAGGCTGGGACAAGTTGACTTCCCAAGGAGAACACCCTGGGATCAGATAGGTAAAGCACTACACCAAGACCAAGCTGGCTTCCCAGACTGCTCTCTTGGCCACCAGCCACTTGTGATCCCTGTGAGACAATCAGGACAGATAGAAATAGTTTTGTTTTGTAAACAAGGATACTTGGGATTCAGACAGCAAAGCCACTTACCTTTGGTCACTAAGCTTGCAAGGAACAGATCCCAGGGTCAAATCTAATCTTCTAAGTAAAATATGGCTTAGGGCCAACAGAGATGCAGAAATCGACCCTTTGTATCGTAAGCATCCTGGCAGATTCCTAGCCTATCTCTTCCCACTTCTGCTACATTACTTAGAAGTGTGGGAATTCAGGGAGCCACACTGAATACTACATTAAGGACTCAAAACAGCACAACTGTGTTGTGACAGGGAAGATCTTTTCTAAGCATCTGAGAAACCTGGCTACCAGTGGTAGTTCAGGCCAGAGCGGCAACACTTCTCTCCCTTTTCTTGCCCCTGGAAGATCATGGTGATGACGATGGTGGTGGTGATAGGAACATGTACATACTGCTACATGCCAGGCACTACTGCAAACATCTCACATACAGGTGTCCATGTCATCTTCATGACAAGCCTAATTAGGAGATGCTCTGAATCCTCCTGTTTTATAGATGATGCAATGAGGCACAGAGAGGTTCAGTCATTTTCCCAAACCCAAACAGCCTGTAAAAGAAACAGAGCCCAGACATGAACACAGGTACTCTGACTTCCAAGTCTATCTTCTTGAGACTCTTGAGGGCCAGGGTACTCAGCAGGTCATCCACTGAATATTCAATCAGGGAAGAATTCAGTTCCATTGCCGACCTGAGTCATCTTTGCAGAGGGGCCCTCCACTCTTTTTACAAAACTTTCTCTCTGCTCTGCCAGGGCTATTGTGTCCCTCTGCCCCCAAGGAGGCAGTGCTTCCTTCCTCCCCATTCCTGTCTAGTGTACAATGCCTGTCCCACTCTCCCGCCCCATCCCATACTCACCTTAAAACCCATGGGACGGAGCCTGCACGCTATTTCTGCATCTTGTAATGCAGCTTCATGAGACTCCAAGGTGAAATAAATTTGAGATCGGTTGCTATAGAGCAAGTGGTCATTTGGAGCTGCCAAAATGAGAAAAACAAGTCCTCATTAATAGTCCCCAACACAAGAATGTGATAAGACTCACACAAAGATGGAGCTTGAGCAAACAACAAGGTATCTGGGACTTTTCTTTCAGGAATCCAATATGTTATATCCATGCTTCATCATAATATTGCTCTGTCTCCCACAGCCCCAGCCACTCAAGGTCTAAGTGTCTCCAACTGCAGAGCGAAACTTCTTGCCCAGCCTGGAAGTTTCTGCAGTGCCTGTGGCATGTTAAGGCACTCCAAGCTAGGAGAAATCCTAGCAGCCTGTTTCATGGCTACACGGAGCTAATGCAAACAGAATGGCTTCTGGGGAAAGCATAACCAACAAAAAAACGGGCCATGGAAGAAAGAAAGGGAGGGGGCTAGATGGAGCCTCTAGCCTGACCTTCAGGAAGACAAGTCCAAGTTAGCCTTCTAGGTAGGAAAACTGGCGACATTAGCAATCCTGTCCATCTATAAAGCCTGTAGGAAACTCGCCTGAAGACAACAAAAATGTATCTACAAAGTCCCACCCTGTCAGTACAGATGGCTAAATGTGAATGAATTTGGACTTCTGGGAGAAAAGGTAAGGCTGGCTCACAGCAACATCCTGGAAGATGCTAGACCGATGATCTGACTCCGTCAACCCATTCTTGGGATGGGAAAAATCAAGGCTAGAGAGGGAAAGGAATTGGTTTATAATCACACAGCTAGCTGGTCAGAGTGGTTGCTAACTAGTCAGACACTGAAGCTGGGGTGGGGGGAGTGAGGAGGATAATAGGTTCCTTTTTCTGTAGGTGTATACAGCACTTAGGGGGCATTGGCCAGCACCCAGAACCAAGGCTGGGCTGGAGAGAAGGAGTTTCCTTTTAGAAGGGTGAAGTTGTTTTCGATATTTCTGCCCTGCTTGCTCCCAGATTATTAACAGTTGGTGCAAGGAAAAACTGCCAGGGCCATGTGGTGTCAGCGGCAGGGAGGTGGGAGGCCAGGAGGAGTTACCTGGTCAGTGCCAGGAAGGGCTCGAAGGAAGGGGTCTTCCCTTGCATAGGTGACCTCTGCCTGTCTCCACCACATTACCCTCGCTGTCCTCTCTCCCACTACCCCCTTGTTTTGATGGTTTACCCTCCAGACAGATTCTGAGAGCTTGCTAGAAAGCTCATTACTTGTTCTCAAAAACACCAGCAAAGAATTAACCGTCTTTTCTGTCCCTTAACTTTTCTGTCCCTTAACAGCACACTCCGGCCCCATGGCTGCTCAGTCTTACATGGGCACAGGCAGGAGGAGTAGGTGGGGGCCAGCTTTGTGCTGTCCTCTCTGCCTCCGCCCCCATTACTTGTTGCAAGTTTGGGAGATTCAACACGTGGACACTCCAGGCCACCCCACCCCCCTGTCACCCATCAGAATCCGGTCCAGCGTGCCCTAGACTCCCAGTGCCTTGCCTGCCTACCCCCAAGAGCGGCTGCTTCCCCGCCACCCCCCCCACCCTGCGGGCTTCATCAGACAGCGCGCCCAGCAGGGCTTAACTCCTGGCACTATCAGCCGGCGGATGGGCGGCCACTTCCTGGGTTCCGGGCTTGTGGGACCCATGGATACGCGCCGGGAGAGAACTCGGGTGCCTAGCGCGGGTCCGAGGGTGTGTGAATGGGCGGGTTGGGGTGGGGGGAGTTCCCATTGCCCTTGAAGCTGCGACGACGCTCACACTCCACCTCTGGCAGGCAGCAGCAGTCAGCCGGAGCGGGGGTGTGCCGCACTCGGAACCGATCTCCCAGTCCCGGGAGATCCCAAGGCAATGACCAGGCCGGGTCGCGCACGGGGTGCACGGGGCGCGAGGGGTTGGAAGCCAAGGCGCAGGCTGCGGGCTGCCGGGGGGGGGGGCAAGGAAAGCGGAGAGGAGGCATCTATTTCAGCCGAGGAGCGTGTGATAGGAAGCGGTGACAATGAGTCACAGGGCAGCGGGGCGCGAGCGCTCTACCCCTCCCCCCGCACACGCTCGCGGGATGGTTTCCGAGGCAAGCGTGGCCCACTTCGGTTACCTCAGCCGTTACACAATCCCGTCCGCCCGCGCGGAGGAGGGGCCGCCCGGCCCGGGCCGCTCGCCGTCCTTATGCAACCAGTGCTCTCCTGACCTAATTCCACGCCGGACCCACCCCACAGGGAGCCGCGGCCCCCGGAAGGGCCAACTCCCGGCGGCGGGAGCGGCAGGCGCAGCCGCCGCCGCCGAGCGGAGCTCTTCGGCTGCCTGGGATCCGCAGAGGTCCCGGCGCGCCAAGTGTGCGAAGGCGGCGAAGTTCCTAGCGCGCCGGACTGGGAAGGTGCCGGCAGGTGGAAGAGGGAGGAGACCCCAGGGAGTGCCGCTTGAAGGAGAGAGGAAAGTAGAGCCCGGGACGCCGAGCGGGTCGGGAACAGAGTGACGAAGAGTCAGAAAGAGAAATGGAGCCCCAAAAGCCCCCAGGAGACGCAGGGAAAGACCAACGGCGACACAGCAAAACAGTTGCGCGCTTCAGACAAAAGTCCCAGAAAGCCCGCTTTCTGCCACCCCTCAGCAACGGTCCGTGCAAACCCAAGGGTCCCCCGCCCCTCATCCCACGCGGCTCCCGCCCCGTCCCGCCACGAGGTTCTTTCTCCCACCTCTCGGGTCCCGCCAACCCCGGCCCGGCCCCGCGGCGTAGTGGGCTCACCTAGCTTGACTGCTTCATTGTACTTGAGCAGCGCCGCCTCCACCTGGCGCTCGCGGTACAGTCGGTTACCCTCGTGCCGGAGTTGCGAGGCCCGCGCCGGGCCCGGGAACAACTTGCTGAGGAGGCTGCTGAGCACCACGTTGACCCGCAGGGGCGGCAGCGGCTGCTGGCCACCCCTCCTGGTCCCGCGTGCCCACCCTGGGGCCACGATCAGCGCTGAGAGCTTGACTCCGCACAGCGCACAGCGCCGGTCGGCGGCCCGCCCGCGTTCCAGGCACAGTTTACAAAAGGTGTGGCCGCACGACAAGGACACGGGGTCCGAAAGAAACCCATGACACTTCCGGCACTTAAAACCTTCCCACACTTCGGTGGCCGCAGCCGCGGCCGCCAATGCCTCTTCCGTTGCCGAGCAGCGGCTGGCCGTGCAGCTCGCCTCCGAGGGCGCTGGCACCCCGACTGGCGGGATGTGTTCAGCCAGGCAGCGCACCAGCTGCTCCAGCTGCTCAGCCACCAGCTGCTGCCTCTCCGAAAGCCGCCTGTATACCTCGAGGGCTTCTCGGAGGCGTCCCCTGGACGCCAAGGAGTCAGCTTGCTTGAGCAGGACTTTGCTCTCCGGCGTCGACGTTTTCGCAGACGACTCGGGCTCCGGCTCCCGCGTGGGTTGGGATGCGGGGCCCTCTGGAGCCGCCTCCGAGCCGCGACCGCTGTCCATGAGGACTGCTGAAGCCTCCCTCTCCTCCGGCTCCGCCACCTCCAAGTTGTCGGTGCACACCTCAGCGGGTAACCTCAGCATCTGTTCGGACTGAGAGGGATCCATGAGGAAGAAGACTACATGCACAGAGGTGCACAGGCGTCTAGGGACTGGGGCTACAGGGCAAGGGGTAGCAGTTGGACAGACGCCGGGCCGCCACGCGCTGAACCCCGCCGCGCCTCCGCCAGCTCCATGCCGGCCGCCCCGCGCCACCTAATAACTGTCTTGTCTCAGCAAAGTGTTATATAAAGCGCCACCACGTGACGCGCCAGCTCAGCTCTCATTGGCCGGCGGCGGGGAAATTGTTACAAAACCAGACAGTTTTGTAACCGCGTTGCGCTTGCTTCTCGGGGCTTCGCTTTGCTCGGCTTCTTTGGGGGATTGTTTGTGTTGACGCTCGGCCTGATTAACCCCCCGCACCTCAGAGATTCCTTTTCGGGGGGAACGCAGGCAAATCATGGCCTCTCTCTGGCTCCTGCATCTCTCAAACTCCACCCCATCCCACCTTTGGAGTAGCAGCAAACAGGTCCCCTTGGTTAGCGCTCGCTACCGGTGCCCCTAGACCCTCTCTGGAGGGAGAGGCGCGGGACCCCGCGAGGCTTGCTCGCTGGCTCGCTCCGTAGGGTCTACTTCCCCCACCAGGTGGCCCACTGCCGCTCTCCACAAAGAGAAGCAGTTCGGCGGGCTCCTCGCGAAGTCTCTCCCTCCTGACTGCCTTCAACCCAACCCGGGAAACTCTGGGCGAACCCTCGCAACCACCACCACCACCGCCACTCCTGGCTCCCTGCCTTCCCCGGGGAGCCCACCCGCATCCCCAAAAGGCAATGAGTGCACTTTTCTGAGGGTTCCTCCGTTTACCTGTGCTGTAAGCCACTTAAACCAGCTGGTCCGGCGTCCACAGAAGTTGGGTATCGCTTCTCCAGCAGGCAGGGAACGCGCAGAGATGCGCTCTGCTCCACTGGCTTGCTAGGCGGCCTCTGAGGGAGGCGCACGTGCATGGGCCGCCCCTTACCCACACCCCACTCCATGCCGCCCACGCTCACCTCTGCCCCCAAGCCGGCAACCTGCGCTGGGGGGATGGGAGGGGCGGGCTGCCAGCTGCCGGCCGGAGAATCCACAGGAGAGCTGCTGGCCGGTTGGGCGCGGCTTTGCTGGGCTTGGTGGGCGCTCTGGGGGCCTGTGAGCATGGCAGGCGGCTGGGCTGCAGCTCAAGTGTAGCAGTCCACAGAGCGGCCTGCAGGTGGCTGGCGCAGGAGGTAAGACTTGGGAGAGCAAGCTCACAGTGGGGGTGGTCCCAGGGAGAGGGGTCCTAGGACTGGAGAAGGGTATCCTTTACACTCCCTTAAGGCCAGCATAGTGGCCAAGGGTGTGTGCCGTTTTGATCTCCCTCCTGATCCCCCACACTCTGGAATGAGCAGACAAGCTTTACCAACCTTGAGGAATAAGGGACACCCCATGGTCATGCTGCCTCAAACCGGGAGACAGGCGTGGGTTTCCTCCTCCCCCCCGCACCTCCTCCTTGTTAGTCTACCTGCAGATGCTGCATGTAGACCTTAGGAAGCGCCAGGAGCTATGGCCACTTCTTAGCTCTGTAAACTTGGGCAAGTCGACCAAACTGGGGACCGCCATTGTCACACAAATGTCAGGGCTGATTTTAGCACGGATCAAGTCATGTTTCAGAGCTAGAGATGGCAGCCTCTTCATCTCTTTGAGTGGCCAATCCTGCCTTGAGTCAACACCAAGGTCCCAATGAACAGGCAACCAACCATCAGAAGTTTTCTCTAATACAAGACAGGAGCCAGCCAGCACAATGGATTAGTAAGCTAATCCTTCATCTGCTGTGCCAGCATCCCATATGGGCTCCAGTTCTGTCTCAGCTGCTCCGCTTCCCTTCCAGCTCCCTGCTTGTGGCCTGGGAATGCAGTGGAGGATGACCCAAGTCCTTGGGACTCTGCACCCACTTGGGCCATCTGGAAGAAGCTCCTGGCTCCTGGCTTTGTCTTGGCTTAGTCCTGGCTTTGTCTTGGCTTAGTCCCTATGCAGGGAGTGAGCTAGTGTACATTTTCGCTCTTTGTAAATCTTCCTTTCCAAGTAAATAAATAAATAATTATTAAAAATAAGACAGAGTGGAAAGATGGGAATTTAATAAGTAGGAGGAAAGGGAGGCCAAGAAAATTAGCAGAAGCAGTCAGGGTGAACCCAGCATTATCTATCTGCCTGCTCTCTCTGGAGCCTGTGAGGACGGACAGTATGTGCGAGCAGATAGAGTCTTCTACTCAAGAGTCATGTGATGGATAACAATGAAAGCTGCAATTCAAGAGCTTTGCTTCTTTTGACACACCTAACAGTACAGATGTCTGCTATCCCTGACTTATTTTGCCGATGCGGATCAGGGATGCACCTTGCCCTGCCTTTCCCTATTGGCAGTACAGATGAAAGAAGGCCAGAGTGGGCAGACAGGGTCCCAGTCCTGCAGGCACTGAGAGACGATCTCTCCAGGCTGCCCCTCTCGGCAGGTGCATGTGCATGATATTGACCGTAAACTTTGTCAGGAATGTCTATAGTCGTCAGGGTGCTGCAACTTGAATAGCTGTTGCTGAACACTACAGCAGGTTTGTGGCTGTAGCTAGGAGGAGGCAAAGGGACAAGAGAAAGCCCAGCAGGTGTGTCTCTTGGTCCTGGCTGTGATAGAGAAATGAATAGGCATGCAGATACTGTGTGTTTGACAGTTATGCGTTTGAAAGAGCCTGTATTTGGTTTTAGAACTGAAAAATCCAGACAACGGCCTAACTCAGAAATGGTTGGAAGCAGGGCTTGGGGTGGTTTTCCAATTGTGCTAAGATATACATAACATTTACCATTTTAACCACTTTTAATAAATCCATGACAATGTGACACTAAGCACCTTGTTGTTGTTCTTCAACCATCACTACCATCCACCTCTTGAACTTTTTTCATCTTGGAAAATCCAAGCTCTACTCATGTGCTCATTCAGAATGGACTCTCTATTCTCCACTTCCCTAGGCTCCACCGTTTTACTTTCAGTCTCTACCAACTGAACTATTCAAGGGAGCTCTTTTCATTTCTATGACTGGCTCATTTCATTTAGCATAATATAATAACCTCAAGATTTGCCCATGTGGTAGCATGTATCAGAATTTCCTTGCTTTTTAAGGCTAAATGATATTCCATTGTGTATATATACATATATATACACACAATGTATATACATAGTATATATAATGTATACAACATATACATTATGTATACAATACTTATATGTATACAACATATATATATACTATGTATACATATTATGTGTAGATATACATAGTAACATGTATACAATGTATATATATATACTGTGTGTATGTTACTATGTATATATATATAGTGTTTGTTCACTCAATTATCTATTGATACATACTTCAGTTGCTTCACCTTTTGGCTATTATACTATAAATCGAACTGTACAAATACCATTTTTTTTTTTACCATGCTTTCACTTTTTTTTTTTTTTAGTATATACCCAAAAGTAGAATTGCATCATATGGTACTTCTATTTTATTTTTCTTCTTGTTTTGTTTGTTTTCTTTCTTTTTTATCTTTAAAATTTTTTCTATTTTATTTTTGAGGAACTTTCATAACATTATCCACAGTGGCAGCATCATTTTATATTCCCACTGGTGGTGCATGGGGTTTCCAGTTTTCTCTCATTCTTACCAACACTCCCTTTTTTCATGGTACCCATCCCAGTGGGTATGAAGTTATCTCTCATTGTGGTTTGCATGTGCAGGTCCCTAAAGATTAGTGATGTTGAGCATATTTTCATGTACTTTTTCACCATTTGTATATGTGTTTTGGAGGGAAAAATAACTAGTCAAGTCATCTGCCCATTTTTAAATTGGGATGTTTTTATTGTTGTTGAGTATCAGTAGCTCTCGACATATTCTGGAAAGTAATCCTTTGTTAGATATCTGGTTTTTTTTCCTCCCATTCTATGAGTTGCCTTTTCACTCTCTTGATAGCTTTTTTATCTGAAGGGAGGGTTTGGATCTTGCATTAAAAAAATGTAGATTCAAGATATCTGGCAATGCGATTTTTAGCAAGCTACCAAACCTCTTGAGTCGCCCTTAGTTTTTTTGTTTTTGTTTTTTTTGCTTTTTGGTTTTAATCTGGAAAAAGATAGAGATGATGCTTATAATAGGATCCAGCTTGTAATATTGCTGTTATGATGAGTAATGAAATCATAAGTGTAAAATCTTATCACAAGGCCTAGTCCAAGTTGAATGTTCAATAAGTAGTGGTATCCTTTGTAGTATTGGATTAGAAAGAACCAGAATGATGTCATTGAAATGTGATATTAGTTATTAGCAAATATGTGAGTAGGACAACAATACTAAGCACTCTTAACACAGTATTGCCTAATGTTCAACACTAATGCAGTGGGTTTCTGTCCATAACGCATTTCATTTGTTTGGCAGCCTCTGATGGAAACCTAATGATGAGTAAGCTGCAGTCCTGCTGAACTGAGTGGGAAAAATCAACCAGGAAGAGGGCAGCTTGCTATTTGGCAGATGAATGCTAAGAAGATGGAAGCATTGGATGCCAGGGGAGCTCAGAAGAAGAGCAGTTCAGATTGGAGGATCGCCTCCCAGGTGGATAATATGATCATGGGATTCTGCAGCATCACAGGGCTATGGGGAGGGAAAGGGGGACTGGGAAGAAATGAATATTATAGACAGAACAAGAGGCTGGCACAAAGCCTGGAGGTGAGAGTGACTGTTGCATTTAGGAATCCCTATTAGTTTATTATGGCTGAGACCTAGAATTTGAGGTGTGCAGTGAGCCAGGGGAGCCAGGCTAGGAAGGATCTTGTAGATCAGGGGAGGAGTTGGTATTTTTTTCTGGGGAAAATAGGGAGCTACTATAAAGGGTTTGGGCAGATGAATGATGTGACTGGGTTGGTCATTTATAAAGGTCTCTGGCTGCAAGCTGCAGAAAGGAAGTGAATACAGTTAAAGCAAAAAGAGAGGATACACAAAGAAGGGGGAAGGTTAAAGAGAGAAAAGCAAGGAGCAGATTGTAGAGTGACTTAATGACCTCAGTATGGGCCAAAGTACCTCAGGTAGTTTTTTCTTTTTAATTTTAAAGATTGTTTTATTTTTATTGGAAAGGCAGATTTACAGAGAGAAGAAGACACAGAAAGTAAGATCTTCTGTCATTTGTTCACCTCCCCTAATGCTACAATGGCCAAGGCTGTGCCGATCCAAAGCCAGGAGCCAGGAGCTTCTTCCGGGTCTCCCACGCTGGTACAGAGTCCAAAGGACTTGGCCATCCTTTACTGCTTTCCCAGTTCACAGGCAGGGAGCTGGAAGGGAAGCAGGTCCACTGAGACGCGAACAGGTGCCAAAAAGGAATCCCAGCGCAGGAAAGGCGAGGATTTAGCCATTGAGCCATTGCACCAGGCCCAGTACCTCAGATGTTAACAGATGTTAACATGATTCTTTCCATTAAGGTGAGCAGTGAAGTCTGAAGAAGGCCAAATGATCAAGGTCACACACCTGGAAAGAACCCAGGCTGGACTCTGACTTTGTAGCTGGACATTTGCTGTCCATTTGATGAGAAGGTACTGTTAAGTAAGACTATATCTTTATATATAATCTCCTGCTTTTTAAAAGATTTATTGTAAAATATTTATTTTTATTCAACAGGCAGATTTTACAGAGAAAGAAGGAGAGAGACAGAGAGAGACGTCTTCCATCTATTGGTTTACTCTCCAGATCATTGTGTTGGCCACAGCTGAGTTGATCCAAAACTGGGGGGCCAGGAACTTCTTTGGGTCTCCCATGTGGATGCAGGGACCCAAGCACTTGGGCCATCTACCACTGCTTTCCCACTCATATTAGCAGGGAACTAGATCAGAAGTGGAGTAGCCATGATACAAACCAGTAACCATATGGGATGTTGGTGCTGTGGGCAGAGGCTTAGCCTACTACACCATGACACCGGCTCCTATAAATCCTTGAACAGCTCAATTTCCATCTCCCTACTGATTACTGGGCAACATATCATCATTTCAGGAGGTAATTTATCTGAGTAAGTTTGATTGTTCATCAATGTACTATGGATTTGAACTCCTGAGCTTCAAGTCATGATTTTACCTTCCATTCTACTTACCATTTAGTAAGTAGCCAGTAAGCAATCCTTTCCATTGCAGGGAGACTCAAAGAGCCTGGGGCTCAGAAAAAAGTAGCTCCAAGTCCTAACCTTGGCTGCCAATTGGTTGTGGGATACAACTAGTCACTTCTTTTCACAAATGCCTAACTGAAAGCCCAGGGGAACAGAACACATATTCACAAACAATAACTTTCTAAATGCCTTCTACTCCGTGGAATACTACTCAGCCATGGAAAACAATTGAATGCTACCATTTGGAATCAAATAGTCCCAACTAGAGACCATTATGCTCAGTGAAACAAGTCAATCTCAATAGGACAAATATCCTATGTTCTCTCTGATATAAGGCAACCTATATGCAAAATACAAGATCAATAACACTTTCAATATTGTTTCTGCTACATCACAGAGGGTTGATTTTTTGTCTTTATTTTCATTCACTCAAAAAGGTTTTGTTTTTCTTATTAATTTCCTCACTGACTCATAGGTCACACAATAGCATCATTTACTTCAGGAAGGTCTTTGATTTTTCTTTTTTATTTCTTCAGAAACACACTGGTCTTTTAGTAGCATGTTATTTAACTTCATGTTGTAAATTTTCTATCTTTCTCTGTTGATTTTGTTTTATGGCTTTTCATTTACAGGGATATATAGTAACTGTGTAGTAGAGACCATCACATATAAATGTAAAGATTCAATGCAGTGTCCCTCTTTACTTACAAATCAAAGATGGACTCCCAATGAAGCTGTTCAATGTATCTTGACAACAGGATGCTGGACCTACAATGTCAGGATACACTTAAATAGTAGAATGATGGATTTATGACTGTGAAGGACTATACTATTGTAATAACATGGGGGAAATTGAGGGGAGGGAGCAGGGAGGACAAGGATTTGGGAGGGGGTAAGAAATCCCAGATCATATAGAACTGAATCACAGACTGATAAAATAAATAAATTTAATTAAAAATGAATACACTTTCAAACTGTGAAACCATCACTAATACGTTTGGTAAACCTGGTTTCAGTCTTCATAAAACACTTGTAGTTGATGGGTATTTTCCCTGAAAATCAGCTGTTTGCTGATCAGCCCTATAATTGCTGAACACAGTGTGATCAGCCTCAAACTGTCAACCAAGATACATGGATATGTTGGTTTTCATGCAAGGCATTTGAACTGTGAAGATTTTTTTTCAAGGAGTTGGAGAGAAGCACTGAGTTACAAAACTGGCAGGATGAGTAAAAATAAACAATGAGGTAGTATACAGTTGATGAAAGAAACATGTAATAATCTTATCCTGAGGAATCAACAAGGTGATGGAGAAGTATTTCTATGAATAGCAAGGTTTTGCACATGTAATGAGTGATAATGACAGTGTGTGAGTGAGTGTGTGTGTGTTTGTGTTGCTTCAAATCCCACAAATTAGGTGAATGTGTGAATGAAAAGGAGGTTTGGTGGCGCAGACTCATCCCGAACCAGCACCCTGTGACCTGCAACTCCACTCCCACAGAATAAGCTCCAGGACACAGATCAGTGACATTCTCAGGAAATGGGGGTCAAAGTTAAGTCCCAGGAGAGATCAGCAGCATCACAGTAGAATTACAGCTAGCCACAAGAGCAAAATCCTCACTACTGACTGTGGAGAAGGTCCCAAGAAAGAAAGGAGGGAGGGCTCAGAAAAGCCTCTGTAGACAATCAAGCCCTGGGCAAGTCGAAGAGATACACCACTAATGGTGTTAGTTATTCCAAAGTCCCTTGATTCATCCAGTGATCATTGATGAAACATCTACTTCTTCCATAAACTTATGGTATGTCGTATTAGCTTGAGGAAGGCCTGAACATGCGCCCTAAAAGATCTGTGCTCTTGTGGAGGGGCTAAAGCATGCACACACTTAGCACAGGCATTCAGCACAGCCTGGGGTAGGGAGAGGCAGCAGGTACAGAAAGAAGGCTGCCCAAGAGGTGGGAAGCCTTGAGACAGACTGTAAAGGAGAACTTCAGACTGGCCATCCCTGCTGGAGAGTTGATGGATGCTTCCCCCCCGTGCCCCCGGCCCCCTCCCCAAACCCTGATGGCAGGTCTGCAGAGGGAAAGGACTTGGCCTCTTCTGTCACCTGACAGAGGGAGTGGGATGTGGAGACAGACAAACTTCCCCTAAGAAAATTTACCATCATCATCCCAAGTGTCTGCCTCCTCATATAGTTTGTGAACTACAGCAAGCCAAAGTCTTGAGCACACATGTGTCTCCAGTTCCTATCTCAGCTTCAAGTGCACCATAGTTGCTCAGTACATGCTCACTGAAGGATGGGTGACTATGGTCTGGACGGTCTGCCTTGCTACCTCAAGCAAACAGCCCAACTGTTCATAAACTACAGACACTTGTTGCTTTCCTGTAAAAACTGTCTATGTGAGAGAATTTGATTTTGTGTAGGCAAACAAAGTGCCTTATTACTCAGCCTTGCCACAGTATTTCCATCAAATCCTTTAGGTCTGCCTTCCGACCCTTGCCAACACTCCTTTCTCCCCCTACTCAACAGTTCGGGTTTTTCTTCCAGCCACAGTCCCTCTGAAACCTTGTGTGCATTAGACTTTTGGCTCTGTGGAGAAAATATCTTGAAGTCACTGCCCAACCCAGCTGGAAGATGCTGCCCATCTTCTGAAACTTAGATGTTGCTCCTCTGGGAAGTCTTGCGTGAAATTGTCCCCACACTGTGACCCCTCCTGACTCAGTTGAGTGACTGAGGCTGCACAGTTGAGTGACTCATGATATTATAGATAACAGTGTTTGAGTCATTTGAGTCATTAGGTGTTTTGCATGTATTTTTTTGTTAATCTCTCCCAAATAGATTGTGATCCCCTTGCTGCCGTAAATAGTAGCATCTGCTTATTTAAGATTTATTTATGTTTATTGGAAAGGGGGAGTTGCAGAGAGGAGAGACAAAGAAAAAGATCTTCCATCTGCTGGTATGAGACTCCTCAGTGTATCCCTCATTGGTGCAGAGTTCCATGGCTTTGAGATGTCCTCTACTGCTTTCCCAGGCCACAAGCAGGGAGCTGTATGGGAAATGGAATAGCTGGGACACGAATCGGTGCCAATATGGGATGGTGACACTTGCAAGGTGAGGATGTAGTCACTAGGCCATTGCCCCAGGCCCTAGCATCTGCTTCTCTGTCTCTGGGAGTGTCTCCCAAAAAGCACTGCATATAGGTGTGCAGTAAATACTTACTGATTAAGGGGAAGGCTGGAATTTATATGAATCTTTCAGGATTCTCAAGTCACAGACATTTATTTTGTCTATGCCCGGCAAGTCAACCTTCTGCCATCAAATTGTCCCAGACAGTGGCTAGACAAGAAGCAGTTCTGTCTCAAGTTTACATCAGGCATCAGGAAATCTTGGTGTGGTCCTGGATCTGCCACTAACTTGCATGAACTTTGGCAAGCAACTCACCTGCTTTTGATCTCAGTGTTCTCAAAACAATATGGAAACTTTTTCTTCTGGCTAAGATGGAATAACACTGTAATCACTCAACTTGATTAAATATAAATAAATAAAATATAGAAAATGTGAATCAAGTGTTTTTTTTAAGATTTATTTATTTTTATTGGAATGGCAGATATACAGAGAGAAGGAAGACAGAAAGATTTTTCCATTCTCTGGTTCACTCCCCAAGTGGCCACAGCGGTCAGAGCTGTGCTGATCCAAAACCATGAGCCAGCAGCTTCCTCCAAATCTCCCACTTGGGTGCAGGGTCCCAAGGACTTGGGCCATCCTCGATTGCCTTCCCAGGCCAGAAGCAGGGAGCTTGATGCGAGGTGGAGCAGCCGGGACATGAACTGGAACCCATATGGGATCCCCACAGTTGGGCATGAATTTTGCCACTGGGCCACCGTGCTGGGCCTGAAGCAAGTATTTTTCAAGACATAGGGTAGTAAGCAATAGGGAGTGATCTCTAAGAGATGGGAAGCAAGCAAGATGAGTCTTATGAATGCTCTGACATGTTTGTTGGTTTTAAGATTTATTTATTTGAAAGGCGTAGTGACAGAAAGAGAAATCTTCCATCTGCTGGTTCACTCTCCAAGTGTCTGCAATGTCCTGCATTAGGCCAGGCCAAAGCCAGGAGCCAGGAGCCGGGAACTCTAATTAGATCTTCTACACGGGTGGCAGGAACTCAAGCATATGGGACTTCTTCACTGCTTTCCCAGGTGCATTAGCATAAAAGTTGGATTGGACATGTAGCAACTGGAAGTGGACTTGAACCGTTGCCCATGTGGGATGCTGGTGTCACAATCAATGGCTTAACTCACTACACCACAATCCTGATCCTGAAGCCAATTTTTTTTTAATTGTCAAGTTTATTCAGATATGAAAAACAAGTTGAGTCTATTTTTTTAATTGTTGCACTATATTCCCTCATCTATTTTTAAAAGATTGCTGAAGTAGGTAAACTCTGAAATTCTTTTTAAAAAAGATTATTTATTTGAAAGAGTCACAGTGAGGAAGAAAGAGAATTTTCCATCCACTGGTTTCACTTTATAAATTGCTGCAATGGCCAGTGTTTGGCTATGCCAAAGCCAGGAGTTCCTGCCATGTCTCTTAAATGGATTCAGGGGTCTGGGCCTTTGGGCCATACTCTGCTTCTTTCCCAGTCAGTGTTAGGGAGCTAGATAGCAAGTGGGTCTATCAGGGCTTTAACTGGTGCTCATTATGGGATGTCAGTGTCAGTTCAGTGCACCATAATGCTGCCCTCCCTTATTGCCTTCCTCCCCTGACCCGGGCTTATTTTTGTAGTACAATAACAGCTTTCTTGAACTTTCATTTGCCGCCTACCTAATTCACCCATACAAATGTACAATGCCATGGTTTTAGCATAATCACAGATGCATGAAAACAACATGAATTTTAGAACATTTTCATTACCTCAAAAGGACATCCTGTGCCTTTCAGTGATCACTTCTCTATTCCTCATTCCTCCAGCCCCAAGCACTTACTACTCATCTGTTTTTTGTGTTTTTAAAAATAAATGGAATTATACAATATGCGGTTTTTGTAACTAGCTTCTTCCACTCAGTACTAATTTTTTAAGAGCTCATCCATGTTGCAGCATTTATCCATAAGTACGTCATTCCTTTGTTTTTTTGCAAAAAACCCAATTTTGTCCATCATCGCTTGATGGACACTTGGGTTGTAGTCAATATTTGGTCATTGTGAATAATGCTGCCATAAGCATTCAAGGATAATTTTATACAAGTTTTTCTGCAGACATACATTTTCCTTACTCCTGAGTCTCTCCTGGGCCCTGTAGGCGTTTTACACTTTTTCATTACTGTTTTTCCAAAGTGGCTGCACCATGTAACATTTCTACTAACAATATACGAGAATTCTGATTTATTCAAATCTTGCCCATACTGGCTATCTGATTTTGCATTATAATCATCCTAGTGGGTATAAAAGAGTATCTCACTGTGGTTTTGATTTGTATTTGCTGATTCTGAGCAACATTTCCTATACTTTCTGTCCATTTCTGTGTCTTCCCTGAGGAAATGTTCACTCAGATCTTTTGCTCATTTTAAATTTGATTATTCGTCTTTTTATTATTCACTTCTAAGTTCTTTACATGGTCCATTGTAATAAAAATGATCTGAAAATATTTTATCCCTTTCCATATGTTCTCTTTTTACTTTTATGATGATTTCCTTTGAAACAAAAGTTTTACATTTTGATGAAGTCCAAATTATCTATATTTTCCTTTATCCTTTTTGGTGTTATATACACAATAACCCTTTGTTAGATCTGAGGTCATGAATATTTACACCTGTTTTCTTGTAAGAGTTTTATATTTTTAGCTCCTGTATTTAGGCTTTTGATTCATCTGAGTAAATTTTTTTCAAGGTTTATTTATTTTATTGGAAAGACAGATTTATAGAAAGGAGATATAGAAAGAAATATCTCCCATCCACAGGTTCACTCCCAAGTGCCCACAACAGCCAGAGCTAAGCCAATCCAAAGCCAGGAGCCCGGAGCCTCTACTGGGTCTCCTATGACGGTACAGGGTCCCAAGGCTTTGGGCTGTCCTCTGCTGCTTTCCCAGGCCACAGCAGGGAGCTGGGTGGGAAGTGGAGCTGCTGGGACACAAACTGTCACCCAAATGGGATTCTTGTGCATGCAAGGCAAGGATTTAGCTGCTGGGCCATCTTGCGCCAGACCCAGCTGAGTAAAATTTTGTGTATGGTATGGAGCACAATCTAACCTCATGGACCACACACGATTCTTTCCTCATTGAATGGTCTTGGCACCTTGTCAAAAATCATTTGGGCATAGACATGTTCTATTTCTGGACTCTTAATTCTGTTTCATTGATGTTCATGTCTATCCTTATGCCAGTACCGCACTGTCTTGATTATCATTGCTTTGTAGTAAAATTTGAAATAAGGAAATGTGAATCCTCCCACTTTGTTCTTCTTTTCCAAGACTGTTTTAGCTGTTCTGAGTCACTCGCAATTACATATGGAATTTAGGATCAGCTTGCCAATTTCTAAAGAAAAGCTAGCTGGTTTTTATTTGCTTTTCTCTGATGGCTAGTGATCCTCAGCATTTTTTTCATTATTGTTGGTCATTTGTATTCCATTGTTTGAAAAATGCCTGTTTATATCCTTAGTTCATTTCTTACCTGGATTGCTGGTTTTATTGTTAAATTTCTTGCACTCCATATTTATCCTGCATATTAACCCTTTATCAGATGTACAGTCTGCAAATACTTTTACTCTGTTCGTTGCTTCATTTTGTTGCGTTGTCTCTTTTGCTGTCCAGAAGCTTCTTAACTTGATATAATCCCATTTGTCTCCCATTTTCACATTTATTGCCTTGACTCTGGGGTCTTATCTGAGAAGTTTTTGCTTATGCCAGTGTCTTGCAGTGTTTCCTGTATATTTTCCTCTAGAAACGTGATGTTTTCAGGTCTTAGATTTCTAATCCATTGTGAGTTGATTTATGTACAGATTGTATGGAGGGTATCATGTTTCATACTTTGTCAGGCACAGATCCAGTTTTCTCAGCACTGTTCATTAAAGACACTGCCCTTTCTCCAGGGAGTGATTTCAGCTAGCTTTATTAAATATTAATTGGTTGGAGATTTATTAATTATTTTTTGGGTTCTCTATCTGTTCTATTGGTGGTCGTGTCTGCTCTTGTGCCTATTCCAGGATGTTCTTCAGTATAACTGTCATATAACATATCTTGAAATTTGGAACTGTGGTGCCTCCAGAGCTTTCACTTCAACCCTGGTAAAATGGTTATCATCCAAATATCAAAAATCACCAATTCTGACCAGGATGTGGGAGGGAAGGCATCCTAATACACTGTTTGTATGAATGTAAATTAGTACAACCTTTGTGGAAGACAGTATGAAGATTCTTCAGAAATAGATCTACCATATGATTCAGCTATTCAACTCCCGGGAATTTGTCCCAAGGAAAGGAACATTTGAAAGAGCTATCTGTACCCCCATGTTTATAGCCACTCAATTCACACTAGCTAAGATACAGAATCTACCCAAATGGCCATCAAGTGATAACTGGATAAAGAAATTCTGATGCATATGTACAATGGAATACCACTCAGTTATTAAAAAAAATGAAATCCAGTATTTCACAAAAAATAGATGCAACTGGAGACCATTATGCTTAGGAAAATAAGCTAGTCCCAAAAAGTTAAATGTCATGTTTTCCCTGATTTGTGGTAATATTCAGAATGTTAAAAAATGCAATGTATCTCAGCAAAACTGAAATTTTGAGATTTTGTTACTGTCTATAGCCTGTGTCTATATTCCTGAGGAATAGTGGCTTTTGTACTTACTACTTTTTTAAGATTTATTTATTTTTATTGCAAAGTCAGATATACAGAGAGGAAGATCTTCCATCTGATGATTCGCTCCCCAAGTGACCACAATGGCCAGAGCTGAGCCAATCTGAAGCCAAGAGCCGGGGGCCTTTTCCGGATCTTTCACTTGGGTGAAGGGTCCCAAGGCTTTGGGCCATCCTTGACTGCCTTTCTAGGTCACAGCAGGGAGCTGGATGGAAAGCAGGGCTGCTGGGATTAGAATCAGCACCCATATAGGATCCCAGCGCATGCAAGGTGAGGATCTCAGCCGCTAGGCTGCCGCGCAAGGCCCTATACTTACTACTTTTTGAATTCTTAGTGGGGGATTAAGCCTGTGATTATAAAGTAACTTGGAAGCATGCCATTGTAAAACTGAGAAGAAGAAGGAAGGGGGATGTTAGGAGCAAGGAAAAGAAGGAAGGAATGAGGGAAGAGTGGAAAGTATTATCATCTTAACTATCAAAGTATCTAATTATGTTAAAAACTGTATATAATAAATAGATGAAATGTGTTGCCTTTATATAAATTTTAAGGTTTTTTTTTTAAGAAAAGCTAGCTGGAATCCTTAGGGGATTTTTTTTTATTTGTAAGTGCTTTATTTTTTTTAATTTTTAAAAAATTTACTTGAAGGGCCTGATGCAGTAGCCTAGTGGCTAAATCCTCACCTTTCATGTGCCAGGATCGCCATATGGGGGGCACCAGTTCATATTCTGTCTGCTCCACTTCCCTTCTAGCTCCGTGCTTGTGTACTGGAAAACATTAGAGGATGGCCAAAGCCTTGGGATTTTGCACCCATGTGAGAGACCCGAAGGAAGCTCCTGGCTTCAGATCGGCTGAGCTCCAGCCATTGTAGTTACTTGGGGAGTGAACCAGCAGATGGAAGATCTTTCTCTTTCTCTCCTTCTCCCTGCAAATCTGATTTTCCAATAAAAATAAAATAAATCTCTAAAAATTATTTAAAACGGGCCCGGCGGCATGGCCTAGCGGCTAAAGTCCTCACCTTGAACGCGCCTGGATCCCATATGGGCGCCGGTTCTAATCCCGGCAGTTCCACTTCCCATCCAGCTCCCTGCTTGTGGCCTGGGAAAGCAGTCGAGGACGGCCCAAAGTTTTGGGACCCTGCACCCGCGTGGGAGACCTGGAAGAGGTTCCTGGTTCCCGGCTTCGGATCAGCGCAGCACTGGCCGTTGTGGCTCACTTGGGGAGTGAATCATCGGACGGAGGATCTTCCTCTCTGTCTCTCCTCCTCTCTGTATATCCGCCTTTCCAATAAAAATAAATAAATCTTTAAAAAAATTATTTAAAAGGCAGAGAAAAGAACACAGAGACAGAGTTCTTCCATCCACTGTTTCACTTCCCAAATACCCACAACAGCTTGGACTGTGCTAGCCCCACATGGATGGCAAGGATCCAAGCCCATGGACCACCACTTACTGCCTTCAGGCCATGCATTAGTAGAAAGGTGGAATTGGAAGTGGAGCCTCAAGTCAAACTCAGGCATTCTGATATGGAATGATGACATCCCAAGTAGCATCTTAATCATGGCAAAAACAAAACAAAACACTCTGCAGCACCACCACCTTCTGATGCTACTATAAACAGAATTGTTATTTCATAATCACATATTTGGATTGCTCATCCAAGTATATATACAGCTCATTTTTGTATGGTGATCTTGTATCTTGATTTGTTTTTGACTTGATTATTAGCTACACACTTTGTAGATTCCTTAGAATTTTCCAGATACAATTGTGAAGCTAATGGAGCAGTAAATTAATATGAATTGCTTTATTATTCTATCCAAATGACTTTCATTTCTTTTTCTTTCCTGATTGCCCTGGCTAGAATTCCAGTATGGTGCTGACATGTTAATGCCTTTGTTTTGTTCCTAATCGTAAGAGTAAAGCATTCATTCTTTTACCAATAAATATGAGGTTGACTGTGTATTGTTCATAGATAGCCTATGGCAAATTGAGAAAGACCCTTTTTTTAAAAAAATTTTTATTGGAAAGGCGGATATACAGAGAGGAGAGACAGAGAGCAAGATCTTTCGTCCGATGGTTCACTCCCCAAGCGGCTGCAACAGCTGGAGCTGAGCCAATCCGAAGCCATGAGCCAGGAGCTCTTCCAGATCTCCCACATGGGTGCAGGGTCCCAAGGCTTTGGGCCGTCCTCGACTGCTTTCCCAGGCCACAAGCAGGGAGCTGGATGGGAAGTGGAACTGCCAGGATTAGAACCGGCGCCCATATGGGATCCAGGCGCGTTCAAGGTGAGGACTTTAACCACTATGCTATTGCGCCAGGCCCGGAAGACCCTTTCTATTCCTAGTCTATCGAGTGTTTTTATCATGAAGTGGACTTGGATTTTGTCATTTTTTGTATTAATTGAGACTATCATGTGATGTTTGCTTTTTTTTTTTATTGCTGTGGTATTTTGTGTTATTTTCAGATGTTAAACTAACCTTACATTCTGGGAATATATCCCACTTTCCATAGTGAACAAATTTTTATGTGATTGGATTCAGTTTTCCAGTATTTTGCTTTGGATTTTTGAAATGATATCCATAAGCAATATTAGTATGTAGTGTGTCTTGTGCTTTCTTTGGTTTTGTTATCAGGGTAATACTAGCTTCATAGAATGGGTTGGTTGGGGCCAGCACTGTGGTGCAGTGAGTTAAGCCACCACTTTCGATACTTGTATCCCATATCAAATGAAGTGCTGGTTCACATCCCAGCTGCTCCATTTCCAATCTAGCTCCTTGATAATGTTAGGCAATGAAGGAAGGCTCAAGTGCTTGGGCAACCTGTCCCAAATGTGGGAAATCCAAATGGAGTTTGGAGTTCCTGTCTTTGGTCTGGTCCAGCCCTGACCATTGATGCCATTAGGGGTGTGAACCAGCAGATAGAAGACCTCTGTGTCTCTAACTCTCCTTTCTCTCTCTCTTTATGTCCTTCTGCCTTTCAAGCAAGCAAATAAATCTTTAAAAAAATGAGTTGCCTATAGGCCAATTCATTTTTTTCCTACTTGGATGAATTTCAGTTTTTATCTTTCTAAAAATCTGTCATTTCACCTATAAAGTTATTGACACAAAACTTCATGTCACTTTCTTTTTCTTTCTTCTTCTTCTTCTTCTTCTTCTTCTTCTTCTTCTTCTTCTTCTTCTTCATCTTCATCTTCATCTTCTTCTAGTAAAGTAACTGTCATTCAGTGGAGGAAAAAGGGAATCAACTGCATTATATCCAGGTCCCAGTTTAATCAAATCCCATAGATTTCCGTCTCCTGTATGTTCTAAAAGCTGCTGGCTCCATCAAACAATTTTTAGCTGCCTCACTGCTCAACTGCATCGGGGAGTTGTTTGGCTATGACACACATGATCATAACCTGGGCAATCCCAAACACATAATGGCTGTCAAAGAGCTACTTTAAAAATAAACAGACCTTTTCAGAAGTCTCTTACAACACTTGATTTTAAAAGATCTGAGCAGAAAATAGGGGAAAGAATAATGAAGGTGTGTTGTGCAACACATGGAAAGGCCTGGTTTATGAAATTGTGGAGATAACAAAACAACCTGATTAGGTATCATATAATGATATAGGATAATGTGCTGCCACTGGTCTGTCCACTTAGTGTGCATATAGTGTCCTCAGATGGCTAAGAGTTCATAGGCATGAGCTGAGCCCCTGGAGTAACCTGCTGAGTTTGAAAGAGTTTGGCTGGCAGCAAGTTATGTCTGTATCCAACAAGGGAGAAGATGGCAGTGATGAAATAAGACATGGGAAAGCTTGTCTAGACCAGGCCCCACCTCCTACTGCCATAAGTCCTGGAAGTTCTCAACAGCTGATTTTTAAAAGTCATCTAGTGGTACTAGGTTATAAAGTTCTTGGTTTTGAGCAAATGCATCTTATCTATTTCTCAATAATACATTTTTTATTGCACCTCCACATCAGGACAATGCCACCAAAATTAAGGGTGCAGAAAACTTCGGTGGCTGCCTGTCTTAGCAGCATAAAGCCTTAAATGTAAGAGATGATCTTAGAAACACAGAGGGCTTTTGGAATGTTCTCTAGAAGTGGTGCTTTTTCAACTTTCAAGTAAATATCATGGGGACCTTTCAGTTTTCTCTAGCTTGAATTGTCAGTTTCTTTGAGGAGGGTGACCAGAAGGCTGTCCTCTGAGACTGAGATGGCAATCTTGTTCCTGCTGTCCCTGATCCTTGGGAACAGTTGTTCTCTGTGTCTTGGAACTTGGGAATATTAGTTATGAATTCAATCAGGAATGAGATTAGCTCTTCTTTAAACCTATTGCTTAAATACCTGAACAATCGCATCATGCCCTGGGCCAGAACATTGCTCATCAAGCGGTATGCCTCACAAGTTAGCTAAATATCACTGTAATTTGTTCAATGGTGCACCATCTTCGCAGAGTGTCTCACACCATCCTCTGCCACCCAATTATAGCAGTGTTCTCTCTACTTGTTGGACTCCTGCTTTCAAAGATTATCTTGATGTGGGACCAAGTGTCTGTTCCCTCCTGGCATGTGTGATGGACCAAACCAGACACTCCCCTCTTCACTGAAAATTCCATTTCCCACAGACAATGATTCCCTGGGCCTTGACCTCTTTGTGGTCTCCCTAAATTCCTAATGTCCTCCCTGAATGATGGCCCCATTGTTTGACAATGGTGCCAGGTTTTCAGTGAAATCACCAACAGCTTGACCTGCTTCCATTAGAAGGGTGATCTGCCAAGGCTTCTTCAGCTTGGAAGCTATCTCCTTCAAGGACTGAGCACCAAACACTTTGGCTTCCTTTGCCTCATTGGCAAAAAAAAAAAAAAAAAAAAAAAAAAAAAATCCACTTTGAAGACTATCTTATTAAGGGTATGGATCACAAAGCCTTCATGTGCAAATTTAAGTCCTGGCCCTTGACAGCCAGTCCAATCAGTGCAATGTCAGCCTAGGCCAGGGTGGTGGTAGCAAACAGCAGAAGTGAAGAACAGGGAAATAAGGAGAAGTTAGTTAGTTGGTGAAATAGACAGAATCCAGCTTTGCAGGCCTCTGCAGCTGCTCGTCAATTGCCTCCTCTTTTATTTTTGATTCCAGTAATCTGACTCTTCTTTTATCTTGTCTTGATCAATCAAGCTAAAGGTTTAACAATTTTGCTCATCTTAAACAACTTAGTTTTTGCTTTTACTGATTTTTCTCTGTTTCACTATAACCTATTCTTATAATTTTCATCCTAATCTGTAGTATTTCCTTTCTTTGACTTACTTTAGGTACATAACAATGAGTATAATGTTTCCTTACATTGCTTATTTTGGCCTGTCTTAACCTTCTTTGAAAGCTATCCTATCCCATCATTGTGTAAGCCAATTCTAAGATTTGTTTATTTCTGTTCAATATAAATCATAAAGTTGAAACAATTTCTTTTCTTTTTTTTAAAGATTTACTTATTTCTATCGGAAAGGCAGATTTACAGAGGAGAGACAGAAAAATCTTGCATCCATTGGTTCACTTCTCAAACAGCTGCAATGGCTGTAGCTGAACCGATCTGAAGCCAGGAGCCAGGAGCTTCCTCCAGGTATCCCACGCGGGTTTAGGGTCCCAAGGCTTTGGACCACCTGCTTTCCCAGGCCATGAGCAGGGAGATGGATAGGAAGTGGAACATCCAGACATGAACTGGCACCCATACGGGATCCTGGCATGTGCAAGATGAGGACTTTAATCACTAGGCTATTGCACCGGGCCTAAAACAATTTCTTAAAAGAGATAACTGTCTCGCCTCTGGAACCTTGCTTATAAATATGTGGCTCATGTGTCAACAGCATCAGTAACACCTGAAAAGTGTTGTAGAAATGCATTATCTCAGACCTCTGTGGACCTAGTAAGTCAGAATATGACATTTAACAAGGTCCATAGGTAATTCCCACAGGCTAACAAGCACCATTATCAAAGGAAGCCAAAGTGATGGTTCAGATATGCTTAGAGGCTCATGTAATCTTGGAAAGCCAGTGCCCACTCTTCAGTGTAGGGGGCAACACGAGAAGAAGCTGAGCATTTAAGGAAGGACCAGGCTTAATTTCGCTGGCTTAAACTTGTAGAGAAACTGAACAGAACACCAGGGGTTGGACTGAGGAAGAGATTAGCATGCTTAGGTCTGAAACAGAGAAAGACCTCTTGGAATGTCAGAGATTGAGTTGTGTAAGTGAAAAATTAGGTTAAAAAACCTGGTTCTACAAGAAAACATTGTAATAGCATTTATATGCTATTACATTTATATCTTTATACATTTATATCTTTAAAATATTCAATATGATCTGTATATACATATGCATGGGAATGATGCACACAAATGCATCTTATGTGTATACACACACCGCACATACACATATATACACACATATACGCAGTCATGCATACCTTAACTTCCGAAAACTATGCCATAGGTGAATTCTTTGCTGTATAATCATAATAGTGTGTACCTACACAAACTGAGACAATTCCATCATATCTAGACAACATAAGCCTTGTATAAATTTTATTTTCACTATATTTGAAAAGCAGAAGCAGAAAAGGAGTTAGGTGGAGAAAGAGAGAGAGGGGGAGACAGAGAGAGAGAGAGAGAGAGAGAGAGAGAGAGACAGAGAGAGAGAGAGAGAATGAATCTTTTATCCACTTGTTCAATCACCAGATGCCTACAACTCTGCATCAGGCTAAAGCATTTGGGTCTCCCATGTGGGTGGCAGGGATCCAAGTACTTAAACCATTGCTGCTGCCTCCTAGGGTGCGTGTTAACAGGAAGCTGGGCTAGAAGCAGAGGAACAAGCTAGACTGGAAGTAGAAAATCTGAATCAGGTACTCTAACCTAGGATGCAGGCATCCTAAGCAACGTTTTGACTTCTAGAACAAATGCCCATCCTGAGAAAGCAATATTATTTTGTTTTATATTTATTTAGTTGAAAATCAGACAGAGACAGAAATAGACAGAAATAGAGACAGAGAGCCTGAATCTGCTGATTCAGTCCCCAGATTCCAACAACAGCTTGCACTGGTCCAGACCAAAGCCTGGATCCTCAAACCCATCCAGGTGTTCTGCATGAGCGGCTGTGGTCCAAACACTTCAGTCATCATCTGCTGCCACCCAGGATGCATTAACAGGTGGCTAGATGAAAAACAGAGATGTTGGGACCCAAACTGGTATTCTGATATGAAATGCAGAAGTCACGAGCAGTGGCTTAGCCCACAGTAACACAGTGCTAACTTCTTGATAATATAATCTTATGAGACCACTCTTAGGTATGTGATCCATCATTAAGCAAGCAGGTTTTTTTTCATGATGCAGTTCCATAGACTCAGGGATTTCCCCTTCCACCCTCCCCATTCCCCTTCCCCCCCGCCACTGACTTCTCCTATATTATTGCAATAGTATAGTCCTTCCAACAACAGTCACAAGTCCATCATTCTGCACTTTAAATGTACCATGACATTGTAGGTAAAGACAGTGATAGAAAGTGCAGCATGGTGTTGTCAAGATATATTTAACAGTTTCATTGGGAGTTCTTTTATTTGGGAATAGAGATGCATACTGCAATGTATCTTCACTTCTCAATATTAAGCAAGCAGTTATTTCGCAACACATGACTATCAAAAAGACATGTATGGGAAAGATAAACAACACATTTGTGGTTACCTCTTGGAAGGTGACGTAATTATCATGTTGCATAACAAATTAACAAATTACACCACAACTCAGATGCTTAAGAATGCATTTTCAGGAATCCAAACACAGTCTTCTGTTTCAGGGTTTCTCAAAGAGCTGCAATCAAGGTGTCAGGCAGGAACACTGTTTCATTTGAAGAGTTCACCAGAAATATCTGCTTTCAGATTCACAAATACGCCTGGCCTCAGCTCCTCATGGATTGGTGGGATAAGAATTCAGTTCCCTACTAGCTGTTGGCTAGAGGCTTCCCTTGATTCCTCACCATGTGGACCACTACCGAGCATGTTACAGTGTGGTAGCACATTTACTTACAGTGACAGTGGTAGCAGGATGGAGGTCACAGTCACTTATAACCTAATCACAGAAGTGACATTGCATCACTTTTGTCATATTCTCTATTCATTAGAATTAAGCTGCTGAGTCCAGCCCACTTTCAAGGGGTGCAGTTTACCCAAGGACATGAGTAGCGCAAGATAGGAGTCACTCAGTTTCATCTTTAAAAACTGCTAGTAAAAGCAAGTGTTAGTACAAGAGGAGAATTCCAGTGTGAGGGTAAACAGTGGACCTCAATAATATCTGTAATGATTTATTACTTTGTTTTTAATTTAATTTTAGGCAATTTATTTATATATTAGAGTCTAGGGTCACAGTAAATACACAGTTACTATAATTCTCAAGTTAATATGATATTAATACATAAAGAGCAGACTCAATGTAGTTCATACATACAATTCTAAGAATATTTCCCCTCAATTATGACTCCTTATGAAGGACTATACTATTGTAATAATATGGGGAAAATCATTTGGGGGGGGGAATCTGGGGGGGACAAATCCCAGACCCTATGGATTTGTACCATAAAATTCAAAATTAAAAAAAGTAATATGTCCCTCCCCTTCTTTCTCCTTTTTAAATTTTTTGATAACATATTGTTAGTTTACGTTATAGCCAAATCTTAATGTTGCACTGAATAAAGGATTCAACAAGTAAATAGTAAAAAGGCATTTTAGTAGGGAGCTGGATCAGAATTGGAACAGCTGGGAGTTGAACTGGCACTCAAATGGGACACTTGAATCACAGACCATGGCTTAACCTGCTGTACCACAATGCCAGTGTTTAAACAAAAAAGCCTTGATGTTGGAACTGTAACAGAAAATTATAGCTGGCACATTTGTTGAAAATTTCAGTTTTGGAACCATTAGGAGGTTCCTGGGGAGATTAATCATACACATACTCAGCATGCAGATTTTCCTCACAATACTGACATGTGTTATAATCACTCAATTCATGATCCATGCAGTAGAATAAAATTCATCACTTTAAGACCAACTGTTAATAGTCCTTGCTGGGTGTGGAGGAATAAAGATGACAGGTGTATGTTTGATCTATATGACACAGAATGGTATACTCCCCATTACCAAAATAGTAATTACAAACTTGAAGCAGAAATTCATTTCAATAAAGTAACTTGAAACGAATGCCAACCATACACCTGATCCTATTTACCTCTGCCACAATCCCCGTTCCTTTCTTCAGGAAAGATGCCTTGGGGCTCCACTGCAGGTCTCTTAAGAACTGGTATCGTTAAGTTTTACTTCTTATGAAAGAGAGGCCCTTTACTACATATACCTCATTTTCTGCTTGCTCCTTGGGCCAAGAAGCACAGAACATTCCAGATGAAAGGGGTGCAAGTCTTTGCTGTTTTCTCTTTGCAACAACCATAATTATGCAAAATAATCTCTTGACTTCTTTGATCATCTCAGAAGACTGACGAGATGAAGAGTACATACACATGTACACGTTACACACACACACACACACACACACACACACACACACAGTCTCATGCCATGCTTATTACCTCAAGCCTATTTCCATCACAAAGTGAAACCTTTGCAGAATTCATAAAGGAGGGCCTTCAGCAGGCTGTGGAAAGGCTTGAAAGTTCTTCTTAAAAGTTCACAGAAATAGGATTTACCAAATGTTCAAAAATAATGATGATGAATCACAATTGTGAAGAAACAGTTTTCTGTCTTTATTACAAAGCTATTTTTAAAGTGTTTCTTCATGAATCATGCAAAATAACCGATTGCAACATAAATTGTCATCTTCATGACTACTTCTGAGAGGGGAAGGTAGTTTTAAAAAAAGGAAACAAAGCTTTTAATTGAAAAATGTTCCTGCTCAATATATGAAATGATATGGTAAAGAAACAAGATACTTCCCAAATGTAGAAGATATAATCACTAAATAATACTGTTTTAAAGTTTTGATTCAAATTAAATCCATAGTAACGCTGTAAATTATCTTGCTAATAAACCAGGCACTTGAAGATTTTTCCATTATTTCAAAATTAGAGAATTACAACCTAGTAATATATATATATATATATATATATATATATATATATATATATCTTTAAAAGAGATACACATATTATTGATAGATTGTATGATTTATCCAGAATGGTTTCTATTCAAAGTGAGGTAGAAGACATTGAGTACTTTCACAAGATTAATGCTATATAGCATTCCTTCGGGTTTTTTTTCCTGTTTTTGTTTCTGTTTTTAATTGAGAAACATTTTAGCAAATGGGTGTTATGTTTAGGCTCACGCCCTTCTGTTCTCATCACCACTCTATTCACCACTGACATTCACATTCTCAGGAGATCGTGTTTTGAATTGAGTGGAGGGCATTCAATGCTTACTGGAATATACTTAGACGCTATCGTTACTAAACCATTCCCCATGTTAGGTAATTTCCCCATAGTGACAGAGACCACTACAAGCACCCATCAAGTGCACTACTACATAAATCACATGTGTGTTTCCCGTTAGCTTGTGAACTTCCTGAAGCTAAGCACATAGCTTTTTATATTTAATATTATCCCATGCAGTGTCCTGAGAACAGTTGTAATGATAAAGATGACAACTGTCATGATGCTTATTGAGTACTTACTTCCTACCAAGACCATTAGTTTTAGCACTATCCAGGACTGGGTCAGTTAATCCTCACAACAAGTCCATGAGACAGGTGATACTTATCCACATTTTTCAAGTAAGAAAACCAAGGTTCTTATTGGTTGAGTAACTTGTCCAGGGCTATAGAGATAAGTTGCAGAGCTAAGATACGAACCTCAGCAGTTCAGCTCCAGAGTAATGCTCTCAACATCTGTATGTGCTCAACAATGGTCAGGGTAAACATTTGCAAATACATTTGGGGCCCTAAACGTGTAAACGATGGTACCCTTTCAATGATGCTGCCCTGGAACGCTGCTACAGGACATTTCACAATCCCTTCCGTGGAGTTGCTTACAAAACCAGTTTTTGAGTGGCATAGAAAAAAAAAGAATATATTATGATACTAGCTTATTTTTAACTAAAGACAGTGATAATAAACTTTGATGGAAACCTTTTCCAATTTGTTTCTGAGTAACATCTCTTAAAAATCATTTTCCATTAAAAGAATATAGATTTGTTATCATTGAAGATTTTCAAAAATGAGCTACATGAGTATTTTTCAAACATTAAATAAGAAACTAGTCCAACATTTGTTTGGGCACAGAAACACAAAAAACAAACAAGAAATTTTTTCTATGTTTAGGGAGCATGACCCAGGTAAGGGAAATATCATTTTGTGTGACAAATGCTTTGACAAATCAAAACACAGAATGTTCTAGGAGCCCAGAACAGGGGCAACAAGCTCAAGCAGGGGATGAGGGCCAGTTTTCTGAAGGAAGAAGGTAACATCTTGTCTAAGTCTTAATAGCTCAGTAGTTGTTGCCACAACAAAAAATAAGGGCACAGCCTCTCAATGTGCCTGCATTCAAGTGGAGATTTTATCTTTCAATGGATACACTCTGTCTTGCTTATTCTTTAAAAACTAATGATCACACTATTTTATAGGCACGCTTGGTACTGAAGATTTTTTGTCTTTAAACAAGGCCTGGAAACATTTTCTGATGGTAAGTCAAAAGCTGCCTGAATTTCAGGTATGAAGGTTCTTCAAAAAGTTTACAGAAAATGGGGCCCGGCGGCGTGGCCTAGCGGCTAAAGTCCTCACCTTGAAAGCCCCGGGATCCCATATGGGCGCCGGTTCTAATCCCGGCAGCTCCACTTCCCATCCAGCTCCCTGCTTGTGGCCTGGGAAAGCAGTCGAGAACGGCCCAATGCATTGGGACCCTGCACCCGCGTGGGAGACCCGGAAGAGGTTCCAGGTTCCCGGCTTTGGATAGGTGCGCATCGGCCCGTTGCGGCTCACTTGGGGAGTGAATCATCGGACAGAAGATCTTCCTCTCTGTCTCTCCTCCTCTCTGTATATCTGGCTGTAATAAAATGAATAAATCTTTTAAAAAAATAAATAAAATAAAAAGTTTACAGAAAATGTTTGTTATCAAGAAGCTGCACAGAGATTTCAATTTTTTTTAAAAAAAGTTTGCTTATTTTTATTGGAAAGGCAGATCTATTACAGAGAGAAGGAGAGACAAAGATCTTCCAGCCGCTGGTTCTCACCCCAAATGGCCCAGAAAGCCGGAGTTGAGCTGATCTGAAGCCACGATCTAGGAGATGCTTCTAGCTCTGTAACTTGGGTTCAGGGGCTGAAGGCTTTGGGCCATCCTCTTCTGATTTCCTAAGCCACAGGCAGGGAGCTGGATGGGAAGTGGAGCAGCCGAGACACAAACCAGTGCTCATATGGGATCCCAGTTCTTGGAGATGGAGGATTAGCCAGTGAAGCCATCATCCTAGCCTTGATTTTATTTTTTTATACCAAAATAACCTTTTTTTTAAAAAAATACTTATTTATTCAAAGTGCAGAGTGGGAGATAAACAGAGAAAGAAACAAATAAATCAACAGAGATCTTTCACTCACTGGTTCACCCCATAAACAGCTACAATGACAAGGACTTCCTATCTAATATGGAATACTGAATAATGATGTACAGAGCAGTGGTTTAGCCTGATGTGCCACAATCCTGGCTCAAACTTATCTTTTAATTCCATTTCTCCACAAATTTTTTGAAATATTTTGTATGTGTGAGTGCTGTTTGCTTTTGTTACTGAACCACAAGCAGAAGTTTTATTAAAGAATTTCCCTGATGGGAGTGGTACAGTGGTCCAGTTGACTAATCTTCCACCTTCAAACGCCAGTATGCCATATGGGCACAAGTTCATGTATTAGCAGCTCCACTTTCCATCCATCTCCCCTGCTTGTGACCTGAGAGAGCAGTGGAGGATGGTCAAATCCATGGGCCCCGTAACCAAAATGGGAGATCCAGAAGAAGCTCCTGGCTTTAGCCTGGCACAGTCTTGGTCATTGTGCCCATTTGGGGAGTGAAACAGCAGAAGGGAGATCTTTCTCTTTGTCTCTCCTTCTTTCTCTAAATTTACCTTTCCAATAAAAATAAGTTAAAAAAAAAGAAATTTCCCTGATAAACAGAAAAGAATTCAATACAATAAGGAATTATTTATTATCACAATCTATAACACTGGGTGAATAAGTTTTATATATAACAGACCCATGGTGAGCACTTGTTTGATAAATGAAGGAAGGAATAAGTTCTTAAAATGGATTTATTGGAGTTGGTGCGTTAGCTAATCATCCACCTGCAAATGCCAGTATCCCATATGAGTGCCAGTTTGTGTCCCAGCTGCTTCACTTCCCATCCAGCTCTCTGCTTGTGGCCTGGGAAAGCAGCAAGGGATGGCCTAAGTCTGCCCCACCACCCCCGCCCCCCGCACTCACGTGGGAAACCCAGAAGAAGTTCCTGGCTCCAAATTGGTTCAGCTCCAGTCATAGGGGTCATCTGGGGAGCAACCCAATAGATGGAAGATATTTCTCTTTGTGTCTCTCCTCTTCTCTGCAAATCTGCTTTTTGCAATAAAGTAAAGCTTAAAAACCAAACAAAAACCACAACCCAGTTCACCATAATTTACCCAAAGTTGTTTGTTTCTTTGAGCCAGGATATTAAGTGCAGGATCCCCGCAGGTGGAAATAAACAGCCCCTCTAGCACAGGCTGTGCTTTTCTCAATGTATCAATTTGGAGGGCAGTAACTCCGGACCTGTGAGGGTGGGAAGTATTATGAGCCAAGAAAACGTTATCTTGTTTTTGTGCTTTATTTTGCCCGTGGAAAACAGACAACCCTGGGATGACACAGAAGTGCTTTGCGAGGTGGGTAAGTGTTGTCCAACCCGGGTGCAGTTAAATGCTTAGCTGTGCTGAGAGATGGTGGGGAGTGCTTTACCCTAGCTGCATGCAGAGACAAGGTGGAGGGCTCTTTTTTCTGCAGTCCTGCTCCATTACATGGCCTCACCCTCACTCTACAAAATTGTTACAGAGAGCAAGAAGAACACAAACAAGGAGATGAACACAAACAAAGAAGCTAAAATAAGCAGATAGAGAGGTTTCAGGCATGGCATGCTACCTGGGAAGAAATGGCCTTTCTGGAATTTGACAATGAAATCATCTTGTGCAGGTATACACTGGGCAGTTGGGGAACAGAAACTCCTAGGAAGTAATTGACAAGAAAGACATAAGACAAAAACAAAACAACCAAACCTGCTTCACAAATTTGTCTGGAGTGAGGTCCAATAAGCAATGAGAGAAGTGGTAGGATAGATACTCTCTCCTAGACCCACCACACCGCTCAGCAATACTATCATCAGTCACTCCTGGGGACAGAAGGTGAGATCACTCTTCTATGGAAAGTTTCAATCTTAGTAACTACTTCTTCTGAGAGGCTGAAGGACCATAGTTTTCAAGCCCAGGTCTGGGAATCTTCTGATGATAGACTCAACTGTAAGGACTAAGGACTATTTGAAGAACATTTTCAGGACTGGCAGTATGGCACAATGAGTCAATCCACCACCTCTGATGCTGGCATCCTGTTCTGGAACACTGGTTCAACACCTGGCTATTCCACTTTCAATCCAGCTCCCTACAAATGCCCATAGGATAGCAGAAGATGATCCAAATGCTTGGATCTCTGCCACCCACATGGGAGACCCAGATGGAGCTGCTGGCTCCTGGCTTTGACCTGGCTGAGCTCCTTCTATTGTAGCCATTTGGGAGTGAATCAGGAGATGGAAGATCTGTCTCTATTTCTCTCCTCTTTCTGTGTGTCTCTGTCTCTCTCTGTGTAACTCCTATTTTTAAAATAAAATACATCCTTACAAAAAGGAACATTTTCCCAAATCATGTGATATCAATAGCCTCTAAAAGACTATTAATTGGGCCCGGCGTGGTGGCCTAGAGGCTAAAGTCCTCACCTTGAATGCGCTGGGATCCCATATGGGCACCGGTTCTAATCCCGGCAGCTCCACTTCCATCCAGCTCCTTGCTTGTGGTCTGGGAAAGCAGTCAAGGATGGCCCAAATCCTTGGGACCCTGCACCCGGAAGAGCTCCAGGCTCCTGGCATCAGATCGGTGCAGCACCGGCCGTTGTGGTCACTTGGGGAGTGAATCATCAGATGGAAGATCTTGCTCTCTGTCTCTCCTCCTCTCTGTATATCTGTCTTTCAATAAAAATAAAACAAATCCTTTAAAAAAAAGACTATTAATTGCATGTACCCTTAATTATCCCAGACATGAAAATCCTCATGAGCATTTTACAAAGAATGATAGAATATCCATTTAGCAGATTTTCCTCTGTTTTCTCAGTATCAAGGAAAATAAAAAAACAAAATTTACATTCAAAACTTCAACAATTCACTGATCATATAAAAGCAGCACTATTCAAATATTATTTTGTTCTTAACAGCTGAATTTCACTGAGACTATACACATGCAAAAGCAAGCAGCAAAACAGCCCAGAGGTGGGTCAGAACATTGGCTTCTCAGCTCTTCATCCATTTTCTCAAGAGACCCATGAAATACCTGTGTCTTAATCTATTTAGGCTTCTCTAACAAACTATCACAGCTGGGATAGCCTATAACCATCACAAATTTATTTCCCATGGTTTTAGAGGCTAAGCAGTCCTAAAAGCATAGGCAAATCTGTTGTCTAGGGAAGGCATGTTTCCTAGACTATGTTCTTTACCATAGCCTCACGCGGCAGAAAAGATGAAGGGCCTCTTCGGTGTATCCTTTATAAGGACACCAATTCCATTCCTAAAGACTCTGCCCTCATAACCTGATTGTTTCTCAAGGCTTTCCTCCTAATACTACCCTGCTTTGGGGGTTAGGGTTTCAACATAAATTCAGGATGGAGGTATGGCACAGAGGGCCAACATTATGCCACAGTGGCTTAAGCCATGGGTTGCCACATTGGCATCCCATATCAGAGCACAAGTTCAAATCCTAGCTGCTCTGCCTCCAATGCAGTTCTCTCCTAATGCACTTGGGAAAGCAACAGAAAATAGCCCAAGTAGTTGGCCACCTATATGGGAGACCTGGGTGAAGTTCTTGGCTCCTCGCATTGTGGTCATTTGGGGAATGAATCAGTAAATGAGAGATCTCTGTGTGTCTCTCCCTGTGTCTCTTGGTCACTCTGCTTTCAAATAAGTCTCTCTCTCTCTCTCTCTCTCTTTTTTTTAACAATTTAGTCTCTTGCAGCCTCATTCTGTAGAATGCAATTTAAAAATCATCAGTGTGGGGTCCAGTACAGTAGTCTAGTGGCTAAAGTCATCAACTTGCATACACCGGGATCCCATATGGGTGGCAGGTTCATGTTCCAGATGCTCCACTTCCCATTCAGCTCCCTGCTTGTAGCCTGGAAAGCAGTCGAGAGTGGTCCAAAGCCTTGGAACCCTGCACCCACATGGGAGACCCAGAAGAAGCTGCTCGTCTCCTGGTTTTAGATTGGCTCAGCTACAGCAATTGTGGCCACATGGGGAGTGAATTAGCAGAGGAAAGATCTTTCTCTCTGTCTCTCACTCTCTTTGTAAACCTGACTGTTCCCCCCCCCCCAAAATTTTTTTAAATAATAAAAAACATAAAACCCACCAATGGGTTTTTAAAAAGTGTAAAATCAGGGCCCGGCGGTGTGGCCTAGAGGCTAAAAGTCCTCACCTTGAACGCCCCGGGATCCCATATGGGTGCCAGTTCTAATCCCGGCAGCTCCACTTCCCATCCAGCTCCCTGCTTGTGGCCTGGGAAAGCAGTCGAAGATGGCCCAAGGATTTGGGACCCTGCACCCGCGTGGGAGACCTGGAAGGGGTTCCAGGTTCCCGGCATCGGATCAGCGCAGCACCGGCCATTGCGCTCACTTGGGGAGTGAAACATCGGATGGAAGATCTTCCTCTCTGTCTCTCCTCCTCTCTGTATATCCGGCTTTCCAATAATAATAATAAATCTTTAAAAAAAAAGTGTAAAATCACACTTAAATAACAGACTGATGGGATTATGACTCCTTATGAAGGACTATATTATTGTAGCAATATGGAGAAAATCTGTCAGGGAGTGGGAGTTTGTAGAGGAATCCCAGTCTATATGAAATTGTACCATAAAATGCAAAAATTCAAAATAAAAATTTAATAACAAAAAGTGTACAATAATTGATTTATTAAGATAGAAAAAAAGAGCCGCATTCTTCTGACATTTAAGAATGTTTACCTCGAATCAAGATGTCAAAATAAGATAAGGACAAGTTTAAACAAATGGAGAAACATTAGGCAGTGTGAAGCAGAGAGGGCACATTCCAGGAAATAGGAGATGACAGAACAACAGCAAAGGGGCACTTGGAGACTGACACGGGAAAGCAGCGGACACAACAATGTGGTGTTACAGTGACTGATAACCCAGCGGCATTCAGCAAGCAGCGATCTGAACTGCACTGACAGCCAGAACTCCACTGGCAGCCAGAACTCCACCAGCAAAAAGGTGGGAAGGGACATTCTTAGGAGGTGAACACAACAAAGAACTGTCCGTTCTGCTGGTCTGTTTGATTTGACCAGGAGCAGAGACAGAGCAGCAGATCCCAGATGGGCAATGCAAGGATAGGGTACATTTCACAGCTAGAGTTGAATTGGGTGCCATTTTGTGCAGGGAGGCAAGGGCTATGGGACAGTACTGCACATGCACTGATCTGAGAATGAACTCATCTCTGGCTCAGTGAACTGTAACAATGTGGCATCCTACAAGTTCCACCCAAGATAGGTCCAGGTAGTGCCCACACCTGATGGCCAGCAGATCAAGAACTCTGGTAGTGGCACATCAGGTGCCATCTCATACGGTGTGGCAAAGTATTTAAGACTGCAGAAACAACAATGAACTGTACATGCACTGAGCTCGGCAAGAACTCACTGATCTCAGTGTATTGCACTGGTCCCACAGGAAAATAATACCAACTGTGGCATTGGAGGGGTCAAAATAGGCCCATGTGGCCCTCAGAACTAACAGCCAACAGGTTCTGGCAAGATCACCACCAACAGCAACCTATCTATATAGGACTCCTGGTGTCTCCCTAATCCTGGGTACTGCCCCAAACAGAAGCGGGAGAAAGACTGTGCAGACACTGCTGCAGCTCCAGCATGGTATCACAGGAGGTGGAGAGTGGTGAGCCAAGAGCTGGGGCTATAGAGACCATGATGGAACTCTAACATAAGAACCCAGACCTGCAACTCACTGGAGGAAGTGATACAAGTGGCTGTTAACAAAGAGCATTGTACCAACCACAATTGTAGACCTGTGGGTGACTCAGCTTAGAAATCAGCCCAAGGGGGAGGAGTCTGCTAACCAGAAGTACAGTGACTAAAAGCAAAAACAAAGCACAATGAATATTACTGAAGACTCCCCTGCAAAGGAGGAAAACCCTTTGCCAACCTCAGAGTTAACTGAGGAAGACATCAAGAAAATGGGAGCTGCAGAATTCAAGACTCTTGTTATAAAGCCTCTTATCAACAATGAGAACCACATAAAGCAAGAGTTCAAGGAATTTAAGGGATATGTCACACTGGAAATGAATCAAATGAAAACTGATATATCAGAAATTAATACAGTGGAGCAAATTAAAAGCACAGTGGAGAGTCTCCAAAATAGAATGAAGGAAGCAGAAGAAAGAATCTCAGAATTGGAAGATACCTCCTGTCACCAGTGGGAAACAAACAAAAAGCTGGTAGTAGAGCTGGGTCAAGCTAAAAAAAAGTTCAAGACTTGAAAAACACTATTAAAAAGCCAAATAGAAGAGTTCAGGGAGTCCTAGAAGGTACAGAAAGAGAAGCTGGGTTTAGTGGTAATAATAATAATAAAAATAAGAAGTAAAATTTTTAAAATAAAAAGAGGGCCTGGCACGATAACCTAGCAGCTAAAGTCCTCGCCTTCAATGCAACGGAATCCCATATGGGCACAGGTTCTAATCCCTGCGGCCCTGCTTTCCACCCAGTTCCCTACTTGAGGCCTAGGAAAGCAGTCAAGAATGGCCCAAAGCCTTGGGACTCTGCACCCATGTGGGAGACCAGGAAGAGGCTCCTGGCTCCTGGCTCCTGACTTTGGACTGGCTCAGCTGCAGCTGTTGCAGCCACTTGGGGAGTGAATCATCGAGTGGAAGAGCTTCCTCTCTGTCTCTCCTCCTCTCTGTATACCTGCCTTTCCAATAAAAATAGATGAAATCTAAAAAAGTAATAAATTTAAAAAGAATATTTACAACACACAGTCTACTTTGCCACCCAAAGAAGAAGCAGCAGTAGCACATGAAATTAAAAATCAGTAATACTGAATCCTGGAAAGCCTGGAGCTGTGGTATTATATGCTGGGGCAGCCCAGCCAATTTCAGTTTCCCTTTGAGCTCAGGTAGGATGACAGTTTCTCAAACTTAGCATTGCAGACATCGAACACCTAAGAACTTTGTTGCAGCGAGCTTTCCTAGGTAGTGTGAGGACATTTAAGAGTGGTGTCCCTGGCTTCCTCCCACTCAATGTGACAACGCTCCGATTGTGATAACCAAAAACATCACCATTGACTAAGGCCCTTAGGTAGGCAAAACTGCCCCCCAGTTGAGAACTACTGATCAAAGTTCATACCTAACTGAGTACACAAAGTTTCTAGTGTTGCGGATGGCATATAATCTAAGTGACATTTGAATAGCAGTGAGCCTAATTTTATATGCACATAATAAAAACTCGACCAGATAAAGTGTTAGAAGTGATAATGGTTTCATAGGTCATGAGAGTCAGTTCTGACATCCTTCAGTTTGGTTCCATAATGAGGCTGATGTATTGACTAGACTGGGACACTCGGAAGCTATCCTCCAACATGAATATCTCCTTGATTGATACTACCTAAACTATATCACTTTCTTTTCATTTTGGCTTTTTTTTTTTGAAAAAGGAACACACTAAATCACCACAGTAATCTGTGGTTACTTTTCTTCAAGTTTCAACTTTCAAAAATTATGGGAGCAATAATTTGGCATGGCAGTTAGGAGTTAATATGCTGCTTGGGGAGGGGAGGGATGGGACATCCTGGCACAGTGAGTTGAGCCACTGCCAGGAAGTCAGCAACCTATATGGAAGACTAGTTGGAGTCCCAGCTGCTCTGCTTGTGATCCGTCTCCCTGCTCAGACAGCTGGGAAAGTAGCAGAGGATAACCCAAGTATCTGAACCCCAGAACCCTCACATGAGAGACCCAGATGGAGTGCCAAGCTCCTGGCTTTGGCTTGGTCCAACCCCTGGCTGTTGTGGTCATTTAGGGAATGAACCAGCAGATGATGGAAGATCTCTCTCTCTTCCCTGTCTTTCCCGACATCTTTACCCTTCAAATAAATAAAATAAATATTTTTTAAAAATAAATTGAATGATGATGTTTAGGATACCTGCATCTCATATTGGAGACTGTGGATTTGTTCCAGCTCTACTCCCAATTTCAGCTTCCTGATAATATGCACTGTGGGAAGCAGCAGAATATAGCTCCAGTATTTAGGTCCCTGCACCCACATCGGAGACTCAGATTGAATCCCAGTCTTCCATATCCAGGCTGACCTAGCCTCAACTGATGCAAGATTTGGGGAAATGGACAAGCAAAAAGAAGCTCCATATTTCTCCCTTCCCTTCTTCTCACATACCAGAATTACCTTCCTTTTTAATGCTAAATAATGTTCCATTTTATACACACACACTTCAAAAATTGCAGAGATGTGGAATTAAAAGATGAGTTAATAGTGGTGCCAAAATGAAAATCCATGGACAGTTTCTTTCATAATACACATTTTTCATGAAATTCTTAGAGATCCTTTACTGGATTTTACATATCCATTCATCCATTGAAGGATTTGTGAGTTGCTTTCATATTCTAGAAATTATAAATAATATTGCTATGGACATACAAGCATCTCTTTGAGGGTCTTCAAGAAAATAATTGAATTATTTTAATTTTGGGGGGATACAAACCCAGAAGCAGAATTTTAATTTCTTTTTTTTTTAAGATTTATTTTCATTACAAAGTCAGATATACTGAGAGGAGGAGAGATAGAGAGGAAGTGGAGATGCCGGGATTAGAACCAGCGGCCATATGGGATCAAGGCAAGGACCTTAGCCACTAGGCCATGCTGCCGAGCTCCAGAATTTTAATTTCTTGAAGAATCATCATATTGCTTTTGATTGTGACTGTACCATTTTACATTCTCACAAACCATGCACAAGAACTCCAATTTCTCTACATCCTTGCCAACACTTGATATTTTCTATGCATTTGCTTTTGATAATAATCATCACTGTAATTTTTACTTTATTTCCCTAATTTTTGACATTGAACATCCTTCCAGGCATCTTTTTCTATTTGTATATCTTCTTTAGAAAAAAGTCTATTGGGCCTGGCACAATAGCTTAGCAGCTAAAGTCCTCACCTTGAAAATGCCAGGCTCCCATGTGGGCACCGGTTCTAGTTCCAGCAGCTCTGCTTCCCATCCAGTTCCCTGCTTGTGGCCTGGGAAAGCAGTCGAGGATGGCCCAAAGCCTTGGGAACCTGAACCCACGTGGGAGACATGGAGGAAGCTCCTGGCTCCTTGCTTTGGATTGGCTCAGCTCCAACCGTTGCAGCCACTTGGGGAGTGAACCATCGGATGGATGATCTTCCTCTCTGTCTCTCCTCCTCTCTGTATATCTGACTTTCCAATAAAAATGAGTAAATCCTTAAAACTAAAAGAAAAAATGTCTATCAAACACTTTGCCCATTTTTAAATTTTTATTTATTTTGCTAGATTTTAGAAATTCTTTATATA
Source organism: Ochotona princeps (assembly GCF_030435755.1). Lineage (NCBI taxonomy): Eukaryota > Metazoa > Chordata > Mammalia > Lagomorpha > Ochotonidae > Ochotona > Ochotona princeps. The sequence continues at coordinate 80,510,061 of NC_080865.1, read as the reverse complement.
TTCTGGGTATTAACCTTTATTCAGATACATGGCTTAAAAAATGTCTTTCCTCCTGAGGTTTGCTTTATTTGCTGGTAATCTTGACACACAAAACTTCTGAAATTTCATAAATTAAAATTTGTCTATTTTTCCATTTTGTTGCTTATACCTTTGATGTCATATTGAGGAAATCATAGCCAAATCAAATGTCAGGAAGTTTTTCTCCTATAGATTCTTAAGATCTTATGTGTATATCTTTCATTCTTTTTTTGATTTATTTATTTATATAAAAGGAGATTTCATACATTTTGTATGTGCAGTTTTAAGAACATAATGATACTCCTCAAGCTTCCTGCCCCTTCTTTTTATTTTTCTTTTAATTTTTTTTTAATTTGAAAAGCAGAGTTACAGAGAAGAAGAGAGAGATCTTCCACCTGCTGTTTCACTCCTCAAAATGGCTGCAACAGTCCAGGTCTGGGCAAGGCAGAAGCCAAGAGCCTGGTACTCCAGCTAGTTCTCTCTCGCATGGGTCCAAGTATCTGGGCCATGTTGCACTGCTTGTCCAGGCCATAGGCAGGAAGGTGGATCAGAACTGGAGCAGCTGGAACTTGAACCAGCACCCATATAGGATGCTGGCGCCACAGGCACCCAGCCCACTATGCCATTAGTTGGTTCCATGACTCAGCCTTTTTTTTTTTTTTTTAATAATCTATTTTATTGTGTTGTTGACAATCTTTACATAGTTAATTACAGGTAAAGAAAGAAAAAGAAAAGAGAAAAAAAAAAAGGTTCAGGGGGATAGGGAAGTGGGTAAGGGCTTCCCCCTCAATATCCCCCTTTACCTCAGATACAAGATGGAAACAATGTGGACTCAGCCTTTTTAATGAATCTGCAAGACAAATTGTAAGAGTATGTATTACTGTCACCACTTTACCTGGTAACATTCTGAAGATTAGAACGATTAAGTAATTTGCTTGTATAGCCAGTAAGTGAGAGCTAAACTTGTGCCATTAGGTTGCCAAAGCCTATCACTGTGCTGCCATGATAATGAAACTACCAGAGTAAATATATCATCCATAGTATGAAAGAATCCACATGAGCTATTTGATCAAAGAGAACTCAGTGTAAGTAATTATTAACTAGGTATATAGTTCTTAACTATATAGCTAAGAGTAAAGAGGTGATATTTTATCCAGTCCAGATGAGAGTATGCTGTCTCATACGACAGCCACATGTGACCTTGGAGTACTTGAAATGTGGCTAATCACAACTGATGAATTTTAAAGGTTATTTCATTTTGATTCACTTAAGTTTAATAGATGACACTTGGTACTCCAGTATGGAACAACAGACAGTAGATATCTCCTCCTTAAAACTGGTGAACACTAGATAGAATATATAAAGTTACCTTAAAGGCAATACAAGAAGGGCAAGAAGGACAGAAATCCCAGACAGAAAGGAAGTGAATGACGCAAGTTGTTTAACTATCAGAGCTCATTGACCCAGGACAGTTTCCTGGCTGTGGCGCAGGTGCAGGAAAGTGGAGGCAGAGCCTGGAGTGCCCATTGAGTTGAACAGACACAGCTGAGAGCCCAGGAAGCTCTAAGCAACAAGTTCTTCCAGGACAGAAAACCAGAAAAAAAGAAAACTACACAGAAAGAGAACTTCAGAGAGCCCACAATGAGTCACCCTTGAGTATTCAGTAGACAACTTCTTGTTACATGCATGTGGAGAAACTACTGGGAGTCAGGGAATGAACCACGCAAGAAGATTAAAGAACATAGTACCCAGCATACACAAAGAACCTGCAATGATGCCTGTCCCCAACAGGCCGTCTGGAAAACCTAATTCACAGTGAATTGGATATATTGCTCAGAAAAGTCTTGCTTCAGTAGTGGGGGTGGGGGTGGGGGGAAATGACACTGCTTTCCTTTAACTCAACAGATTTTAACACAGAGGGTAAAAAGGATAAAAGTCTGTTTAAGTAATGAACAACCAAATAATTAAAACTGTCTCAGAATTAACATACATGCTACAGTTAATCAGACCATTACAACATCTGTGATGACTGTATTCTGGATGGTCAAAAAATTATGTAGAGCCATGCAAGCTATTTCAGAGACGAAAACTTTGGTGCTAGCATTGTAGAACAACAGGTTAAGCCATCACGTGCGACAGCAGCATCCCATATCAGAGAAAAATCCAGCTTCCTCAGTCATGAAAGAGAGAAGATGTAAATTATTCATGTCAATAATGACAGGGAAAGATTGCTACAGCCTGTAAGAACACCAAGAATAAGGGAATATTGTGAACAAGTATACATCAATAAATTTGAGGACTTAGATGAAGTAAGTCAACTGCTAGAAAACCACTACCTAATGTAGTTGGGCAAGAAAATTCAATTTTTAAAAATGCCCAATAATGAAACAGTACATTTTTTTAAACTTTCAGATAATTTCTCATATGCAGAAAATTCATTACGACCTTTAAAAGATTCTCAAACCAGTGAGTATAGTGAAGTTGCAATAAATATCAAAATACCAAAAAATTATTTATATATACTAGTAATGAATTACTGAACTTGCAAAATACCGTTTACAGGACCAGTGCTATGGAGCCTTATGTTAAGCTTCAGCTTGTACTGCTGGCATCCCAGTAGACTCAGTTCAAGTCCCAGCTGCTCCACTTCCGGTCCAGCTCACTGACAATGCACCTGGGAGGACAGCAGAGAATGACCTGAGCACTTGGGCCCCTATTCCTATGCATCATACCTGGAAGAAGCTCCTGGACTAAGCCTGGCCCAGCCCTGGCCATTACAGCTATTTTGGGAGTGAACCAGCAAACAGAAAATTCTCTATTTCTCTCTTTGTAATTATAACTTTGAAATAAATAAAATAAATCTTTTATGTAAAGGAAGAGAAAAAAAGACAAACTCACAGACTGGAATATACAATGTATAAATAAAAAATAAGGTACTTTACAAACTCAATAAGATGTTAAAAATCAATATAATATGGGCAAAAGATTTCAACAGACAATTCAGCACATAAACACAAGAAACAAAATTTGATATCTTGGGCCCGGCGTGGCAGTCTAGCAGCTGAAATTCTCACTTTGCAAGTGTAAGGGTCTCATATGGACACTGGTTCATGTCCTACCTGGCTGCCTGACTTCTCATCCAGCTCCCTGCCTGTGGCTTGGGAGGGCAGTCAAGGATGGCCCAAGTCCTTGTGCCGCTGCACCCATGTGGGAAAACCAGAAGTACCTCCTGGCTTTGGATCAACTCAGCTCTGGCCCTTATGGCCACTTGGGGAATGCACCAGCAGATGAAAGACCATTCTGTATCTCCTTCTCTCTATAGATCTGACTTTGCAATAAAACAAAAAAATCTTAAAAAGAAAAAAACGCACACAAAAGAATTCAATATTTTTGTCCACTATAAAATGCAAATTAATGCCACAATGAAATTGTTACATATCAGTTAAAGCAGCTAAAGTTAAAAAGGATGATGAGGATGCCAATGAACTGAAACTCTCTTGCAGTTCTGATAGAAATATAAAAGGTGGGCCTGGTGCAGTGGCCTAATGGCCAAAGTCCTCACCTTGCACGTGTCAGGATTTCATATGGGTGCCGGCTCTAATCCTGGCAGACCCACTTCCCATCCAGCTCCCTGCTTGTGGCCTGGGAAAGCAGTCGAGGATGGCCCAAAGCCTTGGAACCCTGCACCTGCATGAGAGACCCAGAAGCAGCTGCTGGCTCCTGGCTTCGGATAGGCTCAGCTCCGACCATTGTGATCGTTTGTGGAGTGAATCACTAGATGAAAGATCTTTCTCTCTGTCTCTCCTCCTCTCTGTATATCTTACTTTCCAATAAAAATAAAATCTTTTTTTAAGGCTATGTAAGACTTAATGGAAAATGGAAATAAGAGAACTCAGAGGCCAGCTCTCTGTGTTCCTTGTGTCACTTGCCAGAAATTATGACATCCAGACAAGAAGGACCACCCATTTTCTCCCAAACTTTGAGAGGATCACACGGAAGTTGTGCAAGTTCATTCTTGGCCTGTGTGGCATACATTAACAAGTCACCACGACAGTACGTAAAGATCTCAGCCCCTGGAACCTGAGCAATTATTCCTTAAATGTCGCTCACTGTAGTTCCTTGCTAGAGAGAAATCACATCCTGTGTGGCTTAAATGAAAATGTGTACATCTGATGTCTCTCGACTCTGTTCAGTGTGTGTGTATTTTTCCTACAGTTTTTGGTCTGTATCCTTTTCTATAAGAAACTTTATCACTAAGTAAAACTTGCTGCTGAGTCTTGTGAATCCTTCCAGTGAATCACTAAGTGTGGGTAGCTGTGGGACACCAGAACAACTTCTTTTTAAAACAAATACTGCTGGAAAAAAATTGTCATCAAAGCCAAAAAGACTTAATAACAAATCTAGTCCACAACTTCTTACATTCTACAAAAATTAATCCAGATTAGAATACAGAATGAAATGTAGAGTTTTAAGATCTGAGATGAAAACTTTCAGATGAAGGTTATAATACATGACACCAAAAACATTCAGCATAAAAATGCAGAAATACAAATTTCACATAGAAAAACCTATTGAGAAGATAGAAAGACATGCTGTACACAAGGAGAGCATTTGCAATTCCTATCTCAACAAAGGATTTGAATCTAGAATATATAAAGAACTCTGCAAACTCAACTGCAAGATACCAACCACCCAATTTTTAAAAAAGATTATTTTTTTACTTGAAAGTCATGATGAGAGAGAAAGAGAGAGAGAGAGAGAGAGAGAATTTTCTCCACACTCTGATTCACTCCCCAGATGGCTGTGACAGCTACATCTGAGGCAGTCTGCAGCTGGGAGCCAGGAGTTTCTAGTGGATGTCCCACATGGGAACCAACGCCCAAGCACTTGATCCATCTACTATTGCTTTCCTAGGCCGTATGCAGGAAACTGGATGGAACATGGAGCAGTCAGGACTACAACAGGTGGCCATATGGGATGCCAGCGCAGGCAGGCAGATCAGCTTGCTAAGCCATAGTGCCAGCCTCCAACCACACAATTTTTAAACAGGCAAACATACTTGAGAACATGTGACATACCGATGGCAAATATGAAGATACTTCAAAAAGTTTGCAGAATGATGGAACTTAAAGATTAGTTTCTCTTATTAACAATTTTAAACTTCATGTATAGTTTTTTCATAATATGAACTTTTAGAAACTCTCATATGCATGCATTTCAAGAATTTTTGCACCAGACAAGTGTTGTGGGGCAGTAGATTAAGCTGCAGGTTGGAACTCCTGCATCCCACATCAGATTACATTTCTAGTCTTGGCTACAATGCTTCTGATCCAACTTCCTGCAAATGCAAAGCCTGGAAAGCAGCAGGTGATGTCCCAAGTACTTGGGCCCCTTCTACCAATATGGGAGGCCTGGATAGAGTTCTTGGCATTGACTAGCCCAATCCCAGATGATTTAGGTTTCTGGGTACCCAGTAGATGGACTCTCTCCTCTCTTTCTCTATTTCTCCCTATCACTTTACCTTTTGAATAAATAATATTTTAAAAAAACTTTTGCATCAAAGTAATCTTTTAATTTCAATTTGCCACAAACAAGATGAAGTTCCTTCATCTTCATATAAAATGATGTTGAACATTGGCCACCATGAGAGAAATGCAAATTAAAACCACCAGAAGAGGGGTCGGTGTACTGGCATGGTGAGCTGGGCTGGGACTCTGCCTGAAGTGCTGGCATACCATATTAGTACCATGCTGCGGTTGTTCCACTTCCAAGCCAGCTCCCTGTTTACAGGTGCCTGCATCCATGTGGGAGACGTGGAAAAAGTTACTCATTGTGTCCTTTTGGGGAGTGAATCAGTAGATTGAAGATCTCTATATTTCTCCTTCCCTCTGTGACTCTGTCTTTTAAATAAAAATAAAATAGACCTTAAAAATAGCACCACAAGATGCTACTATATACTTTTTTAAAAAGCTAAAATAGAAGTCATCAATAATGTCAAGTGCTGATTGAGATGCCAAAAACTAAAAGCTAGAATGTGTTGCTAGTAGGAATGTAAAATGGTACAACTGCTTCAGAAATCACATTGGAAATTTTTGAAAAATTTCAACATGGAGTTATCATATGGCCCAGCAATAACACTCCTCCTAACCATTGATGCCAAACAAAATGCATACCTACACAAAAATCTGCTTAAATATTCATAATAGCTTTGTATGTAAAATTCAAAATTTTCAAATAAACCAAATATTCTTCAACAGTGGATAGGTAAACATATTGTGATACATCCATACTGTGGAATATTACTTACCAAGAAAAAGACCAAACCAATATATCCAACTTGAATGTGTCTTAATGGCATGATTCTAAAGGAAAAAAAAGCTAGTATTAATCTCTTGATCATGATGGTGGAGGTGGTTATACAAAGCTAAATCTCGGGGGGGGAAGTCACATAATTATGAAGACATATAAAAATGACACATGTATGCCAAAAGTGGTGAAATCTGGTATTCACAGTGCATAATAGTTGCAGAAGTTGTGACAAATGAAAGAAGTTGGGGGCCGGGCATATAGAACTGTTCTGGACAACTCTTTGTAATTTCTTGTGTCTATTTCAAAATAAAAAGCTAAAAACTGATATTTAATGCAGTTCTTAGAATATTTTTAAATGTGCCTCTAGTATTAGTAGGTAAATCTATATTTTAGACTGTACATTTTATAAAATCTAAATATAGATCTAGCTTATAATACAAATGGATATGTGTATGTAAATTCATTATTTCAAACACTTCATATAAAATTTAAAATAATCTCATTAATAATTTTATAGTGATTATATATTGAAATGAAACCCAATCAGATATACTGGGTTAAATATAGTGTTGAAATTAATTTTGCTGGTTTCTTTTCTACTTTTTAAAATGTGGCTGCCAGTAAATTAGCGATTAGTGTCTGAGGCACATTATACTTCCATTCAAAGTGCTGCTCTAAGATATCATAAAGGCAACTATCACCCCTAGACTGAATGGGAGGGGAAAGAAAGAGAGGATAATTACTCCAATGCGGGCAAGGGATTATATTGATCTAAGACCCCCTACTTCTAAAAAGGGGTACCTATAAGCTGGTGTTGAAACTTCTGAGCTTAGACAAGGGCCCTTTGTCATTGAAGCCCAAATTTCTTGGGATGGCAGAGAGAGGATTGACAAGCCATTGCTGTCTCTGTGTGGGGCATGTCAGCATGGTTCTTTCAAATGGCAGTAACACTGCCAACCAGATTCAAGGATGCTATGGAAGGTCTTGCTCTTCCCAAGGTGAGGCCACAGGACTAATGTGATTATGCTCATAGGAACTCCAAGTAGACAGCTGGCAGCAGTTCTATTTGTTCCTCAGCCTTGCAGTTGCCCTCTGTTGCATCCCACTAACAGCACTTAATTCAAAAACCAGCAGACAAAGTAAAATCATCATCTGTAATATCTTATTGCTAGCATCACAACACAGGATATAGATGATTACGTTTGGAGCTAAAGCAATAATTTAAGAACTGACAAAATACAATGGTGGCAGAAATGCTGCATTATTGTGCTAAATTTTGGCTATGCCAGGTAACTCTGCAGATAGAAAATATGATTTTTCAGTTCCTTTTGCATTTAGGTGGAGCCTTATGACAAGTCCTTACCAACGGAACATTGGTGGCAGGTGTGTGTGAGTGTGTGTGTGTGTGTGTGTGACATTGAACTCCATTTAAGAGCTATATGTTTTTTCTATTCTTTCTCTTTTCCTGTCCATTGACCAACTGTCAGCATCCACAGTGACTTTGGAAAGCCATATCTTGAAAATGAGAGAATTAGTAATACATTAATGAATATATAATTCTGTACACATTGTGTTGTCCAGTAAGTGAAAGGGAGCATAGTACTTTTAGCTGCCATGGGATTTTAAACTCACCTACACAGTTCATAAATGCCTATCAAAACCCTGCACTCAAGTACATGCTTCATTTCATAAAAAGATTCATTTTTAACTTTTTAATTTACACGTTATTTAGCTGAGAAAAACTGATACTCTTAAGCATTTGGGAAAATTTATTCATGTATTCTAAACTGGAGATTACTTAGCAGTGACAATACTTTGGGTATAATATTGCAATTATAACAACCCACTGTTAAAGCTGCTAAGAAAATCTGTGGTTTCATATAAAATAAACTTACTGGGCAAGGAGCAAAAGATGGGGATGATTGCTAATGCCCTCTCCTCACCAGAACAAACAGTTCTGTTTATTTAAATGGCCCAGTCTGGAGCTACTAACAGGAAGCCATCTTCAAACTCTGGTTAAAGTCCTAGGTGAACACATATTTGAACTTCCACCAGCTTCTTCAATCAACTGAACACATATTTGAACTTCCACCAGCTCCTTCATTCAACAAAGGTGTACATAGTGTGATTTTACTAACAGATTGACCCTAAGGCACCAACCAATCCTACAGAAAACTCAATTTGAACACCTCAGAAACAGAAAAGAGGCTTTCTCTGGGTTAGTTAATGAGAGTGGTTGCTTTAAAACTTTCTCTCTTCTACAAAAGGAAGCCTGGAAATTCTGCAACCAGAAGTCATAAGTTTATTTTAACTTCTGTTTAGCTCATTTAAATCTGAACTTGTTTAAATTTCCAGCCCTTAAATTTTGAAATATCATGAAGAAGTTGGTCAAATATGTTTTTAGAAAAGTAATCAACAATCTGTCATGAAAATCATGGTCACTGTTGGATAAAGAAACCAAAAACAGTGTCCAGGAAAGCAGCAGCAACCTCTTAGTGGGGTGGTAGGAAAATATTCTAGGATTTCACAACTCTGCTTTCCAAGGGGAGAGACATTCAGTAGATTGGTAACTATGTCTTAGAGAAAACAGATTGTGTAATTCTTTGTATCTTCCTCTCTGTCAAAATTCTCTGATAGTTGAATAGGGTAGTGGTTGACAGAGAAGGAGGAGGAGAACTTGACTGGCTCTCATGGCCAATCACAAGCACTAGAAGGGCTCTGAATGAGTTACCAGGTATGGGGCAACAGCAGGCTTGCACTCCTGTGTGTACTGTCTTCTAACCCTGCCCTCTGCATCCCTCTTTCCTCATTTCCATCTCTCTAGGGACCCACCAATGGCCTTCATATAAACCTGAACTCCCTGGATACTGATCCAACCAGAAGCAGTCAGTTATTTGTGATGCTCATCTGACTTGCACTTGCTTTCTCTTCCACAAGACCTCAGTACAAAAATATCACTTGATTTCCTGGGACATCGTCTCCTTTTTTTGGTGTTATCCACTTCCAATTCTCTCCTCTATGTTAGATTCAGATGAATGATATACAATTCACATTGAACAGCATCAACATTTCCATGTTATATAAAAATATGTAAAATAATTAGAATTGTGTATCAACAAAAAAGGTTTGCCTACTGGAAGTTTAAAGGGCTATCAAGTCACTCAGAAAGCACTGTGAATTAAGGTTGACAAAGATACTAAATTACTTGTGGCTGAGATCAGCTGCCAACCTTCAAAATATTCACTTTGGTAGCTTTCCACTATCCTTGAAATTCTTAGCAGTATAGTCACTCCTAAAGGAACTTCCAAAGAGATACACAAAGGGTCTTGGTACAAACAATGAAGTATTTCACATTTTTGCTTTGGCACAGTCACCAATCAGTAACTGGGGAGTTATTAAAGTTTTCTGAACTCTGTTTTCTTCATTTGTTTTCCTTTTTTTAATCCTTAATTTTCTCTGTACTCAACTTTAATTTCTTACGGGTCTCAGTTAACTTACATGGGCTACTTGTAAGCTTTCAGCTAGTTCTCCCACCATCTCTGTGTGACAGCCTGATCATAGTATCTCTAGCTTGCTGCTCTGAGAGGTTTGATGGACTCTCACATTACAACAGAAACATTCTGAGGTAGAACCAAGATGAGAGATCCCGTCTCCTCACTGCTCTTAACTGCTCTTTCTTGGCGGTGGACGTTTTCCATCTCCAGACGCTACATGATTTGTTTGTGGCCATTAGGACAGAAACTGAAAGGGAAATTCCAGCTGTGCCTTGAGCAAAAAAACCACAAGCCGCGGCCCCAGTTTATTGTGTGCTCATCATGCTTTGGCTTACACCCAGCCTTCCTTCCTCTACCCTGGAATCCCGTTCACTCCTAGGTGAGTCAAATGCACACTATCGCCATTATTTCTTCACATCAAATTCCCCCTGGCACCTGTGAATCCACAACCTTCAACTGGTAGTGTTGATGGGTGGGAGGGAAGATGTTATATACACCAGATTTTTAAGGAAAAGAGGAAAGTGACAACAAACTGGGTGGACATTTCAACTGACAGATTTTAGGTTCTGAATGGGATTGATACGTGTTCAAGTTTCTCTCTACATCTAAACTTCTCTTTGAATTATTATTTGGGAGACAGTGAGCAGGGGGAACATACAGAGAGGCTAGAAACTCCCATCTGCTAGCTCACACTTCACATGCTTAACACAGCCCCAGCTGGGGCCAAAACTGAACCTAGGATCTCAACACAGATCTCCCATGAATATGGCAGGAATCCAATCCCTTGGGCCATACCACCATCTCCCAGAATCTGCATTAGCAAGTCAGCAACCTGAACACAGACACTCCGATATGGCACAAAGTTATCTTAAATGGTGTTTAACTGCTAGGCCAAAGATCAGTTCCTTCATCTAGAATTATGACAATGATCAGTTATGGCATCTAGAGAGAGGTTCTGTTAGCTCCTTCACAAAGATTAGTGGTCACTATCTCAGCTACCTTAATGAAGGAAAGCGGGTTCAGATGTGGGAGAAAGATTTCCCACTTCAATCCAAACAAGCTTTTTCTTTAGCCCCAAGATAGCCCAAAAAGTCTACCTTAGAAGCATCCATTTCTAAAGTATGCAAAGAGATAATGTTCTCTGGATGTGAAGTTTGCATCTATTCCAGCCTTTCTAGCAATGTTTTCAGTTTCTCTTGTATACAAGAAGATGGGGACTTAGTTTTTGCCTGGGGCATTTTTCATCATAATACTCTCCAAAGGTATCCAGAGTATATCTGGTAACTACATTTCTCATCATCCCAACAAATGTGAGCATAGTAGAAAGGATCAAAGCCTTGGAAAACTGGGAAGGGAATTTGCCTAGAGGTTTAGAACTAAAAAAGAAGGTTCAGTGATCTGATGAGAATGGGTGGTCCTAGGGAGTCCTGAACCCCCTGTTCTAAGAAAGAACATGAAAATGGAGTCCTCTTTCATTTTGAAAGAGGATTAGATGACATAGTATAACAAGACTCATTTCAAAGAAGTGAGCCATCCCATATAAGCTTCAGTCACATTAAGCTTAATAACTACAAAGACAAGAATAATATATTTACTAATTGCATGGGTGGTGAACCGCAAGGCTTGCTACTCTTTGGAAGAAAAACTCCTAAGATGTCCTAGCAAAGTGAGGCAACATATCCTGCTTAACTACAGGAGGTCACTTCTGAAGACATATGTCAGTCCCAACTTTTCTATAACAGTTTTTTTTTAAGATTTATTTATTTTTATTGCAAAGTCAGATATATATATATATATATATATATATATATATATATATAGAGAGAGAGAGAGAGAGAGAGAGAGAGAGAGAGAGAGAGAGAGAGGAGAGACAGAGAGAAATATCTTCCATCCAATGATTCACTCCCAAAGTAACTGCAATGGCCAGTGCTGCGCCAATCTGAAGCCAGGAGCCAGGAACTCTTCCAGGTCTCCCACACAGGTGCAGGGTCCCAAGGCTTTGGGCCGTCCTCCACTGCTTTCCCAGGCCACAAGCAGGGAGCTGGATGGGAGGCAGGGCTGCCGGGATTAGAATCAGCGCCCATATGGGATCCCAGCACATTCAAGGTGGGGACTTTAGCCGCCAGGCCATGGCACCAGGCCCTTCCATAACAGTTAACCTCAACAAATGGTGTTCAACTTCTTACTTCCTCGGGGCAGTTTTAAGTATCAGAGTTGCATAGACAATAATAACTAGTTGTAACTGTCAAACTTAACCAAGAATTTCTCACTTTATAAGATCTTCTGCCAGATGCTTTAGACACATCATTTCCTCTCACTCTTGCCATCACTCCATGAAGAAAATGAGTCACAGGTAAAAACAGTTTATGCAAGGCTGCATAGTTGGTGCATAGCAGAGATACGACTTGACCCCAATTTAAGCCCAGACTTCATGCTGTTAACCACTATATTGCCTCAAATACCAATAAGCTTTAGGAGTCTTGTGGTAAAACAACAGATACACATACCCAAAAAGATATTTTTAAACTATTATGCAAAATGCTAAGAAAAAGGTACACCTAGAATGCTGTGGAAATAGACACAGGGACTTTGGGAAGAAATCCTGCATAAGGATGAACAGCACAGACTCCAAAGTGAGACTGTTTAGGATTGAAGTGTGGATTTGACACATCCAGGTCCTGTGACTATGGGATATTCAACCCTCTCTGTGACTCAGTAGCCTCATCCGAAGTGTGAGATAATAGTAGAACCTAAATCATAAAGTTATGAGGATTAAATATGCTTGAATAAGAAATATGTAAGCCATAGATAAAAGAAATAAGCTTAAGTATAAACGGAGTTACAGGAAAGGTTTTTGGAAAAGGCAGAGGCCTGAATTGAATCATAAAGGATGAGTAAAAGCTAGCCAAATGAAAACCTGTGTGAAAGGTTAACAGGCAAGATGACAGCATGACCTCCAAACAGAGGTACAAAGCAGCAGCTGCCGCAGATCAATGCAAGCATCTTGGTCATTCTTGACCACAATGCAAAGTACAAAAAGGGAGAGGAATGGAGCAGGTCTGGAAGGGCCCATAATGTCACTTGAAAGAGTTTGGACTTCATTTTGACAGTCAATAAAGAACCATGGAAGAGAAATATATTCAGGGAACAATATGAATAGATACACATAGGAGAGCAGATTTGCCCTATGGAGTGCAATTTACTTTGAAAAAAGAAAAGTCAACACAGTCTATGTGAGATACACACATACCTATACATGTATATGTATATAAACATATACTCTTATACAGTTATCATCTAGTATCATGGTGTGCCAATGAGGGTCTCCAGCAGTACTAAGTATGCATTTTTTTTCATGATGCAGTTCCACAGGATCAGGCATTTTCCCTTCCACCATAATATCCCTACTCCCCCTTCCCCCACTGATCCCCCCTATATTATTACAATAGCATAGTCCTTCAAAAACAATCACAAGTCCATTATTTTCTATTTAAGTATATCATGACACTGTCAGTATATACAATGGTAGAAAGTCCAGCATTCTATTGTCAAGATATATTTAATAGTTTCATTAGGAGTCTATCTTTTTTTTCAGAAGCAGAGATGTGTCCTACAATGTATCTTCATTTTACAGTATACTTGCTTCCATTTTACAGATTGTCTAGATAAATATATGTATATACATGTATATATATATTTATATATATATATATATATAATATTTTGCATGAATGTTGCCTTATACCAGACAAAACATATGATATTTCTCCTTTTGGTATTGGCTTATTTCACTGAACATACTAGCCTCTCTTTGGGACCTAATTATGAGCTCACACTCCAGAGGAAGTTTCTGCAAAGCTTCAACCAATCTACCTAGACCTACACTAGGGGGTTTCCTCATGAACATAAAGGGATTTTTCATCAGTGAAATAAAAGACATTCTAGACATATGGATTGCTTATTCGTCTGCCTTCACAAGAATGAGTCCTAAGAAACTGGTGATCTCAGAGTACCATATCAGGTCTAAGAATCCACTATATTGCAGATCCTGACAATTCAAGATTCTGATGACTAATCAAACCAGAAGATTAGATAAAATAACAATAATAATAAATACTGGAGAACTGTTATTTATGATTCAAGTGAATCCTTTCTTCCATGGGGTTTAATTAAGCCTGTGAAGAAAGTTGCCAGACGAAATCAAACTACATATTATATATATATATATATATATATATATATATATATATATATATATATATGATTAGCAGAATTGGGTCAAAGTTGTGTTTTTATTAGAACATACTACTTGGAAAGAAGGCTCTGTAGAATAAGAACTGCAATCTAACCTCTTCTAGTCATGTCACACCACTGGTAGTCAGTGATGATATAAGACGCTAAATTAGCTTACATTAATTCACATCAGAAAAAAGGAGGGCAATTATGGAGGCAGGGAGACAAATTAGGAGAAGGTTATTGTAAGAGATTCAGTCATTGGATAAGAAAATACCCAAGAAATCAAATATAAAAAGAAGCCAGTAAAAAAGAAAGCAAATAAAAGAACCACAAAAGAGATTAAAAATTTCACAAATTGAGATAGTAATCACACTGAATGTAAAAGGATTAAACTCCCTAATCAAAAGGCATAAATAGTAGGTGAATAACTGTAAAAAATATATACAGCAATATACCTCCTAGGAGTGATTCATTTCAGATACAAAAAATATATATGTGCAATTGAATGAATGAAAAAAATTATTCTATGCAAATTGTATTCAAAAGACAGGACAGGTAGCTACATTTATATCAGACAAAACAGACTTTAAATAAAATATCGTCATTAAAAGCAAAGATCATTATGTAATGATAAAACATCACTTAAGCAAGTTAATAAAATACTTATAAATATTTATACACAAAACATCAAAGTACCTAAATATTTAAAACAAATATTGACAGATATGAATGGAGAAATTGATGGTGACAATGAAAAACTTTAATATCTCACTTTAAATAATTGATTAAACATCCAAGCAAAAAAGCAACAAGGAAATAGTTAACTTGAACAATGCTATCATCCAAAAAGACGTAACAGATACTATGTTAGTCCAGTTTTTGTGACTATCACAAAATGCCTCAAGGAGACTGTCTTATGAAGAAAAGAGGCTTACTTGGGCCATCGTTCCACAGGTGCAAGGTCTAGGGGTTTCATTTTGTGAGCACAACAGCCAGTGCTATGCCGATCCAAAGCCAGGAGCCAGAAACTTCTTTCCAGGTCTCCCACACAGGTGCAGGATCCCAAGGCTTTGGGCCGTCCTCGACTGCTTTCCCAGGCCACAAGCAGGGAGCTGGATGGGAAGTGGAGCTGCCAGGATTAGAACTGGCACCCATATGGGATCCCAGCGTGTTCAAGGCAAGGACCTTAACCATTATGCTGTCGCACTGGGGCCCAAAGGCAATTTAATTTCAACACATAAAGCCTTAGGGGCCAATCAAACCAGGTGCAAATTGTATCAAATATATGCATAATTGCTTATCTAATAGCAGAAATATTTTTCCAAAGTGCACTTTAGAATTTTCTCCAGGACAGATCATTAGTTCATAAGTTTTAACAATGAAAATTCTAGTAGCCAGACCTGGTGCAATGGCTGAATGGCTCAATGGCTACATCCTTACCTTGCAAGTGCCGGGATCCCATATGGGCATCGTTTCATGACCTGGCTGCTCCACCTCCCATCTAGCTCCTTGCTTGCGGTCTGGGAAGGCCTTGAGACCCTGCACCTGCATGGGAGACCCAGACAAAGCTTTTGACTCCTTGCTTCAGATCGACTCAGTTCTGGCCATTGTGGCCACATGGGGACCAAACCAGAGTATGGGGGAATCTTTCTGTCTCTCCTTCTCTCCATAAATCTGATCTGCCTTCCAATAAAAATAAATAAGTCTTTAAATACATATATAATGAAATAAAATAAAATAAAAATTATACCAACTATCTTCTCAGACCAAAGTGGAATGAAACCAGAAATAAATAACAGCAACAAAAAAGTTCACAGGCTTGGCACAGTTGCCTAGTGGCTAAAGTCCTTGCCTTGCATTCGCTGGGATCTCATACGGGTAATGGTTCTAATCTTGGCTGTTCCACTTCCCATCCAGCTCCCTGCTTGTGGCCTGGGAAAGCAGTCGAGGACGGCCCAAAGCCTTGGGACCCTGCACCCATGTGGGAGGCTAGAAGAAGCTCCTGGTTCCTGGCTTTGGATCAGTTCATCCCTGGCCACTGCAGGCACTTAAAGAGTAAATCAGTGGACAAAAGATCTTTCCTCTCTGTCTCTCCTCTGTAACTCCAACTTTCCAATAAAAATAAATAAATCTTTTTTTAAAAAAGTAAATTCACGGGCCCAGCGGCGTGGCCTGGCGGCTAAAGTCCTCGCCTTGGACGCGCCGGGATCCCATATGGGTGCCGCTTCTAATCCCGGTAGCTCCACTTCCCATCCAGTTCCCTGCTTGTGGCCTGGGAAAGCAGTTGAGGATGGCCCGAAGCTTTGGAACCCTGCACCCGGAAGAGGTTCCTGGTTCCCGGCTTTGGATTGGTGCAGCACCGGCTGTTGTGCTCACTTGGGGAGTGAATCATCGGACGGAGGATCTTCCTCTCTGTCTCTCCTCCTCTATGTATATCTGACTTTGTAATAAAAATAAATCTTAAAAAAATGCAAAAAAAAGTAAATTCACAAAAATTTGGGAACAGCGCATTCTTACATTATCGAGTAAAAGAAAAACAAAAGAAAATCTAAAAATATCTTGACAGAGATGAAATTAGAACTTACCAAAATAAATGGGATGTAACAAAATCCATACTAAGACGAAAGTTTATAGCCATAAATACCTGTGTCAAAAAGGAGCAAGATCACAATTAAGTAACCTAACTTTACAACTGAAGGAATTAGAGGAAGATCAAACTGAACTCATTAGCACAAGGAAGGAAATAATAAATATTATAGCTGAAATAAATGAGACACAGAGTAGAAAACAATAGAAGAGTCAGTTTTTTGAAAAAAAATCAACAAACTCTTAGCTAGACTAGGAAAAAGAGAGACCATTTATATAAATAAAAGCAGAAATGTTACAATGGGTGACACAGAAATAAAAATGGATCATAAGTAACTATTACAAATAATTACTTGCTAGCAAAGTAAATACCCTAAAGACAAATGAATAAATTTCTGGAAATATGTAACTTACAAAGATTGAAGAAGAATAAATAGAAAGCCTGAACAGACAGATAACAAATAGGGATATTTAAGTAATTAAAAATGTCTCAACAAAGAGAAGTCCAGGAACAGATGTATTCATGGGTGATTTCTACCAAACATTTAAAGAGAAACTCCTAAAAATCCTTCTGCAATTCTCTTAAGAAAAAGAACATGGAATACTGTCAAATTCATTTCATGAGGCCAGCATCACCCTGATTTCACAGCCACTGATGAAACAAGAAAACAACAATATTAATATCCATTGTAAACACAGATTTTTTTAAACACTCAACAAAATACTAGAAAATTAAGTTCAACTGCATATTTAAATGATCACATATTATGAAGTGTGGGATTTGTCCCTGGGATCCCAGGCTCGCTCAACAAATGAAAATGAATCAATGCAATTTGCCAAATAAACAGACAAAAAAGCACCTTGCCATATCATAGCAGCATAAAAGGCATTTGGTAAAATTCAACATACTTTAATGACAATAGTTCTCAACAAAACAGGGAAAGAATAACTTACCGCAACATAGTAAAGGCCACATGTGTAAAACATACTGCTAACAACACAGCCAATGTAAAAATCTAAAAGCTTTTCCTCTAAGATCTGGAACAGAGAAAAACACACATTATTGCCATAACTATTCAATACAATACTGCAACTGATAGCCAGAGCAATTAGATTAGAAGAAATAAAAGGCAAACAAAAACACCTTTGTACAGTATTCTAAAAAAGGCAAATAAATGGTTTCATGTTCCTGTTTTAAAAAAAGAAAAGCATGCAAATCAGAAGGGAAGACATAAAATTATCTTTGTTTGCAAAAAAAAAATGATCATATTTGAAGAAAACTCTAGGCTCTACACCCTAAAAACTATGTTAGAACTGATCAATAAAGTCAGAGGCTATAAAAAATACACAAAATTTCTATACATTAACAACAAACTATACAAAATGGAAATCAAGAAAACTATTATCATTAGCAGAAAAAAAAAAAGAAAAAGAAAAAGAGGGGCAGGCATTGTGGGGCAGCAAGTTATGCCACTGCTTGGAATGTCCATATCCTATATCCAGGTGCTTGGGACTGAGTCCAACGCCTGCTTTGGATTCAGCTTCTTGCTAATGCAGACCCTGGGGCATCAGGCTCAAGTACTTGGGTCCTTGTCACCTACAATCCAGGGAGACCTGGATTGAGTTCCCAGCTCTTGCTTTTCATCTGGCCCAGCTCCAGAATGAAAGTTTTTGCTTGCGCTCTCTCTCTCTCTCTCTCTCTCTCTTTTATTCTAATTTTCAAATAAATAAGCTTTTAAAAATGTTCATCAGGAATGCCAAGATTGGCAGCAATTCAGAACTGTTGAATTATCAAAACCACTCGAGCAGGACCTTCGGAGCATGCCCCACACTGGGGACCTGGGATGGGTGGGAGGCTGGTGGGGATTTTCCCTTTATCTGCCCCTTTACTCAATATACAGAAAAAAAAAATAATGTGGAAACAATAGTCTTACCTACTTTCCTGTAGCTCTTAACCCTTTGTGCCCGAATGAACTAAGTAAAGATTGCCAAAATAAAGTAATTTTTAAAAAATGTTCATCAGGAAATAAGTTTCTCAAAAAATCATAAATATAGACCTACATGATTCACAGCATTATACACAATATTCAAGATATGGAAACAAGGTTGTCCTTCTTCTAATGCTGTCCCCTTTAGTTATATACCTACATAAAATCAAAAGCCAGGATCTGATGAGACATTTAAACATTCATATTCATACCACCATATTCATAAGAAACAAAAGGTAGAAAGAAAACAACCCAAATGTCCATATGTAGATGAATAAACAAAAGTGATTTCTATATACAATGGAATCTTAATCAGGCCTTAAAAATGAAGATTTTGCCACATTCACAACATGGATAACCAAAAGCAGAGTAGTGGAGCTAGGAGGAAAGAGAATGAGAAGTCGTTATTTAAAGTGTAAAGCGTTTTAATTTGACATGATGTAGAAGTTCGGGAGACAGAAGGTGATGACGGTTATACAACAATGTGAATGTATGTAACAGTTACACTTACGTGTACACTTACAATAGCTAAAGTGATTGATTCACCAGCCCAGATGGGAATCCTGAGATGGGCTGTTAGCATAGAGCATCACTGACTGCCACACACCAGTCCACATGAAAACTATGGCTGAGGGCTTGTCTGACAGGGCTAGGTACCAGTACCTGGCTGAGTGGTGGAACAGTGGCTGGGTTGCACATGGCAGGGACAAGACACTAACCAGCACGTGAGAGAACCGGGTCCAGGGGTAGATTCTGTTGGGGAAGTGTGGGCCAAACGCTATGGAAATCCCCGCTGGTTAGTCCTGCTGGTTAGCTCGTGAGCTGGGGTGGCAATGGGCTGAGCAAGGTGTGACCATGGAACCTGCCATCACTTACAGGTAAAGAAACTGACAACACTCTGGGCAGGTCAAGGCAGCAGCACCCGAAGGTACATCCTAAAAGGAAGTGGGGGTGGGCCGAGCTGCAACTGGAAGCGGGTGGAGAGGGCAGGGCTGAGCAAACCTCAACTCATAAGGAAGAACACAAATCAGGATGGAGCAAAGATCATGCCAAACTAGGCTCTTACACCGACTGGTCTGCATGAGCCAGGGATACTAGGACACAGCATTGAAAGCAAAGGCTGAGACACGTGAGGGGCTAAGCCAACTGGGTCAGAGCAACCACTGGTATGTGAGTAATCTAGGGCTGGGAATAGGCCCAGTTGGTGAGCTGTGAGAGTACACCCTTGCTGGGTTGGGGTTCCCACAGGAGAGTGCAGGGGCTGGAGTGGGGGCTGCATTCTGGTCTGCATATGGCTGAATTCTCCCTTGCACAAGTGCGAACTGGGGCTGTGTACACCTAGCCGGGCTAGATGCCAGCTCCATCTGGTGCTCTGGAGAACCTGGGCAGATATAGAACAGACCAGGCTAGGTTTCTGCCCCTACTGAGCCATGTGTGAGCAGTGTCTGGATATGGACAACCCTTGGCTGGGCTGAAACATCCAACAGTAAAAACCGGAATGGATTGAAGGCCAGCAAGGAGGGCTGGCCCATGGACTCACCAGTATGCACAAGACCTGGCATAGGGAGAGGTTCTGATGGAGAAGCTTGGGAAACTCCTCTGTCAGGACACAGTCCCTGCAGGTGAGTGCAAGAACCACGATAGGAAGCAACCCAGACCAGGCCAGAGAAAGACACCCCCCGGCATACATTTGGCATAGGTTGGGGGCAGACCAGGCTGAACCAGTTCACATTACATGCTGGCAAATCTGAGCACCAGAATAGAGTGTGGGTCAGGCCAGGTTCGGTCATGAAACAAAGCAGTGCACATTACAGAATGCCAAGGTGAGGTGAGCTGTACCAGATGTGGCTGCAGCACCCAAACAGCATACGTGAGAACCAGGGAGGGAGAGGGCAAAGCCGGCAGGGGGAATGTGGGCTCCCCTGCTGGACAACCATTCCCACTGGAGAACATGAGTTGGGATGGGGGCAGACCAAACTAGGCAGGGCTACAACACCTGTGGGCCTCAGGTGAGCTAGATCAGGGAAAAGCCAGGTTGGGCTGATTGTTCCGACTGGTGCAAGCAAAAATTAGAGTGGGTGAGGGTTGGTTGGACTTTGCTGCAGCATCAGCTGGCAGAGGCTGGCACTGGGGGCTAAACCTGTCAAGTTAAACTCCAGAACCACCTGGAGAGTGCATAATCTGGGAGTGGGAGTGGCCTAGTAGGGAAATAGTGGGCACCTCCCTCTTGGGTTACCACTCCCACTGGAGAGCATGAAAACCAGGACAGGGGCAGGGGTGGCTAGACAGAAAGGCACCAGCCAGTATGTGTGTGGGCTGGATAATAGGGTTAGTTGGGTTGAACTAGGCTTCAATGCCCATTGACATGTACGAGAGCTAAATGAGATGTGGGATAGCCTCAACAAGCCTGCGGTACATACTTGCAAGCATGGGAACCAGGGTAGGGGCCAGGCCTGGTGGGGGTTATGGGGAGTCGCCCCAACTAGGCTGCAGCTCCCACTGGTTTGTGTGAGGGCCAAGTATAAAGTGGGCAGGATCAGGCTAGACTACAACATCCATTGGTTCGTGTGGAAGACAGGGCTGGAAACAGAACTGACCCAGAAATTGCAATGACCAGTATGTATGTAAGCTGATTGGGGTGACGGACTGTGCTGGACCCTGTACTGGCAAGCACACACAAGAATCAGGTCTGGGATCACCTCAGACGAAGTTTCTTTGGAGATCCCTCCAACTGAACTGCTGATCTCAGAACCCCAACCACATAATCTTACATAGTTGATTAGGGTACAAAGGGTCAAGGACTACAGGAAAGTGGGTAAGACCATTGTTTCCACACTAATATCATCATTTTCCCCCTGTAAATGGGGTCAGGGAAGAAACAAAGGGGGAAGCCCCTCCCAGCCTCCCATCCATTCCAGGTCCCCCGATGTGGGGCATGCTCTGAGGGTCCCACTCAAGCAATTTTGATAGTTGAATAGTTCTGAATCGCTGCCAATCTTGCTGTTCCAAGCACGAAGAAATCTATTCAGAATCCACTGGCTGACAGTGGAAACAATCGTCTTACCCACTTTCCTGTAGTCCTTGACCCTTTGTACATAAAAGACAGTGGAAGAGATCGTTTGGGGGAATCTGGGAAGTTGGCAGAGGAAGAGGCTCCTTAGGGGGAAAGTAGCAAGAAACAATGATGCATTAAAATTAAGTAACAAAAAGAGTTACCACAAGGATATAGTGGAATAACAGCAGTTTAGTGCAGGAAGAACATGCACCCCATAAAACTACAAAGTTTCTGAGTGCCATCTCCCATGCTCACTCAGTACTCCCCTCCCTTCCTCATTTATTTTCTTTTTTTTTAATTATTTATTATTTTTAATTCAGTAATTACATTGTATTATGTGACACAGTTACATAGATACTTGGGTTCTCCCCACCCCTCCCCAAACCCTCCCACCATGGTGGATTCCTCCACCTTGTTGCATAACCACAGTTCAAGTTCAGTTGAGATTCCCCCATTGCAAGCATATACCAAACATAGAGTCCAGCATCTTATTGTCCAGTCAAGTTCAACGGCTTCTTAGGTATACCCTTTCTGGTCTGAAGACAGAGCCAGCAGAGTATCATCCCAGTCAATTAAAAGCTCCAACATACCATCAGCAAAAATTTACATCATTATGGAATTAATTGACATAGTAATGAGTAACCAATATGTTAAAAGTAAATGCGAGTTCCTAGCCACCTTCTGTGACCACCTCATTGACATTTCAATTTTAGTTTATACACAACATATAACATTCATAACATAACATGTTATACATAACATCATATCATCTTAAATTAAGGCAAACATGTGGTATTTAACCTTCTGGGATTGGCTCATTTCCCTTAGCATTATGGTTTCCAGTTTGGCCCATTTGGACACAAAGAACTGCATTTTGTTTTTTTTAATAGCTGAGTAGTATTCCATGGAGTAGATGAACCATAGCTTTCTTATCCAATCCTCTGTTGATGGGCATTTTGGCTGCTTCCATGTTTTTGCAATTACTGATTGTGCTGCTATGAACATAGGAGTGCATGTTGGTTTCTCATAAAACAATTGTTCTGGATATATTCCCACAGAATGGGAGAAGATCTTCGCACACGACATAGGTGATAGAGGGCTAATATCCAGAATATACAAAGAGCTACAAAACAACCAAAATGTCAAAACAAACAAGCCACTCAAAAAATGGGCACGGGAAATGGGCAAACACTTCACAAAGGAACAAACCCAAATGGCAAATAAACATATGAAAAAATGCTCAAGTTCCCTGGCAATAAGGGAAATTCAAATTAAAACATCAATGAGGTACCACCTAACGCCAGTAAGACTGGCCCACATGAATAAAAGCACCAACAACACTTGTTGGCGAAGTTGCGGGGAAAAGGGAACCCTACTCCACTGCTGGTGGGGCTGCAGGCTGGTACAGCCTCTATGGAAATCAGTATGGAGAATACTCAAACAACTCAAAATCAACATACCGTATGATCCAGCAATAGCACTCCTCATTTATTTTCACATGCCTTGCCTTCCCCATCTTCCTTGCTACTCCTCATCTTACTCTGCCTCATGATCTGGTTTTCTTGCATCTCCATGAATGTTGGGTTTATTTTTCCCACTCCTGTCTCTTTGCCAAGCAGGGTCTCCTAATCACCCATCCATTGGCTTTTTCTTTAAGGTTTATT
The DNA here is from genome assembly GCF_030435755.1 of Ochotona princeps. Taxonomy (NCBI): domain Eukaryota; kingdom Metazoa; phylum Chordata; class Mammalia; order Lagomorpha; family Ochotonidae; genus Ochotona; species Ochotona princeps. The sequence continues at coordinate 80,486,711 of NC_080865.1, read as the reverse complement.
TATTTTAAGTGGAAAGTCAGATTTACAAAAGGAAGGAGAGACTCAGAGAAAAAATGTTCCATCCGCTGGTTCACTCTCCAAGCAGCCCCAGCCACTAGAGCTGAGCCAATCCGAATTCAAAGCCAGGAGCCTCCTTCAGGTCTCCCATGTGAATACACGGACCTGGGGCTTTGAGCCATCCTCCACTGTTTTCCCAGGACACAAACAGGGAGCTGGATGGGAAGTGGAGTAGCCAGGACACGAATCAACGCCCATACGGGATCCTGGCACTTTCAAGATGAGATCTTTAACCACAAAACCATCGTGCCAGCACCACCCATACATTCCATAAAGCCAAAATGGTAGCTTCAGCCTGAGTCTCTCTGACCTGTCAGCCTTGCTCCCTACCACCAACTCCCTCATCTCACTATGTTTCTGCAAGGGAGAATGGACTAATGTGCACCTAGTGCCCACTTTTGGTTAGATGTACATGCCTATTCCAACTGGCTATGTCTTGGATCTTTACCATGCCTTCAAAAGAGATTGCCAAGAGCAATTCCAATAGAGGCTATCTAAGCTAAGCATTAACTGGGATAGTAACTACTGTTGAATGAGATCTTGGAAGACTGGCCAGAGGAGTTGGAGAATACAATTTAATAAAAGTCAAGGAAGAGAGTTTCAAGCAGGTGGTAAGTGGTTGAACAGTGCTATAGGCAGCAAAGGTCACTAAAATCAAGACTAAAAGGTATTCCCTGCTTTAGCAATGGGTGAAAAAAAAAGGAGGGAAAGACAGTGTCAAACAGCTTTTTTTTCTCAGAGTAGGCTTTACTGATAAGGGAATAGCAGACAGGCATGCCATACTTTTAAAATAATTAAAATAAGAGCTTTAAGAGATAGCTGAAAATGTTGGTAGTGAGCTGGAGAAGGGATGCATTATCCTCTGAAATAGAACATCATAAGAATTTCAGTGATAACTTTGCAACTCTGAATTAGTCTTACATTTGCCAAACCCTAAACACACAGCTCCTCTTAACAGAAGAAAACAGGGCCAAGGACAGAAGCTAAGAAGCCGCCTACACTCAAAAAAAGCTAGGACTGGTTGTGTGTGATGTTTCAGGATCAGCATTTAGTTTGAGTTTAGCTCTCTTTACCATTTCTACGGTTCTGGATCTATTCTCCTTAACATCTAACAGGCTATAAGCTCCAGAAATTCCAACCAATAACCTTTACACATCATAATTGGAAAGTATTGTAGCAATAAGGTCATGCATGATGCAGAGCATAATTTGGAAACAATGTCAGTGGGAATCACGAGATCTGCTACCTTCTCTTCATTTCTGTTTCTCCATACATAATAGTGAAGGATCTAGTCTAAAGTGTTTCCATGGCTCCATCAATTGGAATCAACTAGGATTCTTTGAATTCTTGTTTATCTATGTTCTAGCTTGTAGCTGTATCTGTATTTTCTTGCGTTAATATAAATGCATAGAAATTGTCCATATTCTTTTCAAGCTTATCACAAGAAGGGGAATACTCAAGAAGCCCAGAAATTGGAAAAATATGAGAAATAAAAAGAGGTAAGAGTCAAAAAGGAAAATATGATTGACCTCTTGCTATTAATCTCAGTGCTCAATTGTCCAGCACTAAAGCTATGTCCCCTTAAAAGCAAAGCAATAGCTCCCAAGGGGAAAATTCAAGATACCTTTAGGCTCTGGTCAAATCAAGACTTATTCCCCAGCCTGGCGAGTTTTTAGGAGATGGTGCCTCTGTTCATAATATTCCTCACAATGCCCTAAGTAGTGAAAATATTTTAACATTTATTTTTTTTTAAAAAAAAGGTTGTAGGCCCAGCGGCGTGGCCTAGCAGCTAAAGTCCTCGCCTTGAAAGCCCCGGGAACCCATATGGGCGCCGGTTCTAATCCCGGCAGCTCCACTTCCCATCCAGCTCCCTGCTTGTGGCCTGGGAAAGCAGTCGAGGACGGCCCAATGCATTGGGACACTGCACCCGTGTGGGAGACCCAGAAGAGGTTCCAGGTTCCCGGCTTCGGATCGGCGTGCATCGGCCCGTTGCGGCTTACTTGGGGAGTGAATCATCGGATGGAAGATCTTCCTCTCTGTCTCTCCTCCTCTGTGTATAACTGGCTGTAATAAAATGAATAAATCTTTTCTAAAAAAAAAAAAAAAAGGTTGTTCAACTACTGTTCTTAACTCATCAATGTCACCTACAAAATTTTCTTTTTTCAAAAATAATTTGTTTGAAAGGTAGAATGACACACAGAGAGGGGAAAACAAAGAGAGGGAAAAACACATTCCACCCACTGATTCACTCCTTAAATGGCTGTGATGGTCGTGCCTGGGCCAAGCCAAAGACAGGAGTTAGGAACTCTATTAGATCTCCTATGCAAGTGACAGGGGTTCTGTGAATTCAGCTATCCTCCACTGTCTCCACAGCACATTAACAAAGAGCTCAGCTGGAGGTGAAGCATCCAGGACTCAAACCAGCACTCCAATATAGAATCTGACATCACAAGTGGCAGTTTAGCACACTGTGCCAAAACCCTGGCTCCCAAATAAAATTTCAAAGCTTCTCTGGGGAGAAATTACATGAGCGACAATGTTTCCTGCCCACCTTCTTTACTGCCAACTTGGGAGCAATTTACCAGCTTGAAACTTAAGTTGTTCTCACCTATTCTGAAGTTTAAAAACAAAGGGAGATTTTTGAATAAAGATCACACTGTCTTTTGTACTATATATTAAAATGTGGTACAAATGATCTATGCTTAAACCCTGTCCCTTCAGCTCTTTTCCCAAGGTTAAGGATGGAGTCATTTGAATCATCTGTATACTCTCACCCTCTTGGGATCAGAGAGCTTTCACGTATACCCAATGAGAGACGAAATAGCAGGTGCCAAGTAATTAATTCTTTTTTTATCAAACCCAGGTCCATGAACCTCACATGCCTAATGTCTTTATCAATTACTTTTACTAAATTGGTGATGTCATCTGGTCTAGCACCTGGTCAAAGTGTGGGCACAGATTAAGCCCCAAAAAGTCAATTCTGAACATCATAGGCAGAAGCTATGCAGCTTGGAGAACTGGCTAAATTCTAGATGTCTGCTTCGATCTGTGAAACTAACTCGGTGCCCTGGGCAAGGTATGGGGGAACATCACACTGCCTTCTGCTTCTTGTAGCAGGGCAGGTAGAGGCAGGACACAATGTTGGAAGTTAGGAAATGTTCAACTGTCAGCTCTTTCAGCAAATGGTATCACTACCATGAGATACTTAGCATGCAGTCTTACGGAGGGGCTGGGTACAGAGAAGAAGCAACTGAAATGGGAAATTAGATCAACAAAAATGGAGGAGAGGTTGCCACCCCAGTTGAAAATGTTCCTGCCTTGACATGAATGGCTCCCAACCAGACTAGCGCTAAAGACGCTTCACTATTCCCCCTTCTCCCTCGGGTCTCCTAGAAATATTTTATTCACATGATTTTTCAAATGTCACTTTCTTGCTGAATATAACTGGAAAATGTTTGGAAAATTTTAATGCTCAGATCTCCTGTTTCCTGGGCCACATCTGGATGTACAGCTGTCATGGTCAAAATTCTGCTGTCAATCTTTTGCTTTGTTTGTTTAGCTATATATGAGCTTTGCTGTCATTATAAGGTTTTGAGTGTGCTGAGAACCAGGTGATATAAATTGTACTTTCAATTATTCTTTTGTTATTTTAAACATCTTCTGGTGTACAAAAACCCATTTATATATGAGCAAAATAAGCAGCCATCTGTTTTATTAATCATTAGATTAAAATAGTGTCCACTCAAGCACAACTTTCCAATTCACAGAAATTAGCTACGTTACTGGACATACACTCACTCCATTAGTTGTATCTATGTCAGGGGAAGATTGTCAAAAAGCATTCATGGAAAACTTCAAAGCCTTGGTGAATCCTGAACAGAAGGAGGTCTTCTCTGGATGCAGCATGCAAGGATTGTCCTATCACCCTTAGGTCCAAAATAAATTCTGTCACCTGAAACGGAATTGCTTGCCTTATAGAAGCCGGTAGTCTTCAATAATTGCTGAGTTTCTTCTACTAATAGGACTTCAGTCTGTCTTGCCTTTGCGGAGGAAGGGGAAAGGTATAAATGCAGAAGAAAGGAAAGCTCTCTAGCAATCAGAGGATGTCCTTTAGCCCTAGTTCTGGCTAAGTGCACCAGATTACATATTCAGTCAGCTTTCAAAGATAGAGTTTATTTAGTAGATAGATAAGGTAAAAACAAACAAGGAACTTAGGTATCCAACTCAATGACAGGATCCACCAGGGCAGGATCTATGCATATTTATGAAATAGGCAGTTTATTCTCAGTACACCACTACCTCCTCCTTCGGCACATTTCTCCTCGTCTAGCAAGCTTTCTGAAGCCCCATATCTTCTGCCAACACCTGGCTAGGTAGGGCTGTTTCCCACTGCAACTTTTTCTTTTAAAGAATTTATTTATTTTTGGGCCCAGCACAGTAGCCTAGCGGCTAAAGTCTTTGCCTTGCACACGCCAGGACCTCATATGGGCGCAGATTCTAATCCCGGTAGCCTCACTTCCTGTCCAGTTTCCTGCCTTTGGCCTGGGAAAGCAGTTGAGGACAGGCCAAAAGCTTGGGACCCTGCACCCATGTAGGAGACTCAGAAGAAGCTCCTGGCTCCGGGCTCCTGGCTTTGGATTGGCTCAGCTCTGGCCGTTGCGGCCGTTTGCAGAGTGAGTCAATGGACGGAAGATCTTCCTCAAAAATTTATTTTTAATGGAAAGTCAGATGTACAGAGGAGAGACAGAGAGGAAGTTCTTCCGTCCCAAGTTCCAAGGCTTTTTGGGCCGTTCTCTACTGCTTTCCCAGGCCACAGGCAGGGAGCTGGATGAGAAGCGTAGCAGCTGGGACACAAACCGGCACCCATATGGGATCCCAGTGTGTACAAGGCAAAGACTTTCACCGCTCAGCTGCCGCACTGGGCCCAACCCCACTGCAACTCTTAATTTGAGCTGGAATTCCCATTCCTTAACATTGAGCATTGTCCCAGATATTCCCAAAATCACACACCAAAAGAGATCATTCTAGAGGCAAGCAACTGGCCTAGTGTTTAAGATCCCTGTGTCGCATAACAAAGTACCTGCGCTTACTCTTGACTGAAATTTCCTGTTAATATCTATCCTGAACAACAGTAATGATGACTGAAGTAATTACGCTTCTACTACCTACATGGCAGATGTCAATTGAGATCCCAGTTTTAGGCTTAGGCACATGGACCTGAGACCATTGTGAGTGCTTGCGGAGTGGGCTAGTGGAGGAGTGTGTTCTCTCTCAATTCCACATAAATAAATAAATAAATTTCAAAAAGTAATGCTCTTTAAAGAAAAAAGTATAGTTCTATTCCCCAGGACCCAACTTTCTAGTAGGATATCCTTATTAGTGGTACATCTGCCTGTTTTACAGAAGTCTTCTGGAATTCCTCAGCCCACATGACAGTTTTCTATGGCAGAAAGTTCAGACATGATTAATCCTTAGCAAGAGGGGCCCACATTGTGTCATAGTGGGTAAAACGACCTGTGGCAACAGTATCCAATAGGGTTGCCAGTATGTGTCTCAGCTGCTCCACTTCTTGAACCAGCATTGACTGTTGTAGCCTTCTGCGGAGTTGAGCCAGCAGATGGAAGATCTGTCTGTCTGTCCCTCTCTGACTCTGTATTTCAAATGAATAAATATTTTTATTATAAAAATAAGTCTTAGCAAGAGACATTCTGAGGTCCCTGGGATGGTGGTTGAATAATTCCTCAAAGCATTACCCCCTGAAGGAGTTGCATTTGTTCCTTTGCGTGGGGCTGGCTATAGGCTCACACAGAGGCTCCTAGACAAGAACCCTAAGTTTGCATAAAAGTCTTCTTGCTGCTTCTGTCCTGGTAGGTTCCCTAGCTGGTGAGAGAAGTTATCAGAGTGAGAGTTGGTTTTGAACTTTATAATGCTTACTTGAAAATTAGCATCTACGTCTTACGTTTCTAGTTTTTTTTTTTTTTTTAGGTTTATATTTGAAGGACAGAGAAGGAAATCATTAATTTGCTGGTTCACTCCCCCAAACAACCACAATAGCTGGGGCAACAGCCTGGAACTCAACCTGGGTTTCCCGCATTAGTGATAAGGACCCAAGTACTTGGGCCATCACTGGATGCCTTGCAGCGAGTGCGTTAGCAATAAGCTGGATCAGAAACAGGGCATTGAAGTCAGTCATTCTAACATAGGATGTCGGTATCCCAAGCAGCACCTTAACCACTTTGCCACCCTCCATTTTTACTTTAGCCGGAATAAACAAGATTCAGAACTGGGTAAGAGAAACATGTAAATGACTCTCAGTCATATGAACAAGTGTGATTTCATTACATGTAAATTACATAGCACAAAGCCTGTCTACAGATTTAATCTGAAATATTGGAAAATAATTTTTAAGAAGAACCGTGTTTGAATGAACTACTGAAAGATGTGACAACGTGATGAATCTCAGACTTCATGCTGAACAAAACAACTGTTTCAGAGCTACCAAGAGTACGATTTCATTTAAATGACATCCGCAAACAGACACTGATGGAAAACGCATGAGTGGTTGCCAAGGTTGGGGGATGGAGGAAGGGTATAATTACAATGGGGAAGATTGAGAGAGTTTGGGGGAAAAAGGAACCGTTTTGTGTCCTCACTATCATGCTGGTTACATCAATTGGTTTGAATGTTAAAATTAATAGAAATGTATGTCAATACTGTTTATTTTTTCTATATCATATAAAAAATAAAATTAAGGAAAAAAAGAACATTTAGTTCACATTGTACAGTACTCTGAAAAGTCAGTCTGACCTTCTAAATCCTGAAGTAGTAAGTTCAAGATGATCCAGGTCTGAAGAACAGGCATGCAAAGGGCTTTGAAGAAAAGGTCATGAAAACACTTGAAACCTCTCCTAAGGAAGATGTCAAATTGAAGAAAGTGGAGCACATATTCAGAAGCCTTGGCCTAGCTACAGAATGGAATTTGTAACAATCAGCCTGTAAACAGCCAACTCTGTGGTCAGAGCCAGGGGACTGATTGACTAAGGTTTAGAAGTGATGGCTTTTCGCTATAGAGAGTTAATAGGCCCACATGTATTCCTAATATCCTGCCCTCGTGAATGGTAGTCAAGCTAGCAATCCCCATTTTAGAAAGGCTAGGGTGGGGAGCAAATTAAGATAGCCCACTTTGAGTTCCTAGAGCTGCCCTATGGTAGAGGATTTATAAACCAAATGTTTATTTTTTTATGAAAGTGATTACATTAAGTTAAATTTGGTTACTGAGAAGTGCCAGAAGGTGAACAACACTTCTTGGTACTATCAGAGACCCCCTAGGGTACCACATACCCAGGCCCGAGAAGCACGGTGCTTATCCAGTTTGGTAGCCAGATGGTGAATTAGTTTCATGCCTGAACAATGAGCCAGATTCCTAAGTCCAGTTTCTGACAGAATGTTCAAGGCCACATCTTTAAAAATTTGTATCTTTTTAAATGAAGCTTTTTGAGATAACTACGTCACTTTCAGCTCTAAGAAACAACAGTGAGATAATATGTATCCTGCACCCAGGTGCCCACACTGGTAACATCTTGTAGAAACTGCACCAGAATACCACAAGCAGCATATTGCTGCAATTCATTAATTTATAAACTTGCCATCATTGCTTATGTGCTTATATATTTAGTTCTATGCAACTGTATCACACATGTACATTCACATAGTCACCTACAAAATACAAAACTGTACCGTCTCCATGAGGATCCTTCCTGCTATCCTTTGTGGTACCCTCCTATTGTGCCCCATTCTCAAACTCCTAACACCCACTAATTTGTTCTCCATCTCTGTATTTTTAAAATATTGAATTATTTATTTTGAAACTCAGAGTTACACAGAGAGAGAACAATGAGAGGCTCTTTCATCTGCTGATTCATTCCTCAGGTGTCCACAATAGTAAGGACTGATCCAGGCTGAAGCCAGGAGCCAGGAGTTTCTTCCAGGTCTCTCATGTGGATGCAGGGGACAAGGAATTGGGAAATTTTCCACTGCTTTCCAAGGCATATTAGCAAAGAGCAGGATTGAAAGTGAAACAGCCAGGGCATAAGCAGCACCCATATGGGATATAAGCATTGCAGGCTGCAATTTTACATTATATACCTCAATGCTGGTACTATCTTTGTATCTTTTTATTTCAAGACAGAATATTCACATGTAATTAAGATTCACTTTTTCAAACTGGCAAAATTCTCAAGCGATACATTTAAATAGCTAGATGAACTAAAAACTTATCTATTTTTATTGCTGAATATTATTCCAGGCACATATTACAGTTTGTTAAGTCATTCATAAATTGAAGAACACTAGCAATATTTCAGTGATCCAGTTTCTGCACAGCCTCACCAACATTTGTATTGCCACTACTTTTTATTCTAGCCATTGTGTTAAGCATGTAGTAATATTTTATTGTGGTTTTGATTTGCAATTCCCTGGTGGCTAATGCTGTTGAACATCTGTTTATGTGTTGCTTTATATTCATATATCCTCTTTAAAGAGTATTTTCTTTTAAAAACTATTCTTTATATTTTAAAGGTAGAAGGAAAAAGAAATAGAGGTCATCAATCTAATGGTTCACTCTCCAAATATCTACAACTCTTGGAGCTGGGTCATGTGCTAAAGCTAAAGCACAGTTCTCCCAAGTGGGTTGCAGGAATCCAAGCACTTAGGCTATCATCTGCTGCTTTCCAGGCATTACTAAGAAGATGGAATTGGAAGTAGAGCCACAACTCAAACTTAGGCACTCTGATGGGGAAAAGAGGTATCGAAAAGCATTTTAAACATTGTGCCAAACATACACTCCAATGTTCTAATTGATTTATTTGGACTTTGAGAGTTTCTTATATATTTTAGATATGAGTCTTTTATTGGATATGTAGTTTGCAAATATTTTCTTTCAGCCTAAAACTTGTTTTATCATTCACTAAATAGAATCTTTCATAAAGCATTTTTTTTTATTTTGAGGGACTCCAAGTTAATGGATCTTCTGTTTGATGGCTTGTACATACAATGTCGATTCTAATAATTTACCTGGGCCCTAGATCATAAACATTTTTCTCCTGTATTTTTCTAAAAGTTTTTTACTTGTATGCTTTACATCAGTCTCCAACCCATTTTGACTTACTTTTATATAGAGAGGGACATCAAAGTGTGTTTTTATTCTGCATATCAATTGCACCCACACCATTTCTTGAAAAAGTTATTCTGCCTCCAGTGGTTGCTTTTACATGTTTATCAAAAATGAGCTGACAAAATTTGTGTGGGTTTATGTCTGGGTTCTCCATTCTGTTCCATTGATTAATGTCTACCAATCACCATTACTATAGAATCTTCATTACTACAGTTCCAAAGGAAGTCTTTAAATTAGAGAGAGTAATTGTTTCTACTCTACTCTTTATCAATATTGTTTAATATCAGAAGTCCCTTGTCTTCACATACAAATTTTAGAATAATCTTATCTCTAACTACAAGGAATTAGTCTTTCTGTGTTAATTTAGTATCATGGAGATTCACTGAAATTCAATTGTTCATTCTCAAGATTTTCTTTGGGACCCTCCTTCTAAATAATCAAGTGTTCTGTGAGTACAGAGCAGTTTTATTTGGTCTTCTCAGAGCTTATGCCTTTTTATTTTCTCTGCTAGGGCCTTTCTTCTTCTTTTTTAATTTATTTCTTATTTATTTATTTATTTATTTATTTATTTATTTATTTATTTATTTATTTTATATGCCATTGCACTGCCTAGAAATTTAGTACAATGTTAAATAGAAGTGATGAAATCGGAAATGTTTGCCTTGTTCCAATATTGAAAGAAAAAATTCAGCTCCTCACATTTAAACATGTAAAGCTGTAGGTGCTTAGTAGATGCTATTCCTGAGGTTAAGGAAGTTTTCATTTTCAGGGTACCAAGAGTTTGTATTGTGAATAAGCAATGAATCTTATCAAATACTTTGCCAACCAATAAGGTCATATGCTTTTTCTTCTTCAGTATGTTAATATGATAGGTTACTTCAGTTGGCTTAAAAATACTGAATTTGTCTTGGATACATCAAATAAATCCTACTTTGTAATGGAATACTCGTTTTACACAGTATTACATTTGTTTTGCTAACACTTTGGTGAAGATTTTTATGTCTAAGTTCATTAAAGTAATAGATTCATAGTATTTTTTAAGATTTATTCCTTTTAGGGCCTGGCACAATAGCCTAGTGGATAAATTCTCCGCTTGCATGTGCCAGGATTCCATATGGGTGCTACTTTGGTTCATGTCACAGCCGCTCCACTTCCCATCAAACTCTTTGCTTGTGGTCTCAGAAAGCAGTAGAGGACGGCCCAAAGGTTTGGGACCCTGCACCTGCGTGGGAGACCCAGAGGAACCTCCTGGTTCCTGACTTCAGATCAGCTCAGCTCCAGCTGTTGCAGCCACTTGGGGAGTGAACCAACAGATGGAAGATCTTTCTCTCTTCATCTCTCCTTCTCTCTGTATATCTGCCTTTCCAATAAAAATAAATAAATATTTTTAATTATTCATTTTATTATAAAGTCAGATTTACGGAGAGAAGGAGAGACAAAGACCTTCCGTCTGCTGGTTCACACTTCAGAGCTGAGATGATTTGAAGCCAGGAGCTTCTTCTGAGTCTGCCACATGGGTGCATGGTCCCAAGGCTTTGGGTCATCCTCTACTGCTTTCCCAGGCCACAAGCAGGGAACTGGAGTATCCAGGACATGAATCAACACCCATAAGGGATGCTAGCACTTGCAAGGGTAGGATGAGTTAATTGAGCCATCTCTCCAAGCCCCAAAGTATTCTTATTTTATACTACCCTTGGGTATCCTTCTGAGACGATGATGATTTGGATGTTGGATCTTTTGTTATTTCCCACAGGTTCTTAAGATCCTGAACGTTATTTTCAGCCTATTTTCTCCCTGTTGTTCAAATTATGTAAACTGTATTGATCGATCTTCAACTTCACAAATTCTGTTCTCTACCACTTCCACTCTACTATTGATCTTATCCAGTAATTTTTTTCAGTTCTATAATTTCTATTTTTAAAAATATGAACAGGTGTTTTAATCGAATGCAATGTGTCAGAGGAACAAAAGATCAAGAAAAATTTCCTCCAGGAAGCTTTTTCAAGTAAGAAGTACACATTGGCCTTGTATGAGATTGCTCTGAGCATCTTCTCCTTTCACATTCACAAGAACCTAAAATTATTATGGCAATGGCTATAACCATTCCGCATATGAGGAAACCGAGGCCCAGTCATGTTAAATCCTTCATCAAAAGTCTCAAAAGAATTGGCTCTTGAAACATTAAATCTCATGCTCTCAGGATCAGCATTTTGAAACAGTGGGTCAAGCTGCCCTTTGCTTGGCCTAATTACTAGTAGGAGGCCACTTGGAATCCCCAAATCACATATCAAAGTACCTGGGTTTCAGTACTGGCTCTGCTCCTCAGTTTCTTGCTAATGCACATCCTGGAAGGCAGCAGATTGGGTGGAAGTGGTTGGATCCCTGCTACTCTAGGGGGAAACTTAGATTGATTTCCCAATTCCAGTTTGGCCCAGACCAGCTCTGCTCTCTCGCTCTCTCTCTCGCTCTCACTCTCTTTCTCTCTCTAGTAAACAAGAAAGATAATATTATTAATATTGAGGAAAAAAACAATAACTCAGGCCTGATACGGTGGCTTCATGATTAAATCCTCTCCTTGCACGTGCTGGGATCCTATATGGGTGCCAGTTCTAATCCCGGCAGCTCCACTTCCCATCCAGCTCCCTGCTTGAGGCCTGGGAAAGCAGCAATGGATAGTCCAAAGTCTTGGAACCCTACTCCCACATGAGAGATTTGGAAGAAGCCCCTAGCTCCTAGCTCCAGATTGGCTCAGCTGCTGCTGTTGCAACCATTTGGGAAATGAATCAGCAGATTGAACATCTTTCTCCTCTTCTCTCTAAATCTTATCTGCCTTTCCAATAAAAATAAATAAAAATCTTTTAAAATATAAATCCCTCTGGAGATAGCTACTGTGAGAATAACATGAATGGATGCTCACACAGATACTGACTCAGTGCTTGGCATGCAGTGAGCACTGAGTATGAGGCAATGTTGCTATTGTGCTGTTATTTTTCTTATTTGACCAGCCTCCCTTCCTGGATTCAAAGTAATTGCTGTATCCAGAGGAAGGTATATCAGAGAGTCAGCTCAAAACCAAGTCTCCAAAATACTAAGTCCCCAGGAAATAACTCCTTGTCCTTCACAAAACTACATATTCAAAGTTGAACTTGGTGTCCTTTGACGACATAAAGGCCTCTTGTGATGAAATGATTCAACAACTTCAGCCATATATCTATTTCCAATCTCACTTGTGTCCCTGGCCCTCTCCATGTTCATAATCATAGACTGGGTGTTCTGCATGCCAGACTGGCTTTGGGTATATTTGGTTCTGTTTTTTAAATTTCTTGGGTTTTTTTAAGGTTTATTTACCTTTATTGGCAAATCAGATCCACAGAGAGGAGGAGAGACAGAGAGAAAGATCTTCCAGCACTGGTTCACTCCCCAAGTGGCTTCAATGGCCAGAGCTGAGATTATCTGAAGCCAGGAGCCAGGAGCTTCTGGGTCTCCCACACGTGTCCAGGGTCCCAAGGCCTTGGGCTGTCCTCCACTGCTTACCCAGGTCACAAGCAGGGAGCTGGATGGAAAGTGGAGCAGCCGAAACACAAATTGGCACTCATATGGGATCCCAGCACATGCAAGGGCTTTTTTTTTTTTTTTTTTTTTTTGGCTGAGCTATTCTATTGTTTGTTGTTGTTGTTGTTGTCTTTTTACTTGTTTCAACAGACTTTACACTTAAAGTATGTCTGTGATGGTTGTGTTAGAATCCTTGCTAAATAATTCAAATATGTGGTTCATCTTTTATGTTGGTACCAATGGATTGTCTTAAAATGACTTTTATTGTATTCTGGATATAGACTGCTAAATTAGGAATATGATACTGCTGAAATCTTTTATTTTGGCAGGCATTCACTCTTTTTAGGCCTTATCACACAAATCCTGGCATACTTTTGAAGGTTATGATTTCAATAACAACTTACTTTTCTGAAGTTTTTTTTTTTTTTTTTTGGAGGGGGGCGTGATATTTTGGTATGCTTGATTAATGTGGTGCTGATTAACCCACTGGTCCCTGCTGGTTGTGCCTGAGGAAGCTGAGTCTTCTTTAGACCCGGTTGTTGGGTGCTTCCAGGTGGGAAAGTGACACTATCTACTCTTTTGATATAACCTTCTTTGCAGACCCGGTACATCTAGCTTAGTGGCCTTGTATCTGCAAGGATCTCATGTGGGCACCGGCTCATGTCCTGGCTGCTCCACTTCCCCTCCAGCTCCCTGCTTGAGGCCAAAAATGCAGTCAAGGATGATCCAAGTCCTTGGGACCCTGTACCTGTGAGGGAGACCTAGAGGAGGTTCCTGGCTCCTGGCTTCAGATCATCTCAGCTCTGGCCATTGCTGCAACTTGGGGAGTGTTCCAGTGGACAGTAGGTCTTTCTCTCTATACCTCCTTATCTCTGTATATCTGCCTTTACAATAAAATAGTAAGAATAATAATAATAGTCACATCTTCCTTGCTTCTCTGTTCTGATGTAATCACCTCATCAGTGTTACCTGACTCACCAGTATTTCTCAGACAGAGAGAGCTTACCTGATGCTATGGGAGCAAAGAGGTTTCATGGGTCATGATCTTGCTGTAGCAGGACCTCCCCCCTGCCTTTGCCTGATGGGAAAGGAGAACACTTCCCCCTGGCTACCCACTATCTATAGGGCTCCCTGTTAGATCCTATTGGCCGAAGTTGCCAGGCTTTGCTGGTGTTGCTGGCAGCACTTCTGAGTAATCCAGAGGAGGAAGGAAACTACTTGAGCTACCTTTTATTGGTAGGTTTAGAACTGGGAAATGCTGGGCCTGGATCACCTTCATCTGTTGGGTTGTGAGTCATAAAGTACCCTGTGACCATAGAACATCTCCTGAGTTTCCTAAGGAACTGTCTTATGTTCCCCCTTTACAAGGTTCAATATTCTCCTTTAGCGGCCCCTTGAACTATTTCGAGGTTTTTTTTTTTTTTTAAGATATATTCATTCATTTAAAGGAAGAGTGACAGAGAAAGACAGAGACATCTTCCACCCACACTGGTTTTTCTCCTCAAATGCTCTCCTCAATAGCTAGTTGTGGACCAGCCTAGCACCAGGAGCCAAAAGCTACTTCTAAGACTGGGCCAGATTCCAGCACCCACTGGTGCCTGTGAGAGCCAGGGGTGGATGTAGGACAGGCTGGGCTAGGTCTCTGTCCTTGCTGAGCCATGAGTGAGCTTTGTCTGGGAGTGGACCAGGTGTAGCTGGGCTGTAGTACCCAACAGTATGAACCAAAATGGGTGTGTGCCATTTGGGCAAGGACACTGTTCCTGCAAGGACAAGAGGTGGACTAGGTCAGACTGAGCCAAGGACCCACTGGTTTACTCAAGATCTGCCACAGGGAGAAGACCTGAGAGAGAAGCTTGGGGAACATAGTCCCTGAAGGTGAGCACAAGAACCAAGGCAAGGAGCAGCCCAGACCAGGCCAGGTTATAGTACCCACTGGCATATGTGTGGATCAGGTCTGGGGGCAGGCCAATCTGGCCAGTTGATCACACCCACTGGCAGATCTGAGAATCAGGACAGGTTGCAGGACAGGCCAGGTAAGGCCTCAAAACCAGCCAGCTCACATTAGGGCCGGGACTGGGGATTGAGTGGGCTGGGCTAGACTTCAGCACTCACCAGCATGAGCTGGAATTGGGCACAGACCTGGTCTGGCTGGCTGCAGCACCTGCTGGTGAATGCTGAGGTAAACAGGCTTTGCCAGACTGGGCTGCAGCACCCACCAGTACATGTGAGACCCGGGGGAGGGGTGCGAACCAGTTAGGGGCAGCAGTGTGAGCTCCCCTGTTGGGCCACTGTTCCCACTGGTGAGAGAACTGGAACTGGGATGGGTGCAGACCAGGCTGGGCAGGACTGCAACACCTGTTGGCTGCATGTGAACTGGGCTAGGGCCACAGCCAGGTTGGGCTAACCAACTGTATCCACTGCTGCATACATAAACCAGAGTAGGTGCAGGTTGATTAGGCTTTGCCACAGCATCAGTTGGCAAGTGCTGGGATTGGGGACAAATCCTGTCAAGCTAGATTGCAGAACTACCTGGAGAATGCAATATCTGGGAATGGTAGTAGGCCCAGCAGGGAAACTGTGGGCACCTCTCCGATGGACTGCAACTCCCACTTGTGAATGAGAACAAGAGCTGGAGGCAGGCCTGGCTAGATAGGCGGTGGCACCTGCTGGCATGAGTGTGGGCTGGATAGTGGGGTTGGTTGGGTTGAACTAGACTCCAACGCCCATTGATGTGTATGAGAGCTGAATGGGATGTGGGATAGACTAGACTGAACCAGTCTGCTGCACATACTGGCAAGCACAAAAACCAGGGGTTGGGGTTGGCCTAGTCGGGGATACTGGAAGTCGCTCCAACTAGACTACAGTTCCCAGTGGTGTACGTGAGGGCTAAGTATGTGGTGGGCAGGGCTGGGTTGGGCCATAGCATCCGTTGTTTTGCATAAGAGATGTCACTGGAAACAGAATTGCAAATTGCTGTTTGTGCGTAGGCTGATGAGGGTGATGGACTGAGTCAGACCCCGTATTGGCAAGCACACACAAGGGTCAGGTCTGGGCCCACCTTAGACAAGTTGTCCTTGAGGATTCCTCCAACTGAACCACTGGACTCAGAACTCCAACCATGGGGAGAATGCAGGATTGGCAGACTGACCATAGAGTTCATGTGTCACAACTGGGCCTCTTTAGTGCTTACACAGAGCAGTGAATGGCATGCCCAGACACAAATGGAGGATATGGCAGTCGAGTTGGGGCCTGCATAGTACATCTGGTGCCATAGCAGAGGAAGGAGGGCAGAATAACTGCGACAACTACCCCAGCCAAGTATTGACAGCAAATATCTGGGTAAATGGAGGCTCTAAATTGGACTATTGTCAGCCAATGGGACTTAGAAAGATTTCCTAATTTTTGGATTGGTGAGATCAACAGCATTTCAGAACCATTGAAACCACTTAAGCAGAACCTTAGGAGCATGCTCCACATCAGGGACCCTTGGATCATATCAGGTGGCCATTCCCCATCCCCGGGTGCTGAGGCAGTTGAGAGGCTGGTTGTAGTTTCTCCACTTATCTCTCCCCTTCTTCTAGATATGGGAAGAAGAAAAAGAAAATGTGGAAACAACGGTATCACCCACTTTCCCTTAACCCTCGATCCTTCCCACCCTGATCAGCTATGTAGTCATCATCAAAAAAAAAATTTTTTTTAAAGCCTGGTACTGGTACAGAAACAGGGAGGGAGATCAATGGAGTAAAACAGAAAATCCAGAAGGGAACCCACACATGTACAACTACCTAATATTTGATAAGAAAACAGAAAACAATCTGGGAAAGAAGGAAGGTCTCTTCAATAGTGCTGTTGGGACAATTCGCTAATAGCATGTAAAAACAAGAAGCAAGACCCATACCTTTCACCATACACAAATATCAAATCTAAATGGATTAAAGATCTAAGCCTACACCCAGAGACCATCAAACTTTGGAACAAAAAGTTGGAATACTCTGCAAGACATAGGAGTGGGCAAAAACTTCTTAGAAAAAACACCCAAAGCAAAAGAAGTCAAGACCAAAATAAGCAAATGGGACTACATTAAGCTAAGAGGTTTCTGCACAGCAAAGGAAACAATCAACAAAATAAATAAGAAACCAACACTACACAGAAGACAAAGGGCTAATTTACAGAATATACAGAGAGCTCCAGAACAACATCAAAACAAACAAACCAATAAAGAAATGTGCACAGGAAATGGACAGACATTTTACAAAGGAGCAAATTCAAATGGCTAGCAAACACATGAAAAAATGCTCAAGCTCTCTGGCAATAAGGGAAATTCAAATAAAAACAACACTGAGGTTCCACGTAATGCCTGAAAGAATCGCCCATATACAGAAAACCACCAACAACACCTGCTGGCAAGGTTGTGGAGAAAAGGGAACCCTACTCCACTGCTGGTGGGAATGCAGGCTAGTGCAGCCACTATGGAAGTCAGTATGGAGAACACTTAGGCAATTAAAAATTCACCTACCATATGACCCAGCAATACCACTTCTATGATATATCCAAAAGACTTGTTATACAACAAAGCAACATGCACCCCAATGTTCATTGCAGCACAATCAACAATTGCAAGAACTTGGAAGCAGCCTAAATGCCCATCAACAGAGGATTGGATAAAGAAACTATGGTTCATCTACACTATGGAATACTACTCGGCGATTAAAAAAAATGAAATGTATTACTTTGTGGCCAAATGGTCCAAACTAGAGACCATAATGCTAAGGGACAGTATGGAGAATATTCAAACAACTCAAAACCGACATAACGTATGATCCAGCAATAGCACTCCTAGGAATATATTCAAAACACCTGTTTTATGAGAAACCAACATGCACTCCTATGTTCATAGCCACACAATCAGTAATTGCAAAAACATGGAAACAACCAAAATGCCCATCAGCAGAGGATTGGATAAGAAAGCTATGGTTCATCTACTCCATGGAATACTACTCAGCTATTAAAAAAAACAAAATGCAGTTCTTCGTGGCCAAATGGGCCAAACTGGAAACCATAATGCTAAGGGAAATGAGCCAATCCCAGAAGGTTAAATACCACATGTTTGCCTTAATTTAAGATGATATGATGTTATGTATAACATGTTATGTTATGAATGTTATATGTTGTGTATAAACTAAAATTGAAATGTCAATGAGGTGGTCACAGAAGGTGGCTAGGAACTCGCATTTACTTTTAACATATTGGTTACTCATTACTATGTCAATTAATTCCATAATGATGTAAATTTTTGCTGATGGTATGTTGGAGCTTTTAATTGATCGGGATGATACTCTGCTGGCTCTGTCTTCAGACCAGAGAGGGTATACCTAAGAAGCTGTTGAACTTGACTGGACAATAAGATGCTGGACTCTATGTTTGGTATACGCTTGCAATGGGGGAATCTCAACTGAACTTGAGCTGTGGTTATGCAACAAGGTGGAGGAATCCACCATGGTGGGAGGGTTTGGGGAGGGGTGGGGAGAATCCCAGTGCCTATGAAACTGTGTCACATAATACAATGTAATTAATGAATTAAAAATAATAAATAAATTTAAAAAAAAACAAAATGCAGTTCTTTGTGGCCAAATGGGCCAAACTGGAAACCATAATGCTAAGGGAAATGAGCCAATCCCAAAGGGTTAGATACCACATGTTTGCCTTAATTTAAGATGATATGATGTTATGCATAACATGTTATGTTATAGATGTTATGTTATATGTAGTATATAAACTAAAATGGAAATGTGAATGGGGTGGTCACAGAATGGGGTTAAGAAATCGCATTTATTTTTAACATGTTGGCTGCTCAATACTATGTCAATTAATTCCATAACGATGTTAATTGTTGCTGATAATATGTTAGTGCTTTTATTTGATCGGGATGATACTCTGCTGGCTCTGCCCTCAGACCAGAGAGGGTCTCCCCAATAAGTAGTTGGACTTGACTGGACTATAAGACATTGGACTCTATACTTGGCATATGCTTACTAAGAGGGAATCTCAACTGAACTTGAACTATGGTTACGCAACAAGGTGGAGGAACCCACCATGGGGGGAGGGTGTGGGGAAGTGTGGGGAGAATCCCAGTTCCTACGAAATTACAACACAATGTAATTAATGAATAAATTTAATAAAAAATAATAATAATAAATGCTAAGGGAAATGAGCCAATCCCAAAAGGTTAGATATCATATGTTTGCTCTAATATAATATAATATGATATCAAATCTGGAGATATCATATGTGAATCTTACTCTGTGTTAATCAATGTTAACTCATACTTACTTGTACCTAATGTAACAAGAACTTGTGATGTAATTCATTAATTAGCCATCCATAAGAGGTGGATCGTTTGTAACCTGCTGTCTTTCCAGGTCCATGAGCAGGAAGCTGGACTGGAAGCATGGAACTGCCAGGACTGGGGTCGGGCCCTCCGCTGAGGGGTGTGGGCATCCCAAGCATATTGTGGCCTGTCCCCAGGAAGTAGGTTTTTTAAAGAGTGCTGAACATGCGCATACCTTTGGTCTAATCTCGGAAGGACCCAATTTTTAAAGCCAAACCAAGGAAGAAAAACTCCAGTGACATTGGACATTCACATAAGAAAGACAAGTTGTTCTCTGGGTCAGAATTTTAAGGTCTTCTTTGAACTCTGCTCACTCCCCACTTGAGTTCCACAGTAGCCTTTCACTCCCAATTTCTCAGCAACTGAAGACTCAAAAAATATGGCGGCGTGACCGTGGGCCCCATGTCCTTCCGGCCTCATAGTCTTTCTAGGGCATTCTGCCAGGCTGCCTGGGAGGAAGAACAACTTGTCAGGAACTGAAAGAGGTAACGCCAGGGAGACAGCTGCATCAGGACCCAACAGGAGCTTTTAGGAACGACTGGTTGAAAACAGGCCGGGGGGCCCGGCGGCGTGGCCTAGTGGCTAAAGTCCTCGCCTTGAAAGCCCCGGGATCCCATATGGGCGCCGGTTCTAATCCCGGCAGCTCCACTTCCCATCCAGCTCCCTGCTTGTGGCCTGGGAAAGCAGTTGAGGACGGCCCAATGCATTGGGACACTGCACCCGCGTGGGAGACCCGGAAGAGGTTCCAGGTTCCCGGCTTTGGATCGGCGCGCATCGGCCCGTTGCGGCTCATTTGGGGAGTGAATCATCGGATGGAAGATCTTCCTCTCTGTCTCTCCTCTGTATATATCTGGCTGTAATAAAATGAATAAATCTTTAAAAAAAAAAAAAAAAAAAGAAAAAGAAAACAGGCCGGGCCTGGGCAGATTCCTTGGAGCTGGCCACTTGCCTCAGACATGGGCCGTAGTAGATCCTGGCCTAGCTAACTGCCCTCACGGTCTTCAAAAAGTGCTGCCTGGGTCACCCCTGCAGGTACCCATTCATCATCAGGTACCTGTTGGATGCGGTTGTGTCATGTGATTAGATGAGAAGCAGAAGGGGGTTGCTGCAGCCGCCCTGGAGGGTTCAGAGGCCACACCGTGTAGTTCTGTCCTGGGTGGGAAATACTGGGAAACAGATAGCTTAAGCCATTGACCCTGCTGCTCTTGTAATGTAAGAATTGTATAATGCTCAGTGTGTACTTATAAGTTTTTATTTTTTTATAACCTTAGGAGATACTTTGCTGGATAGGAAATAAACAGCCAGATGGAAAATTTATGGTTTGTGTAAATAAACGGAACTGTAAAAAAAAAAAAAAACTGTTATTGGTACGGCCCATAAACAATGGAAGCCTAATCCTCATTGTACCTACATTAGGGCCCCAGGATATAACAATTAACCTACAATGAAACGTTTTTCTTCTACATGGCTGGGAGATACTCCAGTGGAAGCATGATGAACTTAGAAAAATTCACGATGGACACACATTATGATTCTAGAGAGGAGAACAGAGGGGAGGGGAGAAAACTGGGGGAGGGGGAGGGGAGAGCCCACTGCCAACTAAATTTATCAAAAAAAAAATAATAAAAATTCATTTTTTAAAAAGCTACTTCCAGGTCTCCCATGTGGGTAGTAGGGGCCCAAGTACTAGGGCTATGTGATCCACTGCCTCCTCAGGCACATTACCAGGAAGCTGGATCAGAAGCTAAGCAGTTGGGATTTAAACTGGTATTCCAAGATGGAATGGCATTGTTTCAGGCAATGCCTTAACTTGCTGTACCACTACATTGGCCTTTATTTGCAGTTTCTACAGCTGTGCTTAGCTGTGAAGAGCAGAGCAAAAACAACCTCATCCTGTCCAGACTGGAAGTGAAAGACCCATTTTGCATTGATTTCTGCTGCTTCTCCTAGGTATGACTCAGCTTCAATGCGTCACCCTTTTCTTGGGCAGGAAAGCAAAAAAGGGTTTGCTTTTTTTAATATAGAAAGGCCTTTACTGTGGTGTATACATGTGTTTGAGAAGAAAATCTGGCATAAATTAACCCTGCAGCTGGTTGTGTATAAACTAAAGTTGAAATGTCAATGAAATAGTCACAGGATGTGGCTTAAGAACTTGCATTTTCTAACACATTGATCACTCAATACCATGTCAATTAACTCCATAATGTTGTAAATTGTTGATGTTATGTTGGGGCTTTTAATTGGTCAGGATGATATTCTGCCAGCTCTTACTTCAGACCAGAGATGGTCTTCCTGAGAAACTGTTGAATTTATCTGGAAAATAAGATGCTGGACTCAATGCATGATATATACTTGCAATGAAAGAATCTTGACTGGATTTGAACTGTAATGCTGCAACAAGGTGGAGGAATCCACCATGGGGAGAGGGTCAGGGGAGGGGTTGGGGGAACCTCAGAGCCAATGAAACTATGTCATAAAATGAAATGTAATTAATTTGAAAAAATCAACCCTGAAATAACTACTACAATGTGCTAACACTGTGATGGAATGCTGCATTAGCTGTGGTTTTGTCTTACCTGTAAGGTTGTATGCAATTCTACTCACAGAAGCATCATATTTTGAGCAGTCAGAACAAACAATCATGCCTTGATATCTTCAAACTGGTTGGAATCAGATTAGATTAATATTATCTTAAAACATTCTTCCCCTTCTGTATAAAAATTTGAGCTGGGGCTGGTGGCATGAGGTAGCAGTCTAAACCTCTGCCTGTAGTGCTGCAATTTCATACAGGTATCATCAGTTCAAGTCCTAGATGCACCTCTTCCCATACAGCTCCCTACTTATGACCTGAGAAAACAGCAGAGGATAGTCCAAATCCTTGGGACTCTGTACTTATGTGGGAGACCCAGAAGAAGCTCCTGGCTCCTGGCTTTGGGCCAGCACAGCTCTGGCCATAACAGTCATTTTGGAGAGTGAACCAGTAGATGGAAGATTCTCATTCTCCCCCCCCCCTTTTTTTTTTTTTTTTTTTGCTTCTGTCTTTTCTTTCTAACTCTACCTTTCAGACTTTAAAAAAAAACTAAAGAATCTTGAGTTAACTGTACATGGCATATTCTGTGACACAATGATCTTCAAGGAAAATGAGATACTACTGGGGAAGACTGCTTGTAGCAGGATGAACAACGGTGGCCCAAAGATGCCTACATCCTAATCCCTGTGAACTGTGAAAATGTTACCTTACACAGTAAGAGGAACTTTTAGGTAATTGTTTATTGCTTATCCATTCAATCTAATTATGAAGACTTCAACAGAGAGAAATCAGAGAGAGTCAGGGGAGCTAATATAATTATAGAAAGTAGAGGTCAGAGAAATATTTGGAGATGTTACATTGTTGGCTTCAAAGATGGAATAAAAGCCCGAGCAAAGGAATGCAGACATGATCTAGAAGTTGGAAAATGAACTGTTTTGCACATCTCTTTCAGAACTGTATGATAAATGTGTGCCATTTATGTCATGACAGTTGTGTGATTTATTACAGCAGCCACAGGAAATGCATACACTGACAGTGGACAAGTGACATGATTTGGGTTGGATGTCAAGCGAATGTTGGTCAGCAGGAGAAATACGGCTAGTATACAAGCACATGCTATAGATATGAAGCTCTAGTCTAGAAATATGAAGCCACAGATAAGATGAG
Organism: Ochotona princeps; assembly: GCF_030435755.1. Lineage (NCBI taxonomy): Eukaryota > Metazoa > Chordata > Mammalia > Lagomorpha > Ochotonidae > Ochotona > Ochotona princeps. The sequence goes on along the minus strand of NC_080865.1, from coordinate 80,463,845 downwards.
CTCAATGTCTAGACTACTGCTAACCATCACAACTTACAGAGCATCTGCTCAGGATATCCACGAGCCAAATGTGATTACTGAGCACTTACTATGGGCTAATACAACTAGAGAACTAAATGATAGCCATGTCGGGGGCCCGGTGTGATAGCATAGTGGCTAAAGTCCTTGCCTTGAACGCGCCAGGATCCCATATGGGCACCGGTTCTAATCCCGGCAGCCCTGCTTACCATCCTGCTCCCTGCTTGTGGCCTGGGAAGGCAGTCGAGGATGGCCCAAAGCCTTAGAACCCTGCACCTGCGTGGGAGACCCCAAAGAAGCTCCTGGTTCCTGGCTTCAGATGGGCTCAGCTCTGGCCATTGCATATGCTTGGGGAGTGAACCATCGGACAGAAGATCTTCTTCTCTGTCTCTCTGCCTTTCCAATAAAAATAAATAAATCTTTGTTTTAAATAGCCATGTCAAAGATAGGTATTGTGGTGTATTGGGTTGAGCTGCCACCTAGGACACTGCATACCAATTAGGGGTGCAGATTTGAGACTTGGTTACTCCACTTACGATCCAACTCTCTACTAATGAGCCTGAAAAGAAAAGGATGGCTCAAGCCCTTGAGTGGTTTCCACCCACATGAGAGACAAAGATGAAATTCCTGGCTCCTTGTTTTGTCACAGCCCAGCCCCAGCTGTTGCAGCCATCTGAGGAATGAACCAGTAGACAGAAAATGTCTGTTGGTCTGTCTCTCTCTGAGTCATTTTGCCTTTTCAATAAATTAAACATTTTTGAAGGAAACAGGACTATGCCGAATTAAGATAAAGAAGCACTGACAGTTCACTGGAGATCAGATTTCTCATAACCTATGCCATAACAGAGCCACATATCTAGAAGAGAAAAAGTTCATCAATATATAAATTGTTACTGTAAAATCTATGACCTTTACAACTCCAGATTAGAACCAATAATACACTGATCTTAGCCTCTAACATCACAAATAGTAAACTTGAAAGCTGAAGGGGTTAGAACTTCAAAAACAGACATCTGAGACCTATTTAATGGAACAAGACTTATTCCTACATGTTCCAGAGCTCCCAGAAAAAAATCAAATAGTCATAATAGTCATCCTGAGCAACAAGATAAAGTGATATCCTGAATCAATCTCCTTAAAAAGGCAAAGAAGTAAATCATTTAATTTTCAGAAAACCCCAACAGACGAAATCGATGCAAATAAAACACAAAGGCAACTTCCCACTCTCATGTGAAAGCCCTTTTGTAGGACTTTCAGCCATCACGCTCTGCCATCCCCTCCAATTCCTTTCCACTCTCGTTTAAGCACCAGTGTTGACAGTTCACATCAAGCATTCTCTCCCCATCACCAACAGCATCCTCCTCCAACCTTACCCTCTGCCACACAACTTCTAAACCAGATCAATTCACTCATCCAGCCCCACCATTGCTGTTTTCATGTGCTGCTGAGCTCTAGTAGAGGAAAGAATCCCTAATCAGAGACAGGAACATCTCGAAAAACATGGTCTCTGTACAATATTGTATATCAGTTAAACATGTAAGATATCTGCATAGATCTGAATGGAAAGAAAAATTAGATCAAAAAAGCAAGTGATATCACTCCCTAAATACAGCTACAATAGAAAAAATGTGTTGGCAAAGATGTGGAGAAATTAGAACTCTCATTTGGAAATGTAAAATGGATCTTCTATTTTCATATACAATCCTGCAGTCTCACAAATGTTGAACATATGACCCAAATGTTCCATTCCTAGCTATTTGCCCAACAGACATGAAAATACATCTATTGTTTTATGTTATTTTTCCTTTTCCTCTACTACCAAGTTATGATACATTTATACATCAGAAATTTAAGCTTATTACTGTGAAGCAAATGAATATACTATGGTAATAATTTTGGGGAAAATAAGGGAGGGAGATAGGGAGGGAGTATGGCAAGGAAGGAGACAGGAACCCCTACACTTCTAAATCTGTATCATGAAAAAGGTGAAATCTACTCACATTAAATTTAAAAATAATTAAATAATAAAAAGCATATTTAAAACTTGAAAAAACAAAAAAATCTGTTCACACAAAATCTTGAACACTATTGTTCATAGCAATGCTATTCTTAGTAGCCAAAAAGTGGAAACAGCCCAATGTCCACCAAACAATAAATGGAGAAACTAAAATGTGGCATATTGTGCAATGGAAACATTCAGAAAAAAAAGAGGTTCTGAATCATTCTGTAACATGGATCAACCTTGAACATGTTGTGCTAAGTGAAATAAGCCAGCCACAAAAGACCATATGGTATATGCTTCTGTTTATGTTAAATTCTAGAATACGGAAATCTACAGAGAAAGAAAGTGGATTAGGGTTGCTTAGGATTGGCATTGTGGTAAAGGATAGGGTGGGAGGGCAACAGCTGAAGGACATAGGATTTATGAATCAATGAAAATGCTCTTAAATTTACTGTGATGGTATTTGCACATATCCATGAATACACTAAAAAAAACTACCTTACTGTGTACTTTAAAAGTGTGAATAGTATGGTATGTGAATATAGCTCAATAAAGCTGTTATTTTTTTTAAACCAAGTGACAGAATAATACATGTACTGTGGTTCATTTATATAAAAACCAAAGCTACATATGTATGTAATATAAACATTTGTGAAAGTATGTAAATATATAGAGCATGATTTGGAAGGAAAGGCACCCATCTGTTAGCATTGGTTACTTCTGGGAGGAAAAGTGGGACTGCCTTCTGTAACATCACACTTCCCTGTTTCTCCTCCTACCACTCTGTTGTTCCTCCAAGCTACTTTGTAGGCACTCCTTCCTCTGCCCCTGCCCTTAGAATTCACATTTTACTCTTTAGCCTCTCCTGGAAGTGATCTACAGTCATACACTTCCAATGGATTCAACAGTCCCCATCCATACCCCTGCCTATTCCTTCAATGAATTCCGTTGAGCACTTCCTGTGTACTGTGCTTAAACCCCAGCCAAGCAGCAGCAACAAAGGAAATGAGGTCACTGCTCTCATGGAAATGATGTCCTAACAGACAGGATACATAAATACATAAGCAAAACTATACATGAAATTGATCTTTCCTGATAACAACAAGTGGCAGGGAGAAACCAAGACAGGGTTTTTGAGGGCTCTTAAATTGAGCTCATCAGGGAAAGCCTCTCCAAGGTACTGACACTGGAGCTGACACCTGGGTGATGCTGGAGGATGGGAGAAGAAAAACCTTTTTCACAACAGTTCAATGATCCTGAAGAAGGATCTGTGACCATAGCGAATAAGGAGACTCTGGCAAAAATAAAGATTTTTAGATGCTGTACAAACTGTAACTGAAAGCTTTCAGAAGGTTTTAATGCAGGGAAAGTGATATGAACCAATTCACAAAGTTGACTTTAGCAATGCCAATAAGCTTTAAAAAGGCAGAGATGATACTTACCTATCCTTGTTTTTCCAGAACCTACTATAATGCCTAGTGTGTAATAATCACATGGCTGATATTTACCAATGCCAAGTAGTTTTCCAAGTGATCTGCAAGTATTGATTCATTTTATCTTTACAACAATCCTATGAGCTAGATACCATGATCATGTCCAATTCATAAGTAAGAAAATACAGTTAGAAGGCTGATGTGCTTAAGGTCACACAGCCAGTAAGTATTGAATACAAGTCCAAGAAGTCCTGTTCCACAGCCTATACATGTAATCACTAAAATTTCAGTGAAGAGTCGATCGATATCTATCAATGAAAGGGAAATTGGAGTGGGGAAGTATGTAATTTTTTTCATGAGAATATTTCATCATTTCTTTAACTTCAAAATCTCATTTGATTCAGAGCTCAGAAGATAACAGGCTGTCAAATCAAATAAAAGATCCTTGCTTTCTACAAAGTTCTAAGGAGTCAATAAGGCTATTCTATTTACCCTAAGGACCAGCAAGGTAGATCTCTTTATTGGAGTTCAGTGACGTTGGCTAAGACAGAGAAAATACAATTGTCCCAGACAACATTAAGTACTAAGCAAATGTGTACTGAGAGCTGCACAGATGTCAGGTACTTTGTTAAGAGTTTTACATGAGCTGCCTAGTTTTATCTTTCCAATTGCCCTCTGTGATACAGGCACTGTTATGGTCTCCCTCTTCCAAAAGCGAAAATGAACTCAACGATGTTAGATAACTTATACAAGTTAATACAATTAGTAAACGGCAGACCAGGATTTATGCCAGGGCTGCCTGGCTGCAAAGTCTGTGCTGTAAACCACTGTGGTAGATGCCCTACAATCACCAATGTTGACTGTAACTTAAGAGCTGGGCCACCCCCTAAGGGAGCCACTAGCCACGTGAGGTTAAGTAAACTTAAATGAATTAAAAGGAAATGAAACTTAAAAATTCATTTCTTCAGGCACACTAACCTCAATTCAGGTGTTCAAAATGCTGTCACATTGGAGTGCCATGATGGCAAACACACTCAGTATCACAGAAGAGTTTGACAGGACAGTGCTGTATTTGAATGCACTACAGCAGGTTCGGTTCCCTTCTCATCCTCCAGGTGCTACAGGTGCCTCAGCTGTCTTTCTGCTCTGCCAGTCTGGCACTTTGCACTTCAGTGCCTCTGGGAAACACTGAGGCATATATCAAGGTAACAACTGTCATATTTGTCCCTTCCTTCATTATCCTTCTCACCAATATCACCCTTTCTGCTTCCTTAGTGTTCCCCTCACTCTTGTAATATATCCTCATGCCCCATGCCAGCTACCCTTCTTCTCTCCAGTTCTGTGACTACATAGGTCCTTTTGCCACTCATTCTCACCCTGCTTCCAACCCAGATGACTGGGTGCAGAATAAACACTTTAGAGCAACAAGTATAAAGGAAAGGAGCCCACAGCTGCAGAAATCCCTGGTGGTTATCTGCAGTCACATTCCATCCCACCACCTCTACTTGCTTAGTGCTCCAGAGGAATAGTTCACCTTAACCTTGGCCCACCTGGCCTGACAACAGATGGCTGCTAAGGTGCAGCCTCATGTGGCCACTATGACTCCTGATATTGATTTTTAAAAGATTTATTCATTTTTATTGGAAAGATTTACAGAGAGAAGGAAATACAAAGATCTTCCATCCACTGGTTCACTAAATGACCACAACTGCCAGAGCTGAACCAATCTGAACACAGGAGCCAGGAACTTTCCCTGGGTCTCCCATGCAGGTGCAGGGTCCCAAGGTTTTGGGCTATCCTCTACTGTTTTCCCAAGCAAGAAGCTTTTTTTTTTTAAAGATTTATTTATTTTTATTACAAAGTCAGATATACAGAGAGGAGGAGAGACAGAGAGGAAGATCTTCCGTCCAATGATTCACTCCCCAAGTGAGCCCAACGGCCGGTGCTGCGCCGATCCGAAACCAGGAGCCAGGAACCTCCTCCAGGTCTCCCACTCAGGTGCAGGGTCCCAAGGCTTTGGGCCATCCTTGACTGTTTTCCCAGGCCACAAGCAGGGAGCTGGATGGGAAGTGGAGGTGCCGGGATTAGAACCGGCACCCATATGGGATCCCGGGATGTTCAAGGTGAGGACTTTAGCCTCTAGGCTACACCAAGCAAGAAGCTTGATGGGAAGTAGAACAGCCAGGATACCAACTGGTGCCCATATATGGGATCCCAGCGCCTATAGGTGGAGGATTAGTGAACTAAGCCATCACACTGGGCCCCTAATAATGATTTTGGAGCTGGCAGAGGGGTACTGGAACTTTTTTCAAGCCCATGTTAATACTGTCAATGTCAATATAAGCTTTTAGAATGCTAGAAGGTAGGCTGGTTATAATCTGCTCTATACACAGGGACTCACGAGACAGAAAGGAGACAAACCACCCAAGGAGAAGAGCGGTCATCCAATAGTCACAAGGAAAGGTACAGCAAATTATTAAAACAGGTGCACAACACAAAAGGCACTTGGAATATATTACGTGACCCATTTACTGGCAACCTCTGAACTTCAGCTGATTATCCCCCTAATGAACTTTGTTATCAAGTTATATTAAAGTGAGCACATAGGGTCCGGCACAATGGCACAGTGGCTAAAGCCTCACCTTGCATACACTGAGATCCCATATGGGTGCTGGTCTATGTTCTGGATGTTCCATTTCCCATCCAGCTCTCTGTGGGCTGAAAAAGCAGTAAAGGATGGCCCAAAGCCATGGGAGACCTGGAAAAAGCTCCTGGCTCCTGGCTTCAGATCAGCTCAGCTCCAGCTGTTGAGGCCACTTGGGGAGTACAGCCACTTGGGGAGTGAACCAGCGGATGAAAGATCTTTTTCTCTGTCCCTCCTTCTCTATGTCAATTTGCCTTTCCAATAAAAATAAATTTCAAAAATAAATAAAGTGAGCACGTATCTTCCAAGTGGATTCTAGCTGATGGGCAAAGGAAATAGGCAAGAATATGAAGAATCTGAAGGGTAAGGATAGCTTAAGTCATCAATTTGTCAAAGAGAATCTCAATGCAGATATATGAAAGTCACTTACACATGCTCACATTCTCCAAATGGGAATTCTGCCTGTTAATGCAACCAAGAGTTAAGCTAACTGATAGAGTTGTTGGAGAGCAACACTAAAAAATATCAAAAAACTCAAATTGAATGTCTTCAGTCATTTGGCATAGCATTGCCCAAATCAGAGACACTTTGCTATTTCCCAAAAAGCAACTCCGTGCCATATCATGTCACCTAGCATTGAGTTGTGGTAGGGAAAGCAAGACCACGAGCAACAACAACAAAAAGCAACACCGGATCTGCCCCTATCCCTGTGAAATGTGTACCATACTAGCTCTGAAGCGACAGCTGTAGAATGGGGACAGTGAGCAATGGGCAGGGTTCTGCCTCAGGCCATGCTTGAAGAGGTTCTAGCTGAATGATAATGGAGCAAGAAAGAAACACAGGATCAGAAGCAGAGTTGCCGCTCCTGAAAATAAGAGTACTTGCTGGAGACATGTATTGCTTTCTGTTTTCCCGTGAAGAGGAGAAAGTAGGTCACTACACTCAAATATCTGTGATCGGGAACAGTGGATCTGAGAGGGACTCACTCACTGAGGCCTGCCAAGTTGAAGCAGTGAGAGGCACGCCTCTGATTTAAGAGCCATTGGCTGAGGTCACTTTGCTTTGGGAAAAACTTAGGCTGTGATTCCCTGCCTACCCGAGGAATCGGGTACAAGCAGAGCCTCTTGGTCCTAAAACTAACAATAAAATGGTTGGCTAGTATGAGCTGGTAAGCTCAGGAATGTTTATGGACAAACTGTGTGCCTACTTTGGCTTTCAGACAAGGTGGGCAAGGCTCGAGGCAGTTTGGCTAAAGATAGACAGTACAAATGAACGTAGAAAAACAGAAAACAGGGTTTCATTCCCAAGTTTCTTACTTACCCTTCAAGCAAAGCCCCTTATTGTCTTTCTTTCATACCCTGATTTGCTCTTGGTGGGTTGCAAGGAATATGGAGAAAGTTTTCTGGGCCTGGAAAGGGGCTCACACAGAGTTTGCTGCATTTTCTGTTCTCATTTTTCTGCAATAGTCCTCAAATTGGGTTGCAATCAGGCGGAAAGTGGAGTGGCTGATAGACTTAGGGGACAACACAAAGAAAGCTATGATAACCCAGCTGAGCGCCATGAGTCCTCCTGGACTAACCAAAGTGACTACGGGATCACAGCCAAAAGGAGAGCCACCGGCCTCTGATGTGGAAGCAGCAGTGGTTGAAAGGCAAATAAGAGACTAAATCCAAAACCCTCCTGCATAACGCATAGCTGTGAGTCAGGTGGCATGAAACACAGCAACTTAAGTATGCCGTCTCAGGAGGAAATTCAGAAAGCAGTCAGTTTCTGCCCTTTGTCACAGTCCCACATGCCATTTCCTTCCTCCACCTGATTCGAGTTGCTCAGATGTAAGGAACCAAGGCAGCCAGTTTTCCAATCCGTAACTGGGAGTGTTCATCGGAAAAAAAAAATGGACTATTCACAGAGCAAGAGCCAAAGGAAACTATTTGAGATTTCCTGCCTCAAGACCCTTAACCTTACCTTTATCCCTGGACAGTTACCCTAGCAGCCAGTACTTCTCCATGTGGCATGAATATGTGAGAGGAGTTACTATGTAGTCCTGATTATAAAAGTAGTAAGCAGTCATTGTACAAAATTAAGAGCATAGAGAAAATCACAAGGTAGAAAGTAAAAATGTCTTCAAGCTACCAGTGTTAACAACCTGGCTGTACATTTTCAGTTTTCAGTTCTGGCTCTTACTGTTTTTCCCAAATACTTAACCTTCCTAAGCCTCATGTTTCTTATCTGTGAAATGTGAGGAATTATGGCACTCACCTCCCAGTTTCATTGCAAGGATAAAAAAATCATATAAATAAGTTTAATCATCCCTGGTGAACAGTGATCAATGTGCTGGCCACCACCATCAATATCATTATTCAGTGTGCATCTATCCAGAATCACCACACTGATGGCTGTGTAATAGTTCATCTTGAGGGCTATCTCTAAGCATTTCTATCATTTCCAAGATGTCAATATTACACATTGCTGTTGGGAACATCATTGCACATATATTGTCTTGTATGCCTCTGATCATTTCCTTAATATAAGCTTTCTGGAGGTACAGTTATTGGATAAACATCTTTAGACTGTGATTACAGATCGCAAAAGCACATTTTTAAGAAAAGTTATGCTCATTTAAATTTTTGTGAGCAAGGCACACATAAGGAGTCTTTAGTAGGCTCGTGGGAAATACATGTCATGAAAAAACTTTTCACCAAAATAAAATAAGTCTTTTAATCCCATTTTCCAAGAACATTTTTGAAGCACTCTGGTAAGTACCCATCTCTCTATTCTTCCACCAAAACTGAAGAATAACACTTCTTTAAAGACTGCCAATTTGATGGTGGCAAATTGGTGTCTGGCTTTCCTTTGTATAACTTTAATTACAAGGGATGAGGAACACTTTAAGCCAATTCTGTTAAGTTTCTACAGGAATTCATGGGTTCCCAGAAAGAAAAAAATCTATAAAGGAGCCCTTGGAGATTTTGAAGTGAAACAGACAAAGGAAAATGCCAAAAAATAATTCACATTTGAGCAGTGCTATACTAATTTGTAAGCAGTTTCACTGTAAAATATAACATATGGAAAATTGTGTATCTTAATGGAGTATTAGCAAGTTAATAACTTTTTAGTTAACACTTCAGAAAAGAAAAAGAACTTTGTCAACTACTTCAGAAGCCTGGCACAGGTCCCAGCTCAATGCTAAAACAATCTGTAAGTTGATTCTCATAGTATTCTCTTTTCTTTACAGTTTTTAAGATTTTACATATTTGAAAGTCAGAGAGAGAGCAGGAAAGACACATGTACAGAGAGAGAGACAGAAAAAGAAAGAGATAAACACAGAGAAAGAAAGAGAGGGAAAAAAGAGAGAGATAGAGAGACAGATATCTGTTGGTTCACTCCCGAGATTGCCACAATGGGCCGGACGGGTCTAGGAGCTACAAATTTCATCTAGGTCTCCAACATGGATGGCAGGGCCCCAAACACTTGGGCCCTCTTGTGTTGCTTTTCCCAGGCCATTAGCAGGGAGCTGGATGGGAACTGGAACAGCTGAAACATGAGGGGGTGCCAATATGGGATGCCAGTATCACATGCCATGCCACAACATTGGTCCATCTTTATGGTTTTATTACCCAAGTTGCCTCCTTACACACTATAGTTTAGCTTTCCCTTTTTAGAATATTTGAAGTCTTTTTCACTTAGTAACTGATACACTTGTTTAAAAAAATGTATTAGGCAATAACAGAATACAACTCAATAAAGCAAATGCTTAAAATGCTCAGTTCTATATTGAATCTGTTAAACACTAATTAAAGGTTAGAATTAAAATGTTAAAAAAAAAAAATAGGGCTTGGTGCCGTGGCCTAGTGGCTAAAGTCCTCACCTTGAATGCGCCAGGATCCCATATGGAGGCCGGTTCTAATCCCGGCAGCTCCACTTTCCATCCAGCTTCCTGCTTGTGGCCTGGGAAAGCAGTCAAGGACGGCCCAATGCTTTGGGATCCTGCGCCCGTGTGGGAGACCTGGAGGAGGTTCCTGGCTCCTGGCTCCAGATCCTGGCACAGCACCGGCCGTTGCGCTCACTTGGGGAGTGAATCATTGGACGGAAGATCTTCCTCTCTATCTCTCCTCCTGTCTGTATATCTGACTTTGTAATAAAAATAAATAAATCTTTTTAAAAAATGTTAAAAAAATAATACTTCATAGACACAAAAACATACACTTACATAATTTTGTTCAGGCATGTAAGTGAATAAATTGCTCCGCCTTAAACTTAGCATATCACTTTGATATCGTCCCATGTGTCAGTTCAGTTCTGAAGTACACCTCCAAAGGCAGTGTAATTGTCTAGCTTTCCATTCAAGTTGAAATGTCAGTTATAAGTCAAAATCCAAAGTTCAATGAAAAAAAAAATTCCAGCCTATCACATAGGCTAGAGTTCTTAGCTGCAAAGATAGAATCTACTCTAACTAGTTTAGGCAGAAAGGAAATTGATTAACCAATATTAGACAGCCCACGGATCTCTGGAGACCCATAAACTGAATACTCTGCACAGGCCAGAAACAGGGGTGCAAACATATTGCGGATGCCATTCTGGCCACGCCAGCATTGCCACTCCTCTGGAAAGGATGTCAACATCTCAATATCCCTGCTTTCCAACTGAAAGCGGCAAGCTATTGCTATCTCCCTTCAGACAGTTCGCACTTCCAGAAGTCTCTACGTAAGAGAACACTGAGCTGGATAGATTCTAGCTGCTTGATGTGGCCACTCTGTTGTTTGCTGGTTTCTGCTATTCAGAACATTTAGCACAGAAAAAATTTCTGTCTTTTGCATTTTCCCTTACTAAACAATTCAGTAGACTGTAAACCTTTCAGGGAAGAGATCACTAAGTTACTTTTATGAAATCAAAGGCAATTACTCATTAGTTACCTACCACATTCATCATCAAACATTTATTGATTGCCTACTATGAATCTGGCTAAGCTGCTGAGGAAAGAGCATACAGTTGAGAACATGATAGAATAAAAATATTTTCTCACAAATTATATCCTAGTCATTGTAGAACAACAAGCATGTTAAGAAATGACAGAGAGAGAGAGAGAGAGAGAGAGAGAGAGAGAGAGAGAGAGAGAAGAGGAGCAAGGCTATCTTAGGTCACAAGGGGCTGACATTAGAAGAGAAGCTCAGAGGATCCAGGCATTTGGAGAGTTAGAGGAAGGAGAACCATGGAAGAAGGAATAGCATGCTAGGGGAATCAAACCCGCCCACTGCTTCTGAGGCTAAAACATTTGGGAAAAAAGTGAAATTATTCCATCTTATTTCATGCAGGTTGAGAAGCCACTGAAGGCTGTGAATGGCCAGAAGTGACATTATGTGAGCCACATTTCAAAGGATCACCCTGGGTAGGGAGTGGAGAACAAGTTATAGGAGAGAGAAACAGAAACAGGAAGCAAGTCATCCGGATGAGAGAAGATAACAGTTTACGTGGATGAAAGAATGAGAGACAATCACATTTGGGATATGCCTCAGTGGAATATGCCATATCAATTAAGACTTATTGGCTATGGGAGCAAACAAGAGGAAAAGAATCAAGAATAACACCCAGATCTTTGGCCTTAAGCAATATTGAATAATGCTGACAGTTACTGAGATGAAGAATATGGTAAGAGGAAGAGGCAGGCTCCACAATGGCCATGTGGAAGTGTTGGTGTCTATGGGCCTGAACAAGGTAAGGAGACAGTAGAAATTACAAATAGTCTTGCGGGCCCGGCGTGATAGCATAATGGTTAAGGTCCTTGCCTTAAACGCACCAGGATCCCATATGGGTGCCGGTTCTAGTCCTGGTGGCCCCGCTTCCCATTCAGCTCTCTGCTTGGAGCCTGAGAAAGCAGTCAAGGATGGCCCAAAGCCTTGGGACCCTGCACTCGCATGGGAGACCCAGAAGGAAGTTCCTGGCTCCTGGCTTCAGATCAGTGCAGCACCGGCCACTGTGGCCACTTGGGAGTGAATCATCGGATGGAAGATCTTCCTCTATGTCTCTCCTCTCTGTACATCTGCCTTTCCAATAAAATAAATAGATTTTCAAAAAAAAAAGTAGTCTTGCAAAAGTTCATGGTAAATATGAAAGCTCTTTTAATTCCAATCCATAAACTTTCTGGAGTTCTCCTCTAACGAGTCTTCAATTTAGAATAGCAGTCCAGCCTTGTTTTATGACTTCATTATCAGTTCTTACAGCATGTCTCCAGGGAAGTATGGAATTATGACTAACTATGTTCCCTAGGTCTACCCCTGGGAACATTGTCTTCTAAATGTTCTTTATGTGACTGATAACGCCTCAATGATGTTTCATGTATCAAGAGCAGTGGGCATTCTGTACCAGCTTCTCAAGATTGTTTAAAAATGTCATTATTTACCTGCTTTTGATGTCTGAAGCCCAGTTTCATTCAATAAAACCTCACAGACACTGGTATTTGAGTGGGCTTTCCCAGGCAAAGATATTCCACAGGTGTCCCTGTGGCTTGTTGTTAATTGGTCTTTTAAAAAATAAAAAGATATCTGAGACAGTTACATAGAAAAAGGAAGAGACAATAAGACAAAGATCTTTCATCTTCTAGCTCACTCCACAAATGGCCACAGCAGCCAAGGCCAGGCCAGACAAGTCAGGAGCCAGTAGCTACTTCTCAGTCTCCAACTTGTGACAGGGATCAAAGCACTTGGACCATCTTCTGCTGCTTCCCCAGGGTACATTAGGAGGGAGCTAGATCAGAAGTGGCACACAGCTAGGACCGATCCCTATGCTCATATGGGACGTTGGTGTTACAGATAGAAGCTTTATGCCACAACACCAGCCTCATTCTTATGAATTTTCCCAGCAAATTGCCTGATTTGGGTGGTTATAGGACTCCCCAAAACACAATCTTAACTCTCAAAAAGCTTAAATTTTAGCTGTAGACAGAAACATACATGAAAGCAACAATGGCTCAAGCAGAGCAACAGGACAATCAGAACAAGGACAGGGACTAAGTTTTTGTTCATCTTTATATCCTCCAAAGAGGGCTGGGTAATGGTGTCATTCTTGATAAAGATTTGCTGAACTTAGCTGAAGAGCTGGAGCCTGCTGAAGGGGTTAAGGGTTTTTAATAAGGTAGGAGGAGTAGGCAGACATGCCAACTGGAGAAGCAACTTGATGTAGGCCTAAAAGCAAAAACAGGCAGGATTGGTTGTAGAAAGCTGTCCTCTTCGTCTCCCTGCTCCACAAACACTGGCTCATTTGTCCAACAGTAGGTACTTAATAAAGTTTGTCACCTGTCTGGTATCCTTTTTCAAGGTTTTTTTTTAATCTCTGCCCTGTATTTCTGGGCAGTGCTAAGACAGGTGGATGATGGGACAGCATGCTTCTCCAGCTCCCACCCAAGTCATTTGTAATAGAGTAGATGGAGGCGTAGACGTCCAGTTCCAAATCTCACTGTGTCATGAATGGTTAGTTTGGCTGCCCTCCCTGTGAATCAGTGGTTAAAATTCCAGATGAGATCACAGTAAGTCTGTTAATACTGAATTCCATATGTTAGTTCCAAAGTAAGAACTCTGAGAACCTATGCGCCTCTATTATTACAATCTTCTGACAGTCCCAGGGAGGCTTTTAAACAAATTAGATGAGTAACTACTTCATCAAAACAGATTCAAGTGAAGGGAGAATAGATACAGGGGAAAAGAGTAAACGGTCCAGGAAACGGGTCTGTATGAACCCACATGGGAACAGAAGGTTTAGCACTTCAACCTCTGATATCCTCCAGGGCAACCATTGTCCCCTCCTCCCCTGGCAGACGAGTTAGAGATCTGTCCAAGATTACACAGCAGTCCACAGCTGACTCAGGGCCAGAGCCCAGTTTTGCTGATTCCCATTCCAGTGCTCTACCACACTTTAATGCCCTACTTAGTAGTCCAACAGCCATAAGAATCATCCCCAAAGAAGATAGATGCAGTCAATTTCCCAGTTAGCCACCATCCCTTGATGAAGCATGTTAAGGACCAGAACAGGGTGGCAAACAGCTGAGCCAAGGAGCTACAGTCACCAGGGCTAAGTGAGGCATGCTTCTGACAGCTTTACAGGCATGCAGCCTCACTGCTTCTCCACTTGGAGCCAAGTCAGTCATACTCTGTGTCATGGGGTTGGGGGGAGGGGGGTCGGAGAGAAGAGTTGAAGAAAGCAGACCTTCCTGCAGGCAGAGGAGCATGGCCAGACTATTAATGAGCAAGCAAAAGGAGGGAGGTAATTGCAGATGCACATGACAACAGCAGAACGCTGTGGCCCAGGCAGCATTGCCTCTCTCCCAGAGCCTGCCAGTTCACAGCAACTGGTCAGAAAGCTCCTGGCTATGTGAACAGGAGAGGCTGTTGAGAGCAGAATCTTTGTACCAGCCTCTGTGCCCTGCCCAGGCTTCTGACTCATAGGCAGTGATGAATGGGCTGGGCTAGTTCATCAGCCCAGCGAACACAAATCCAGGCAACAACTGGCAATGACTTTCCCGAGAGCTGAAGTCACTTCTTGGTGGGACCCCTAACCTTGAACTGCACTCCCCCACAATGCTCCAACAGTTTGGAACCATGTGAGGAAAAAAGCCTACTGTGGGCCTCTGATAAAGTCTGAAATGTGACCCCTCTGTGGGTAGCAAATCAGGGAATGAATGAATTCAGCATTCAAGGCACATTCTTACACAATGCCTGATTCACTCTCACAAAACCAGGGCTTCAAATCCTCACAGTAAAAAAAAAAAAGCGCTATATTGTCATTACAGGAAATGCTCATAATTCTGCTTTAGGTGGGTTATGGCAGAGTTTGCAATAACTGGATTTATATAGATAAGGGAATCTTATCCTTTAAACATCAAAATTTGAAAACAGTACATCAGTGACATGTGAAATTTTGCTATTTTATGTGCTTCCCAGAATCCATAGCCCACTCGAGCCCTTTTCCCGCTAGCTCAGGGTAATCACAATCATGTCCTTTATTAAGTTATGTTGTTTTGCTTTTGTATCTCTTCCCAGGCCTTCAGTGGGCACTACCATGTCGGTTTGGGCTTTTTTCTTCTATCCCAGGCTTTCATATCTCTTCCTGCTGCTTCTAATCTGGAGAGCTAGGGAACCAGATTACAAAGCTCTTTAGAGGTACAAACAGGGTACCAGCAAAGTCATTAAGTTTGTAGCTTTTGGCCTATCTTTGTTTGAGGGAGGTGGTGCCTGCTTCTTCCTTTCAGATTTGGGGCAGATTTTAAAGAACAGAAGGTTCCAGAAGCCAGGCCTGGGAACAAATGTTGTGCTACCAAATATCTTCCTAGGCTCACACTATGCTTTGAGCCCCCACGGTCCCATCCATGTCCCTGGTTCAGTTTCAAATGTTAGAAAGTTGAGAACAATTAAAAACAAACATGAGGCCATCCCAGATTCTTCTTCCAGAAAATAAATGTAAGTGATGACAAAGCAGGGTCAGCACTGACTCAGGTAATTTGTCCTGTCCTCTGACAAAGGGGAATGTCTGCACTGCTCTCAGAAAAATTACACATGTTGAAAAAACAGAAACTTGAATTCTTGTTTAGGTAAATCATGAAGGAAACCTAATGGTTTTTTAAAAAGTACTCATCATAAGTAAGGTGAATTTTGAAATCCATAGACTATAGATACTTGAGATCTCTGAGGTTTTCATTAAAATTCTCGTGAGAGGACACACACAATAGCATCTGCTTGGTATGCCAACATCCCATGTGGGTGCCAGTTCAAGTCCCAGCTGCTTCCAATCCAGCTCCCTGCTAATGGCCTGGAAAAGTAACAGAGGATGGTTCAAGTCCTTGGGCCTCTGCACCCATGTAGGAGACCCAGAAGAAGCTCCTGACCTCCAACTTTGGACCAGTCAAGCTCTGGTCACCATAGTCATTTGGGGAGTAAACCAGTATACAGAAGATCTCTGTCTCTCCCTCTCTCCATCTCTGTAACTGACTTTCAAGTAACTTTAAAAAAATTGTACAGTAACACATGAAACGTACAAAGTCACTGCAGTAACCATCAAGTGTTTCTTATTTCTACAATCTAGAAACCACTTTCATAAGGAGCTGCCTCGTATGATTAGCTACAAAGATGGCTACTCACTCTCCATCCCATGTTGAACCATCACTCGCCAAGAAGCACCACATTGGGGTGGTAGCAGGGTGTGAGAAACTTGACCGTGGGGGCATTGTAAGGGTAGCCACTTGTATTGTGTGTACCATTCTTGCCAGCTAGACACTCACCATAACCACATCCTCTGTTGGGAAGGATTATTATAGGATTCCACTAAGAGAGCTGAGTCAATCCCAAAGACACATCTATACACAAGGTACAAGGAGGGGGTGATGCTTAGACACCAGGATCCTTCCCTTCTGGCCTCTCCCAGACCATTTGCTCCCACACACAAGGCACATAGTCTCCTTCAACCAGTCCCAGGGTCATTTCTAGCCCAGGAAGGAAGTAGTGATGCAGAATTCATGGGTGACCATCACATGCATTATTGTGGTCTGAACATCAAACAACACCAGCATGATGTCAGAATAGAAAAGTTACCATTTCTGAATCTCAACTTGTCCATCCTTTGAACAAGAAGAGAAAAACTTCTCCTTACTTAGTTTCCAGGCATTGGCGGATGCAAGCACCACAATGGATTATGCGAGTTTTCAAGGTCAGTTCCCTGGAACTCTTTGTTAAGAGCACACATGTCTGAGAGGTTCTGACTGGGTCAGAGTTTGATATCTTCCAGCATGTAGAAATCTTACACAGCAGATCCAAGCAAAGATATGGAAAAGAGCAGAAAGCATAGGACTTAATATTGGGAAAGGGTTGCAACTTAGCAAGAAAATGACGATAGCTGAGACATGAAATAGAAAGAGGAAAATATGAACATGTGAAATTGAAGAACAGAAATTGTGTTAATGGGAAAGAAAATAAAATCTGAACATGACTGACTGTCAAGCAATGGCTTCTCAAATTATTAAGGAACATTTTCAAAGAGATCCAATCTGAAACATTGGAGAACCAATAAAAAACACATAATAAGGACCATCATACTTATATACATGAAACAAATTTAAATGGTAAGCGACAGCAGAACTATGTGCTGCACCTGGATCTTAAACATCTTTTATCCATAATGAGTTTGGCTGTGATTCTATAAGGGGATATGATTCATATCCAAGAACTACTATTTGGGTGAGTGTCTTCCAGATTGAAGATAACAAGGCCCACACAGAGTACAGCCATGAAGCGAAAAGGAAATAAAAAGTGAACTCATCACCATGGTATAATTGCAGACATAGCCCTTTACCCTCTTATATTTCTCATAGCCCTTTACCCTCTTACATTTCTGTCCTTTCTTACATTTTTTTTGCCCTTCATTACCTGAGCAGTTACCCACAAGAAAACTTAAGTCTGCCTTAAGTGGCTTAAGTGTCCTGCCTTCTGCAGGACAGGTGTATGTGTCAGACACAAGGAAGCTGAGCAAGTAGTTCTGATGGATTTCTGATCCTTGGACTGATTACACTAATTCTAGCTCTGACTTTTTAAAAAATATTTGCTTACTTATTCAAAAGACAGAGTACCAGAGAGATAGGGACACATACATGCAGAGAGAGAGAAAGAGAGACAGAGAGAGAGAGAGAGAGAGAGAGAGAGAGAGAGAGAGAGAGAGAGAGAATTATTTCCCATCTGCTGGTTCACTTCCCAAATGGCCCCAATAGAAGGGGCTGGGCCAGGTGAAAGCCAACAGCCAGGAGATCCATCTGAGTCTCACATGTGGGTGGCAGTGTCTAAGCACTTAGGCCATCTGCCTTCCCAGACACATCAGCAAGAAGCTGGATTAGAAGCAAAGTAGCCTTCTCATAAAACAGGTGTTTTGGGTATATTCCTAGGAGTGCTATTGCTGGAACATACGGTATGTCGATTTTGAATTGTTTGAATATTCTCCATACTGATTTCCATGTATATTATGTTATATGTTGTGTATAAACTAAGACTGAATTGACAATGAGGTGATCACAGAAGACGGTTAAGAAATTGCAATTGTTTTTAACATACTGGTTACTCAATACTATAACTATTAGTTACACAACGAAGTTAATTGTTGCTGGGGGTATGTTGGAGCCTTTAATTGATCGTGTTGATAATCTGATGGTTCTGCCCTCGGACCGGACAGGGTCTCCCCAGGAAGCTGAGGAACTAGATTGGACTATAAGATGTTGGACTCTATGTTTAGTTTATGCTTGCAAAGAGGGAATCTCAACAGTGCTTGATCAGTGGATATGCAACAAGGTGGAATATTCCACATGGGGGGAGGGTGGGAGGAGGGGTGGGGTGATCCCCAGTTCCAATGAAACTGTATCACATAATACAATGTAATCAATGAATAAAAAAATATATATATATATAAAAAGAAGCAAAGTAGCCAAGAATGAAAGTTATTGGAGTCCTTATACCACAAGCAGCAGCTTAACCAGGTTTACCACACTGCTGATCCCTTTGTAAATAATTTTTAAAATGTTTTTACTGATTATTTGAACTACAGGTTAAGACAGAGAGATAGAGAGAGAGAAAAGTATCTTCTATCTGCTGACTCACTCCCCAGATGGCCACAGTGGGCCAGGATGAAGTCAGGAACCTGGAATTCTACCCAGAGAGCCCATAGGAGTGTCAGGCATTGACTTGGACCATTTTTTACTGTCTTCCCAGGTACACTAGCAGGGTATTGGATTGGAAGTGGAGCAGCCAGGACTCAACGCAGCATCCATATGAGGATACAGGTAGCTGTCTAACCCTCTGAGCCACAACTTCACCCCCAGTCACAACTTTTTTTTTTTTTTTAATGAAAAACACTAAAGATAGTAAGAGTAAATTACGGTCCTTATCTCTGAGAGTCAGAGGGGAAATGAAGACAATAGAAAGTTGTTTGGATGGCTGAGCAACCAGTCACCAAATAGGCCAAGATTCTGTGCATACAGCTATATACACACACCCTTGCCAACACATACACACATACACTCTCCAGTGCACATGGTCCAGTTTAACACCAAGCATCAGGTCACCAGCAGCCAACTCCTTTCACTTAAGTTCCTTCTAGAAATTTGGTCTTCACTTCTGGTGAGGAATTTTAGCTCTACTGGTTTTCCTTCTCCAAGGAAAAAGTCCACAACAATTATCCCATTCTCAGTGATCCTCAAGCGTGCTGTGGAATTCAGCCTACCTAACTTTATCAGAGGATTTACTGCAAATTCATTTATGAGGAAACAGCCCTGAGATCCTGGACCACTACAAACAGAGACACAGCCTGCCTTGACCCAGTGATGTCAACCTCATAAAGGGCAGCTATCACAGGTTCTTATCAAGAACTGCCTTGGCTCTTGTCAGACCTAGCATTGATGCTAGAGTGAGGAAGCTATGTGTGGTGCCTGAGGGTGATTCTAATGTTCTGAGTATGATTCTTGGAACAGAAGCCGAGAGAAGAATGTGTGTTTCCTTGTGAGCAATGAGAGAAGAAAAGGGACTATCATGGCAGGTGACGATTGCCCATCCTGTCCCCTCTCCCTTAAGTAAAATAACCGCTGTCAGACTGAAGAAATGATCTGTCCTTCATGGTCCTGTCTCTTACGGAATTAAAATATTACTGTTGCTTATACAGTCCCTATGAGTGGGATGGGAAGTTAGTCATGCAGTATTACCCAGGGAAAGTAACAGACTGTGCATACACAGCCACCAAATCAGTCAGGTGTGTCCCCGTGGGTCGCAGTCTCTCTTGCAGTTAGACTGGGACCACAGTTACTTTCTGCTACCAAAACAGGTGTAAAAGTGATGTGTGTCATCTCTGGGATGAGGCATGTAACACACATTGGTTTCCAGTGTTTTCTCTTTGCCATAATATCCTTGGAGGTCATATGTTCCAGATGGCCCTGCCACAAGAAGGCCAACCAGTATGCATCAAGTTTTATATAGGCAACAAATAACCCTTGGTCATTTGTTTGCTACTACATCAAAATCTAGCCAATTAAGAACAACACGGGGGGCCCAGTGGCGTGGCCTAGCGGCTAAAATCCTCGCTTTGAACGCCCCGGGATCCCATATGGGCGCCGGTTCTAAGCCCGGCAGCTCCACTTCCCATCCAGCTCCCTGCTTGTGGCCTGGGAAAGCAGTTGAGGATGGCCCAAAGCTTTGAGACCCTGCACCCGCTTGGGACACCTGGAAGAGGTTCCTGGTTCCCAGCTTCGGATCGGCCTGAACCAGCCGTTGCGGCTCACTTGGGGAGTGTAACATCAGATGGAAGATCTTCCTCTCTGTCTCTCCTCCTCTCTGTATATCCGGCTTTCCAATAATAATAAAATCTTTAAAAAAAAAAAGAAAGAAAGAAAGAACAACACGGGAGTGAATGAATTGTTCCATGCAGGATGCCAGATACTTTGGGGCAAAAAAAAAAAAAAAAAAAAAAAAAAAAAAAGATTAGTCACACCATAATATATAGTTTCTTTCGAAGCTGCAAGTTTTACCAGGATGATGAGATTTCAGTTTTCCTGAGACTATTCAATAAAACATTGGCCAGGGCGGGGTCACAGGTGGAAGAGGGATGGTTCATTCTGAACTAGTCACATTTAAGAAGTTCAAGTGCAAATGCCACCTTTCTCCAGGACACACAATCTCCCAAATATCTTAGGTTTTTTTCCAAATATCCATTCAACAGCTCACAAGCTTTCTTCCTAGGTACTCAACATCTCCTTCTGTTATTTTTCATTTCACTGGCAGCACTAGACACAAATGTTGGCTTATGGTGTCCCTGAAAGAACTTTGTAAACTCTGTGGAAAATGAAATCAAATGTAAGTTTATTATGGTGCAGAAAATTTAGAAATCTAAGCAAATAGGCCAGCACCATGGCATCGCAAGCTAAGCTCTGTCTGCAGTGCCAGCACCCCATATGGGCATCAGGTCAAGTCCCAGCTGCTCCACTTCCCATGTAGCTCCTTTCTTATAGCCTGGGAGGGCAGCAGAGAGTAGCTAAAGTTCTTGGACCCTGTACCCATGTGAGAGACCCAGAAGAAGCACAAGGTTACTGCCTTCAGATTGGTTCAGCTTCAGCCCTTGTGGCCGTTTGGGAAGTCAATTAGCAGATGGAAGATCTCTTGCTGATCTCTCTCTCTCTCTCTCTCTCTCTCTCTCTCTCTCTCTCTCTCTCTCCCCCGCCCCCTCTCCTCCTCCTCTCTGTACATCTGCCTTTCCAATAAAAAATAAATAATAAAAAAAGAAAGAAAGCCAGCCAGCCACCCACCCCTACCTTGCTGAGCGTCTCCTTAAAGAGATGACTAGGAACCCAGCCGGACTGTCAATGAGCAAGCTTCCTGCCTCTTCACATGAAGACCATTCTTTCAAAAGGCAGACTGCATTACAAAGAAAGTTGGAGGACTTGTACATAGAAATATTCTTCTTGGGACTAGGACTTGATGGAAATGTAGGATGTTCTCAGCCCCCAGTGAGAAACAGCTGTCTGGAGGTGAGGGGCTCAGCCAAGGCCATGACCTAGGTCCTGGAGACAAGCTTGTTCCCTTTACCCCATAGCTGGGATCCAGTTGTACTGCAAGGACAGGGTCAGGGAAGTCTTTACCTCGCCGACCCAGGAGGCCTCTTCTGCATATTGCCCAGTGTTCCTGTTATACAACATGCAAAAGAAATAATCAACCTTAAAAGTCAGGCAGCCAGAGCTCTACTCACATAATAAGGCCTTTTACAGGCTGCTTATCATCTGCCAAAATCAGCTCCAGAGGAACACCAGGAACTCAAAATTCTATTGTTCTCGTTAACTACTTGGGCGAACTAGACAGGCTGCAGTGGCTTTATTGGTTTGCTAAGAGACGGAAACACAGAAGTTTTCATTTATCTACACCCTTTTTCCTTGACCTTAAACATTTAAATACAGCTCCTGTCCCAGCATCTCTCAGAGGGGCTCTTAAAAAAAAGTGTGAGGCTAGTGAACAGGCTGCTCTCTGCTTCTCTCCCGTCTCACTGGTGGGGTGTAGAAGGGAGGAATTGAAATGCCAACCCTTTTAGAAAATTCAAAAGCCTTTCAAAGTTTTCTGAAAACTCACCACGTGAGAGGGAGAAGACAGAGGGATGTGAAATGTCACCTTCTGCCTATGAGAGCCCTCTGGGTTAACCACAAAGGAAAGAAGAGCTTTGCCCAAGGAAACTATTCAAACCCATGTTTGGCGCACTTGGTAAGTCTGGCGCAGACAGAATGTCTTCTCTGGGTTTCAAAATACAGGAGGGGGCCACTTGCTCAGCGGACTTTTTTTTAATATTTATTTATTTTTATTGGAAAGTTAGATATACAAAAAGAGAGACAAAGAAGATCTCCCATCTGCTGGTTCCCTCCCCAAGTGGCCCCAAAGGCCAGAGCTGCACCAATCCGAAGCCAGGAGCTTCTTCTGGGTCTCCCACACGGGTGCAGGGCCCCAAGGCTTTGGGCTGTCCTCGACTACTTTCTCAGACCACAAGCAGGAAGCTGGGTGGAAAGTGAGGTTCCTGGGACACGAACCAGTGCCCATGCGGGATCCCAGTGCGTTCAAGGCGAGGACTTTACCCACTAGGCTACCACACTGGGCCCTCAGTGGAATTCTTAAGGGAAATAGATGGGAGAAGTGTTATAGAGCTCACCCTGGATGAACCATCAGGGAGATTGCTGTATTTATTTGCTACCTTGATCCCAGGTCTACCAGCAGATGCAAAAGCTTAGGATCACCCTGCTACAGAACACCTTACCACTCTGCCCTTTCTCCTCAATGTTCCCTCCTAGAAAATCGGCCCCTTCCTCTACCAAGCTCAATGACATACCAGCCTTCTCATAGTCAGCTCCTTCACTAGCTTAGGGTTTTCTGAGATCAAACTTGCCATCACCTCCACATCCCTGCTGCATAGCACAGTCCCTGGAACTCTGTGTGTGCATTGCAGTATCTAATTATTGGTAAGGATAATACTTAACATTTTACTTAGTATTTTAATGTTCAATAACTCTGGGTTTAACTTCCAATATTTTTCTCATTTCCCTGGGAAGGGAGTTGAAGCACTGAGGAGTTAAACATCAGACCTACTTGTGTCTAGATATAATTGTCAAAGCGATGACGTGGACTAGATCGTCACACTCTAGAACCTTCGTTTTTAACCACCATTCAAGCAGGACATAGGAATGAATCATCTGACAACTGGGCTACACAGATATGAAAGTATTCAACATGGACATAAATTGGTTTCATTTCTCAACTTAGCTTAAGTACACAGAAAGCACCTCATGCTCCGTAGCCAGTCCCAGTGTTAAGTACCACATGCATAGAATAAAAAATATGGTCCTATTCAAAAAGAGAGGTGGATAATAAAAGCTTTGCTGAGCACGTACTCTGTGCGGGACACTGTCCTAAGTACTCCACGTGTGTGAATTCCCATCATCTTTACAAATCCCCTATGAGGACAGAAGCGGTCTTATTATGAAATGGAGTTAAGAAGGACACAAAAGCATGACACAGGGAGGCTAAGCTGTTTACCCGAACCACCATGCACACACCAGGAGCCTGCTCCTGAGCTCATGCGCTTATGTGCTCCACTCCCCTGCTGCTTCAGTTTGCAATCACACATGCCTAACGAAATGTGCTTTGTGCTGGAAAAGACAAAAATAAAACTTGTTCTAGAAATGCAAGCCAGAGATTATTTTGCCTCAGAGAGGATATAAATTAATATAATATATAATATATAAATATATATCAAATAAACAAAATATATATCAAATATGTATTATATATCAAATATAAAATTATGTATCAAATACAAATATATAAAATATAAAATTTGAACCCTGGAGACATGATCATAGAAAAAAATTCACACAAAGATACTGCAGGAAGATCAGCAAAACATGTAAGTATCTTTCAAAGCCATCTCTGCTAAAGCAAGCTGCAAAGCCAGAGCAGCGTCACACTGTCTTTGGCTACGGAGCCCCTAATCCCATGAAACGGAGACATGAATACAACTGTGGCCCGAATTCTTGGGTCAATTTTCCCACTTGGTTCAAACTCTGAGATTCAGTCAGCCTCACCATATGCCTAAGAACTTCCTAAGAACTTCCTACTTCCACTCTTTCTTCTATGTTATCAGATAATATTTCTGGAAAAAAGACTCCCAGGTTCTCTTGTGGCTGAGGCCAAACCCTCCAGAGGTGGCACAGGAGGCTATCATTGCTCTCTGGCTGAGTATACAGCTGGACTTCACTATCCTGATATTTTCTACACAGGAGGATACTCTTGTTAACTGCAGAGGTTCCAAGTTCACCTTTATAAACATCACCCACAGATTTCCTTCAAACTGATTCCACTCAATGCTGCCAACATCCCCTCCTGGCAACATCAAGTTGCCCTGGGAATTACCAGCTCCTACCTCAAGAACACATGTGAATAAAAACAAGCAAGAACTCCAACTTTTTTTTTTTCAGTATTCTTGCAGCAACCTGGTGGTCATTTCTTGTATTCTAAACAATGTTTTCTTGACTCCACACCTTATGAGAGTTACTGCCTCATCCCTCTACTGCTTTTAACAGCAATTAACTTTTTTAAAAGATTTATTTATTTTTATTGGAAAGACACATTTACAGAGAGGAGAAATAAAAAGAAAGACCTTCCATCTGCTGGTTCACTACCCAAATACACGCAACGAAGCCCAACCAAAGCAAGGAGCGTCTTCTGGGTCTCTCAAGCAGGTGCAGGGTCCCAAAAGCCTTGGGACATCCACTACTGTTTTCCTAGACCACGAGCACAGAGCTGCATGGGAATGCAGCAGTCAGGACATGAACCAGTACCACTATGAGATCCCAACGCTTGCAGGTGGAGGATTATTCACTGGAGCCATCATGCCAGCCCCAACAACAAATATCTTCGGATGATTTCTCTGAGGCAGGCATTCACATCATGGCTAAGACACCAGTTTGGATGACTGTGTCCCATCTCGTAATGCTTGGGTTCAGTCCTGGTTCCAGATCTGAGCCATGCTTTCCATTAAGTACAAACCCTGGGAGGCAGCAGTTTATGGCTCAATGTTTACCTACCATCGGCACGGTGGGCGGGGGACAGCTGGCTCAGCCCAGTTCCAGCCACTACAGGGAGTTCAGGAGTGAACCATCAGATGGGTCTCTCTCTCTCTCTCTCTCTCTCTCTCTCTCTCTCTGTCTCCCCCCTCTCCCTCTCTCCCCTCTCTCCTCCCTCCCTTTCAAATTTTAAAAGAAAATAAAAATATTACACAAAAGTATTACAGTGTCTCAGGTGTGATCCTTTGACCCCTTTTCTTGTCTACTCTCACTTCCTCCGTGCTTTGATTCATGCCATACTTAAAATGCTACCTAGATGTCCATGACTCAAAAATGTTATCTTTAACCCAGACCACTCCTCTGAATACCAGTCTCATATCTCACAACTTATAATATCTCCACTTAGACATCTCGAATTTAGCATATTCAAAACTGAACTGCTCGTATACTCCCAGTCCTGCTCATCCAGTCTTTGCCACCATCATGAGTAGCAAATCCATCTTTCCAGCTTCCCAGGCCCAAAACCTTTTGTCTAACGCACGCTGCATGACACAACTGCAGGCAGCACCAGGCACACTGTCAATGCTATTGGTATTGTGCTACACGGCCGCTCTGTTTTCCTTGATTTCTCTCCCATCCCAGTTGGCTCCACCTTCAGAATACATCCAAATTCTAACAATCTTATCTTCACATCCTGACCCAAGGTTGTGTTTTTTTAATTTACAAAAGTGTATGAAAAACAAAATATAATTAAAATATAACCTTAGTTTGGTGCAAAACATTTGAAATCCATACATATGAGAGCTCTTAAAAAAAAAACTGTGGATCGGGCCCGGCGGCGTGGCCTAGCAGCTAAAGTCCTCACCTAGAATGCGCAGGGATCCCATATGGGCGCCGGTTCTAAGCCCGGCAGCTCCACTTCCCATCCAGCTCCCTGCTTGTGGCCTGGGAAAGCAGTCGAGGATGGCCCAAAGCCTTGGGACCCTGCACATGTGTGGGAGACCTGGAAGAGGTTCCTGGCTCCTGGCTTCGGATCGGCGCAGCTCTGGCTATTGTGGCCACTTGGGGAGTGAATCTGTGCACGGAAGGTCTTCCTCTCTGTCTCTTCTCCTCTCTGTATATCTGACTTTGTAATAAAAATAAATAAATCTTTAAAAAAAAAACTGTGGATCAGAAACAGCAATCTCATAATGGGGTATTATACCTGAAAAAGATTAACGCAGTGTAACAAAGAGATACCATGTTTACTGCAGCACTGTTTGTGATAATCAGAATATGGACTCAACTAAGGTATCCATCAGTGAATGGATAAAGAAAATGTGGTACAGATGCACAAAAGAATGCTATCAGCCCAAAATGTGAAATCCTGTCAGTCTGCAGCATAATGGAACTGGAAGACATCATATTGAGTGAAATAAAGGAGACACAAATACTTGCTCTCCCGCATACATGGAAGCTAATTAAAAAAAAACCTCAGTCTGAACATAGAATGTTACCAGAGGCAAAGCTTGGTAGGGTGGATCGAGGGAGTTTGGACTTAAAAAAAAGGAAGAAGAAGCAGTATTGCATGGCAGCACTCAACAATCCTGCAATGAACAAGGCTGAAAGACAGGAGCTGAAAGACTTAGAAACACAAGATTCAAGACTGATGGCGTGGACCGAGGGCCTCGACACACTCTCAGACCAGTGAGTGAGCAAGTTGTTCCCAAGCACCAGTTTTATTAGGTTTCTTCCAATATGTCATTACAAACATCCGAGGGCCTTGTAAAAAGAAAAGATCACAGAAACATAGTAGCATAATGAACAAGGTCTTGTTGTTTATCCTAACTGTTCTGGGCAGCTGCGTTGCAGGTGGTCGACCTTCCTCCTATTGCCAGATTACCATGCAATTGACCTTCCTCCTATCTCCAGATTAGCACTCAGTCAACAACAAAAGGCTTCCTTGACATCCCGGCCAAAACACAGTTCTTCCAGTATGTTTATCACAAGCTTTCTCCGGCGGTGGGCCATTCAGAGCCTGTGAGTTCCCATCCTTCCGATAAGGTTGCCAAGGGTAGCCCTGAGAGCAAAGAGTGTCTACCCTTGACAAGACAAGAAGAGGCCTCACACCAGCAGCTCCCCACTTGGCTAAGCATGCTGAACTGCAAAGAATTACCAAGAGGCCACCACTGTGGTGTAGGTGAAACACTAAGACACTGGTGTCCCATATGGGCACCGGTCCATGACCCAACTGCTCCACTTCTGATTCAACTCCTGGCTAATGTGCCTTAGAAAAGCAGTGAGAGATGGCTCAAATGTTTGGGTTCCTGTCATCTGCATGAGAGGTCCGGATGAAGTTCCTGGCTCTTGGTCTGCGGTCATCTGGGGAATAAGCCAGCAGATGGAATATCTATCTTTTCCCTCTTTCTCTTTCTGTCTCTCTGTAATTCTTTCAGATAAATAAATTAATCTTTAAAAAAAAATAGAGGAAGCTGGGTTGGTTTACTAATCATGACAAATATTTATTAATATGAAATGTTAATGATAGTGGAATCCGGGGGTGGGATATATGGGAACTCTAGTACTTCACAACTTTTCTTTTGTAAAAAAACTTTTGAAAGAAAGTTTGATTTTAGAAAATACATATTCTATAACTGTGCAATAGAAACTATCATATCAAGATGTGAAGATACAAATTAGTATGCGGCTCTACTTCCAAATCAAAGATGGACTCCCAATGAAACTGTTGAATATATCTTGACAATAGAATGCTGGACTGTCTGCCATGTCCATACCTACAATATCAGGATACACTTAAACAGCAGAATGATGGAATTATGGTTGTTTATGAAAGATTATACAATTGCAATAACATAAGGGAAATCAGTCGGGGAGGGGGGAGAAGAGACTTGGGGAAGAGGGAAGGGAAATCCCAGAGCCTATGGAACTGTATCATAAAATAATAAAATCAATTTAAAAATATATATTAAAAATATATATATATATTAAGAAAGGGCCCAGTGCGTTGGC
Organism: Ochotona princeps; assembly: GCF_030435755.1. Lineage (NCBI taxonomy): Eukaryota > Metazoa > Chordata > Mammalia > Lagomorpha > Ochotonidae > Ochotona > Ochotona princeps. The sequence goes on along the minus strand of NC_080865.1, from coordinate 80,435,637 downwards.
CTAGTGACTAAAGTCCTCACCTTGAATGCACAGGGATCCCATATGGGCACCGGTTCTAATCCTGGCAGCCCCACTTCCCATCCAGCTCCCTGTTTGTGGCCTGGGAAAGCAGTCGAGGACAACCCAAAGCTTTGGGACCCTGCACCCATGTGGGAGACCTGGAGGAGGTTCCTGGCTCCTGGCTTCAGATTGGCTCAGCACCGGCCGTTGTGCTCACTTGGGGAATGAATCATCGGACAGAAGATCTTCCTCTCTGTCTTTCCTCCTCTCTGTATATCTGACTTTACAATAAAAATAAATAAATCTTTAAAAATTACATATTAAGAAATTATGTAGATTTCAAATTTTTACACTAAAACTTACAGTTTAATTCTATTTTCTATAAACTTTTGGAATACACTTGTACTGTCCACAAAACAATACAAGCAATATGAAAGTCAGATCACAACGCTTCTCTACTCAAAATTCCCAACATTTGCCATCTCACACAGAATGAAAGCCAAAGCTCTTACAGTGGCTAACAAGGTCTTTCCAGGGTTTTTTCTTCTTTTGCATTTATCATTGTCTAACAGATTATGAATTTTATTTATTTTTTAATTTCATTTATTATCTATTGTTTATATACAGGTTTGTTTCATGAGGCCGGGGATTTGACCTATTTTTTAAAAGATTAATTTTTATTGAAAAAGGCAGATTTACAAAGAGGAGAGAAGGATCCTCCATTTGCTGGCTCACCCCAGGTGGCTGCCATGGCCAGTGCTGAGCTGATCCGAAGCCAGGAGCCAAGAGCCTCCTCTAGGTCTCCCTCACAGGTGCAGGGTCCCGAGGCTTTGGGCTGTCTTCGACTGGTTTCCCAGGCCACAAGCAGGGAGCTGGATGGGAAGTGGAGCAGCCGGGACAGGAACTGGTGCCAAATGGGATTCTGGCGCATGCTAGGTGACAACTTTATCACTAGGTTACCGTTCCAGGTCTAGATTTGACCTATTTTATTCACAGATGATGCCCCAGCATCACAGTATCAAACACATACTTTATATGTGCTGTGAACATGTGAGCAGAATGATTGTAGTTGATTGGGAAAGGAGGAAATCTTGATACATGGGCTAGAATCATACCAAAACTCACTATGATGAGGTAAATGGATTTGAGTACACAGCTAGTGCCAGCCTTGGATCAAGTCAAGTTCCAGGAGAGGTTTACTTCCTACTTCCTACTGTTTGTTTTTCCACTGCTTTGACATTTTTTTCGGAGGAAATCTTTCCCTTGCCTCCTGAAGAAAAATTGATTTACATGTGGTAAAGTGCGCCCCCTAGTGGGAACAACTCCATCAAAGCAGTGGAAGAGAATAGGCAGGGGCTCCAATTTGCCAGGATCACTGAAAGCTAAGGAAGGAAATCCAATACTTCACTGGAAAAGTCCCAAAGAGAAATGGGCAAAGTAAATATCCTATTCAAAATTCTCAAGGAATGTTAACTTGCTGTATTCTTGAACCTCTTTTGTATCTGACAGCGGGAGAAAATAATCTGTTTAACATTGAACATATGCACCTACCCTCATGGAATTCTCAAAATCTGGTAGAGAATGTAAGTGTTGAACCAAAATAACTACAAAGCAATCAGAGACATTCTGGAAATATATTAATACACTATTATATTTTATCAATTTTAGCATCCATTGACAATTTTTGCTTTAATCCATTGCTACAGTGGTAACTGCCAAATGGCATGTTTTTATTTCCATTATTCATTCTACATTAACTGGAATTCTACTATAAGCTGTTGCCTTCTTTCTCACTTCTTCTGTTATTTTTTTTATATTAGTACAGACTCATGAATTCTTCTCTCTGGGGCTTACGGGGCACTACTATTTGTTTTGTTGCCACAAGTCATCATTGTGAGCCCCTTCAAGTTCATTCCTGCATCCTTTTCAGATGCTCCATCACTCCACATACATTTCCTTACCCCTGCCAGAGGACATTACAAACTTGGCTTACACCTTCCCTAACCAAGCTCAGAAAATCAGCTGTTTCTTGAAACAGCCCAGACACCTACATCAGAGGAATGGCATTTACCATACAACACCCAAGTGCTAGGGGTGCTCCTTGGTATCAGGGTGTCCTTGTTCCTGGGCCTTCTCAGCAAGACAGAGCTGAGAAATATATCACTACATATGCCAACATCTAGATCTGCTGTTACATCGATCTCTGTGTGATCATGGAGTGGTGTGTGTGTGTGTGTGTGTGTGTGTGTGTATAACAATGTGTTCATACTGATAGCCCTCATCACCAGCAGGTTCACTGTAGTCTTCTTTCCTTATTTGTAATCCTTTCCCTGACAGAGTAAAATCCAGCCTTCTTTATTCGCAATACATTTACTTATTTGCTCACAGTTCTAAACACACATTTAGAACTGTGAGCCCACATCCCTACAGAAAACAACACTGCAGTGCTCATGAAGTTATGTTTGTCTTTAGCTTTTAAGCAGTGATTCTAAAGCTTGGTTCCTTGATGAGCAGGTTAGCATCACTTGGGAATTTGTTACAAAGTATAGACATGTGACCTCGCCTTAAACCTGCCAGTCAAGACTTTATGGGAGTGGGGCCTGGCAATCTGAGTTCTTTCAAGCCCTCTAGGTGACTCTGATGCACACTGAAATTCAAAATTCAAGAGCAACTATCTCGGTTGCTCTTATCTTAGTCAATGTGTTGCCTTCCAAATGCACTTATTATGCCAGTCAAGAATATCATAACAGAACACCACACATGCTAACTTAAATAATGGAAATGTATTTCTCACAGTTCAAACTTCAGAGTCAAGGTTGGTAGGGTTGGCTGCCGGGAAGGACTTCTCCTTGACCTGTGGATGACCAACTTCCTGTCATGTCCTCGCCTGGCCTTTTCTGTGTACACGTATTCCTGGCATTTTATTCCCCATACAGACACCAGTCCCATCGGAATATGACCTAATGACCTCATTCAATGGTAACCACCTGCCTTAAAGGTCCTATCTCCAAATACTGGAGTTAGAACTTCAACGTGAGAACCAAAGGCAGGGAAATTCTAGCTTAGTTATTTTCTCCTAGTACTCCTTTTGGCAGTATTTCATTTGTAATACAGTAGCATTCCTTTGTCTCTATTTAAATTCCATTGTGGGTCACCTTTTATCCACAATATTTTTTTAATCAGGTAAAATGTTAACATGGTCCTAAAAATCAGAACAATGTACAAAAATGTACACATGGAAAAGTGCCACTTCCCGTTACATCTATTCTATTCACATTACTCTGTCATCTTATTCTATTCCTATCTACTCCTGCAAATCACTTATCTCATCACTTTTTGATTCCACACAGGGATTGTTGCTTTTCTATAGGTCTTTAAGCACCATAAACATCAGGGCTCAAAACATCACAGCTGAAAAGAAAATATGAAAAGTAATCTCAGGCTCTGGCGCAATGACTCAGTGGCTAAATCCTCAGTGGTTAAATATGGGACCCTATACGGGAACCAGTTCGTGTCCCAGCAGCTCCACTTCCCTGCTTGTGACCTGGGAAACCAGTGGAGGATGGCCCAAAGTCTTGGATCCTGCACTCACATGGGAGACCCAGAAGAAGCTCCTGGTTCCTGGCTTCAGATCAGCTCAGTTCTGGCTGTTGTAGCCATTTGGGGAGTGAACCAGGAGACAGAGGATCTTTATTTGTCTCTGCTTTTCTCTGTAAATCCCCCTTGCCAATAAAAATAAATAAATCTTTTTAAAATAAAAACAATTACAGTTGAATTATTCTACGGTTCTGAATGTCAGAAATCTGAAATAGCTCTCATGGAGTTAACTCAAGGCATGAGCAACATTATATTCCTTTTGGAGACTCAATTAAGAATCCATTCCCCAGTTGCCTCTAGGTGGCTCTCACGTTCCTTGGCTTACAGTCCCTTCTTCCATCTCCCAGCTGGCAGTAGAGTATTTTCATGCCTCCCCCTGGCTATGTATGACTCTTGCATCCGTCATCCCACATCCTTTTGCTGAGTCGGGCCTTTCTGGATGCCTCTTGTAAGAACCCTTGTTAACTAGACGACCCGCATAACCCAAGATAATCTCCCCATTTCAAGACACTGAACTCAGTCACATCTACAAAGTCACTTTTATGATCAAAGCGGACATATTCAGACTCTGGGGGCTGAAACATGGCCATCTTTGGGAGTCCTTTTGCTGTACATCACACATATCTCAATTCAAATGTTTAAATTTTCTTAAAAACACAGTAACAGATCATGATACTCTCCTAGAATTTTCCATTCACTGAATCAATTCAATCTTTTTATTGTGCTAAACTCCATCATTTTCTTCTAGTCCTTGAACTTGCCAAATCCTTTCTGGCTTGAAGGCCTTTGCACTTACCATTCCCTCTGTCTACAATATTCTTTCAGGCCTGGTATAGTAGCCTAGTGGCTAAAGCCTTCGCCTTGCATCTGCCAAGATCCCATATGGGTGCTGGTTCATGTTCCAGCTGCCCCACTTCCCTTCTAACTCCCTGCTTATGGCAGTTGAGGACAGCCCAAGGCCTTAGGACCCTGCACACACCCCTCCTCCCGCCATCAGAGACCCGGATCCTAGATCCTGGCTTCGGATTGGCTCAGCTCTGACTGTTGTTGCTATTTAGGGAGTAACCCAATGGATGGAAGATATTTCTCTTTTTCTCTCCTCTCTGTAAATCTGACTTTCCAATAAAAATAAAATATTTTAAAAACCATATAGAATATTCTTTCCCTTTCTCATGATTACCTCATTCTTCTGGTCGCACTTCAAATATCACCTCTTCAATGAAGCTATCCCCAATAACCAAATGCATAACAACCATGCATGGGTTTCAAAGATTTTTTACACCCTGTTTTTAGTGTACCTTTTCGTTAAGATTTATTTTTTGTTGGAAAGTCAGATATACAGAGAGGAGGAGACACAGGAAGAAAGATTCTCCATCCAGTGCCTCATTCCCCAAGTAGCCACAATGGCTGGAGCTGAGCTGATCCAAAGCCAGGAGCCTGGAGCCTCTTCTGAGTCTCCCATGCCAGTGCAGGGACCCAAGGCTTTGGGCCATCTTTCACTGTCTTCCCAGGCCACAAGCAGAGAGCTGAATCAGAGGTGGAACAGCCAGGACACAAACCAGCACCCATATGGGATCCTGGTGCATTCAGGGCAAGGACTTTAGCCAGGCCCTAACTTACCCTTTTATTCTACTTTTTTCCATGAATGTTTTGAGGTACCCTCATATGGTCTTACTACTTACAAACAAGTGTGACTATGTCTCAAAGAAAACTTAATTTACAAAAATAGGTAACGGTACAGATGTGGCTATAAATTGTGAGATTCAGGAGGCAAGTGTGGTGGTGTAGCAACTAATCCTCCACCTGCAGCACCAACATCCCATGTGGGTTCTGCTTCATGTCCCTGCAGCTCCACTTCCTATGCAGCTCCCTGCTTGTGGCCTGGGAAAGCAGTGGAGGACGGCCCAAGCCTTGGGACCCTGCACCTGTGGGAGACCTGGAAGAAGTTCCTGGCTCCTGGCTCTTGGCTCTGGATCAGCTCAGCTCTAACCCTTACAGCCATTTGAGGAATGAATCAGAAGGTGGAAGAAGATCTTTTACTCTGTCTCTCCTTCTCTAACTCTGGCTTTCAAGTAAAATAAATAAATCTTTAAAAACCAAGTTATATAATCTGAAATAGGTAATCATATCCATGCATTCTTCCCGGAACAGTGCTTGGGGGACATTTTCAAGAATTGCCTCCCTCAGAGCCTACAAAATCCCAAGCATTGAGAAGCCTTAAAGGATAAGAAAGCTCTACTTACTAGCCAAACTGCAGGGGCAAATTCCAGCAGCACCATCAACATCCTCTGGATACTTCACAGAATGGCAAGCTGGTCCTTGGGACACCTACAGCAGGGGAGAGTGCATGTGGTCCCCAAAAACATTCTATGAAGCGTGTTTGCTCAAATCAGACTGAATGCTGTATCTTTTCATTTAGAATAGTTTCCGTTTCAGCGCAGGAGCTTTGCTCCTTGCTGTAGCTCCCAGACCTATAAAGGTTCTTGATTATATAATCATGTCTCATTAAGTATTTGTGTAATTAATTGGTCCAAAACTTGGGTGCTAGAATGATTCACTCCAGAGTTTATCGCATGCATCCATTTCCCTTAATGTCCAGTTTATAGTTAATAAAGACCAAAGAAGTGAAGCTAATCCCCAAGGTCACACAGTAAACACATCACAATTGCTTTGCAATAATCTTACTCTCTTAAAATAGGAGTTGCAAAAACCTTTTCTGTAAAGGCCAAATAATAGCATTTTATGGTTTATGAATCAAAAAGCAAAATCAGACTATTAAAATAGGTACTTCTAGTAATGAGAAAAAACAAATCTCCATATAGCTTCAAAACAGAATAACTGAATACAAGGCGGGGCTTTGTAACATGTGTCTACAAATGCAAACCTGGGATACGAGAGTACCATCCTGCCCCACTGAGCTCAAAGCTTCTGTTCCCTCCGTCAAATTGACCAAAATATGTCTCCGGGGGAAGAAAATCCATCCTAACTAACAGTTCATCCTCCATCAGTCCATGTACTGTATCATGTTGCTTATTCAAGATTTTTGCCTTTTCTTTCAAAGTTTGAGTGGAAATAATATTCCTCTTTAACTGACAGCTGCAGCTGGGTGCTGCCATATGGAAGCTATAAGACATTAAAGCCCCAGTGGTGACACAGCTCCTCAACCACGAACATTGTCTTACTTCAGCTGCTTAAGGAGCTCACCACTGCACCTGTCTGTTTGTCATTCAGACTGACAGGAGGCAGACCGCATTGCGACATACCTTTCGTAACCAACCCATTTGTTAAAACACACTGGCATTTAAAAAAAAAAAAAACTAAAAGCTGAGGGGAAACACTGTGGCTTAGTGGGTTAAGCCACTCTGTGCAGAGTCAGCATGCCATATGGGTGTCCATTGAAGGCCTGGCCATTCTCTTTCCCATCCAGTTACCTGTTGGTGCATCTGAGTGGCCAGCAGAGGATGGCCCATATGCTTGGGCCCCTATTTCTATGTGGGAGATCCAGAGGAAGCTCCCGGTTCCTGGCTTCCGCCTGACCCAACCCCAGTTGCTGCAATCATTTGAGAGTGAACCAATAGATGGAAGGCTTCTCTTACTCCCCCCCTCTGTGGGTAACTCCATCTTTCAAGTAAATAAAACGGAACCGATTTTTAAAAGGAAGTTACTGTTACAACTGCATCAGGGCTCTCCGGGTTGCCTGGTCACTTACAGCCACAGAACAGATGGCGACGAGATAAGCTCTGGCACGTCATTCTTTGAGGATGACAAGCTCTTCTCAAAAGCTAAGTCTGAGTCCATATGCAGCATTTTAGGAAGGCAAAATTCCTGAAAGGTTGTCTTCATGCACCTGAGGCTTCCCATTTAGAGAAAAAGAACCACTAGAAAGCTCTTCAGATGATTGGAACCCAGTTACTAAAGAAACAGGTGGACCAAGGGGCCCCTAACCCGCTTGATATGGAGATTGGGCATTAAAAGGACCCTATGTTCATTTTCAAGTCCCATATTCTTTAACCTCAATACCACTGTCTGAAAATGGACCTCTGAGGGATCTTATTCCTCATTATTTTCTTTCTTTATATCCTTTAAGTCATCTCATTTCCATAACATTGAAAAATACACATGATGCCTTTGGCAGGCTGGCATCACAGCTCAATAGACTAATCCTCCACCATCAAGTACTGGCATCCCATAGGGGTACTGGTTCATGTCCTGGCTGCTCCACTTCTTATTCAGCTTCCTGCTTGTGGCCTGGGAAAGCAGTAGAGGATGCCTCAAAGCCTTTAGATTCTGCACCCATGTGGGAGACCAGGAAGAAGCTCCTGGTTCCTGGCTTCCACCCAGCCCAGCTCTGGTCGTTAAAGCCTTTTGGGGAGTGAACCACTAAACAGAATATCTATCTCTCCTTCTCTCTAAATATCTGCCTTTCATATAAAATAATCTTTAAAGATACATACACGATCATTTTGGAAGAAAAACACGCTGCTATTCATTAGGAAATTGAAACTATTTTCACATTAGCACAAATTAACTCGAACTTAATTGCACCGAGGGATAAAATGATGATCACTCCACTTTTTCAGGTGCAACAGTGGTTTGTAGAATGCACTTGCAAATAGGATAAATTTTAAATATCAAAGAGGAAAAGCTTGTAGAACTATCTGACTTTTTAAAGTTACATAATAAAGAAAACCAGAGGCACATTAAGACCAATTCCAGCTAAAAGCTGCTTTGGACTAGGGCTGGGGCTGTGGCACACTATGTTAAGCTTCTACCTGTGGTGCCAGCATCCCATAAAGGGGCTGATTTGAGTCCTGGCTGCTCCAATTCCAACACAACTCTCTGCTAATGTAATGGGGAAGTCATAAGGGATAACTCAAAGCCGCAGGCACCTGCACTGACGTACGAGACCCAGAAGAAGCTTCAGGTTCTTGGCTTTGGCCTGGCTCAGCTCTGGCCAATGCAGGCATTTTGGAAGTGACCAGCAGATGAAAGATCTCTTTCTGTTCTCCCTCTCTGTCTGTTAATATGTCTTCTCAAATAAAAATAAAATTTTTGCAAGATTATTTTTGCTGGACAGTCAGATATACAGAGAGAAAGATTTTCCATCTGCTGGTTCATTCCCCAAGCAGCCATAATGGCCAGAGTTGAGCCGATCTGAAGCCAGGAGATTCTTCTGGGTCTCCCATGTGGGTGCAGGGTTCCAAGGCTTTGGGCCATCCTCTACTGCTTTCCCAGGCCACAAGCAGGGAGCTGAAAGGGAAACAGAGCAGCCAGGCCCAAATAAATCAATCTTTGAGGAAGAAAAGGAGGGCCCAGCGCGGTAACCCATTGGTTAACTTGCACGCCCTGCGATCCCATATGGGCGCTGATTCTAATCCCTACAGCCCTGCTTCTCATCCAGCTCCCTGCTTGTGGCCTGGGAAAGCAGTCGAGGATGGCCCAAAGCCTCGGGACCCTGCACATGTGTGGGAGACCTGGAAGAGGCTGCTGGCTCCTGGCTTCGGATCGGCACAGCTCTTGCTATTGTGGCCGCTTGGGGAGTGAATCTGTGCACGGAAGATCTTCCTCTCTGACTTTCCTCCTCTCTTATGTCTGACTTTCCAATGAAAATAAAATAAAATATAAAACAGAAAGGAAAGGGGTCAGTATGATGGTTCAGGTACTGGTATCCCATATGGGCGCCTGGTTCATATCCCGCCTCTTCTACTTCCCATCCAGCTCCCTGCTTGTGGCCTGGGAAAGCAGCAGAGGACAGCCCAAAGCCTTGGGACCCTGCATCCACATGGGAAGCCTGGAAGCAGCTCCTGGTTCCTGTCTTCAGATCGGCTCAGCTCTGGTCATTGTGGCTGCTTGAGAAGTAAGCCAGAGGATGGGAGATCTTTCTGTGTCTCCTCTCTGTAAATCTACTTTTCCAATAAAAATTTTAAAAAGAAGAATAAAAAAGCTTCCTCAGCCCTCCCTCCAAGAAGCTGGATTAAGTATTCCTCCTCTGACTCCGCACATGCTTGGCTGGTTCCCCCGCAGCACTTCCCATGCTCCTTGGTAACTATGCTTCCATCTCTACCAGAAAGAACTGTGTGTTTTCCATTTCAGTTCCCAATTTTTCTAACATTAAAAAGGTATTAAAATGAAGCAAAATTAGTTAAGCCAAATGCAAAAAGCACAGGATGTGGCAAATTGCCATGACAATGAGATACCAAACAGGGTTGGTGAGGATGTGGGAACCCGAGATCCTCAGATGTGGGTCACTGGAAATGCAGGTGGTGAAGTTATGATGATGACCAAATGATTCCACCGCAAGCAAGTACAAACATGTCCACACAAAAGCTTTCACACGAATGTTCACTTCGGGATTATTCACTATAACCCCAAAGCGGAAATCACTCAAGTGTCTGTCAAGTGATGAATGAAAACATCAAAATGTGGTATATCCATTCCATGGAGTATTATTCAATCAGAAAAAGGAATGAAGTACTACTGCTACAGCACGGGTGAACTCTGATAACAGAAAGAAGCCACATACTGCACACGCCCACTGTCATGAAATGTCCACAAAAATGCCACCATATGGAGACAGAAAGCAGGGAAGTGCTTATTTACGGATAAAGGGGAGAGGGAAGATCTACTAGTAACCACATTTAAGAATATTCTGGAGGATATAAAACATTCTAAAATTAGATGACCATGATACCAGTACAATTCATATGTCCACTAACTGTACACTGTGTAACGCACAAGGCTGGGGACGGGCCTTATTCTATTACATTATCTCAATTCTAAATTAACTTTTTCTTCCCAGATCAAACTGACCCTATAAAGAATGGTAAAGAATGATAAGTAATTAGCTTACCTGGAATATCAAAGTCTACTTTTTCTCGCTCCTCTCTCTCTTTTTCTTTCTAATTCCAAGATGTCTCGAAGTACACAAGACAAGGGGTATTTCTGGTGGGTGATCCCAGTGTGCACACGGGATACTCCCTGGCTTCACGTCTCTGCACACTCAGGCCCTGTTGACAACCCAACTGTTCTATGGCACATCTGTGACAATGGTGATTGAACTGGCTGGAAATCTCTATCCATGAGCAACTTGGTCAGTGCTTATTGAGCATGAATGTCCTGTCAGATCAGCGAAGACCTACAAAGCCCTCCCCAACACTCCCCCCAGCCCCGCTCCCGTGAGGTGGTCCAGGATAAGCCTAGTGAACAACGGGATGTAAGGGGACCTCTCCAAGTTGGCAGAAAGGCTGAGTTAAAGTCTCTCTTCCTTGGCACCGGTGGAAGAGGCAAACAAACAAACCAACAAACCAAACAAACCAAAAAAAAAAAAAAAAAACTGCCCGGAAGTCAAGCTGAAGTGTTTCCCCGTGGCCTCCCAGACTTCAGTCGCATACGCTGCAGGAGCCCTACCCTACAGTGCAGAAAGGAAGAGGCTAACGCCCTTGTGCTCCCTTCTGCCTCGCCTCACCCCTTAGCAGCCGTCCTCAGCTCCTGCCGCGGCCTCCCACATGGCTGCTGCGTCGCTTGCCAACCGCCCCTCACGGCTACTTCATTGTGCCGTAGCGCCCCCTGGTGACCAGAAAGCAAAGCCTGTTGCGGGCAGGAGACCAGCCGAGCCGAGCCGAGCCCAGCCGAAAGGAGCCGAGCCCAGCCCAGCCGAGGGGAGCCGAGTGGAGTCGAGCAGAGCCTTGAGCAGCCGAACAAAGTCGAGCCGCGTCCAGCCAAACGGAGCTTAGCCGAGCAGAGCCAAGCAGAGCCCAGCACAGATGAGCCGAGTTGAGCCGAACCAAGCGAGACTGGCCGGGCTAAGCCCTTTGAGAGCCGCAGACCTGAACTGAAGTGGGTAGTGGCCCAAGGTATTCACCTTTTCCCTCTTTTCTCCATGAGGAAAAAGATCCTCCATAATGACAGAATAGCCTCGACGATTCTCTTGATCCTGGATCACACAACGGAAGGCAGTGTTCTTGAAGTTTTCTTGATGTTCTCAAATCCTTGTATTTGTAGCCTTGAGAATGCTTGCTAATGACGACTTCTTCCCTAAGCCTCAGTTTCCCCCTCTATTAAAAGGGATAGGAATAATGCCACTTCACCAGGTGTTCGTGAGGCTTCAATAAAAACAGGATTTCGCAGATTGCTTGAAGCGGGCAGGCACTGGAGGCAGTCAGTCTGGTGAACGGCGATCGTGTTGGCGGCTGACTTTGCAGGCCCTTGCCTGGTCTGATGGAGTTGCTGCTAAGCCTGCGTGTTCTGTAGATGAAGGTTGTGATGAGCGTTTTCCAAACCTATCAGAGAAGACTGCGAATAAACTAGTAGGACACTCCTACCCCCGTGGGCTGAGGCACTAAGAGTCACTTTGCAGGTGAACATTCAGATTCTTGTGGCCTCCAGTAGGGCATGCAACAGCTTGGAAGAAAACATGAAGAACTGGTCGCGAAAACAGATGAACAAAGTGAAGAGTGAAAATTCACACTTTCTTGCAAGTTAAATAACTTCATAGTGAATCAGGTACAAAATGCATATTTTAATTGCTGGATAATTAAACAGTTACATTGTCATAGTCACCAGTGAGACTTTTTCTTTTAAAGATTTATTTATTTTTATTGCAAAGTCAGATATACAGAGAGGAGAGACAGAGGAAGAGCTTCCATCCGATGGTTCACTCCCCAAGTGACTGCAACAGCCGGTGCTGCGTCGATCCAAAGCCAGGAGCCAGGAGCCTCTTCCTGGTCTCCCACATGGGTGCAAGGTCCCAAAGCTTTGGGCCAACCTAGACTGCTTTCCCAGGCCACAAGCAGGGAGCTGGATGAGAAGCAGGGCTGTTGGGATTAGAACCAGCGACCATATGGGATCCCAGAATGTTCACAGAGAGGACTTTAGCCTCTAGGCCACTCCGCCAGCCCCAACTTTTTTTTTTCTTTTTGACCATGCTTTATGGATATGATGGTTTTGGCAGCAATTAGGTTATTTGTGGACCATGTTTCTCACTCAGTCGGCCAGCTGGGGACACCCCATTTACTGCCTTCCGGGCATGAAAAACAGGTGCCTGCAATCTCCTAGGTCCTACCTGCTAATAGGAATCAAACTGCCCATTAGAGGAAAAGGTTCACCTTTTTGTGATCTACAAATTTTATTTTAAATTCTTCATTGAATTCTATCTTTGTGAACAAAAAAAATCCTTAATCCTAATTGCAGTACACATAATTCATAATATGCCAAAATAAGGAAAATGATGATTTATGCTGTCTAGGACTAAAGTTTAGAATTCTAAAATAACTGAATTCCTTCAGGAGTTAAAACTTCAGCTAAATCTTGGGAACCCTCATTTAAAACATCTTGTGCATTCACCCCTAGAGCCAGAAATGTTTAGTATACAATATATCAGAAAGCACAGAATAAAGGCCTTAATAATACAGAATTTTAATATGTGAAGATATTTTAGGGAACAGTGCTTTTCAATAATAGTGAATGACTATGGAAAGCACTACAGCTGTCCATGTGGTTAAGAAAGTTCTGTAATGGAGTGCATGACAACTCTTTACACTGGACAATTTTAGTTTTGTAAACTTAAAACTATTCTGAATTATGGGGATGATGCGGTAGCACAGCAAGCTAATCCTCCCCCTGGGGTGCTGGCATTAGATATGGATGTCAGTTTGTGTCCTGGTTGCACCACTTCCCATCCAGCTCCCTGCTAGTACTGGAAAAGCAGCAGAAAATGGCCCAAGCCCCTGTACTCACATGGGAGATCCAGAAGAAGCTCCTGGTCTCTGGCTCTGGACCAATCCAACTCTGGCTGTTGTGACCACTTGGGGAGTAAATCAGTAGGTAGAAAATCTGTCTCTCTGTGTGTCTCTTTTTCTCTCTCTCTCTAATTCTGACTTCCAAGTAAAATAAGTAAATTTTTAAAAACTATTTTTAATTAAAAAGCTAAAAATTAAACTCCTCAGTTTTACAAGAATCAACATGGTACCCTCTCTATTAACAAAGCAACAATTTTATGATTTTTTTAAAAAAAGTATTTGTTAGGATTTACTAGATGCTAAAAAATATGTGAACTTCTTCTCAGGATTCAGGAAAATGAAAGAATTTGGGCGCTAAAAGATAAATATATGCCCAAGGTGAATTACTCAACAACGTATGTATCTGAAAAGGAATATTTTCTCATTGGGAACCAAAACTACACTAAGCTTAGCATCATCTACCTAAATGGTACGTTGCCAGTCCTCTGCCTTCTCCAGGGCTCTGCTGTGCAGGCAAATCGTTTTTGTACTCCAGAAATTCCTCCCCCCCCAAGGATCACCAACTCTTCAACAGAAAGCTTCCATATTTCCACTCAGCTTCTTTGAGTACTTCTACTTAGCATCCTCCCCTTGATGCTTCAGCCAATTCTGTCCTGGGAGTCGCATGGTCCTTACTCACTCCCAATCGGGTCTCTATACTCAGACTCAGCACCCTAAATCCAAGCTTCATTTTCAATACATGCCAATGTCTCCTCTCCTCCCCTGAGCACTGGCAAAGCCTTGACAGGCAGTATTCTCCCTCACTGAGGTAAACAAGACACTCAGAACCATCATCCGCAGGTGCCTTGACGCTATTCCGGGAGCCAGCATTTGGCAGTTTGGAAGGTCTCACAGAGATCCAGCTGAGCCTGGGACCTCACTACCACAGCTCAAGAATTCAACTTGGAAGATAAGTGCTTCTCTCAGGCCTCTGGAACCTTCCCTGTCTTGGGGTTCTCTGTGCACAATGGCAGAGCCTGCGGATTTCACACTGGCCAGAGCACTGAGATTTCCAAAATTGAAAGCCTAGTGTGAGAAGGAGTGCTAGCATTCTAATTGTGAGGTTGACCTGTGATGTGGCTGGGGCCTAGGTGATCCTTTACCCCAGTGTGTGTGTGTGTGTGTGTGTGTGTGTGTATTTAAAATATATACTATATATTTAATATTCATCAATTTTATTGGGAAGTCAGATTTATAAATGGGATAGGAAGTGGAGCAGCTGGGACACAAGCTGGCGCACATGTGGGACACCAGCACTTGCAGCTTGAAGATTAGCCATCTGAGACAACACGTCAGCCCTTCCCATGGCTTTTGTGGTATTTTAATTATTATTTATTTTCATTTTCATTTAAAAAGCAGGTAGAGATTGTCCATCTACTAGTTCATTCCCCAAATGAATGGGCCAAGCCCAAGCCAGGAGCTGGGAACTCTTGAGCTATCATCCACTGCCTTTCTGCATGCGTGGACATCAAGTTGAAGCCTAAGTGGAGCCAGAACTTGATCCAGGGACCCTGAAATCGATTTAAGTATCCCAAATGGACTCTTACCCGATGTCATCAAACATCTGTTCCTTGTGCTTTTTTTTTTAATGGATATTTCTTATATTTTCTCAGGCTCTACCCCCTTTTTTGCTATCGCACTTATTACATCTACCATTAGAAAACAACAAGCAATTTTAGAAACATGTGATATGCATAAATATACTATTTCTAATAAATTATGCACACATCTACACTCTTAGAAAAGGTCTAAACGAAATATACCAAAATTTTCAGTAGTTACCAATGACTTATTCATCTTTCTTTATGCTATTATGATTATTTGACTATAGCTATATAGGACTGGCTAATCTGCCTGCAGCACCGGCATCCCACATGGGTGGTGGTTCATATCCAGGCTGCTCCACTTCCCATCCAGCTCTCTGCTTATGGCCTGGGAAAGCAGTATAAAATGGTCCAAGTCCCTGCACCATGTGGGAGACCCGAAGAAGCTCCTGGCTGCTTGCTTTTTATCACCTCAGCTCCAGATGTTGCAGCCATTTGGGAAGTGAACCAGTGGATGGAACATCTTCCTCTGTCTTTCCTTCTCTCTGTAAATCTGCCTTTTCAATGAAAATAAATAAACCTTTAAAATTACGTATATAGCTATATAGATTCTTCTACATGGATTTGTGACATTTTAAATATTGTACTTTTAGAAAAAACCCTCAAGTTACTTAAAGAGTTTTATAAAATATTCTCACAGAGAAATAGTTTATGGCCATTCTTTTTTTATTTTAATATTTATTTAAATGCAAAAACGTCTTAATTTAATGGAAATACAGACAATGATTATCAAGAATAAGTGAAAAAAATGGTCATTTCACCCACTTACAGTAAGTTATAAAGTAATCACAGGTCATTAAAACCCTGGTAGTCAAGCGTTCTTAACCACTGTTTTGACAAAGGTATAAAACAAAATTTTACAAAACTGTATTTGTAGTAATACTGATACACAGACTTTTCTTTATTTTTCTTATTTTTTTGGATTTTTTTTGTTTGTAATTTTAGTTCCCACACCTAATGGAGGATACGTGCTATTTGTCTTTCTGGGTCTGGCTTATTTCACTTAATCATATATCCTCCAGTTTAATCCATTTTGCTGCAAATATAGAATTTCATTTTTATAGCTAAGTAATATTATATCATCTATATTTGTCACATTTTATTTATCCAATCACCTGATGATGGACACATTGGCTGATTCCTAACTGTGGTTGTTGTGAACAGTACTGCTGAAAACACAGTGGCACAAGTATCTCTTTGACTCATTGTGTTGAAGTAAAAGCTTATGGCCATTCTTGAGTTTCAGACACCAGTAACATTAAATAAGTGTTGTTTTCAATTATGGCTTCCTGGGCAAAAGTTAGATCTTGTTCCATTGAAGATATTTAAAACGAATTTCTAACATGTTCTCACCACGTGACATTTAGGTTCTTAGAGTTTATCAAGCAGTTTTCCTCTATGTTGTTGAATAGGAAACTGGGCATGTATTTACATCTGCCTATCATCTCTGCACCAATAACTGATTTTCCAAACCAATATATTTTTTTTCACCAAGGTCAATATTTTTGCTTGAGATTCACAGTGGCAAGCTCACAGGATTTGAAGCCCTATTTGTATTCTGCTTACTGGCTATGTACACTTAGTCCCACTATTATCTCTTGCTGTGACTCATTTGTCACTTTTATGAGATTTTTTTAATATTTTATTTAATTTTTATTACAAAGTCAGATATACAGAGAGGAGAAGAGACAGAGAGGAAGATCTTCCGTCCGACGATTCACTCCCCAAGTGAGCCGCAAAGCCAGGATCCAGGAACTTCTTCCAGGTGCAGTGTCCCAATGCATTGGGCCATCCTTGACTGCTTTCCCAGGCCACAAGCAGGGAGCTGGATGGGAAGTGGAGCTGCCGGGATTAGAACTGGCACCCATATGGGATCCCAGGGCTTTCAAGGTGAGGACTTTAGCTGCTAGGCCACGCTGCCAGGCCCAACTTTTTTGAGATTTTAAAAAATCTCGGTATGTTATTGACACATTCAATGCATAGTGATTGAAGATATCATTCATTATCATGACTCAATTATTCTTAAATAAAAGGAAGATACTTCCAAATGTCTATATGTTGCTGCGCTGCTATTTTTAATACTCACTGTTAGAGCAAGAGATCACATCAGACCCAAGTGTAGGACTTCCGACAGCAGGTCTGACAGCAGGTCCTGCTGCACTCCAGGAGCCACTGCGTTAGAAATCAGGTTTTTAAGCTGTCATCCTCCAATCAGATTGAGTGACTCAAAAGTACAAAGTTTCCCAGGAAGTACAAAACATTCAATTAACTGAGTGACAAGAGGCAGGAAGGGAATGTCTAGTCCAAAGTTTCTGTGTAGTCAATTAACCTTAGTACCAAGGAAAGAAGCAGGACGGACTGGAGGCAGGAGGAGCTCGGTGCACTTGGAGCCTGCATAGCTAGTTTCTGCCTTGTCAATTAACTTGAATGGCATGAGGAGTTAGGAAGGGCAGGGTGTGGAACCTTCATTTCTAGCTGTTTGCTCTGTCAATTAAACTGGCAAGTGGGTGCTGCCTATCAACTAGCTGCACCCATCACACCAATGCCCATGAGATGACTGGGAATTTGAAACCCTCAAATCTAAAGTTTGATCATATAACATAAGCGAAGCTACAAAGAAACCCATCTCCCACTTTCTACCCTGCGAGAAGTGAATAGTTCAACTAATAAATGACAAAATGGGAAAGTGAGAAGCAAACAACTGAATGAGAATGTCTCCCAGGTTTCTGATCTCATCAACTAGGTGGCCCAGGGTTCTAGAAAAGAGGAATCAAGCCTCACGGGTACCTGGAGGCCCAAGGAGCCAGAATCACAGATTCATGAGCTGGGAGAATGCCTAGAACATACACTGAGACCCATCACCAACTCCCTAGAAGGTATAAGATGTGTGTGGGAGGGGAGGGTGGATGATAGATCATTAGACAAGCAATTAGATCAAGGCAAAAAACACAACCTAATTATAGGAGACAACCCTTAGCAGAGGAAGTGAAAGCAGCCCTCAGGGAGTAAAATGATTCTTAAAGCCTGAGAAGGGTAAAGGGGGTGCCCAGATTGCTGGAACAAGTGTTGGAAGGCCAAGGCCTTCAGACCAGTAGTCTTTCAAGTTTTTGCTGGAGACACCACACTTTCTCCAGTCCAGACAAGTCCAACTACTTATTGGGAAGACCCTCTCTGGTCTGAGGGCAGAGTCAGCAGAGTATCTTCCCGGTCAAATAAAAGCACTAATATACCATCTGCAGCAATTAACATCATTATGGATTTGATTGACATGATATTGAGCAGTCAACATGTTAAAAATAAATGCGATTTCTTAACCACTTTCTGTGACCCCCCCATTCACATTTCCATTTTAGTTTATATACTACAAATGACATAATATCCATAGCATAACATGATATGCTTAACATCATATCATATTAAATTAAGGCAAACATGTGGTATCTAACCTTTTGGGATTGGCTCATTTCCCTTAGCATTATGGTTTCCAGTTTGGCCCATTTGGACACAAAGAACTGCATTTTGTTTTTTTTAATGGCTGAGTAGTATTCCATGGAGTAGATGAACCATAGCTTTCTTATCCACTCCTCTGCTGATGGGCATTTTGGCTGTTTCCATGTTTTTGCAATTACTGATTGTGCTGCTATGAACATAGGAGTGCATGTTGGTTTCTCATAAAACAAGTGTTCTGGATATATTCCTAGGAGTGCTATAGCTGGGTCATACGGCATGTCGATTTTGAGTTGTTTGAATATTCTCCATACTGATTGCCATAGAGGCTGTACCAGCCTGCAGCCCCACCAGCAGTGGAGTAGGGTTCCTTTTTCCCCGCAACCTCGCCAACAAGTGTTGGTGTTTTTCATGTGGGCCACCCTTACTGGCATTAGGTGGTATCTCATTGATGTTTTAATTTTAATTTCCCTTATTGCCAGGGAGCTTGAGCATTTTTTCATATGTTTATTTGCCATTTGGGATTGTTCCTTTGTGAAATGTCTGCCCATTTCCCGTGCCCATTTCTTGAGTGGCTTGTTTATTTTGGTGTTTTGGCTGTTTTGTAATTCTCTGTATACTCTAGAGATTAGTCCTCTATCACCTATGTCGTGCGCGAAGATCTTCTCCCATTCTGTGGGTTGCTTTTTTACTTTGTTGATTGTTTCCTTTGCTGTGCAGAAGCTTCTTAGTTTGATGAGGTCCCATTTGTTTATTTTGGTCTCAATTTCTACTGCTTTTGGAGTCTTTTTTAGGAAGTGAGGGCCTACTCCTAAGTGTTGCAGTGTGTTTCCAACATTTTCTTCCAAACGTTTGAAGGCTTCTGGATGCAGGTTTAGATCTTTTATCCATTTAGATTTGATCTTACTATATGGTGAGAGATGTGGGTCCATCTTTTTGTTTCTGCAGGCTATCAACCAGTTGTCCCAACAGCATTTATTGAACAGACCTTCCCATTTGCCTGGATTATCGTTTGTCCTTTTATCAAAGATTATTTGACTGTATCTGTGTGGGTTCCCTTCTGGTGTTTCTATTCTGCTCCATTGATCTTCCTCTCTATCTTTGTGCCAGTACCAGGCTGTTTTGATAACCACTGCCCTGTAGTATGTCCAGAGGTCCGGGACTGTGATTCCCCCTGCTAACTTCCTGTTCTTCAGGATGGTTCTAGCTATTCGTGGTTTTTTGTGTTTGTTTTTGGATCATTGTTTCCAGTTCCATGAAGAATGTTTTGGGCAATTTGATTGGAATTGCGTTGAATGTATATATTGCTTTTGGCAATATAGACATTTTAATGATATTGATTTTACCTATCCAGGAGCATGGGATGTTACTCCATCTTTCTAGATCTTGTTCAATTTCTTTTTTCAGTAGTTTGTAGTTTTCCTCAAATAGGTCTCCTACATTTTTGGTTAGGTTTATTCCCAGATACTTCATGCTTTTTCCTGTTATTTTGAATGGTATCTTGCTGGTTAGATCTTTTTCCAACTTGGGGCTATTAGCATACACTATGGCTGTTGATTTTTGTTCATTAATTTTGTACCCTGCCACTCCACCGAACTCTCGTATAAGTTCTAGTAGTCTCTGTGTTGAGCCTTTTGGCTCTTCCATATAAAGAATCATGTCATCTGCATATAGTGAGAGCTTGACTTCTTCATTTCCCATTTGGATTCCTTTGATTTCTTTTTCTTGTTTTATGGCCTCAGCGAGTACCTCTAGAGCTATGTTGAATAGTAGTGGAGAAAGCGGACATCCCTGTCTTGTTCCAGATTTCAGTGGGAAGGGTTCTAGTTTTTCTCCATTCAGTATGATGCTGGCGTTGGGTTTTTTCATATATTGCTTTGATTATATTGTGAATTTTTCCATCTATGCCTACCTTGGTTAGGGTCTTTAGCAGGAAGTTGTGTTGAATTTTGTCGAAAGCTTTTTCTGCGTCTATTGATACTATCATGTGATTCTTGTTTTTCAGTTTTTGGATGTGGTGTATCACATTTATGGATTTGCGAATGTTGAACCACCCCTGCATTCCAGGGATGAATCCTACTTGATCCGGATGAATGATCTGTCGGATGATTTTTTGAATTCTATTGGCTAGGATTTTGTTGAGTATCTTAGCATCAATGTTCATCAGAGAGATAGGTCTGTAGTTTTCTTTCTCTGTAGGATCTCTGTCCAGTTTTGGGATTAAGGTAATGTTGGCTTCATAGAATGAGTTTGGAAGGGTTGCTTCCTTTTCTATTGTTTTGAAGAGTTTGTAGAGGATTGGGGTTAGTTCGGGTCAGAATGTTTTGTAGAATTCTGCAGTGAAGCCATCTGGGCCTGGGCTTTTCTTTGTTGGGAGGTCTTTAATCACTGATTCAATCTCTGCTTCAGTTATGGGTTTGTTCAGGTTGTTTGTTGCCTCTGGGCTAAGTTTTGGCAGGTTGTGTGAGTCTAAGAACTTTTCCATTTCTTGGTGGTCTTCTGATTTGTTGGAGTACAGTGCTTTGTAGTAATTTCTAATTATGTTCTTAATGGTTGTAATGTCTGTTGTTATGTTGCCTTTTTCATCTTTGATGCTGTTAATTCTTGCTTTCTCTTGTTTTTTCTTTGTCAGTCGGGCCAGCGGGGTGTCTATTTTGTTTATCTTTTCAAAAAACCAGCTTTTTGATTCATTGATTTTGTGTATGGTTTTTTTATTTTTATCTGGTTGATTTCCTCCCTTGTTTTGATGATTATTATTAATATTATGGAAAGATCTAGAAGAGGAAAAAATTTTCAGTGAAGGAGACTGAGAAGTGGGCACCAGAAAGGCCAGGAATTGGGCAAGGTGGGAAGGAGCTGCCATGGAAATGAAGCAATGAGATACCAGGAAGCAAGAGGTGTTACAAAAGTGTCGCCTGACTTGATAAGGATGAATATCTCTTAGCTGCCAATAACAATGAAGACAGAAGGGCAGAAATGAAGGTCTTGGCTGTCAAGAAAAATTCTTGAAATGCCTTTTTGTAAGTGTGTGTGTGTGTGTGTGTGTGTGTGTGTGTGGCTAACCCATTAGCCTGGTCTGGAGGCCCCAGCATCCAATTGAGGAGAAGATGTATTTCTTGAATAAAAAGGAAATGCCAATATCACACACAAAAACGAATAAAAATATCAGGTTATATCCAGATTGATGAAATCTAAATTGAGGTGGTTGTCCTTGTGTGTGCTAGAGAAGAGGTTGGGGGAGGGAAGAAAAAAGGAATGAATTCTAGGATATGTTTTTGTGAGCCATGGTCTTGTCATGAACCCACCCCCACCCAACCCTAATGCCAAGGAAAGTAGTGCAGTAGACAGAATGCATGTATGCCTTGTTTCATCTTTCTGCTCTACCTGGTGACAAAGAAAAATTAGAAGACCATACTCACTGTTGTTGGGCAAATCATTCAGCAAGTGATTAGCGTAAAATTGAGTATGTGAAGGCTAGCAGCAAACAGAATAAGATTTTTAGATGGGCCTGATCATAGGGCATGGGGGATATAGGAACTCTCCAAGAGTAGATCTTGGAGGGAGTGAGGAATTAAGGTTGAAAACTGGGGCCACTGCAGTGGCTCAACAAGCTAATACTCTGCCTTGTAGCATCAGCATCCCATATGAGTGTTTGTTTTTGTTGTGGCTGCTCAACTCAACTCCTGATCCAGTTCCTTGCTTGTGGCTAGGGAAAGCACCATGGGATGGCTCAAGTTCCTGGGTCCCTGCACCCACACAGGAAACCAGGAAGAAGCTCCTAGCTTTGGATTGGCTCATCTTGGTCTGTTGTTGACAATTTGGAGAGTGGACTAGCAGATGGGATTTCGTCTCTCTCTTTGTCATCCTTTCTATAAATCTGACTTTCAAACAAAAACAAATAAATCTTTTTTTCTAAAAACAAAAAAAAAGGTCAGAAACCTATGTGAGATGGGAGACGCTAAGGGTCCTGTGGCTTTAGAGGTCTCAGTAGAGCTGCTGCCAGCTTGGGGATATAGAAGGCGTCCCTTGAATCCTGAACAAATGGACATTGCTGCCAGAGAGACTCAGGAGGATGACCTAAAGACTGGCCCTTCTTTACTCTGCTCAGACCCTGCTCTCAGCTAAAGGATCAGTGCCTGAGGTGTTTCATTCAGCTCTTTCTGGCATGGAAGGGTAATTAGGAGGCTGAGCCTTAAGAGGGCAGGGGCAGAGCCCAGGAGGCTGAGGCTGCACACCATGCTGGATAGCTGGGTGGAGGGATGGGAGTTGACAAGATCTAATCTGTGAGATCCTGAATGGAGCAGGATCTAGAAGCCAAAGGGGAACTGAGAGGTTGTATTTGAAAAAAGAATGCCTTGTAAGGCAGGTCCTGGATGTGAATGCACCTGAAGCCTCTTTTGCTCCCTGGGACCCTGGCCTGCCTTGTGCCTGCTGTGGGAGCCATCAACTACTAGGGTTAACTAGGACCCCAGTTCTCCCCTCCCCGGGTCCTTCAAGCTGTGAGCCATTCATTGCTGGTACAACACAGCTCCAGAGTCTGTGACTGGCCCCAGGCTTACTGTCTCTGTCAATCTAGAAGTAAGTCCCCCTGGCTGGAGTGCCCCTCCCGTCTCCCACAGCACACTCTCCCTCCTCCCTAGCTGCATGCTGGCTCTGTCATCACAGCTCTGTGAAGCCTGCAGTTTCCTGCCTGGCGAACTCGTTCAGGGCCTCAGACTTCACCAGTCATTCCAGTCTCCGCCTGCTGCTTCCAATGCAGTCTCTTCCACTCTTATCCTCCCACGCCTCCATCCCCGCTTAGTATTGCTCAAACAAACAAGGACTCCAGCACCTTCAAAAAACACAGGGCCCTTAGGGGATCTTCAGTCACATAGGCCTCTTTTCTCGCCCTCCCAGATGAGACTGGGAGAGGAGACAGAGTGAGTTCCTACAGGGCAAATGTCTGCAAAAGTCTCATCTCCTCCAGGGAATGCTGTCTTCCCTGCTGAAGTAGGGTGTCGTGCTTTTAAAAAAATTTTTTTTAATTTATTTTTATTTTGTATTTGGTTTTACTTGTTTTCATTTTTAATGGGGGGGAGAGAGAGAGAGAGAGAGAGAGAGAGAGAGAGAGAGAAAGGAGCTGTTGAATACTGTTTGACTTGCGACCAGGACACTGCGAGCAGGAACAGAGGCAGTCACCTGAGAAATCCACACAAACGAGGCAGAACTGCCCCCACTCCAGCAGGAACAGGAATGGAGCCCACAAAATGCCGAGCTTGGGCTGTGCCCTGGACACCCAATTCCTCCAGCCACCAGCAGACTCCACCAGGTGTCTGAGAAGAAAGCATGGGGGCATTGTCATTTAGCAAGTGCTGCAACGGAGCTCAAAGAGCTAGGGGCCAGGTCAGTTGGGGTCAAGAGGCGGGGTCCATTTACCTTTGGGACAACCCACTTTTTCTTGCCTTTTCCTCACCTTTAAATAGTTTAATGAAAAAAAAACCTGATCTCAGATTATGATCTCCCCTTTATAGCAGTTGTATAATTTTTATTGCTTTTTCATTGACTTCTTCAAGCCATACCATATAGACAAGAAAATAGATGCTGATATATATTTATTTATTGGCATAGAAAGAAGGTCACAACATATTTCATTTGGTGAAAAAATACAGAGTATATAACAACACTTATATTTTATCACAACTGTCTCTATATCTAACTGGGTGCATAGATATAGGGAAACATCTAGAAAGGGCTTACACCGAAGGGTTGACAATAGTTATGTAAGGATATGGAGTTTGGGGTCATTTGTACCTTTTGCACTTTTCTCTATTACTTGAAGATTTAACAATGAATTATATCACTTTCACAAAGAGAAGAAAGCCATCAAGGAAATATGCACACAAAGAAAAATATAGACTCATAAGCAGAGCCGGGAGAGGGACAAAGAACAGAGGTCAGGCCAGCCCCTTCCATTCTGCAGGTGTGCAGACTCTTTCTCTCCTCCACCTCAAAGTCAAGTCACTCTGCGGGTTTATTTCATGCAATTGGAACTTCCCTTCATCCAGTTTGCCAATCATTGGACCGTAGGTTTAGGTAAAGGTTCATTTAAGGCGTAGGGGGTGGGACTTAGGGGAGGCTAGCAGCTTACAGTGGCTCAGAAAGGTCATTGTATTCATCCAGTGACTCTCCTGACCCTTCCATGTCTGTTTGCGTCAGCTCCTGCAGGGTGATGATCAGATTCTCAAAAACCTGGGCCTTGCTGCTCTCATTGTCACAGGTTTCTTTTGAGTGGCCCTCCTCCCCACAATAAGCACAGCGAACGGTGCATTTGCGCTTTCTGGTTCTACGCAGGTCTCCAGGACCGCTATTCCTACGCCCAGAGCCAATGCTAGTGGAAGGAAACTGAAGCCCCGAGGTGTGCGGGGGATCAATGACCACCACCTGATCCTGAGATCTGGCCCTGCCTCTGAGGGGAGGGTCCGAAGTTTCCACTAGGATCACATCCTCATCGGAGTCATCCAGCGAGTCGTCTATCTCTATCACGTTGCAGGCAGCACTGCCGATCACGATGGGGGAGGAGCCCTGAAAAGCCACAGGGCTGGCTGCCCTCTCCACCATTGATTCAGATCTTTTGGGACGCTTTCGTCTAATGAAAGTGTCATCCCAGTCCTCCTCCTCTCTTATCATCCTGATTAGCTCTAAGAAATTGGGCAGATGCTCCTGCTCATTTGCATACGTCCTGAGAAGCCCCTTAAGCCTGAATCGTAGGTTCCTATTCAGCTCCGCTCCGGCCAGGAGCTGGTGCAGACGCATCTGGTTGGCATCTTTCTGAGCTAGGATGCCAGCCTGAATGGCATTTTGCAGTTGCACCTCTAAACGGATCACGTAAAGAGAGGCTTTCTCCCCCTGCGCCTGCAAGGTGTTAAAAAATTTGCCATGGGCGGTCACGCTGCTTTCAGATTCCCCAAACACCAATTTCATGGCCCGCAAGAAATCTGCTACGCTGAGGTTTGGATTGGCTGCCTGTAGCAGGCGCATCACCTCCCGGGCAGGGCCCCTAAGGGTTTTCGTCAAGCGCTTGAGTTTCTCCTCCTCAGACATATCCCAATCTGGCAGGATCCCATTAACTTGGATCAGCCAGTTTTCGAAGGTTTCCTCCCCCTGGCCTGGCACCGCCCTCCCCGAAAACAACTTCATGTTTTTCTCGGCCATACTGGCCATTAAAGGACCGAGACTCCGTCCTAGGGACCTCAGCATGGAATGGGCCCAAGGCGGCAAGGGCGCGTTCTGCCGCCGGCTGCTACCCATATGCGCAAGGATGCTAGCCATGACTGAGCGGTGGCGAGAGGGGATCTGAATCTAACAGCAGGTTCGGGACTTTTTCAGAAAAGCCGAATCCACAGGTGTGCTGGGGCGGGGAGCTCTGCCTGCCTCTTTCCTCAGTAGGAGCTGCAAAAGAGAAAAGGGTGGCATGTGGTTAGTAGGGGAGTGACTTACCTTCATTCTCTACCTAAAGAGCCGGTAGTACATTCACTATTTCCTCCGTCCTTCCGCCTGCCACCCCCACCCCCACCCCGCGCGCCTCGTCCTGCCAAACTATCCTGCATTTACGATCTCCTCGAGCTGGCCACTGGCCGCCTGCAAACAGGGGCGCTTCTCGCAGGCACATCCATCGCTTCCCACCTGTCCTTGGAGACGGATGGCAACTGTTGCTTCCAATGCCAGAGCCGCTAGTTGGCTCTCAAAACGTGGCAGATGGACGCGAATGAAACTATCTCACTCACCTCCAGAGCTTTTGGTCTTAACCACACCCCCTTCTTAGAGCCACCCCCCCCCCCCATCGCCTCTACCCCAACACGCGGGCCTTCGGGCTTCCTCAGATTCTCAGAAGCGATCGCGAATAAGAGTGGTGCCTTGACTTCAACAGCAGCCTCTCCAATAGATGACCTCCGTGAGAAAGCTTACCTGGGGATGGGAACGGACTTCAGAGAACGGCGTGGGGAGCAGGGGTGGCGGCGGTCACAGATCCGGGTCTGCGGGGCGTCAGAACTGCGCCACAGCCGAGGAGGGGAGGGCGGGAAGAGAAGGGTCAGAAGCTGTCTCGCGCGTCATCCTACCACCCACTCACAACCCGTCCCCCACCCCACCCTACCCCGCCCCCTCTGTCGCCTAGCGGAAAATTCCCTCTCCCACCTGCGGAATGCAAGCCAAACGCCCCGCTCCCACCCCATTACATTTCCCACCCCCACCCCCGGGGAAACCAACGGCCTACCAGCTCTGCAATCTGCCGCATCGAATTCAACATCGGATTCAGCCTGAAAGAGTCGTTACGGAGAAAGGGAGTAAGAGTTAAACACACCCGCCCATCTCTTTTCCTCCTCGGGAAGAGATGAAAAGACGCAAAAGGGACTGGAGGCGCGCGATTTGCGGAACCCTACCGCCCTTCGATACCCGCAATTCAGGCAAATTCTACTCAGTGGGCAGTACCCAGGCGACCTCCTTCCTCCCCTCCACCCCGGCCACCAGCACCTCGGTGCAGCCGGGCCCTGCAAAAGCTCCTTCCCATGCTTCGCAGTTCTCAATTCTCCAGGATGGGTGCCTCGCAGTGCAGGCGGTGCTTCTCCCTCCCCTCTTGCGCCAGCGCCAGGCAATCCCTGCGCCCGGTTTCTTTACCTGCGCTCTGCCGCTAGGGAGCGGATGTTCGGACAGTCTACCTAATGGATCTTGTTTGCAGGTCTCGGCGGCCTCGGCGGCCTCGTAGGAGTATACAGCGGTGTCTCCTCCACTGTTAAAGCGATTCGGAGTTGCCGGCCGCAGCTGTTTCGCAAGGCCGCCCAGCAAGGGGTAGCCAAGTCGAGGCAGCACGGTTCCCAAGGCAGCGGCTGCCGCTTTTATCCCCTGCCCGCTGAGACAAAAGAGGTTGACGGGTGGGCCCGCGCGGCCAATCAGCGGATCGTGGAGGCGGGCTCCCAGCGCAGCCTTGGCCCATGGCGAATCTTCGGCAGAGAGGGTGGGGACGCAGCAGTCCTGGAGGGCAGCAGGTGCAGCTGAGCCGATTTGCGTTTTACAGAAGCATTTGCGACTCTTTTTTCCTTCTCCCGACTTTCCCTTCCTGCCTTTGCGTCTCAAAGCCAGGTACATTATCAGGACAAGAGGTGGGAATAAAAATAAGTGGATAATAAAAAAAAAGTCTCATCTTGGTAGGTAGGGAAGCATTAGCACTATCCTTGTGCAAATGAGTTGGCACCACAAATATCTTTTGTGTGGGAGGTGATAGCATGCCCATTTAACAGAGCGGACAGGTAGAGCACCAAGGTTCTTTTTTTTTAATTTTTTTTTATTCATTAATTACATTGTATTACATGACACAATTTCATAGGTACTGGGATTTCCGCCCCCCTTCACCCCAAACCCTTCCCCCATGGTGAATTCCTTCACCATGATGCATAACCGAGCACCAAGGTTCTTAACCAACCCTTACACAACAGGTACAAAGCTGGTTGCATCAGAATGTTTGGGGGGGGGGGCTTGTTAGAAAATGCAGATTCCTGGGCCCTCTCCCTCGGGCTTCTGCTTTATGAGGGTTTGGTGTTTGGGGTATGGTACTTTCTTGTGTTTTCAACCAATCATAGAATTTGACTATGTGGTGTAGAGAGATCTGTGAGTAAATGCATGCACTGACAGGTCTCTAGTGTGTCTGCCCACAATATAACTGTTGCTAAATGCAACTGCAACACACAGCCTTCCTACCTGAGGCCCACAATGGTATGCAAATATTTTGGACTCTGAAGGAGGCTGAAAACTGGCCACCCAAATGCATCAAGCCATAATCCCTGGAACGTGTAGATAATATCAAATAAGAATATTTGCAAATGTGATTGTGCTAAGGATCTTGACTTAGGGAGATGATCCTGGCAGACCCTAAATCCAGTCACAGGTGTACTTGTAAGAGAGAGGCATGATGCATGGAGAAGGGAACCCAATGTGAACACAGAAGGAATGAATGGAATGATGTGGCAACAAGCAAAGGAATGCCTGCAGCCACCAGGAAGTGGAAGAGGAAAGCAATGCAGGGGTGCAGAACATCCTGTCTGCCAGGGACCACTAGGAGATTCATAACACCATTCACTGTCCATACAACATTATCAATTTCAAACTTAGCCTATTGTCAATTTATTGAATCATGAGCCACTTTCATGGCTGCCTTGACAGGAGTGCACCAAATGATTTTGTAGGCCTTAAATGACCCATAGGCTAGAAGCCTCCAGCCTTGGGAATACATATGGTCAGACAACTTGAATTCAGCACAAAGAAACTGATGTTGACCTTTGGGCTTCCTAAAGTGTAAGAAAATAAGTTCAAGGTAATTTCCTGTGGCAATGTCTTAATCCACTTTCATTGCTATAACAAAGTACAAGAGACTGAGTGGTTTATGAACAACAGATTTATTTCTCACAGTTTGGGAGGGCTAAGAAATCCAAGATAAAGATGCTGGCAGATGTAGCATCTGCTGAGGTACTGCTTATTGGCTCAAAGATGATACCTTCTAAGGTCCATGTTGCAGTATAGTGAATCAAGCCACAACCTTTGAAACCAGCATTCCATATGACACTGTTGCAAGTCCCAATTGTTCCATTTCCAATCCAGCTTTCTGCTACTACACCTCGAAAGGCAGTGGGGAAAGCCTGGATGAAGTTCCAGGCTTCCAGCTTCCACTTTCGCTGCAGCCAATGTGGCCATTTGGGTAATGAACAACAGATGCAAGATCGATCTCTCCCTCAATCTTTATGTACTCTACATTTGAAATGAGCATTTTATTTACTTATTTTTATTGGAAAGGCAGATTTACAGAGAGAAGGAAAGACAGATCTTCCATTTGCTGGTTCACTCCCCAAGTGGCCACAACTGCAGCTAAGTTGATCCAAATTCCAGAGCCAGGAATTTCTTCTGGGTCTCCCATGTGGAGGTGCCCAAAGATTTGGACCATCCTCCACTGCTTTACCAGGCCATAAGCAGGGAGCTGGATGGAAAATGGAGCAGCCAGGAGAGGAACTAAAGCCCATATGGGATAGCAGTGTTGCTAGAAAGAGGATTAACCTGTTGAGTTACCATGCTGGCCCCAGAAGTTTACTTTTTAAGTTAATTTTATTTTTTTAAAATATGGTGCGTTCGATCCAGCAATAGCACTCCTAGGAATATATCCAGAACACCTGTTACACAAGAAACCAACATGCACCCCTATGTTCATAGCAGCACAATCAGTAATTACAAAAACATGGAAACAACCAAAATGCCCATCAGCAGAAGACTGGATAAGAAAGCTATGGTTCATCTACTCCATGGAATACTACTCAGCTATTAAAAAAAAAAAAAACTGCAGTTCTTTGTGTCCAAATGGGCCAAACTGGAAACCATAATGCTAAGGGAAATGAGCCAATCCCAAAAGGTTAGATATCACATGTTTGCCTTAATTTAAGATGAAATGATGTCACTCAAAAAATAGTACCTGTAAAATGTAATATTATCTCAACCTCAAGCAGCCTATCTCACATGCAATAAGATGTTGTGAAGTAACCAGCAAACCAACAATCAATGTGAGTCAGACTGCTTATGATCTACATCAAAGAATTGTAAAACCTAATATACTTTTAATGCCCTATGTTATTCCATAAGGGGGTGGAGAGCGGAGAAATCTTCCATCACCCTAGAAGGTGTGAGGAAGATGTGAAATATTAGTTACTCCTCACCAGAGTATTAAGGATTTCTCTGCACACCCCTCCTAAAACTGTTCTGCACCTAAACTGTTGACATATGTCTTGTTAGAGTTATAAGCCAGCTTAGACTATCCGAAAATGTGCCAAGTTCAGCAAAATTATGCTTCAACACTATGAAGGCTAAATATTATAATGAAAATAGACACAAGACAGCTGAACAGTAATCTATAGCCATTTTAAGATGTATAGAACCCAGTTGTATAAAAACTAAAATTGAAATGTCAATGAAGTAGTCACAGGATGTGGTTAAGAACTTGCATTTTTTTTTAACATATTGGTTACTCAATACTATGTCAATTGATTCCATAACGTTATAAATTGTTGCTGATGTTATGTTGGGGCTTTTAATTGATCGGGATGATACTCTGCTGGCTCTACCTTCAGACCACAGAAGGTCTCCCCAACAAGCCGTTGAACTTCTCTGGACAATAAGATGCTGGACTCTATGCTTGGTATATGCTTGTAATGAAAGAATCTCAACTGAACTTGAACTGTGGTAATGCAACAAGGTGGAGGAATCCACCATGGGGGGAGGGTATGGGGAGGGGTGGGGGGAATCCCAGTACCTATAAAACTGTCACATAATACAATGTAATTTAAAAAAAAAAGAAAAGAAAAAAAATAAAAAATATATGGTGCCTTCTTGGACTCAGCATGATGGCTCAGTGGCTAAATCCTCACCTTGCAAGCACTGGCATCTAATATGGGCACCAATTCATGTCCCGGCTGCTACACTTCCCATCCAGCTCCCTGCTTGTGGCCTGGGAAAGCAGTCAAGGATGGCCCAAAGCCTTGGAACTCTGCACCTACATGGGAGACCCAGAAGAAGTTCCTTGCTCCTGGCTTCAGATCAGCGCAGCACCGGCCATTGCAGCCACGTGGACCATCAGATAGAAGATCTTTGTCTCTCCTTCTCTCTGTAAATCTACTTTTCCAATAAGAATAAATCTTTAAAAATGATGGCACCTTCTCAATATTTCCTCACATTGTGGAGGTGGAAGTTAGCCATTTGGAGCCTCTTTTATAAAGCCTCATCATCTATTCATCTATTAAATGCTCCTTTCTCTGATTTCCTTGGAGGTTAGAATTTTAGTATACAAGAGCCACCACTGTGGAAGAGCCGGGATTTGAACTGGTGCACATATGGGATACTGGCACTTCAGGCTTGATCCTGGCTGCTTCACTTTCAATCCAGTTCCCCGCTAATGCACCTGGAATAGTACTGGAAGACAGCCCAAGTGCTTGGGCCCTTGCATTCTCATCAGAGACCATAAGAGGTTCCTTAATCCTGGCTTCAGCTCAAGGTCTAGACTCAGGTCTAGCTGTTGTGGTCATTTGGAGAGTGAACCAACAGATGGAATAGCTGTTTCTCTGCCTGAGCTTCTCTGTAAATATTCCTTTCAAAGAGACAAAATACATTTTTTAAATAAAAAATAATAATGGAGGGGTTAGTGCTATGGTATTGTAGGTTAAACTTCTGCCTGTGGTGTTGTTATCTTATATGGGCAGCGGTTCCAGTCTTCGTTACTCCATTTCCAATACAGATCCCTACTAATGTGCCTGGAAAAGCAGCAGAAGAAGAAGATAGCCTAAGTCCTTGGGCCCCTCAACCCATGTGGGAGACCCAGAAGAAGCTCCTGGCTCCTGGCTTCGTACTGGTACAGCCCCCAAATAATTGCAGCCATTTGGGGAGTGAACCAATGAATGGAAGATGTGTGTGTGTGTGCATGTGTGTCCTCTTCTCCCTCTGTATTCTACCTTTTTAATAAAAATAAATAAGTCTTCAAAAAAAAAAAAAAAAAGAATTTTGGGCCCGGCGGCGTGGCCTAGCGGCTAAAGTCCTCGCCTTGAAAGCCCCGGGATCCCATATGGGCGCCGGTTCTAATCCTGGCAGCTCCACTTCCCATCCAGCTCCCTGCTTGTGGCCTGGGAAAGCAGTCGAGGACGGCCCAAACCTTTGGGACACTGCACCCGTGTGGGAGACCCGGAAGAGGTTCCTGGTTCCTGGCATCGGATTGGCGCGCATCGGCCCGTTGCGGCTCACTTAGGGAGTGAAACATCGGATGGAAGATCTTCCTATCTGTCTCTCCTCCTCTCTGTATATCCGGCTTTCCAATAATAATAAAAAATCTTAAAAAAAAAAAGAATTTTGGGATAATACAAACATTGCCATGGCAGAAACTAACCTAAAGTCTTCATTTTTCCACAACCATAGCTTTGCAGATTTTTTAATGGATCAGTGGTCCAATAATGGCTAAAAATAGACCCGTCCTATGATCTTCCTTCAGCAATCTCTGCTTGCACCCGGGCTTGCAGCGTGTGAAGTGAGACACAGTTTGAGCAGATCCCTGCGAGGCAGCACCCTGCTACCAATCCTGCTCTTCCACTGTCTGACTTTAAGAGAGGTCTCTCCGGTGCTCTTCTATAGCTCTTAGTGGGACTTCTCCTTCACTACAAGTCTGCATCAGTGGCCCAGAGGAAGAATAACTCTACAGAAATAATACACAGGTGTATGCAGAATAAATGGACTGCGCAGCAGCTTCACGTCTTGGTTGGCTAACATGACAATATAGCACAGGCTGGGTAGCTTTAGCAACAGAAATTCATTTCCTTATGCTTTGGAGTTACAGTTCTGCAAGACGGAAGTCTGTGACCAAGGCACCAGCAAGGTTGGCCTCTTCTGAGTCCTCCCTCCTTGCTTTGCACACGGACACCCTCTTACCGCCTGTACATATGGTGATTTTCTCTGTGCACCTGTGCCCCTAACGATGTATCACAATGTGGCCAAACATTCTCTCTCTGTCATCAGATGATTGTTTAATGAATGATTTTCCTTGATGTTTCTCAACTAGCTGGGCATTTCAAGGCACTATGGTTGATGCCATCTATGACACCATGAGGACAGTTCTTTGAGTTCTCTGGGTAAAAGTTAGTGGTACAGCTGCCCAGCAATGTTGAAAATCCCATCTAAAGTGAGATTTCAACTGTATGTGATACTTTCTTTTCTCTTTCTTTCTTTTGGAAGTGCTTGGAGGGATCTGGTGGTCAGGGTGGTGGCAGAAATCACCCCCTCAGTTGGGCTCACTTTTATTGAAATCTTCAAACCTTGAGACTCTTCCACTCTCTGGTTGCCTTGGTGGTATCATCAACAAATGTGTTCGGTTTTTTCTTTGTTTCATTTTGTTTTGTTTTGTTTTGGTTTGCTTTTGAGACAGACCCAAAGGGCTGATCTCAGGGGCCAGGGCAGACATGGCTGGCTGACTTGCCCCCACTGTACCTCGGGCATATGGATTTCATTGAGTCTGGCCTTGAGTGCATGGTGGAGGCTGCTAGTGTTGGATGGACCCAACTTTGGGACAAATCAAAAATGCTGCACCTTGATCTCCTCAAAACTGTATTTCCTTTTTTTTTGTTTTTTAAGATTTGTTTTGTTGTTATGTAAGAGGCAGCGTTACAGAGAGAAGGAAAGACAGAGAGAAGGTTTTCCATACCTGGTTGACTCCCCAAGTGGCTGCAACGGCCAGAGCTGAGCCGACCAGAAGCCAGGAGCCAGGAGCTTCTTCTGGGTCTTCCATGTGGGTGCAGGGTCCTTAAGGACACGGGCCATCCTCCACTGCTTTCCTAGGCCTCAAACAGGGAGCTGAATAGAAAGTAGGGCCACCAGGTCTCAAACTGGCACTTATATGGCATGTCAGTGCCACAGGTGGAGGCCCAGTCTTGCACACCACAGTGCCAAACCCCAAATTTTTTCTTCTCATAAGAATAAGGACCCACCCACCTCTTTAAAGGATTTATCTCCAAATAGTCTCAGATGCTAGCAGCACTTCAACATATGAATGGAGGGAGGTGGACAACTCAACTAATTCTCTTATCTCCTCTCTGACTCTGGGAAGCACGTCACCTTTTCCCTATGGGAAGTGTGGCCAGCAGACTCCTTTGGATCTTTTGGGGTTGAGGCTGTTGGTGTGGTGTGCACCACACAGGTGGATGGCTCAAGTGGAAGACAGTTGCTGTCGCATGTTCTTGACTCTTAACACTTAGAAGCAAGTGAACAAATGTGATGCCCTTTGGTTACTACTGGCTTGTACTTCAGCTGGCCAAGGTACTACTTCCCCTGACCCTTACTGATTTCTTTTTTCTAACCTCAATAATTAGAAGTCTTTGGTATTAAAACAAAACAAACAAACAAAACAAAATGAAAAACAATGGGCAGACAAAGCACCTTCATCTCTGGATTATAGTCTTTATTTTGTGGCTGGAACGGCAGGATGCTGGCACAGAGAAGGCAGGCTTTTGAGGTTGGACAGTTAGATGATGCCAGTGGCCGCCTATAGATTCTTATCAGACCCTTGTTTCTGCTCCTATCATAGCTGACCCTGGTCTCTAAGCAGAATCTTGTTCTACATTTAAGTTTGTGACATTAGATGAGCCTTAGTTACACTTTGTGGCATAAACACAAACACACACACACACACACACAGACACACACACACACCACTAGATCTGGAAGCTCTGATTTTAAAAAAAAATGTCGATTTGCAAAGGTGCCTGGGTTGGGTCATCACAAAAAAATGAAGGGCTTTTCCTATAGGGCTGGGGCGGGGGGGGGGGGAACATTTGCTAATGTGGCCCGAGTTGGACACAGGGAAAGACCCTGTATCTGTGACCTTAGGTAGTGAGAGAGGAGGTGGGGGCCAGGAAGTTTCCAGTTACAAATGTTCTAGTTCTGATGCCTCTAAGGAGGCTATAAATTATTTTTCAATTGCCAAAAGTAAACCGTAAATTCCTAGGAGTTAATTGTGAATGCTTGGGGCTGTTGCCATGGAAACTAGGTTAAATCCACCTGCTATGCTGGCATCCTCTATGGCACTGGTTTGAGTCCTGGATAATCCACTTGTGATCTAGGTCCCTGTTAACAGCCTGGGAAATGAGTGGAGGATGGCCCCAAGTCTTGGAATCCTGCATCAATGTGGGAGACCCGGAAGAAGCTCCTGGCTTCTGGCTTCAGATCAGCTTAGGTCCAACTGTTGTGGCCATTTGGGGGAGTGAACCAGCAGATGGAAGACCTTTCATATATATATTTTTTTTCCTGTCTCATTTTGTAATTGTGCCATTCAAATAAACAAATAATTTGTTTAAGTGAAAGCTTTTCTTTACCATGGTGATATCTAACTTGGCTGCCTTCATCCTCTGAGCCAGGAATTTTCCATCTGAGAACTCAGTAAGCATCTCAGCAGTGTCCTGAAGAGGGTGTTGTTACCCCATCAAAGGGGCTGAGGACATTGGAGCCCTTCACCCCAGGGCTTGGGCCCACCCAAGTCAATGCCAGGCTGGGGGTGCATGCAGAAGACCTTGTTTTATGTTGCTGATACCTTGGCACGGCATCATTCGTGAAAACATCCAAAAAGAGAGCGAAATAAAAAATATTTTTTTAGAGATACAAAAAAGTGAGTTTCTTACCAACACAGAGCAGTAATGGAAATTCTTTTATTATTATTATTTTTTAATTA
The DNA here is from genome assembly GCF_030435755.1 of Ochotona princeps. Taxonomy (NCBI): domain Eukaryota; kingdom Metazoa; phylum Chordata; class Mammalia; order Lagomorpha; family Ochotonidae; genus Ochotona; species Ochotona princeps. The sequence continues at coordinate 80,399,950 of NC_080865.1, read as the reverse complement.
ATTACGTTGCATTATGTGACACAGATTCATAGGCTCTGGGATTCCCCCATCTCCTCCCCATGCCCTCCCCCCTTGGTGGATTCCTCCACCTTGTTGCAGTATTACAGTTCAAATTAAGCCTAGATTCTTTCGTTGCAATCATATACCAAGCATAGAGTCCAGCATCTTATTGTCCAGATAATTTCAACAGTTTCTTGGGGAGACCTTCTCTGGTTCCAATCAATTAGAAACCCCAGCACAACATCAACAGCAATTTACAACATTATAGAGTTAACTGACATAGTATTGAGTAATCTATATGTTACAACAGTGCAAGTTCTTAACCACCTCCTGTGATTACTTCATTGACCCTTCAGTTTTTGTTTGTACTCAGCACCGGCTGCTATACACCTTTAAGTGGCTATAGGGTACTATTCAGCTGTCTCGTGTTTTTTTTTTTTTTTCATTTTAGTATGTAGTTGTTTATTGTGTTGATGCATAATTTTGCTGAACTTGGTGGATTTTAGGATAGTCTTAAACTAGCTTATAAATCTAGCCAGGCTTTTGTCAACAGTTGAGTGCAGAATAGTTTTAGGAGGGGTGTGCAGAGAAATCTTCCATCCCCTAGTGAGGAGTAACTAATCTTTGTGTCCTATCTAGTAAGGTATATGTGGATCCACGCGATCGTTTCCTGTTTGGTTCTAAGCTTTCCTTGTATTTCTCTATCTATTCTATTTTTGGGGGGGAGCGGGGACTCCGGAGCGATCCTGATGGTCATTGCAAGCGAGGGTGGGGATCCAAAGCTGGAACTAAGGATCAGAAGAAGCTCCTCTCCCTAGTCCCGAAGGCAGTTTGCTGTTCTTCTGTTTCTGCAGATCTCTCAGGGTTCCTGGCTGTTGTTCTGATGACCTTGGGTCCTGTGAGGAAGGATCTGGGCCTCTTCCATCCCGTGTGGTAGATCCAGATGGGGCTGGGTGATCTCAGAGTTCTCGGCCTCCGAAGGCACTCCAATTCCCCGTGTTCTCCTTGTCTGTTGGGATGTAGTCCTTGGTGCCCATACTGATAGCCCTTGGTGAGGATCCGAGTCTTCAGGGTTGGGATACAAGCCTCCTCCTGTCCACCTGCTCCACTCTGGGCGCCCCCCTGCTCTGTGCATATGACCTCCTGTTAAGAGGTTGTCAGGATTGCTCTTGATTCCCCCTATATGTCTTTGTAATTTAACTATTGTTTAATGCTGATTCGAGTTTGTTGTCTATGAATTACCTGTTATGTTTCTGCTAGGTTATACTTTACATCTTCCTCACACTTTCTAAGGAGTAATGGAAATTCTAAAGGATGCTCTTGAGGCGAGAAATCTCAGAAAAGCCAAATGCAAGAAAGGATGAAGAGCTGGGAAAGTGGTGAGATGGCAATGGAGGTGAATGTGAATGAAAGAAGGAATCACAAAGACGTCTGTTCTGCTACTTTAAAATCAACCTAAAGGACATGCTCACACAAAACAATGTCTGAGGGACATAATTGGAGTTGAACTTACCTCAGGGCCTTAAATCATACAAGAAGTGATTTGGTCTCTATTACATTTATACTTTGAGGGAGCCCAGAGCCAAACTCCTGATGTGGGACCAGCATTGAAACACTGCGATTCCACCTGTTCCTGTGGCTCTGCTCCAAGCCTCTCCATATAGGACAGGTCCCTCTACAGAGGAGCCCATCTAAAACACAATCCCTCTGTGCAGCTGTGGCCCCTGCGGCCATGGAGGCCAGCCAACCCTTCCCTGTCGCTCTGCAGTCTTTGAGCTGATGCCCAAGTGGCCCTTAGAGAGCAGTGTACTGGGCTATGTACAGGCTCGGGGGCGGGGATTCCTGTTCACCGGTGGATGCATCTGCTACTGCAATGACCACAAGCAGAGCAACAACTAGCTGGAGCCCAACGGCAGAAGTCAATGGGGGAGTGAGGGGTCTTCCTGATCGTGTGTGGGCGTGGTAGGTGGGGCACTGATTTGCAGCTTTGAAGGCCCAGGGTTCAAATGCCAGCTCTGCAACTAAACATTACATTGTTTAACGAATAAGTCAATTAAATCTTCATGTGTAAAACGGAGATAACAGTTGTTCTTCTTGCATTGGGTTGCAGTGAGAATCCAATGAAATGACAAATATGGAACCCCAGTATGAGCACTCCCAGGATACATAGATCTATGATGTTTTGTATTTATTTGCTTGATTTTCCTTGTGTGTTTCTAGTACCTGAGACAGTGTCTGGCACACATCAAGAACTATGCATTGGCTGAGTGAATCATAGGTGCACTGCATTGTCAGTCCTGACTCTTGAATGCTAGGTGACCATGATCAGCGAAAACTATGAGATGGGCAAAATAAGTCCTTGCACACTTCCATTCAGAGCATTGTGCCCTGTTCTTTGCAGCATCCTGGAGCTTCCGCATCCAGTGTCCTCATGCTATTACATTCTCCCTCATCAGCCCACTTGTTATTAAAAAGGACAAACACAATCGCTGCCTTTCATTGGAGGTTCATTATGTTCTAGGCACAAGGCTTCACAGGCACATCCTCCGCTTGAGCCGCATATCCACCCCCGCATTTAATGGCTATTTTCCTTGGGAGGGAAAAGAAATCCATGGTAATGGTGTAAAGCTCGAGTTTTATTATCTAGGCTGGAAGGAAAAATCATGCAACAGAAGCCGGCATGATTCCTGCTGGAATTTTTCTGTTCCCAGGTCCCTCCTGGGCCAGTGCAAATCCAAGCTTGCAATTTTGTAGCAAAGCAAACTGCCCTAGCTATGCCATCAGACAGAGCTGTGACTTGGGGGGCTGGAGGGGTGAGGGTAGGGGCAGGTGATGAACCAGGGCCCTGGGGTTTGACCTGGTCTGCAATATTCTGAAAGGTCAGCTATAGACTCTTACTGTTGATGCAGGTCCTGACCTGCACCAAGGCACCAAGGTTGTTCTACCCTCTTTCCCACTTTCATGGCTGGAACAAGGCAGCTTTCATTCAAATCCAGATAATCTCGTTTCCCCTCTCTGTGAAGTTTAAAGAAGCAGATGGAATGACATCTCAAACGCTTGTCCAGAACTGTTCACCTAGATTCACAAATTCTTCCCCTCCAGTCACTGCACTTTGCCTAAAGCGGCACTAATCTCTTTGGCTCACTGTCCTTTTCATTAATACAACCATGGATGCAGGGGCCATTTGACACACTCAGAACTTCCTGGTACACTCTTGAATAGCCACTTGTTGCCCTGATTCTTTCTTCATAGTCCTGTGACAGAAAGAATAAAAATCTTTGTAGAAAGCACCAGAACAGGTTGAATCCATTTACATCTCTGTGGCAACCACGAATTCAAGCTCTGAGATTGTCACAAAGCAGGGTGCTGCATGGGAACTGGTCAAGGCTAGTACGGACTTTTAAAAGCACACGTGAGTGAAAGCAGCACAGAATGAATTTGGTCGCTGTTTTTGGACCTCTAAAGAGCTGTCATACGGAAGAGAACAGATATTTATTAACTTTTAAAAGCAATCTTAATTGAAAGGTAGAGTTACATACACACAGAAAGAGATAAAGAGAGAGAGACTTCTATGGCCACAATGGCTGGAAGTTGAAGCGATCTGAAACCAGAAACTAGGACCTTCATTTGGGTCTCCTGCGTTGGTACAAGTGCCCGAGCATTTGAGCCATCTTACACTGCTTCCCAAGGTCATAAGTAGGAAGCTAAATCGGAAACGGAGCAACTGGGACTTGAATCATTATCAGAATGGGAAGCTGCTGCCAAATATGGAGGCTTAACTTACAGCATCAACCCCCTCTCATTAACTCTTTACCTTGAAATAATTTCAGAATTATAGAGTAGTTGCTAGAACAAATAATTCCCATATGCTACTTATGCAAATCTTGTCCATTCAGTTAATTTGGTACCTTCTCTCTTTTCTTACATATGAACATTTCTTTTTGTCCTTCTGAAATATGCACAGGCAGGCTGCACACGTCATAACACTTGGCTCCTTAATACTTCAGTGCATAGTCCCCAAGGACAAGGACATGCTCATAGATGACCACGGTACCATCATGAAGGCCAGCAAACGTTAAGAGAGAAATATTGTAACCTAGAGTCCTGACCCCACTGTTCAACAATCTTTGAGAGAGGACTTTTTGTTCTGTATTGTTTTCCAGAGAGGAAAGAAGATAAATGTGTAGATATAAGAGGAATGCCATTTTTCTCTAAAAAATGTGAATTCTGAGCTAAGAAATCAGAACTATCAATGATCAAACGAACCCTGCTCCAAACATGAGGACTTGCCTATTGGTGAAGGTGTTGAGGCAGAAACTAGTTGCCTGCTTGGCAGGGAGGCCAGAGGACACATGACCTGTAAGCACACATTGCAGAGTATGCTTCTCTCACAGTGTGTAGCTCTATAAGCCACATGATGTGCACACACCGCACAGGGCCTCATCATCTTCTACATTTGCCATGTCCAGCACCAGGGCTGGTCCTTGCACAGCGAGGGGAGCCAGCCTCTTACATAACAACATGTTGTTGAAGCCATTTCAAACATCCAACCAGCCTGAAAAGGATCTTCTCCTGATATTTTCAGGGAGCTGGCTGGCTCTGAGACAATGATGCTAGTATACAGCATGTGCTGCACAGGGGTCAGCTCACTGCGTCTCCGGTGAGCCCTAGGACACAGCTAGGATTATGATTCTTATTTTACCAATGCAGAATCTGAAGCACAGGCACATTTGGATGTCTTGGTTTGCTTCAAGTGTGATCTATTAGAAAGATTCAAGGCATTAAGATCCCGTTGTTCAAATGAACACATATAGGGATTTAAAAAATGAATCAATCATTTGAAACAAAGACAAAATTCTAAGACATCAAAACAGGTGCACTTTTTAATCTATTTATACCTATCTCTTTGCAAACATCACAGCCTAATTTTGGGGTGGGGTGGGTGGGCAGTAGGAATGGGTCCTGATTATTGATCTAATCACTATCTTTTTTTTTAAATTTGGGAAGAACAGAGTTCCCAACCACTTGTTCTCTCCCCCCCAAACAGCTGGGAATGGGCCAGGCTGAAGCCAGGAGAAGGAACTCCATCTAGATCTCCTACATGGGTGGCAGGACCCCAACCTCTTGAACCATCACCTGTTGTCTCCCAGAGTGTTCGTTAGAGGTAAGAGTTGAATTGGAAGTGGAGCCAGGACTGGAGGCCAGACATTCTAAGCTAAGAGGTCTTCGCTGTTCAGCCAAACACTCACTCCCGTAATTATCATCTTGATTTTAGACATGCACTTTCATTTCAGTTGCCATGCCAACACTGGATTATAGATTCTCCTAGGGCCGGTCCTAGGTAAAGCAAGTAAATTTCCTTACCACACTTATCCCAGAAGATAGTGCAACCAAGAAGATAACCCCTTCTTTTCTAGCCTGGTAGAGTTCACTTTTTTTTTTTTCAGAATCATTAACTTCTGGCTGATTCTCCATGTTTCCACTTACAAGTCATATCCCCAGACAAATTTCCACTATGCTGCTGGGCTCGGTGAGACCCCACTGGGACTACTTCTTACTGCCTGTCTTCTGAGGCAGTTCTCACATTTAAAATCACTGCTTCCAGTTTTTACACTTAAGACTGACATACAGCTTCCCAAGTGGCTCCATTTGTCTTTTCTCCCTGATGCAGCCGCTCAATAAATGTTGGCTGAACGAAGGAGTGAATAAGTGATGGGGCAGTTACACTTCAGAAAAGGATATCAACAAAAGGAAACATAAATTAAAAATAGTGCCACTGGTGGTAAAAACAAAGCAAAACAAACCCACAACTACAACAGTATTCTAGCATCAAAGGTCACAGCCAGTGACTCAGTCAAAATGTGGGTCCAGCAGGTGGCTACTGTAGTTCCAGCCAGAAAATTTGGTCGGTGCCTACAGAGTAGTAGCTACAACACTGATGCGGCTGGAAGTATTCTGCATTCAATGCCTAGATTCTTCTAGAGAGAAAGGATGCTACAGAATACACACCCCCATGGTTTTCTTAACGTGGGACAGAGAATGAGAGGTCGGCTTGGGACGAGGTCAAAGAAAAGCTTTTGAACTGAGGGGCCAAAATAATGTCCCCTCACACTGAACAATCCTCACCAAGCTGCGATTACAATTCTACATATGGCCTCCAGGTGGCAGCGGTGTGTTACCCTCGAGCTACAAGTGCGGCCTGCCATCTCATTACTGCCTCCATAGCAACGTTAGATTTGGGGCTTCCTTACTTTATGCTGGGAGGGATGTCATTGGTCTTTACCTGGTGACTGGCTCCCATGACCCTGCCCCTTGAAGTTACTCTCCACTCATTGCCATCTCTGAATGCCCCTGATCCTGCTGAAAATCCAGAGATAATGAGTCCCTTCAGTACTCCATAGTCAACATGTTCGAATTAAATTCATATTTCTAATCCACCCACCCACACTCATGCTTCTCTATGTTACGTTGAACATTTCCCTCCTGTTGATCAAGTCCTGGTGAGCCCCCTCCAAACTGCTTCAAAAAGTTAAAGGAAAATGATGTTACTGTTAAAACTATTGTACTTCTTTATATTTAGTTCTGATCTAAATATAGATTGCTGCAAGTCAGGTCCCACGGCAAGAGATGGTGAAAATTCTCTGTTCTAGGCATGTAGGCATTCCATGGATGAAGTAACAGCAGAGTATATTTAGTGTGTGGTGAACATGAATATGGCAAATTGGCAGTTTCTGTCAGTTGCTGGCAATAGTTTAGAGTGATGACAAATATTATTTTGATTTTTTTGTGTGTTATTTAGTTATGAGGAAAGTGTATGGTAAGCAGTCCATTTGATGCTTTACTAATTTCCTCGTTGTTGAGAAGTCCGAGTTGATTATGTATTTAATATGATAACCATTTGTGTGCTGTGAATTGCATTAAGAGTTATGTAGGGCAGAGTTGATGCTTACTAAATGTACAAAATGGATTGATGAGATTAACCAGTTAAATCTTTTCACCAGTAAGGCACTCAACAGCCCATGAGATATTTATTAAAAATGTCAAGTAAATTCTCTTATTTTTGTAGCATAGTGTCAAATAGCAGTAAAACAAACATGTTAAGATCCTTAATCTACTGCTATGTTTCACTGTAAAATTTACCTTTGTTAAAATTTGCTTCTGTTCAAATTTGTTGAGACCGCATGTAAAAGTATCCTAATATTACTTTGGCTGGTATTTTCTAATTACTGTATAATATTTTGGGAATGCAAATTTCATTTGAATGTCAACTACAGTTAAGTATGTGCCGTTTGTTTTTCTTACTCAGGTTTTGTAATTTGATGGAATGTTTTTATCACAATTTAATAAATGTTTGCTTTATTTAAAAAAAAAAGTTAAAGGAAAATGGAATTAAAATACAAATACGTTTTGGTACAAACATTTTGAAATTGACGTGGGTGTTTGGTGCAATGGTTCGGATGCTATGTGGAGCACCTGCTTCCCATTTGAGGAGCACTGAGGTCCAAGTTCCGGATGTGCTTGTGTTTCCAGCTGGCTGCTCATGTAAATCCTGAGAGGCAGCAGGAATGACTCAAGCACTTGCTCCCTGCCCCTCCTGTGAGAGACCAGGTCTGGGCTGTCAGCTGCTGAGTATGGCCTGGCCCATCCCCTGCCTGTCACACTTTCTTCATCTGCCACCACCATCTGTACCTTTACTCAAACTCCCTCCCAGAAAAGGAATGCTCTGTGTTCATCCACTCAGATTCCACTCACCTAGCCTTTTTTTCAAGACATTTCTCTGAGTCCTCCTGGCTCATACGCCTCCATCTCTTTTTTCACTGCCTGTCCACAGCACTTTACTTGCACCACCAGTGATGGTTGTGATGTTTCACATTTTGCAGTGTAGTTTGATCATTATTTATACACATGAATATCTCCCTTCAGTCCTTAGTCTATGATAGCAACTACATGAGGCACAAGTGCTTCAAATCATCCCTTCCCACCCGTATCCCAAACGGGAGGCATCACTGATAGCTCTTTGTTTTCTTCCCGCTCAACCCAATCTCAAACTTCTTCTCAAAGCAGTGCTCTAGTCCCACGAAATTTGCTATCCTTCCCTGAACTACAGTAAAATGAGAACAGGAAATACACCCTTTTTTTAAAATCAACTGCAACAACTTGCACACAATGCACCCATGTGCCAGCCTCTGGAGTGAATGCAGGCGAGGCAAGTGGGATCTAGCAGATCCTGACAGCAGCAAGACAGCTCGCAGGCTCTGCTCTGCAATGGACCCAACCTCCTTCACGCTGCAGTATCTGTACATCTTGTTGCCAACAGCTACAGAGTGTGTGTCAATCTTTCCTAGTAACATTCAAGGCAGCAGCTGATCAAAACTGCATGATCAAGTGTTACCTCAAGAGAATTAAGAAGCACACACTTACCCACACACGATGTTTCTCAACCTAATGTTGAAATTCATAAAACTGTTTCCTAATCTTGTTTTCAAATTGTCAATGTATTCAAAAACACCAGAAGGGAGGGGGGTCTTGATAAGATCATTTTGGTTTGAACTAATCCAATCCATGTAGAGGTGTTATCTTTTGATATCGGATTTCCAATATGTTTCTAGCAGCCGTTATGCTGTGAGAGAAAATGATATGACAGGTTCTGTACTGACATGTGTAAAATAATTCCCTAGACATATTAGCAGTTGGCACAATGCATCTGCATGCTTGTTTTGTTAAGAAAGACTATAGCTTGGTTGTATGTGAACTTTTGCATTTGGAGGCCAAACTTTTCCCTTCTTGCACAGATGTCGTGCTGTGCTTATAAAGAGTTTTGAAATCCAGTGACATGCTAACCCAATGTTTAGTCCTAGCAGTCTCGAAAGGGAACAAGAGCTCCTCGGGGATCCCAGGGCCCTTGCTACCCACAGACGTCAATGCAGTAGGATTTTAAAAGACAATCATTGATTGCCAAACCCTCACTCTTGCATACCACAAAGCTTCACATGAAGCAATCCACTGGGTTCTCCTGGAGCAAAGTGTAGGAAAAAAGGCAACTGAGGTAATACAGATTAGGTATTTGGTATATTGACCATTTGGTATTATTGTACATTTTTAGAAGTATACTCATAATATTAAAGTTCTTGTTTAAATATAACATTCCCTGGTTTGTAGAGATTAATATACTGAAATAGTTACAGATGAAACTTCATGATGTCTTGGATATACTTCAACATTCATTCTGTGGGGGAATAAAGAGTGAGCAGTTTTATAAATAATAATGACCATGTCAAAGCTGTTGAAATTGGATGATGTGGGTACATGGTCCATTCATTTGAAAAACCCCCCAACTTGTGCATGTTTGAACTTTGCCATAATAAAGTATTTTTTAAAAAGTCCACCATAATCATGGTAGTAGCATAGTTTTAAGGCAGCCCCTTATGGAGGCCCCTTATACATGAAATCTTATTCAGGAATTATAACACAAACTTCCGAACTCTCCTTGACTACCATAACAAGGATGAACCGATGGAAACGTTTAATGGAAACGTTTCAAGAGGAGGCAGAAGCCAAAAAGAACAGGAAATGAGGAAGGTGACTCCAAGTAGAGAGGGCATTTTGTTCCAAGGCATAAAACTGACACAAGGCTATTTCACAAAGCTTGTGCAAAATATGATTAAAAGATTAAATGTATTTGGTGCAAGATTTTTGACATGCATGCATAGGAAGAGTACTTCACATAGTTCCAAAATGTGTAAAAATACAAAACAAAAAATTATAGATGAAGTTGAAATTTTTGTAATTTGCCAGCCACTGGAAGAGAGGGTGATAACAGCTAGAGAGAGGATGCTCAAAGAAAATTGTTAGCTCCAAAGGGGTCTGGGATTGTCTTGTGTTGGCATTGGTGGGGGCTAGTAGGATGCAGCTTGAATGTTAAGAGTATGAAACAGGGGTTGATCCTGGCTAATCCTTAACCTTGCAGTGCCAGGATCCCAAACGGGCACCAATTCATGTCCTGGCTGCTCCACTTCCCATCCAGCTCCCTGCTTGTGGTCTGGGAAAGCAATAGAGGATGGCCCAAAGCCTTGGGACCCTGCATCCATGCAGGAAACCTAGAAGAAGCTCCTGGCTCCTGGCTTCAGGTTGACTCAGCTCTGGCAGTTCCAGTCATTTGGGGAGTGAAGCAACAGATGGAAGAGCTTTCTCTCTGTCTCTCCTTCTCTCTATAAATCTGCCTTTACAATAAAAATAATAAATCTTAAAAAATAATGTAAAACAAACTCCCCTTTGTGACTTGGGAAGCACCATGGGCTAAGCATACTTAGAATTCATTCTTGGTCTGATTCTCAAGTCAAACAATACCTTAAGGCGTCCTTTTCTGGTTTTCCCCACATGTTGAAATCCACAAGGCTGGATCAAGGGCTGTTTCTTTTATACCTGCTTCCACTATCTTGCTAAAAATCATCAAAACTTACCATTTTATTGATTGTGAATTTTTTACTAGAAGGGTCCCCTATAGGATCACTTACTCATTTTTCTACAGGCAAGAAAATAAAAGCTCAAAAAGAAAAAAAAAGGAAAGAAATCAAATAACTTAGCATCATGCATCATACAGCATCCAGCATAATGATTGCTACTCACTGTTTTGGAATCCAGGATTGCTGCTTACCTACTAAGAAATTACAGCTGATCTCAGATTGATTGGACCTGGGGTGTCCATGTCATAGTTTTACTATCACCCCTGCTGCAACAAACAAGTGAGTGAATGAATAAAGTAGCAAAGCTTCATTGTTCCTGATTTGTGAACCTTCTTTCTCTGTAATTCAACTTCTAGTCTCTATGAGGCCCCTCCGGGTAAACAGGGTGAGCTGAGCTCCTGGCTTCAGTCTGGTCCACCCCTGACCAGTGCCTTTGGGGAATGAGCGAGCGGATCAGAACTCTGTCTCTCTAATAAATTAAAACAAATTTAAATGAGGGATTGGTTTTTATACTGGAAGAGTTCCCAAAAGACAAGCCTACTAAATGAAAACAGAACCACAATAAGGCATGTAATTTTTTAAAACACCAGGGGGAAAAAGAGTTCTTGAAGAGAAAGATTGTATAGTTAAAAATTAAAAACCAATGTGTATCATTGTTTGAATATATCAAAATATCACATTAGGTGTTCTATAAATATATATGATTTTATTTATTAATTATAAATAAAGTTAGAAAAGAGAATGGGACTTTTTCCAAAGCAACATTAGAAGCAAAAACACACAGGAATAATGCTTTCAAAATTTTGAGTGGAAAGTGCTCTTTGATTATGTTTAAAAATATATTCAAATACAGTGAATTGTTAAAGATTTATTTATTTGAAAAGCAAAGTCACAGTGGGGGTGAGGAGGGTGAGGCAGCGGAGACTGATTATCTGTTGTTCACTCTCTAAATAGATCCAATGACCAGGGTTGGGCCCAGCCAAAGCCAGGAGCCAGGAGCTTCATGTAAACCTTCCATGGGGATGGCAGAAGCTTAAGCACTCAGGCCACCTTCCACTGTTTCTCCGGGTGCATTAGTGGGGAGCTGAACCAGAAGTGGAGCAATTGGAATTTGAGCTGGGATGATAACAGCAGGATTGTAGGTGGCGGCTTAACTCACTGCACCAAAATGCCAGCTCCTGGCTACAAGAGGGTTTTTTGTTGTTGTTGTTGTTAGTTTGTTTTTTAATCCTCTCCCTGCAATCTTCCTAAGGAAGTTAGTAAAGGGTATAAACTTAACATGTTTGACTATACTAAGGAGAGTTTATGGCTTTGTCAGAAAGATTGAGGCTAAACTGACATGTACCTAGAAGAACAAACATTAAAAAAGAGACAATTAGCAGTACTCTCCACGGATCAACTGTGAATAATATTTACATGGTGTAATACAAATATTGAATTTTTATCCAGAAGCTTTTTATTTGTAGAAGTGTGTGTGCGCACATGCATGCACATTGTTATAAATAAAAGTTAATCCCTCATATTTCATAGCAGAAATTTATAGAAAAATTATTTCAATCTTGGGACTATAGCTAAAGCAAGTACAATCTCTTTGTGAGAGAGTGACCTGCAACCCCATATTTATAATATCACAATCCACGGTGGCAAAGACATGGAAACAACTCAGATGCCCATTGAAGGAGGAATGGATAAAAAAGAACTATGATACTACTCAGCCATTAAAAATAATGAAATCCTATATTTGCAACAAAGTGGTCCCAACTAGAGACCATTATGCTCAGTGAAATAAGCTAATTCAAAAAGCAAAGAAAATGTATGTTCTCTCTAAGACAACTTTTGTGCAAAAGACAAAAAGATATTGATGCAAACAAGTATAGATTTATAGTCCCAGGAAACAAAGAACTCCAGTATTCATTTCTACTCCCAATTAAAATAAGGCTTCCCAATGAAACTGTTCAATATATGTTAATAGCAAGAGACTAGGTTCTCTAGCATTGCCTATACCTGCAATGTCCTGCCACATGTAAGTGGCAGAATGTTGGAGTACTGAATGAAGCTGAAGGACTGTACTATTTTAAAATACATTGGGAAGTGGGGAGAGGACAAAGGATAGGGAGAAACGGAGGGGTAGAGGGGAAGTCCTATACCTATAACAGTATAATGAAAAAAATTAAAATAATAATATAAATAAATCCAGCACAGTACACTTGCACTGTCTGCTCAGGCTCTCCCAAGCCCAAAACCTCTAGGGCAGAATCTGCTTCCAGGTCCATTCAAGTGATTTGGCAGAACCTAGTTCTTCCCCATACTTTCTTTTTTATTATTATTATTTTTGAGGGTGTTTACATAATTGATCAGGGTGGGAAGGATCGAAGGTTAGGGGAAAGTGGGTGAGACCATTGTTTCCACAGTTTTTTTTTTCTTCCTCCTGTATCTGGAGGCAGTGGGGAGGTAAGGGGAGAAGCCACACCCAGCTTCCGAACCACCTTAGCACCCAGGGATGGGGAATGGCTCCCTGGAGGTAATTCCAGGGTCCCTGATGTGCAGCATGCTCCAAGCGATCGGCTTAAGTCTTCTCCACACTTTCTGTTTGGCCCATCATATCAAGTTAGCAACAACGCTTTCAGTTCTTTTCCTGCTTTGAATTTCCTCTTCTTTTTCCAGCCAGAGAAATTTTTCTGCTTTTACGGACCCAGATAACAGGAAGATCTCTTTAAGGTCTCTAACCAAAATCCCAACTGCAAAGTCCCTTTACAGATTCATAGGTTCCAGGAATCCAGATGTGGGCACCTTTTTGGGAACAGGAATCAGGGTTAGGAGAGTTGGGGAGTGAACTGCTGTTTCTTTTGGTTGAGAGGTCTGAATAATTCTCTATGACTCATAAAATCTTGTACCTAGATTATTTTATCACATAAAAAGTTCAGCTCAATTACCACATGTGCAAATAGTAAATTCAAATGGATTCCATTTTAGGTAGACATATCAAATGCAGTTGTTAGGGGTTGATACTGTGGCACAGTGGGTTAAGCTCACATGTCCCAGCTCAGCTTCCTGCTAATGTGTCTGGGAAGGCAGCAGGTGTTGGCCCATGTATTTACAGGGTTCTTGCCACTCATGGGGGAGACCTGTATGAAGTTTCTGGTTCCTGCCTTCTGCCTGATCCAGCCTCACCTGTTATAGGCATTTAGAGAGTCAACCAGAGGATGGAAGATCTCTTTCCCTTTACTTGTCATACTGCCTTTCAAATAGAATTTTTTAAATTTATTTTATTTTATTGTATAGTTGTTGACAATCTTTACATAGTTAATTATGGTTAACAAAAAAAGGTTCAGGGGGTATAGGGAAGTGGGTAATACTATTATGTCCATATTGTTTCCATCGTGTATCTGAGGTAAAGGGGAATATTGAGGGGTATAGCTCAGTGGTAGAGCATTTGACTGCAAATAGATTTTTAAAAATCTATGAGGTATAGACAACAGACTCAAATCAGTATTAGACAATAGTAAAACTACAAAGACATATAGGGGGAATCAAGAGTGATCCCAACAATCTCTTAAAAGGAGGTCATATGCACAGAGCAGGGGGGGATCCCAGAGTGGAGCAGGTGGACAAGAGGAGGCTTATATCCCAACCCTGGAGACTCCCGGATCCTCACCAAGGACTATCAGTATGGGCACCAAGGACTACATCCCAACAGACAAGGAGAACACGGGGAATTGGAGTGCCTTCGGAGGCCAAGAACTCTGAGGTCACCCAGCCCCGTCTGGATCTACCTCATGGGATGGAATAAGCCCAAATCCTTCCTCGCAGGAGCCAAGGTCATCAGAACAACAGCCAGGAGCCCTGAGCAGTCCGCAGAAACAGAACAGTAAGCTTCCTTCGGGACTAGGGAGAGGAGCTTTCTCTGTTCCTTACTTAGTTCCAACTTTGGATCCTCACTCTCTCTTGCAATGACCATCAGGGTCGCTCCGGAGGCACCCCCTCCAAAACACACAAACACACATGCACACACACACAAATTAGAAGAGATAGACAGAGAACAATAAGGAAAGCTTAGAACCAGACAGGAAACGGTCAGCGTGGACTCACACATACCTTACTATAGGACACGAAGATTAGTTACTCCTCACTAAGGTATTGAGGATTTCTCTGCATACCTCTCCTAAAATTGTTCTGCACTTCAACTGTTGACATAAGTCTTGTTAGAGTTATAAGCCAGCTTAGACTATCCGAAAATGTGCCAAGTTCAGCAAAATTATGCTTCAACACTATAAACCGCTAAACACTAAAATGAAAATAGACATGAGACAGCTGAATAGTACCCTATAGCCATTTTAAGGTGTATAGAAGCCAATTGTATATAAACTAAAATTGAAATGTCAATGAAGCAGTCACAGGATGTGGTTAAGAACTTGCATGTTGTAACATACTGGTTACTCAATACCATGTCAAATAATTCCATAATGTTGTAAATTGTTGTTGATGTTATGTTGTGGCCTTTAATTGATTGGGATGATATTCTGCCAGCCTTGCCTTCAGACCAGAGATGGTCTCCTCAAGAAACTGTTGAATTTATCTGGAGAGAATAAGATGCTGGACTCTATGCTTGGTATATGCTTGCAATGAAAGAATCTTGACTGAATTTGAAGTGTAATACTGCAACAAGGTGGAGGAATCCACCATGGGGAGAGGGTACGGGGAGGGGTGGGGAGAATCCCAGAGCCTATGAAATGGTGTCACATAATGCAATGTAATTAATATAAAATAAATAAATTTTTAAAAATCTATGAGGTATCTTGAAAAAAGCTCATGGCAAAAAAAGAAAAAAAAAATTATGCATGGATTTTCAAAAAGAGATTTTGCACCAAAGTTAACATTTTTAATTCCATTTTCCACATCCATTTTGAAGTACCCTCATATAAGCAATCTACTAGGATATGGTCCATTTTTTCCCTTCTAGGCAAAAATTACCTAAGGTCTGCAGAAGATCCCCATTTGGGCAGACTACAAGCCTCATCCAATGTCAGTCCCTTTGTGCTTCCCACTGCATTAAAGGGACTGCTCCTCTGATTACTTTTGGCAGCTACTGCTAACAGCTAGCTACTTCCTGTACCAGAGTATACGTGACTATAAACACATTTTCTTGATTTGTGAAATGAAACTCATCATCTTAGCTTTCATTGTGTGCCAGAATTTAGAACTAATTTAGCCCAACCTCTCACTTTACAGATAAGATATGTCCATGGTCACAGACTAATGTTTATAGAAAGAGTCTCATTTTCTAATGAGCTTCATAATTTAACAACACTGTTATGAGTTATGGGTGGGAATATAAATAATTTTATTTCACATCTTCATTTTAGAAATTGAGAAACAGATCCAGACAGGGAGAGAGAGAAACCTGCCAAAAGTCATCTGGAACTTCTGAATTTCTAATCCAGGCTTCTGTCCCCTCTACAAAGCAGCCTTTCCTTGACAAACCACCTGATACTAAGCCAAAACTTTGAAATTCCTATTAAATGACCTAGCAAACTGCCTGGTATAAATGTAGATAAATGCATAAATGAGTCTTAAGACGTCATCAAAATTTCACTTGGCAATGAAAATACTTGTAAGTTTTCCAGTTGATGGGCAATTTGGCAATAACGTGAAATAAGATTATCTTTTTCTTTCAGTATCTGTCTTCTTAGGACAAATTAATGCATTACTGGCTATCTTATATGGTGTTTAATATCAGGTCGACTTGCCTTCCAATTCTTAGCCACCTATTAGTCGAGTGAACTGGCACACAGAATGCCATCAATTTTTGTTAGTTTCTTCATCTGTCAAATGAAGATATTCATGTAACCTATTTAATGGGATTGACATAGCACTTCAGTGAAATGACACATGCAATTTGGCATATAGTAGCTACTAACTAGTCACTCTCTATTTAATTCTCTATCCAGAACATTTTGAAATCTAGCAAGGAAATATTTTCCTATTACTAATGATAAGCTAAAAATGTGGTCATTAGGAAACAATGTTAAAAGCCAAGAAACCTTCAGGAAAAAATCATTCTGGGAATTGATGTAAAAATATCTAGCATACCCAGATGTCAGTAAAAAATTTTTCTTGTTAAAGTATGCCAAGATTTAGCTAAAGTATTTACCAATAAAAGCTTAATTGCTTGACCCAATCATTAGTTTAAAAGTCTCTTTAATACCTATTTTTTGTTTTCTTAAAAAAACAACTAATATCTTAATATGCATAGCATAATATGCTTTTTATGTGAGTATCAAGTTGCACTTTTAAAAGAGCAAGAGTTCATTGTTAGGAAAAACACTAAATTACTTTGGAAAGCAAATGAGCTTAGGGTCGTTTGGTTCCACTTTCTCTGAGGGGAGGTGAACAAGTTTGTGGCTATGGGAATTGGGAGCCTCAAGGGTACTTGGTGAAATGTTTTTTGTCATAACACTCAGTGCTGATGTGTTACGGATTAGACAGAGGTTTCTTACTTAACACACACAAATAAGTACACTTACCTGGATAACTCTAGATAGCTGTATAAATAACCTCATCAAGATCAGCACCCCTATCTACACCCAAGCCTGTGGGTCCTATCAAGAGTCTGGGTATTGAACACATGTAGTCTGGCTAAACACACACTTCTAAAAACAAAACAAAACAAAACAACACTTCCAGAGCACAACACAAGGGCGAAACAGACTCGTGTTAGTCAACTCATTTTCCTGGGAAGATAGTTGATTCTGTCACCCTCTCTATAGGTTATTGAATCACTAAAAATCAATCTTGTTAGTTTCAAATGCAACACACTAAATATGATTTTCTTGTAACTAGAGGTCCCTTATCATATATGCCATGACAAGCCATGTATACACATCATCTACAGCATGACAGCAAGCACACTGCATTTGATTTTAAGCTTAATATTAGAAAGGATCAACTGTCTGCTTCCAGTAATTACCACTATTTATCAAATGCGTACGTCTTTCATGTGCTGTTTGCAAAGGTTTTACTAATAGTAAATGAGGTGCATGCTTGCCTTAATCAGAAAACAGCAGGCACAACAAAACAGCAAAGGTGATGGCAAGTGATGTGTGATAAGATAAAATAGCTTTCCTGGAATTTTTTCATCATGTTTATTCTTTTAACTCGCACTTTTCTCTCCACTATTTATAACAGTTCCCCCCAAATCAGACAAAAGAGAAACATTTGGGTGACATACAAAAAGACAATTAATATTTATTTTACTCAAGCTTTCCTAAGAACAAGTTTAACAAATTGATCCTTGGTTGGTTTCAGGTATTGTAAAAACTGTTAACATTTTTTTCATGTTATACCTTTTGGTGCCCAGTTGAAGAAAAAACTTATCTGAACCAAAGACTAAGAATGATGATTATTTACAGTGGGCTTATATATGTGTGTGTGTATATATATATATATATATATATATATATATATATATATATATATATAAATCCATGTAGGGTTAAAGGAAAAACAACTCATTTTCTATCGGTGACAAATCCCAGGAAAATGTTGAAGCTGAAGCTTCCAAGATTAGGCCTCAACTTTGAGAAACTGGAAAAGCATCAAAGGTACTCCCATGCCACCACCTTTCCTCTTGGCTATTTTACTGCTAAGAAGCAGAATACAAACAAAACCAAATTTACCTACTCCTGAGCTACATGACTGCAAGTATCAGTAGTTCATTCTCCTTTGCCAACTAAACAGATTCACAGGGGAAAATGACTTTGGGTGAGGCATTTGTGAGTGGGTTTGCTTCTCGGCATTACAAAAGACCTGCCTAGGAAGTGATCTTATTCCTGTATAGGAAAATCAAATATTCTTTCTGGTGAATAGTACAATAATCCAGTATAGCTGTCACCCAGCCTCGATCTGACCTCAAAAAACACAAGCACCAGAAGGAAATACCTTTAGATCTACCACTTTCATGATTCCCATTTTCCATAGGGACTTCTGCCCAAATCTGGAGAGCAGGGGTCCCTAGTATCCCCACACCCCTTACAGTAGGAACTGCAGGTGGCATAGTTTTAGGAATATCAATTTATAAATGTTTGGAGTACTTGCAGTGCAAACTTCTGTATTTCTCATCAGTAACTTGATTCTGTGTGTGCGTGGACATGAAGGGGTACTTGTGTGGGCTGAGGAGGGGGGCACCTCTCATTTCCCTTACTTTAAATTAGGAGGAAGCAAGAGTAATAGATGTAATATACAATATATGGATATGTTAGAAGGACTGAGAATAGAACCCTAACATATAAAAAAGTGAGTACAGGCATCGACACCTTGGATGACTATCAATATAAGACACAAAAACCTATGTAACCATTTGTGCCAAGGGAGAGAATCCTAGAGCCCATCTTGTTAAGAGATACAACTGTTCCTTCTTCTGAAGCAAATAGCTACATTTGAAGTAAAGATAATATCTCATCTCTGGGAAATGCACAGGGAACTATCCTCATCAGATGCTGAAAATCCTCAAACTGCAGACTCAAGTAGAAGTTACAAAATCAATGTTTTCAGTCCACTCATACTTTCCTTGAGATGCATATCACCCCATGCTTGTCTAGGCGTTCTGAGCAGATTCACATTTCAATTTCCAAATCAAAGGCAAAAGGGAAGGATAAATTGAGGTGGGAGTAGACAGTTTGAAAAACACTGGTAGAGACAAATTGGTAAGAATTAAGAAATCCCGGGCCCGGCCGCGTGGCCTAGCGGCTAAAGTCCTCACCTTGAACACCCCGGGATCCCATATGAGCGCCGGTTCTAGTCCCGGCAGCTCCACTTCCCATCCAGCTCCCTGCTTGTGGCCTGGGAAAGCAGTCGAGGACGGCCCAATGCATTGGGACCCTGTACCCGTGTGGGAGACCTGGAAGAGGTTCCTGGTTCCCGGCATCGGATTGGCGCGCACTGGCCGTTGCAGCTCACTTGGGGAGTGAATCATCGGATGGAAGATCTTCCTCTCTGTCTCTCCTCTCTGTACATCTGACTTTGTAATAAAATAAATAAATCTTTAAAAAAAAAAATCCCAATTCGACTAGTGAACTCTGCTGGGATGTATATGTGCCTCACTTCTGGGGCTTAGTACAAGACAGGCACTAAATACTTGATTTGAGTAGCTCAGGTGATGGAAAACATACACCCATACACCCACACCCACAATCATTAGAGACTTCATGGTTCAAAGTCTTAATAGCCAATGAGTCATTCTGCCCACTGCTCTTAAAAGCCTGCAGTGGCTTGGAACAGTCAGTAGAGGAAGTGCCTCCGCGTTTTCTGCTATTGTCATCAGCCTGTCCAATACCAATATCCGGGGCTTTCAAAAGCTAAAGGAAAATGCTATTGAAGGGGAACACACTGATTTCGGGCTCTTAAGAATTTCAACAGCCACAAACAGTACACAATAGGCTCCCAAACAATAGACCTCAGATAGTCCTTTTTTCAATTTTGTTTTTTTTCAGTTTTTCTGTGACTTGAGTTCTGCATCAATGTTTGCGCACAAAATCAGTTCCCGCACAAATGAAACTGTTGGTAGGTATTGTTTGACCCAAAGTATACAAAGGAAGCATAGATCACATCTCAGCTCTTGATGAGATTAACTCTACTGTCACCACCGCTTTTCGCTTTGTGCCCTAGGTTGAAGTCCTTGAACAAGATGTCTGCTTTTGTAATTCAGTGAGAATGAGTCCACCTCTCTTCTCCAAAGAGCCTGCATCTGTTTAGTCTTTCCATGTATGACTCACAGAAAGACCTGTGGCTCTTCATGTTTTTCAATGATCCAGTAGTTTCAGTTTCTATTTAGCAAGTCCCCAGATAACAATTGGAGAATGGGATGACTCTTCACAGGGTCACATTGAAGGTAAAAAATAAATTATCTCCATCACTGAGAGGCTTTCTTCAGGTTTTCTATCAGCACTACAGAGTCAGTTTCTTCTTTGGTTTGCTTCTCATAGATGTCATACTTCTTCCACTGCTGGAAGGAGGAAAAAAAAACACATGATGACTTTTCTAAACAATGTTCTTTCCCTAAGTACCCACAGTCAATGCTTATTTTTAGATTTGCGTGCGTAGAACCATGAGTGTATCTTTTCCTGTTTTTTTTTAAGTTATTTACTTGAAAGGCAGAGAGAGAGAGAGAGAGAAAGCGAGATCATCTCTATGCTAGTTCACTCTCCAAAAGCCCACAACAGCCAGTGCTGGACCAGCCCAAAGTCAATAGTCTGGAACCCCAGGTCTCTGACACGAGTGGCAGGAGCCCAGGAACCCGGGCCATCTTCCACTACCTTCAAGGTGCAGTAGCAGAAGGTAGGATCAGAAACATGGAGGAGCCAGGCACTCCGATTTGGGGTGCAGGCATCCCATGAGGCTGCCCAATGCCTGCTGTCTTGTTTTTTGTATCTTTAAACTTAAGAATGTGCATCTGTCTACTAATTAATGAAACAAAACAATTAGAAATTAACATTAAAGAGAGAGAAAGCATGGGATTGCATATAATGCTTGCTGGCTGATTTAAAAGATAAAAAAAGATAAATTTGCATATTTCCAAAATTGGAAACAAATTCTTTAGAAGAAAAATTATCAGAAGCATGCTTTCTTCACATCAACTGTTTCCTTTAGGCCTTCATTTTCCCAACTTTCTTACTACTTAAAGTTTACCACTGGTCCAGAAATACAAGAGGCTGAAAGGGTCAACTGTTATCAAGGTGAAACGGTAATATACACAGGATGTCCCAAATGCCTAAGTGCAGTGCAAAGTTTCAAAAGACTATATATTAACAGTCTGATCCAAAATCACTGGCTAGAACAGAAAATTATGCATAAGGCAATTTAATCTTGGACTCAATTCAAGTATGTCTTTTACAGTGACAACCCGCACCCTGATCCCTGCCTTCTTATAAATAAGGAGGAAAGCAGGAAACATGAACTCGGGCCTCTTCTCTGCCAGACTATACCAGGGAACCAGGAGCAAACCAGTCTATGTGCACATTTTCATAAAGAAAGTTTGACTGGAAAATGCTCAGTTGTTTATGTATTATCTTTTTATTTTTTTTTTATTTTTATTTTTTTTTTTAAAGATTTATTTTATTTTCATTACAAAGTCAGATATACTGAGAGGAGGAGAGACAGAGAGGAAGTGGAGCTGCCGGGACTAGAACCAGCGGCCATATGGGATCAAGGCGAGGACCTTAGCCACTAGGCCACGCTGCCGAGCCCTTTTTTTTTTTTTTTTTTTTTTTTTTTTAAAGATTTATTTTATTTTTATTACAAAGTCAGATATACTGAGAGGAGGAGAGATAGAGAGGAAGTAGAGCTGCCGGGATTAGAACCAGCGGCCATATGGGATCAAGGCGAGGACCTTAGCCACTAGGCCACGCTGCCGAGCCCGTTTATGTATTATCTTACGGCTCTGGGCAAGAATGGGTCTAACATCTGTATTGTTCCAGGTCCTTGCCTCATGCTTAAAAAAACATTCTAAGTATAGGTACAAATCTGACTTACAAAGTGACAAAATTTATTGAAAGAATCAGGCGACCACAGATGCATGGTACCCACATTCAGAAACAGAGTGGGCCAGGAAGGGAACGGTGAGAGAGACAGCTCTGTTTAAGGAAGACAGAACATAAGCTTCTTTTTTATTTCCTGGTCACTTTTATCCCCTTTTCATTATTTTTTTTATTTTTTATTTTTTTATTAATTACATTGCATTATGTGACACAGTTTCATAGGCTCTGGGATTCCCCCAACCCCTCCCCGTACCCTCCTCCCATGGTGGATTCCTCCACCTTGTTGCTGTACTACAGTTGAAACTTGGGGGTGGTGGTTATGTGAAGTCATCCATGGGTCCCAGGTGACAGGAAGTACCTCCTGGGAAAAAGGGCTCATCTGACTACATGAAGGTGTGTGTGGCTTCCAGCTCCTGAAGTTTAGATGAGCTTACCTACCTATTCCGATATCATTACAGTTACTTTCACGCTATAATCACAGAACTTAGTCATGACAAAGACTGAGTATCTGGCAAAGGTAAAAATATTTAATGTCTGTTCTTACAGAAAAAGCTTGCTAACCCCTGTACCACATTATGTCTAAATTGCCTTTCTGCTTTGATACTCTCTGATTCTGTAAGCTTCAGAAATGGAAAGACTAGAAACAAACAACAGCAACTATGATTATTCAGATTGTGCAATTGAAGATGAACTGAGCAAATTAGGAATATCCAGTGTTAAGAGTGTGTACATACAGAGGAAGGAGTTGGGGAACCTTGCCTCGGGCTCAGCAGGCTAAACGGCCACATGCAGTACTCGCTAGTTTGAGTCCTGGCTGCTCCACTTCTTTATGCAGTACTCGCTAGTTTGAGTCCTGGCTGCTCCACTTCTTTTTTTTTTTTTTTAGACTTATTTATTTTTATTACAAAGCCAGATATACAGAGGAGGAGAGACAGAGAGGAAGATCTTCCGTCCGATGATTCACTCCCCAAGTGAGCTGCAACGGCCAGTGCTGAGCCGATCCAAAGCCAGGAGCCAGGAGCTCTTCCTTGGTCTCCCACACGGGTGCAGGGTCCCAAGGCTTTGGGCCATCCCTGACTCCTTTCCCAGGCCACAAACAGGGAGCTGGATGGGAAGTGGAGCTGCTGGGATTAGAACTGGGGCCCATATGGGATCCCAGGGCATTCAAGGTGAGGACTTTAGCCACTAGGCCACCATGCCAGGCCCCTCCTTCACTTCTGATCCAACTTCCTGTTAATGAGTCGGGCAGGCCTAAGGGTTTGGACCCCTGCTGCGCACAGGAGGGAGGGGATGGAAACCAGGATGGGGTTTCCGACTCCTGGCTTTGGCCTAGCCAAGATCTAGCTAGCTGTGTAGTCATTTGGGCACTGATCCAGTAGATGGAAGCACATTTTCTCTGCTTCTCCCCCAATGATGTTCTGCTTTTCAGATAAATTAAATAAATATTTTTCAAAAGAAAACACTGCCTAAAACATCTGAATTCTTTTAAATAAATGGTTTGATACTGAGACATACCTAGTAGATGAGTAAAATTAAAAAATAAAAATAATTCTAGGCCTGGTGCCATAGCCTAGTAGCTAAAGTCCTCACCTTGCACATGCCAGGATCCCATATGGGCGCTGGTTCTAATCCTGGCAGCTCCACTTCCCATCCAGCCCCCTGCATTTGGCCTGGGAAAGCAGTCGAGGACAGCCCAAAGCCTTGGGGCCCTGCAGAGGCTCCTGGCTCCTAGCTTTGGATCGTCTGAGCTCTGACCATTGTACCACTTGGGGAGTGAATCAACGGACGGAAGATTTTGCTCTTTGTCTCTCTTCCTCTCTGTATATCTGACTTTTCAATAAAAACAAATCTTTTAAAAAATAATTATAACCCTAAATGCTGATTAAGACCTTCCATAAACTGCTCGTAGAAATGTAAAATAGTAGTCACTATGGAAAAATCTGATAATTTCTTAAAAACTAAGCATATATTTACAACAAATCTAAGAATTTCCCTCCCAAGCAAAATGAAGAAGAAATGAAACCATGTTCTGGAGAACCAAGATGGCGGAATAGGGTAAGGACACGTTTAAACAGACTGAAAAACATTTAATCAGGATGAAGCAGAGAGGACATATTTCAGGAAATAGGAAAGGACAGAACAACAGCAGAAGGGTACCAGGAGACTGACAGACACAGGAAAGCAGCGGACACAACGGTGTGGTGTTGCTGATACTCCTGCAGTGACTGATACTCCTGCAGCATTCAGCTAACAGTGATCTGAACTCCACCAGCAGCCGGAACTCCACCAGCAACCAGGTGGGAAGGGACTTTCACTGAGAGCTTTGGAGGTCAACCCAGACAAAGAACTGTCCATCCTGCTGGTCCGTTTCTTTTGACCAGGAGCAGAGAAAGAGCAGCAGATCCCAGAAACACAGTGCGAGAACAGGGTGGATTTCACAGCCCAGTCAGCCCCCGGAGCTGAATTGGGCGCCATTTTTTGTAAGGAGGCAAAAGCAAGGGCAAGGGCTGAGCATACACTGAGCTGGGAGTGAACTCATTTCTGACTCAGTGAACTGCAGCAATGTGGCAATCTACAGGTTCCACCCTAGACAGGTCTGGGTAGCCCTCAGATCTGATGGCCAGCAGATCAAGAACTCTAGTAGTGGTACATCAGGTGCCATTTTGTACACTGTGGCAATAGCTTTAGGACCACAGGGGACAACAGTGAACTGCGCATGTGCTGAGCTCGCGAGAACTCACTGAGTTCTGTGGATTGCACTGGTCCCGCAGGAAAATAATACCAACTGTGGCATCCTATGGGTCAAAATAGGTCCATGTGGCAACCAGACCTAACGTCCAACAGGTTCCTACAAGATCAGTGCCACCAACAATCTACCTATATAGGACACCTGGTGTCTCCCTAATCCTGGGACCTGCTCCAACCGGAAGTGGGAAAAAGGTTGTACAAACTACGGTGCAGCTTCACCATGGTATCACAGGAGGTGGAGAGTGGTGAGCCAGAAGCTGTGGCTGTGGAGACCATGTGGAAATCTAACATAAGAACCCAGACCTGGAACTCGCTGGAGGTTGTGGCACAAGTGGCTGCAAGCAAAAAGTTGTGTACCAACTGCAATAAGTAAATTCGCATTGTAGACCTGTGGGTGACACAGCTTAGAAACCTGCCCCAAGGAGAAGACTCTGCTAACCAGAAGTACAATGACCAAGAACAAAAGAAGAGACAAAGGCACAATGAATATTACCAAAAACTCCCCTGCAAAGGAGCAAAACCCTTTGCCAACCTCAGAGTTAACTGAGGAAGACATCGTGAAAATGGGGGACACAGAATCCATAAAACTCATTTTAAAGATTCTGATCAACAATGAGAAGCTCATGCAAGAGTTCAAAGAATTTAAGGAAGCAATAAAGCATATCAAGGCTGATATATCACAAATTAAGAACACAGTAGAGCAAATTAAAAGTACAGTGGAGAGTCTCCAAAATAGAATGAAGCAAGCAGAAGACAGAATCTCAGAATTGGAAGATATTTCCTGTCATCAGGGGGAAGCAAACAAAAAGCTGGAAGCAGAGCTGGATCAGGCCAAAAAAAAGTATTCAAGAATTGAAAGACACTATTAAGAGGCCAAATATAAGAGTTATGGGAGTCCCAGAAGGTGTAGAAAGAGAAGTTGAGTTTGCAAATGTATTTAATGAAATAATAAAGGAAAATTTCCCTATTCTAGGGAAAGAATTGGGAAACAAGATCCAGGAGGGGCACAGAACTCCCAACATGCTTGATCAAAAGCAATCTTCACCAAGACACATGATTATCAAGCTCTCTTCAATTGAACATAAGGAAAAGATTCTTAAATGTGCATGTGAAAAAAATCAATTGACATAAAAAGGAATGCCAATTAAACTCACAGGAGATCTCTCACAGGAAACTCTACAGGCAAGAAGAGAATGGAGGGACATATTTCAGATTCTAAAAGAAAAAAATTGTCAGCCTAGGATAACATATCCAGCAAAGCTTTCTTTTGTCTTTGAAAATGAAATAAAATTCTTCCACAGTCAAGAAAAGTTAAAAGAATTTGCCTTTTCCAAACCTGCCCTACAAATGATACTTTAAGATGTTCTCTTGACAGAGAAGAGGAATAGCACCTACCAAAACCAAAGGCAAATGGGAAGAACATCCCAGCAAAATGACAACAGAAGACTAAATCAATGAACAACCCATTCCTAAAATGACAGGACCAAAGTACCATCTATATATATTAAACTGAATGTAAATGGATTAAGCTCAATCAAACATCATATATTAGTAGACTGGATTATAAAACAAAACCCATCTATTTATTATCTAGAAGAGACACACTTCACCAACAAAAATCAGTGGAAACTATATCGCATGGGTTTTGTTGTTTTCTGTTAGTTTCACTCTTCAAAACACTTTCTTCTGATTAAATCATTCAATGACGCATAGATCATGCAGTGGCATCATTTTCTTCAAGAAGGTTCTTGATTTTCATTTCTTCAGCTACACGTTATTCATTTAGTAGTATGTTATTTAACTTCTTGGTGTTGTTAATTTCTTTTTTCTTCCTGATGTTGATTTTGTTTTGTGTCTTTTCATTTAAGGGGATGTATAGTAGCTGTGTAATGGAGACTGTCATATCTAGTAACATGTCATTTAACTTCATGGCATTGTAAATTTCTATTTTTCTTTCTATTGTTGATTTTGTATTATGACTTTTCATTTAAGGTGATGTACAGTAACTGTGAAATGGAGACTAACATCCAGATGTGAGGATATAATGTAGTATGCATTTCTACTTCCAGACAAAGATGGACTTACAATGAAACTGTTTACTGTTTAACTGTTTACTGCTGGACTCTCTGCCATTGTCCATGCCCGCAATGATGGACACAGACTGTGTATGAAGAACTATGTGTTAGTAATGATATAAAGGAACTAGGTGTGTGTGGGGGGAATTGGGGCTGGGATAAGGGAAATACCAGGAGCCTATGGAACTGTATCATAAAATGATAATAATAATAATAAAATGTAGAAAAAAATTTTAAAAATGAAACCATGTCCCAAAGAGACTTCTACATGAATGTTTACAGTTTTAATCATAATAGATAAAAAGTGGACAATACCCTGATAACCTTGAGCAAGTGAATGGTTAAACAAACTCTGGCATAGCCATAGCAGGACATTCAACTCAGCAATAAGAAGAAATGAGCTATTCATACACTTAACAATGTGGACGTCTCTCAAACCCTTTATGCTAAGTGAAAGAAGCTAAAATGAAAAAGCTAGGTACGGTTTGATTCAATTTGTATGACATTCTGTTAAAGGCAGAATGTCAGGGACAGAAAAGAAGTTGGTGATTGCAATGGTCTTGGATTGGGAAGGGATGATTGTGAAGGTGCCTGAGGGGGCTTTTGGGAAATAATGAAAATATTCCATATCTTAATTGGAATGGTAGCTGCAATATTGCATATATTTTCAAAAACTCTTCTAACTGTACACTTAAAAAGATGAAATCTTAGAGCTAGTATGGTGGTTCAACAGGCTAATCCTCCACTAGCATTGCCAGCATCCCATATGGGTGCCAGTTCTGGTCCTGGCTGCCCCACTTCTGACCTAGTTTGCTGCTTCTGGACTGGGAAAGCAGTTGAGGATGGGCCAAAGACTTGAGACCCTGCACCCGCATGGGAGACCCGGAAGAAGCTCCTGGCTCCTGGCTTCGGATTGGCGCAGCACCGGCCGTTGCGGCTGCTTAGGGAGTGAACCATCAGATGGAAGATCTTCCTCTCTGTCTCTCCTCTCTGTACATCTGCCTTTCCAATAAAAATAAATAAATCTTTTAAAAAATTTAAAAAAGAATAATGTACAGTAATTCTATAACTTGAAATGGCAATAAGACAACTGGCCATGCACTTGAAAAGCTAAGCTACACCCATCTGGTTGCCTTTACAAATAAACTGCTGACAGATTAAAGACCTGCATACATACAAAAGGAATAAAGGGAACACTGAAAAAATATATAGGTAAGAAGAGCTTTCTACATGTAAAAAAAAGACAGATTTTACTGCATTAAAAAAGAACAAACTTACACACATCATTAGTCACCCTAATACAATACAAGGGCAAACATGAATGACAAGTCAAAGGACTAATATCTGATATATAACAAGCTTCAGAAATTACCAAGAAAAAGATGAACCACAGGGGGTTAATGCACAAAGAACAAGAACGCCACAAAACATTTATACAAGCCAATGAACTTGAATGATACAAAATCTGACATGTAAAAAGTAAAATAAGAAGCTTTTTTCTCATTAATCATCATAACAAGATTTTTTAAATTAGGTGATATCATGTGACAAAAGTATGTCTAGACAACCACTGAGATGTACTACTGGCAGATGCATAAACTGATAAAAGAGTTGTGACCTAATCTATGCCTCTTTAGAAAAATTTCATTCTGTGCATTCTAATATCCTTATTTCTTTAACACATACACAAAAGCTGTGCTATACATAGGGTTGTTTCATTTAACAGTGTATGCTACATTAGTAAAATAGATCTACTTATTTTCTTTAACCTCCACATATTTCAATGCATGAAGGCACTGTAACTTATGATTTATTTATTTATTTATTTATTTATTATTTGAAAGGCAGAATTATAGTGGAGAGAGAGAGAGAGAGAGAGAGAGAGAGAGAGAGAATGAGAATATGAATGAGAATCTTCCATTTGCTGGCTCACTTACCAAATGTTCAAAACAGCCAGAGCTAAGACAATCCAATGCCAGGAGCTAGGAGTTTGTTCCAGGTCTCCCATGTGGGTGCAGGGGCCCAAGGACTTGAGAAAACCCCCTACTGCTTTCCCAGTCCAGAAGCAGGGAACTGGATCAGAAGTGGGGCAGCCAGGATTAGAACTTACACCATTTGGGATGCTGATGCTGCAGGTGGAGAATTTAGCCTGCTAAACCATGGTGCTGGTTGCTGGTACCACTACTTACTTAACAAGTAACCTTAATGGGTGCTAAACTTGCGTTTTTCAGGATATTGATTTGCCAATATCAGAATTTAAATTGTATGTAAGAACACCCCCCTCAGTTCAGCAATCTCACTTGGAACAATTTATCTGAATAAAGTAATACAATATATATGTTAAAACTTGAATGTAAGATTGCCTATACAAATGGAATTTCAATTTTATTTAGGTGTGGGCATTGGGTCAAGCAGTTAAGATGCCTACCCATTATCAGTGAATATGGATTTGATTCCCAGCTCTGGCTCCTGACTCAGGCTTTCCACCAATACAGACCCTGGGAGGCAGTGATGATGGCTCAAGTAGTTGGATTCCTGCCATGCACATGGGAGATCTGGAATAAGTTCTCAGCTTCTGCCTCCAGCCCCTGTCCAGCCCTAGACATCATAGGCATTTGGGGGAGTAAATCAGTAGGTGGGAATTTTCTCTCCATCAAAAATTATAAATAAATGAATTTAAATGCCTAACAATAGGGACTTAGTTAAATATACTACAAAATACCATTCAACAGTACTATTGAGGCATTTAGGATGTATATTATAGAACCAGGAATGGCAAACATTTCCTGTAAACAGCTAGATAATTATTTTCAGCTTTTAGGACCATAACAATAATTCAACCTTGCCTGTAGCACTAATACCGTCATGGATAATATACAGATAAATGGGCATGGGTGTGTTTCAACAGAACTGTTCATGGAAATTGAATCTCTTCAGATTTTACTGTTCTATGAAACAGTACTCTTCTTTAGATTGTTTTCAGTTATTTAAAAGGGAAAAAATTATACTTTAGGGGTTGGCACTGTGGTACAGTATGATAGGTTCCCACTTGCATCCCATACTGAAGTGCAGGTTTGAGTCCTGAATGCTCCACTTTTGCTCTAGCTTCCTGTTAGTGCACCTGGGAAAGCAGTGGAAGATGGCCTGAGCCCTTATGTCCCTGTCACCTTATGCGGGAGGCCAGCATAAACTTTTTGGCTACCACCTGGCTTAGTTCTGGCTATTGTAGCCATTTAGGAAATGTTTATCTCTGTATTTTTCACTTTTTATCTGTTTTTAACTTAGAGATAAGTTTATCTCTGTTTATAACTCCGCCTTTCAAGTAAATAAGTAATTCTTTACAAAAGTAAATTAAAAACTTGTCTTCAGGTGAAGGCTGTGCAAAAACAAGTAGCAGGAAGGATCTTGCCTTTAGTAGGTGTTTGCAGAGAAATTCATAGAGGCAATGGTTAATAATGGCAAAGTCTTTGATTTTCTGTAAAGGCCAACTTAAAAAACACAAATAGGTTTTAGCATCTATTTGAGTTTAAGAAGAGAAATAGAAACATCAAGATTTATTTTCTTATTTGAAAGGTAGAGTTACAGAGAGAAAGAGAAACATACAGATTTTCCATCTGCTGCTTCACTCCTCAAATGGCTGCAAAAACCAGAGGTGAACCAATCTGAAGCCAGAAGACAAGAGCTTTTCCTGGGTCTCCCATGTAAGCGTAGGGTCCTAAGGCTTTGGGTAATCCTCCACTGCTTTCCCAGGCCATAAGCAGGGAGCTGGAAGGGAAGTGGAGCAGCCGGTACACAAACCAGTGCCCATACATGGGATGACAGTGCTGCAGGCAGAGATTTAGCTCACAATGCCACGGGGCCAGATCCCCAAAATAGTTTTTTAAATAAAAAAGAAATAAAGGCAGATGAAAACAGTTACTCAAGAGGTAGTGACAATGTATGCAAAACCGACAAAGAAAATTAAGGGATAAAATGACTGAAATCTGTAGATCAAGAAATTTTTACTGAAAAAAAAAAACATTTGAAATGATATAATTAGGCATACCATATATAGGATGAGTGTCCCCTATTCAAAATGTTTGGGACCAGAATCTTTTTAGATTTTTAATGTTTCCACGTTTTGGAATATTTATATATACATGATAGGATATCTTGAGGATGAAACCTAAGTCTAAACATGAAATTCGCTTACAATTCCTGTAACACCTTATATGATATCTGGAAAAGTCATTTTATATAGTATTTTAAACAACTTGTTTACATAAGTCAGCTATATTTACTGCCTGTGGTTTATGTTAGCACTAGAAAGTACAAACTTTTGAGCATTTTGGATTTTAGGCTCACAGATTAGGGATGCTGAATTTGCAATCCAGAATGGCCAACATCATCAAGATACATTCTAGTAAAATGATTGGACTTTGAAGGAAAATCTAATTTATCAACCAGACAAAATACCACATGTTTCAATACAGAAAGAAAATTATTAATCGACTTTGATAATAAAATGTTATGCCTGAAGAAAATGAGTGACACATAAGTTACCCAAGGCAGAACATGTGAACCATGGATTTTATATCATGCCAAACAACCTGTAATTACAAATGCACCCAACTCTACCAACATGTGAATAACCAAGGAAATGCTGGTCTCATGAATCCTTCCTGGGAAGATGTTTAGTTTCATAAACCAAAATGACTGGAGAGATGTAAACATAAAGACTGGCAGTGAGCACCAAATTTAGTACCTACATATCTAAGTAAGACTGTATGAAAGGCAGAGTTGCACAGAGGGATGAACTGGTCACTCCTCAAATGGCTACAATGGTTGGGCTAGGCCATGCTGTAGCCAGGAGCATGGTGCTCATCCAGGTCTCCCATACAGGTGGCAGGGCCCCAAGCAATTGGGATATCTTCTGCTGCTTTCTCAGGTGTATTAGCAGGGAGCAGGATCACAAGTGGAGCAGCCGAGATCCAGACCAGTGCTCATATGGGATGCTGGTGTTGTATCTAGCATCTTAACCTACTGCACCATAATGTTAGTCCCCAATACCGGAAAACTTTTAGAAACAGGAAGTGAATGGGGAGAGTATATGGGAAAACTGTTTGTTTGGTTTTTTTTTCAATAATCATTAAAAATCCTCTGCCTGTGTTGCCAGCATCCCATATGGGTGCTAGTTTTGAATTCTAGCAGCTCTACTTCTGATCTAGTTCCCTGCTAAGGGCCTGGGAAGGCATCAGAGGATGGTTCAAGTCCTAGGATCCTTGTACCCATGTGGGAGCCCTGGAAGGAGCTCCTGGCTCCAGATCAGTCCAGCTCTGGCCATTGTGGCTATTTGGGAAGGGAATCAGTGATGGAAGATCTCTCTCTCTCTCTTCTCTTGGTTACTCTGCCTTTCAAATAAAAATAAATAAATGTTTTTTTAAATAAAAACTTCAATATGATGGTTTTCTTAAAATGTCTGATGATTGAAAGTGTGATCCAGAGAATCAGGCTTCATTTCGATACCAGGTCTGCCACTTGTTGGTTAAGCTGAGATCCTAGCTCTGCTATATAACTACCAGCAGTATCTGCTTGAACTAATTTCACATAATTGTCCTGCTACCTCATTTTCTTCATCAGTATAATGGAAATAATGCATACCTCCCTCTGGATGGAGTCAAATTTATGAGGAAAGTGCTTAGAAAAGTACCTTGCTCACAGTAAAGGTTTTGTCAGAACTGTTCTGTAAGTAAATGTTGCTGTTGCTGCCATTATTCCATTTTTTTAAAATCAATTAAGTGTATTTCTATCTCTACTTGAATATGGGCTGAGCCTCAGATGATATTAAGGGATTAATTTTTAAAGCATGACGATGCTATCTGGCTATGTAGAAAAGCATTTTTAGTTTTTAAAGATACATACTGAGGCCAAAAAAATTCAGCAATATTTCAAAGTCAACTCTAATATTCAAAGCTGCTTTCTGATCGGGAATGTAAAATTGGCACAATACTTACAATGTAACTGATTTCCAAGAAGTGGTGGAAGACTATGTGTTTTTTGTTATGCATGAAAGAAATGCAGATACCAAGAAGTAATTCCCTCTGCAACTCTCCTCCCACCATCCTGCATATGGCCAGCAGCCCAATTAGTCACAAGCAAAAGACAAATAGCAAACCAACAGGAAGAAATGCTGCTGGCCAAAATGTTACTACAGTGATGAACAAAACATCATGAAAACACTAGAAACCTTAAGGAAAGCTAACCTGAAGATTTAATTTATTTGTGGCTATTATCTCAGTAATTCTTTTAAGGAGCCATTATTGAAGGCACAGAACAGAAGAAAGCACTGTGTAAGAGGAAAGGCCAAAGAACTAGATATCTTTAACCCCAGGATACTGCTTCAAGTTCAACATATTACAGTTATCTCTCCATAGGCTAATCTTTGAGAAATTTCTCCATGGTCCAAATAACCCCATTTCTAAAGTGTGGTTGTTGGACAATGTCCAGAGTTTAGATAATTTACAACTGAAAGAAATAATTAAACATGTAAACACCAGGCCCATTAGATTGGTCATGTTCACTTCATAATGTTTCTAAAAATAAAAGGACAGTTTTTGTGGCACATACAGTTCAATTTGTGGGGGCTGTTGCCATGCACAGAGTACATTATTCATTTGGCTAAAAGCAGACATGAACATTTGTTTTCACCCTTTCTCTTATCTGGCATTTTTATTATTCTTCTTGTTTTAAAGAATTGATTTTGTTTAATTGTCTGCAACCACCAGGCACACAAACACTGTACGCTTTCAGTGGTCCTTATCAACAGTATAACCACCTCACTAAATGACAGCATTATCTGACTCATCAGGACAGAAACAACATATCCTCCAGACAGCAAATTGAAAAGAAGCAATTTTCCCATCTCTCAGAAAGAAAATTGATCTGATTTTGCTGTCAATGCTACCATCACTCACTCTATCACCCAGACTTGAAAACTTGAAATTATTTTTTACTCTCCCCACTTTTTATCTCCCACACAGTCACCAACTCATAATGAGTTTCCTTTAATAATGTCTCTTCTATCAACTGCTTCTACTCTGATGAAGTTTGAGTCCTTTTTATCTCAGACCTGGAGGACTGTAATATTCTGTTTCTCTTAATGATATGTACAGGGTTTCTTTTATTATAAAAGTAATATAGGCACATTACAGGCAATTTGGAAAATTCAAAATAGTAGACAGAATAATTTCAGTTACCCACATTTTGCTGCCTGGAGATGATCATTCATTGTGACCCACTTCCTTCCATCGCTTTATATACATAAATACATTGATATTTTCATAAAAGTTACTATTATAACACATATTATGTTTCTTTGTCATATTATGACACTAAATGCTCTGAAAAATCTTATTTTTTGAATTGGCCATTATTCATGTGCCACTGGTTTCTAATATTTCATGCTGGAAATAAATGCTGCCTGAGCCATTCTTGTGCCATTGTTCAATTTCCTTAAATTCAATTCAAATTTCCTTACAATCAATTTATAAAGGTATAATTACAGGATCAAAGACTCTTTTTAAATTTCACCCAACTACCTCCCAGAAAGGATATGTAAATAGAAGATTTTCTATGCTTATCAATGCCAGTTCGTTCCCTGTTGAAAACCGAATATTATCTCTTTTTTTTCCTTTACTTTCTAAAAAATTTATTTTTGATGATGATTACATGGTACATCAGGGTGGGAATGATCAAGGATTAGGGAAAAGTGGGTGAAATTGTTGTTTCCAGGGATATTAATTTGTTAGGATGGAAATTAACATCTCATCAAATTTTTGGTTGGTATGTCTTGTATATATTAGTGAGTCCAAATATGTTGCACATGTTTTGGATATTTGTATCAAGGCATTTTAAGTAGTGTCCATCGTGTTAAATGCCTTTTGGGTTCTAGTATTTAGGTTAATGTGGAAAACCACAGTGGAAATTAGAAATAGTAGGGTCTGAGATGAATTGGTGTGTATTTTGCCCAAGGTTTCAAATACCACACTGACCAACCACAGTACCTACTATGGTGAGGAGTTCAGGCCTAAGTTGCTAGTTTGCTGCCATGCTACTTGCTTCCCTCTCGAATTCATTCCGTACAGATTGCTGTCGTAATATTCCTAATATTTTTCCATCTAAAGCTATTACTGGAGTGGCACTTAGCTTCCCAGTTAAGACAAAGCTTAAGACATCTGTGTTCCATATTGGGGTGCCTAGGGTTCACTTCCCAGCTCTGGCTCCTGACTCCAGCTTCCTTGCTAATGCAGACTCCCACAAGAGGTTAACAGTGATGATTTAAGGAACTAGGTTCCAGCCAAGAGCTTGGGAGATTTGGAATGAGTTCCTGGCTCCTGCCTTCATCCCAGCCCAGCCCCAAATGTTGGGGCCATTTGGGAGGTGAACTGACACATGGGAGCTCTCCTTCTCCTTCTTCCCATTTGTCTCTATGTCTCTGCCTTTCAAACTGAGTTCTCCATAATGTGGGACCCAGATATTTTTCTCAGCACTATCCCACCCTGTATTTGTATTAAAACAGACCACTTAGAAGACAGTAGGGTCCTTGAAGACAAACACTCTGTCTCATGAGATACAAAGGAGTGTAGCATAACGAGAGAAAGAGAATGCAGGACAGGCAGAATTGGGTCAAATCTTGTCTTACTACAAACCACATCTAAGTTATTGAACCTGACTGAGGTTTCATTTTGTCATCTGGAAAACAGTATTAACAGCACCTAATCCAGAAGGGGTTGTGAGGATTCAACAAGGTAATATAACCAAAACACTTAACATATTGCCAGGCACAAGGTTAAAATTGTTAAGAGGATTTGCACATTTCCCAATGTCCAGTGTCAATCACAGTAGCTGCTGAAATGAAGAAACAGAACAGGAAAAGTATCTATCACAATAAAAGTAGCCAACAGATTACCTTACCAGGCTAAGGATAACCTGTGGGCAGATTCCTGGGATTCACCCCAGATCTGCTGAATCTGAAATTTCTACAGACCAGAGTCCAAGAATCCATATGAGAGTACTTAAAAAAGTTCATGGAGAAAAGAAAATAAAAGTACCACTTTACTTTGGTACAAAATAAATATACACGGAAAAGGGACATTATAAAAATTTGCATGCATTTCAAAAATTTTGCACCACAATAAATTCATACTTTACAAATTTTTCTATATAATTGCGTTGAGAGGAGAGAGGTGTGTTTCATCTGCTGTTTCACTCCCCAAATGCCTGCAGTACCCAAAGCTGCACCAGGCTAATGTCAGGAACTGGGAACTCAATCCATATTCTCACAGATCCATGTACTTTGAACCACCACCTGCTGCTTCCCAAGGTGTGCATTAGCAGGAAGGTGGAACTGGAAGCAGAGCTGAGACTCAAACCTAGGCACTCAGATATAGGACATGGGCACCATAACTCCTGAGCCAAACACCTACATCTAAGCTCACACTTGGAATTCCATTTTCTCACAAACCTTAAAAGTAACCATGTATTTCATACAGGCACTCCAGTTAAATGTAATTCAACTGGAAAAATGCCAGTTGTCATAGTCAGCCCATTTATAGTGGACAGTCTCCTTATTTAGGCTCCTAACTTCTTGACCTACCTGCCTAGGGGTGCTCCATCCCCAGGGTCAGGCAGGGCTAGCACCATTTGTCCAGACGGCTCGATGAAGTGATTGAAATGAATCCTATTCTGGCAGTGTAGCTGCCTCCTTGTCTTCCTGCCTCAATCAAATTATCATTGCTGCTGTTGTGAATTACTCACTAAGGATTATTTTGAAAATCACCATCACCAATAACACTTATCATTACTTCTTATTAAGCACTCACAATGTTACCAGGCATGCTAAGCAATCTCCACACCAGGCGGGTGCTATCCTTACCTCTGCTTTACAAATGGGAAAACTGAGTCACAGAGACTAAGGAGTTACTCAAGGTCAAAAAGACACTAAATGACACAGCAGAGCCTGGAATCCAGACAATATGGCTCCAGAGCCCAGGCTATTATCTAGTACACTGGACTACTTCTCTAAATTAACTGCCCGATGTTTGCTATTACTAATTTAGGACATATAAAACGATACTGATATTTCATTTTGGGTCTTTTTACTTCATTAGAGTGAATGTGTTTGTCATAGAAAACTCAGACACTTTGGTTCCCATCATGTCTTGGGTTTTTTAGTTATAAATTCTAGTAGGAGAGTCTGTAGGAAATCAACTCTAACAATTGGAGTAGGCTGGTTTTCCAAGCAACGGGACAAATCAAATGCATTTCAGTTACCTACCCTGTCTTTACACTTCTCCATGACAGCTTTCAAATACTGAGAGGCAGAAAGCATTCTTATTAGGCTGGTGTCATAAGGAAAGAAGAAGTCTCCTTTACCTGCATGTTTTGCCAAATTATGTTCTCTGTTGCTGACAGAGAGAGGGACCCAGTGATCTGAGATGGGCAAAATATTCTGAGGACTGCTTAGTTGACATGTGTGGCCTGAGAGCCTTTTCAAACCAGTTCTTTAATTTTTTTTTTTTTTGGTAAACTATAGTTTCTTGATACATACCCCAACATGATCAACCTTGCAACCATGATGCTAAATGAAACAAGCCAAACACAAAAGGATTAATATTGCATTATTCTTCATATACAGTCTACAAGAGGCAAACTCAGAGACAAAGGATAGAATGGAGATTGGAATGGCCAGCTTCTGCCTGGAATTAGAAGAAATTCCAGAGACAGTGGTGATAGTTGCACAACATTGTAAACATAGTTATTATCACTGAGCTGTACGCTTAAAATGTTAGGAAGGTAAATCCTAAGTATTTATTTTTATTTTTTTTCTTTTTTCTTTTTAAAAAAATGTATCTACTTTTATTGGAAAGTCAGACTTACAGAGAGAAGGAGAAACAAACAGAAAGATCTTCTACCTGCTGGTTCAGTCCCCAAGTACATGCAACAGCTAGAGCTGAGGCGATCCAAAGCCAGGAGCCAGGAGCCAGGAGCTTCTTCTGGGTCTCCCATGCAGGTACAGGGTTTTAAGGCCCTGGGCCATCCTCTACTGCCCTTCCAGGACACAAGCAGGGAGCCAGATGAAAAGCGGAGCAGCCAGAACATGAACTAGCACTCATAGGGGATCCTGGCACGTGCAACGTGAGGATTTAGCCACTAGGCTACTGTGCTGGGCCCGTGCTATATGCATTTCACTATATATTCAGAATATATATATATATATATATATATATATATATATATATATATATATATATATATATATATTTAATCCCCTAGCCTCCAAAAAAGAAAGCAACAATATCAAACCCCACAGAGTCAGTGCTTACCAGACTATCATCATTCTGGTCTCCAAACATTTCTTTAAAAATCTTGCCAGGATCAGGAATTGGAGGAAATATAATGATCTTGAGCCTTTGAAAAATAAACATTTCGGATCAAAACTCCCAGTTTATAGAGCATCCCATAGAGCCACATTAAAACAAGACATTGGCAAATAATATGATATATAAGTCATTTCACTCAGCAAAGCAGTTGTGAAAAAAAATCTAAAATAGGCTATGGGAAGTCAGTATCTGCAGAGCATCAAGTTTGAGTGAAGCAAACAGATCAACAGATCAAGCAACTTACTTACATCCTAATGTTTAAATAATAATGGTGCTATACTTTTTTTTTTTTTTAAAGATTTATTCATTTTTTTATTACAGCCAGATATACACAGAGGAGGAGAGACAGAGAGGAAGATCTTCCGTCCGATGATTCACTCCCCAAGTGAGCCGCAACGGGCCGATGCGCGCCGATCCGAAGCCGGGAACCTGGAACCTCTTCCGGGTCTCCCACGCGGGTGCAGTGTCCCAATGCATTGGGCCGTCCTCAACTGCTTTCCCAGGCCACAAGCAGGGAGCTGGATGGGAAGTGGAGCTGCCGGGATTAGAACCGGCGCCCATATGGGATCCCGGGGCTTTCAAAGCGAGGACTTTAGCCGCTAGGCCACGCCGCCGGGCCCGGTGCTATACTTTTAATAGACCAGAGGGGAGCGTACTGTATATAATTTTGCAAATCAATTTTCTGAGATTAGGATACATTCTTCTGTTTCTTTCTTCTTAATTCTCTGCTCTCTACTTTGAAATCTTAAAGCCCTCTTTTGTGCTCATCCCTCAGGGTGTGCCATTGGTGTGACCCAGAGCTCCAACATCTGTCCCCTCTTCTTCTGTCACTCACTTAGTTTATGAACACTGTACTTTGGTTTTAAATGTTTAAGACTTTAAAATCTATTTACATCCTGTAAGACTCCCAAAATTCTATATCCCACCCAGACCTCTCTCTCTTAAAATTCCAGATTCACGTACAAGGAGGTGTCCAAAAAGTTCACAGAAATGCATACTATGAAAAATTCATGCGTGGATTTCAAAAATTTTGTGCACCAAGATAAACAAATTTTTAAATTCTGTTTTTCCTTAAAATTCTGAAGAATATTTGTGTACTCCAACTGTCTCATAATACCTCTACTTGATTACACAATAGGTATCCAGAACCTGTGCCTGAAGCCTTGTCTATCCCTTAAGACCAGCCCTCCTCATGGTCTTTGCATTGGTTAGCGGCACCAGCATTCACAGGTTTGCTCGAGCCCAACCCGAATCTTGAATCCTCAGTTTCCCTCACATCCCCACGGACAAGCAGCTAGTGTCAAATCTTATCAGTGCTTTGTTCAGAATACGTCCCCAAATCTCACCACCTCTTATCAACTCTACTGCCAACTCCCCCCTCACCTTTCTTCCAACCCAGTTCAATGCATCCTACCTAGTTTACCTGCTTCCATTCTTGCCCAAGTCAATTATTACTCAGCATCTATAGTGATCTTCTTTAAGAATACTTCAGATCATTTACCTGCCCTGCTTAAAATATTCAGTGTTTTCCATTATGACTAAGACAAAAATCTAAGTTCCTTGCCATGGCCTGTACCTGCATGACCTGATTCATCAGCTTCATCAGCCTCACCTGCTGCCATGCTCGCCTTTGTATCTTGTATTCCAGTCAAACACACTAAGTGCCACCCAGCCCCAAGGCCTTTAGACTGGCCGTTTCCCTAGCCAGGAAAGGTTTTTTCTTGAATATGTGAAAGGCTCATCCTTTCACTTTTCTGAGTCTCTTCTCAAATGTTATTTTCTTAGAAAGGCCTCTTTGGCCGTTTTATGTATGATATGCCTCTTATAACTTCTAACTCCCACCCCTACACTGCCAATCTTACTTCTCACTAAGTGAAATCATTTTGGTGTGAAAAATTTGAAATCTATGCACAGTTTTTCTAGATTATGCATCTTCATGAGCTTTGTGAAGAATAAACTGGTGAATTTTTCTGTATTGAGGTAAATTTATCTTTTAATCCTATTTTCCTTGAATTTTCTGAAGATATATATTTATATACATAGCTATACATACACACATATATCCCTTTGGAATATATCCTGCTAAAATATAGAAAGAGACTTTGTCCTGTTCACTTCTATAACCTCAGCACTTACAACACTGCCCAGCAGATAAATAGGCATTAAATAAATGCATGTTGAAAAAATGATAAAATATTCATTCTGGACCCAGCTAAATAGTTGTATTCCAATCTTGTACATTTATTGCAAGTAACAGTCCCCATCATGAGAATAAAATATAACATTCTTAAAGAATAGATACCACACAGAAGTGACAACTTGGTGAAGTTCTCGTTCCTAGAGGCATGTATAGCAAGCATCCTGCTCTGTATTAATTACAAGTCACTTCATTTGTTAACAGTCTGCACTCTTAAAACTTCATTCCAAGAGCCACTAAGTGTTGATAAATTGGGCCTTTGAGAGGGTAAAAGGAATAAAGGGTCTTTTCAACAGTGCTAAACACATGTGAAGGAAGCAGGGCTTGAACAGAGGCCTCGGGAACAAATCCAGCCCTTCCCTACCAGATAACATACTCAATGCCAGGTTTTTTGTTTGTTTGTTTGTTTGTTTGTTTGTTTGTTTTTTGCCATATCATCTTACCAAAAATCATTTGTGGCCAAAATGCCTCTAAATGTACCAGGCAATATAAAATATCAGCATAGACAGCAATAACCATAGCAACTGGGCTCACAGAAACTATAAAGCTTGCCTGGATAGTCTCCTTACCTTTTTAGGTAAAGCAGGAGGACTATGATTGCACCTGCAACGATGACAGGAATGATGAGTAACATGGTTATGTAGAATGTAGAATTGGGCTCCTCTCCTGGAGAATGGCAAAGTAAACAGACATGAGAAATGAAACCCTTTTAGTCATAAATTAAACAACAATTTTGCTAACAAGATCAGAAATATTTCTGCCCCCAACCCCAATACATTTTTCGAAACTCTCCAAATATTTTACCTTCCTCTTAGTATTTGTCAAAATTTAAAATTTTCAGTTTTTTCAAATCTGCCTAAAAATCTGTGAATGAGTAAATATCTTAAAGACTATTTAAAACCAGAATCTTTGAACTAATTTAAGACAAATATTTAACAAGCATACTGTATCAATTAAATGTTATCTCATCAACAGTGATTTATTTTCCTTACCAGTCACTTATCACTACTAAAATATTTAAACTTTAGCACAAAACTACTATTCTACTTTTTAATATATTCTATTTTTCCCAGAAACGGGGAGAGACAGTGAGATCATCCAACTGCTGGTTTGCTCCTTAAATGGCTGAAACAGTCAGGGATGGGCCAGGTTGAAGCCAGGAGCGAGGTGTTTAATTGCAGTCTACCATATGGATGCAGAAGCCCAAACACTGGGCTGCTGTCCCAGGATGGAAATGGAGTAGCTTATGGGAAACAAACCAGTGCCCATACTGGATGCTAGCACTGCAGGCAGTAGATTAACCTGTAATACCAATGGCCGACCCCAAGAACTACTATTCCTAAATGAGTACCTACTATGTGTCTGACTCCATAGTGGGTGCTTTAACATGCCTATCTCATATTTGTACTATACATAGTATTAACTGCTATTTATATGATAAGAGGCCCAGAGGAGTTTCCTAACTCACTCCGAAGGGTTTAGTAAATGATGGAGGCAAGCCTCAAGTACAGCAATATCCAATGCAAAAGCCAGCTTTGCTAAATCTAATAACCAGAACAACATTTATCTATTTATGCACTTATCTCTTACCATGGCATAAGAATTTAGAAGGCATCATCAGGTTTTAACACCATTGTTTTAGGTAGCCTCTAAGATG
Organism: Ochotona princeps; assembly: GCF_030435755.1. Classification (NCBI taxonomy): domain Eukaryota; kingdom Metazoa; phylum Chordata; class Mammalia; order Lagomorpha; family Ochotonidae; genus Ochotona; species Ochotona princeps. The sequence goes on along the minus strand of NC_080865.1, from coordinate 80,357,859 downwards.
ACCCCGAATGATTCCTCTCTGTTGATATTCACACTCTTATGTAATCTCCCCTGAGCATGGGCTGGACTAATTGACGCTCTTCTAAGCTATAAAACAGTGGCAGTGATGGAATGCCCTTTCCAAGATTAGGTTATAAAAGGCCATGGTTTCCACGTGGGCTGGTCTCTTAAACACTCTTGCTTGCTTGGATCACTCACTTGTGGAAGCCAGGTTCCATATTGGGAAATAGCCTTTGGGCGAGGTCCAGGCAGCCGGCTGGGGGGAACTTTTATATTAGTTTCTAAGGCTGTTGTGACAAATTATCATACACTGGGAGCCTTCAAACAGCAGACCTTTTTTCTCTCACACTCTGGGAGGCTAGACATCCAAAATCAAGGTCCCAGAAGGGCCATATGCTCCTTATTCACATGGCCTTCCTCCTTGCATGGTTATGTGCCTCTCTGTATCCTGTCCTGTTCTTATGAGGATATTAATCCATAGATTTAAGGTTTGCTTTAATCAAATGTCTTCATCTTAACATAACTACATGGGCAAAACAGCCTAATTCAAAGATGGTCACAAGCTCAGGTACCAGGAGTTTGAACTTGAAAAAAACCTCATATGTCAAGGCTCATTACAGCCTTGACATAGCAGCCAGCAAGGAACTCGGGCTTTCCAGTTTTCCAACAACATAAATGAGCTGGCAAGTAGATCTGCCAGACCTGCCTAAGCCTTCAGATTAGGTTACGATCCCAGCTGCAGCTTGAATGCAACCTAGAGATCTCTAGCTAAGAGGTGCCTAGATTCCTGACCAATACAAACTGTGAAATAACAATATATGTTGTTTTAAGTCACTAAGTGTTGGGATAATTAGTCATGAAGCAACGACTTACATCATCATGTCTGGCACAACCTGTTTCTCTGATGTTGAGAGCTGTTTAACAAGTTCTTAAGTTGTTTCAATACTGCCCCCACTCCCAGAACCACAGGAAGAAAAGACAATTCCCCCCTTTATCAGATAATTACTAGACTCCAGCAACCACGACTCCTCAAGGTTATTTCAGCAATTGTTCACTGTCAAGTTTTGAGGTTCCTCAACATACTGATTACCCTTTCAAGTACATATTCTGGTCTGCTCAAAATAGGGACACTTCTGATGGGGCCAGACTAGTTCCCCAGCAGGCAGCAAGGCTCTGGTTATGGGAATTGCACTATCATTGCTATCTGAGACCTCAAATGACTTTTAGAGATATTTAAACTTCCAGTACCGAGTCACAATGGGAGCTTATAGTCAAATAAAGCCTTGTATTCCGTCCCACAACATTCACATCCACAAAGTAAAGGTCTTTCCAATCCTGTGCTTGAGCCCAGCTTGGTCAGTCTCTCAACTAATATTTTTTTTCAAACACAGATAGATTTAAAAATCTCAGGGGTCAGCTCATGACATAGTAGGTTAAGTTGCTCCCTACGATGCCAACAACTCATATGAGTGTGGGTCAGTGGTCTGGCTGCTCCACTTCCATTCTAGCTCCCTGCTAATGCACCTGAGAAAGCAGCAGAAAATGGCCCAAGTGTTTGGGCCCCAGGACCCATGCAGTAGACTTAGAAGAAGCTCCTGGTTCTTGATTTCAGCTTGGCTCAGTCTAGTGGCTGCAGTCATTTGAGGAGTGAATTAATGAATGGAAGACCTCTCATTGTCTCTCCCTCTCTCTGTTTAACTCTGTCTTAAAATATGATACCACAGTCACTGCTCCATTGTTGATTCTGTCAGCCTGCCCATAAAGTACTTTTCTTGCATTGTACAATCTGCATATTTCATCATGTCCACCTTCTACATTGATGGAAATGAGAACAGAGACGAAGATAAAACTATTTGAATTGTGGTTTTCCGAAGAGTTGGACATTGTAAGTTAATATAGGTTAGCTTGAAAGTGAACAGAAAATAAATTTCAATGGTAAATACTCTTGGCTGATGGCAAGAAAAATGACATTTTCTTTTTCCAATTAATTTTCTGCTTCACCTTAGTTCCATGCGTCAATATTTTAAATCTTAATGAAACTTGTTCGCTTACCTATACTCATTGCTTGACTCCAATTACTCCAGAGTTTGTCATCCTCATAGCATAATCTATTTGTTTTGACTCTTATTCTTACTGTATTCAAAGTATCAGGAAAAACACCAGGGACCATGAAACAAATTGTATCCTTATATATAAAATAAAAATAATACACAAGAGATATGATCAGTTTATTTACTTTCATAGCAATTGGATTGTAATATAATTATCTGCCAATTTCTGTATATGATTAAGACTTGGATGGTAATGTAAATTATGTGACTTCAACTCCTGGAAAAAATAGCAATAAAAAGTAGTTTCTTTTTCTCAAAGCAGTTTAAATTTAGACTTATGCTTGTCACGCCCCAACCTCAATTGCTTTCTCTAAAGAGCAATTTACTAACCTCCATGTTTCTTTCAAATTCTGAATTTGAACATTTGGCCTCTTCAACCTTGAGAAAAGAAAACAAAAATCATGTGTCCCATAATAAACACAGTAAAAAAAAATGAGTTAGCTGTTTCCAATTAATTTTACTTTTATCCCATTAAATGCAGATCACAAACAGTGAAAATAGGTAGGTCCATCCGTGGAAAAAAGGAATCTTAGCCTCTACCTTCTGCTATCACAAAATCACTTCCATACATATTGCTGATCTAAATGTGAAAAATAAAGTCAATGAGCAAATAAATACATAAAAACAGTACACTTTTAGAGGAAAACAGAATACCTTCATGACATTGAAAGATCCCATGTTAGTCAAAAAGGCAATTTTTTATAGTCATCTATCTTAAAATTCAAAACTTCTAGTCATCAAATGATACCCTATTGCAAAAATAAATAAGTAATGCATAGACTAAGAGAATACATTTGTAATTTCTGATGGAGGACTTGCATATATATTTTTATCCTAGTAATTAGTAAGAAAAAGACAACTCAATTGAAAAACAAGCAAAAGACTAGAATGACATTTCACAAGAGGCATTATACAAACTGTCAATAAACTTATGAAAAATTGCTTGACTTTACTAATCAACAGGGAAATAAATTTTTAAAAAATTTACTTATTTTATTTGAATGGCTGAGTTACAGGGTCAGAGGCAGAAGCAGGAGCCAGGAGTTTCATCCAGGTCTCCAGTGTGGGTTGCAGGGTAAAAGCACTTGGGCCATATTCAACTGCTTTCCTAGGCACATTAGCAGGGAGCTGGATCGGAAGTGGAAAAGCTGGATTCAACCCAGTGTCTATATGGGATGCCAGTATCACAAGTAGTGGCTTAACCTTTGTGCCACAGTGCTGGCCCTGGAAATGCAATTTGAATCCATAAAACAATCCATAAACCTATCAGAAAATATCAAGCTCTATATAAAGCAACAATGAATTTCTGCTTATTACTGTAAATTGGGATAATCATTTGGAAAAAAAACTGCTAACTATTAGAGGCAGTCACATGTAACATGAAATGCACATTGTGGCACAATGAGTTAAGCTGTACTCCATCCTGATTCTATAGGCAAGTGCTTGGTTCGAGTCTGGAGGAGTCTTGGCTCCTCCACTGTCATTCTAGTTTCCTGTTGATGTTGCTGTGAGGCAGCAGGTGGTGGCTCAAAGTACTTGGTTCCTGCCATCCACATGGGAAACCTGAACTAAATTCCTAGCTTCTGATTCTGACCTGGCCCAAAACTGGCTGTTAAGGGTATCTGGGAAGTGAACCAGAAGATGGAAGACCTTTCTCTTTATGTGTCTAATTCTTTCTGTAAATCTGCCTTTCCAACAAAAATAAACTTTTAAAACAAAATAAACAATAGTTTGGAGAGACACACACACGCAAAGACGGAGGGAGGGAGGAAGGGAAGACAGAAAGGAGAGGAGTTGAGGGGGGTAGAAGAAAGAAAGGAATCTCCTTTGTTGAGTATAAAATACAAAAAAAAACCGAGAAAAGAAATTATAATATAAAATTCCTCTCCATATTGTCTAAGTCACTTTTCATCTACTGTACAGAGAATGATCAGTTGGTTAATTGCCAAGTATTTTCAACAGAAAGAATTAAAAAAATTAATGCATGAATATTTTTTCCTTAAATAGTCAACAATGACTAAAGATATGTTTCAACTTAGAACAAAGATCAAATACATAGATAGTCATTCATTTTGGCATGTCATGCCACTCACTGAAGGGTTCCTGTTAGCATCTGTGAAGAGCTGAGAACCCAGTGTAATAATTATAGAGGTCCATCTTTTCCAGTGTTTCACACAGAGGTAGAGAAAAAGGTACCCAGAAGGGAACGTGTCCCTGGAATGGCCATTTGGAGTCATAGGCCTGCTGGGGAGCCACAAGTGTCAAAATCAGCTTCAGGACTGACGCCCCTCCTACCCTGGACCATCTCCCAAAGACATAAATTCCAAAGTTAGCAAAACATTGTGGAGGTTTAGATTCCTAGGCTCTCGTCCAAATGTAAATCCCCTGGCATAGTTTATCATTTACTCAGATGACCATGAGAAGCAAAGCAAGGGCATAAAGCACCAAGCAGAGACAGCAGTAACCCGGCGGGGGGCAGGGTAGGGAGGGTATATCAAAAGCAACTTTTTCTTTTCTTTGGGATTCCTTCATGAGCTACTTCTTGCCATAGCCCCTGTATGATGGCACCCGTTCATGTTTCCGCTGACTGCCCCCTCGTAAATGTTATCGCTTTGCAAAATAATTCCTCAAATAGTCTTCAAAAAAGAGGGGGAAAAAAGAAGAAGTTTAACTAACAGAGCTTAAAATCAGCGAGGACACAAAAAGCCCAGGACATTCTAGGGGCGGAAGCAGCTGGTGAACATCTGCTAGGAGAGAGCATTAAGTGTATAAACAGATTTAATTCCACACAGACTATAGTTCTGATTTAGGTAAATAACCTCCATACTGTGCAAGTTCAGTTGAGAAGTCTGTAAAACAAACAAACAAAAGCAACTCAATTCAAAGACTTTATTAAGCAATGATTATGTACATGGTATAAGTAGTCTTGGTCAAAGTTTAATACATGGAGATCAACCCATCTTGAAAACCATCCTGGGCCCGGCGGCGTGGCCTAGCGGCTAAAGTCCTTGCCTTGAAAGCCCCGGGATCCCATATGGGTGCCGGTTATCCCGGCAGCTCCACTTCCCATCCAGCTCCCTGCTTGTGGCCTGGGAAAGCAGTCGAGGACGGCCCAATGCATTGGGACACTGCACCCATGTGGGAGACCCGGAAGAGGTTCCAGGTTCCTGGCTTCGGATCGGCGCAGCACCAGCCATTGTAGTCACTTGGGGAGTGAATCATCGGACGGAAGATCTTCCTCTCTGTCTCTCCTCCTCTCTGTATATCTGGCTGTAATAAAATGAATAAATCTTTAAAAAAAAAAAACCATCCTAAATTACTAGCTGTGTGGCCTATAACAAGTTAGTTACACTCTCTGAGCCCTATTTTTTTCTCAATAAAATGTAGGCTAAAATATATAACTATTTCATGGGTTGCTATGGCCTTCTCTATTTCTCTCTGCCTTTCAAATAAATAAATACATTAAAGGGTTTTTTTAAAAAAAAATAGGAAACACTGAGCTGGTTAGGTGGCTTCCAATGGTTAAGCAATACAAGCTTGGGAGTTAGAATTTTGTTAAAGTCCTATTCCTACACTTACTAGAAAGGCAGTCTTAGGAGTAGCTAAGTTTTTTCATCTGTAGTATGGGAACAACAGAGCAGAACCTAGAGCCCTGGAATTACTGTGAGGACTAAACAAGGAAATTCACATGGAGTACCTTAGTAAAGCATTACAAAGAAATTGCTCAACATGTGATGTTAGCTGCTATTGGCGACTGGACTAGCACCCAGCAGGTACCCTCTGACTCCTGTTTCTAATTTTTGAGGGCAAGAAGAGGCATACACGCAATCAGGTTAAACAGAAGAACATCACTGAGTGGTGAAGTAATACAATCAACAGGTGTCTCAGGATTTCAGCCGGGAAGAAATAAAAGAGCCTGGGGCAGTCAAATCTATTCCAGCTTTCGGTAACTTGCTCTGTTAGAAATCTAAGTGTCACCCTTCTCAACACGTGGAAGCCCTTTGCTTTGCCTCACTGTGTGTTATTCCACGGCACTAATAATTGATGATTACACTTTCCTCTGCAAATTCCCAGAAGAACTCTGCTCTGCTGTGGACCTGCTCACTCCCTCTGGAGTTATAGTCTGTCAGAACTGGCTGATTTTAATGAGCATTTTCATGCTGACAAAAACAAAATCAGGCCCAGGAATGTGCTCACTTGTCAGCTGCTTTAAAAGCCAACCATAAAAAATATGGCTTTAAAAAATTATCTAACATTTTCTTTAAAGATTTATTTGAAAGTCAGAGTTGGAGGTAAAGATGAAGAAATAGAGAGATCTTCCATCTGCTAGTTCCCTCTCTAAATGGCCACAATGGCCAGCACTGGGCCACGGCACAGCCAGGAGCTTCACCTGGGTGAATGGACCCAAATACTGGAGCCATCTTTTGCTGCTTTCCCAGGCTATTAGCAGGGAGCTAGATCAGAAAGGTAACATTCAGGTTTCAAACTAGAGCCCATATGCAGTGCTGGCTTCTAACTTTTTTTTTAAGATTTAAAAAAAATTTTTATTGGAAAGGCAGATTTACAGAGAGGAGGATCTTCGTCTGATGGTTCACTCCCCAAGTGGCTGCAATGGCCGGAGCTGAGCCAGGATCTGGAGCCAGGAGCCAGGGCCAGGGGCCAGGAGCCTCCTCCGGGTCTCCCACAAGGGTGCAGGGTCCTAAGGTTTTGGGCCGTCCTTGACTACTTTCCCAGGCCACAAGCAGGGAGTTGGATGGGAAGTGGAGCTGCCAGGATTAGAACCGGCGCCCATATGGGATCCTGGTACATTCAAGGCGAGGACTTTAGCTGCTAGGCTATCATGCTGGGCCTGACTTCTAACTTCTAAAATTCAAATGCACAAAGGGCCCAGGCAGACAGCATGCAAGTGAGTGGTGCAATCCTTGTGGTTTGGAGGCATCACCTATAGAAATATACTTCAGGGATGGTATGATTTTAAATGTGGGGGAAACTGTGGACACCAGTTCATGTCCAGCGGCCCCACTTTTCATCCAGCACCCTTGTCTGTGGCCTGGGACAGCAGTGAAGGATGGCCCAAAACTTTGGGACTCTGCACCCGTGTGGGAGACCCAGAAGAAGCTCCTGGCCCCTGGCTTTGGATCGGCTCAGCTCCAGCTGTTGTGATCACTTGGGGAGTGACTCTGCAGACGGAGGATCTTCCTCTCTATATATATCTCCTATATATCTATGTATCTCCTCCTTTCTGTATATCTCACTTCCCAATAAAAATGAATAAATCCTTAATAAATAGATAAATAAATCTTTAATAAATAAATAAAAGTATTTGAAAGGCAGAGAGAGAAATGTCCTCCATTTGCTAGTTCACTCCCCAAATGACCACAACAGCCAGGGCTAGGCTGGGCTGAAATCAGGAACCAGGTCTCTGCCAGTGGCTGCCAGGGACAAAGCATCCAGGCCATCTTCCACTGCTTTTCCCAAGCATATCAGCAGAGAGCTAGACCAGAAGTGGAGTTATCCAGACACAAAACCGTGCTCATATGAAATGCCAGCATCACAGGTGATGGATTAACCAGTATGCCGGTCCCTAATATAATCATCTTAAATCACAGTATCATAAATCAAAATGCAGTATCATAAATCCAAATACTCAGTCAACCAATAAAGCTTAGCAAAACACACTGTAGAGTCTCATTACTTTTCTTCATGATTGCTGGGCTACTTGGGAGCTACTTGGGCACTGCCCAGAATATACCAGAGGACTGGTGGTACTACACATCACTAGCCTAGGAAAAGATCAAATCTCAAAACTCAAAACATGGTTCTACTGGCTGTACTTCATTTTCATACCAGCATAGAGTCAAAACATCATCAGTGAGAGACCATCTGCACCTCCATGATTTGGTCCCTAACTACTGTTTCAGATATATTCTGGCCACAGCACTCTCCTTTCTGCTCTTCCCACATATTCCAAGCTCAGTCTCGCCTCAGAACCTTGGTGTCTCCTCTACCCCATGATTTCCCCAGGAGTTGTCTCCTGCTCATCATTTTGGTCTGTTCACAAATGTAATTACTTCAGATTCTTTCCACAACTAATACTCCTCCAGGTCTTTCCAGTCACCCTACCGCAGCACTCATCTTATTTTCTTCAGAGCACTTACACTCTGAAACTAGCTTATTCATTTACATATTCCTCCTCTAGTGTGCAAACTTCATGATGGAAAAAAAAAGGCAGTTCGTAGTCATCATGTGTACTATCTTATCCCCAGCATATAAAACAGTACCTGGCACAAAACAAACACAAAATAAAGCTGTGGTAAGCAAATACATTAATGAATGGCTTGAACATTGCAGCCAATATTGTCAGAAACTCTCAAACACGCCTTTTATCAGACAAGAAGTTCTACCACCACCACCATTATCATCATGTGACAAATGGCAGAACTACATTTCTTTTGTAGGAAATCCAAGTGAAAAGAAAGTATCCAAACAATAAGCTAAAACACTTACATAGAAAATGTCATGTGTCTCAGATCGACTGCTATTGACTTCAACTTCATAAGTTAAGCATCTGCTAATAAAATTCTGTGGATTCTCCCATTGCACATACAAGTTATCATTTTGGAGGAAGAGATTTTTAATCTGTGGAGGATCAGGTTTCACTGAAAGAAAAAGAAGAAAAATTAATATCCAAAGTTTATTTTACTTTAGACACACATACACAAATAAAATATAGTATCACGAAATCAAATCAAAGTTGGGTTGTTTTTAATAGCTTTACACAATCAGATTCATAGTTTGAGAATTTTTGATTAGCCACAAAATAAACTGTGGAGGAAGTTTATCTTAAACTGTATTAAAATGGATTTAAGGAGAGTCTTTGTGGGTTCCTGGCAAATGGCATGAACTCTGATCTGCATCCTGATTATTAGCTGACCCGGGATATAAAGGAGCACTTTGGTTCAGATGTTCTTCCACATACAAGGATATTCCCTAGCTATCACTCACTCATACCAACCAAAAATCACAATCAAACCATTAGTCTAAGCTCTCATAACACTACAACATGGATGCTGCTCAAGTACATTATGCTAAATAAACTAGTCACAAAAAGACATATACTGTATATTTCCTTCGTAAGAGGTATCTAAAGGAATAAATTTATAGAAACAGAAAGTAGAAAGTTAATAATGATGGAGGAATCAATGTTTATCAGCATAGTTTCAGTTTTGCAGGATGAGGAAGTTCTAGAGATCTGTTGCACAGCACCATGTGTATACTTAACACTGCTAAATCATACAATTAAAAATATTTGTGATGATAAATGTAGTGTTACATGAGTAGAATCACATGTCAGCTCAATTTATTTTTTTCAGAAATCAGTTATTAATGCCACGTAACGGAGGGTAACAGATAAACAACTTGCAATGTCATCTTCTAGCTGAGAAGGGACTTCCTCCTTGTCACCATCAATGTCCAGGGAGAAGCAAAATAAGCCTTTGAAAGTTTATCTAGGACAATTTTCCAAACAAGGAGATGAAAAGAGAAAGGATTTGCTTCATCTTACCATGCTCAGCAAATTACACTGCCCTCACTCCCTTCGCCTACAAACAGCTGCCTTTTGTCAGGAGACCTTACCTCTCTGACAACATGAAAGGGATGGTAGTCTTCTATTCATAGACTCAGGAACCTTGTCAATTAAAGGCTATCTATCAATGATTTGTGTGCCACTGAGCCAGAAGCTGAACTCCCTATTAAGCCATTACAAGAAACCATCCACATGACTAAAGTACTTCGCCGCAGAAATTCAGAAAAAAAGCAAAAACAAACAAACAAACAAACAAACAAACCTCTTATTTATCCTTATATCCTTTGGATCTTACAACAGTTCTTTGAGGTCAAAAATATCTATGTATTCCATTTAATACTCAAGAAATCACTTCAAATGGGTTGATAGGCCTTGTCCAAAGTGGAGGAGGTTGGACCTTAACCATATCCTGTACAGGTATTGTTAGTTGTGCTGATTGATTAGTGCCTGTGTTGTACAGGGTGGGTAAGCATTTTGAATATTACCCCTGATGGCATATACCGCTTTCAGTCTAGGCTTTTTCTAATGATGAGATAGGTTATTCAGGAATCATCCTCTCAAATACCTTAAGTGCAAACAAAACAGATCTCAGAGTCAGACTACATTTCGCTCTTGACTCTACAACTGACTGCGCTAAGTCTCAATGGATTCGTAACTTAGCCAGGATAAAATATCTGGCATGTGCTCAATATATATTAGAATTTCCAAATTTAATTTTTTTTAAAAAAGGCTCTATCAAAGAAAGGCATACATAGGCAGAGTTCCTTGTTTGAGGAAGCACTTGAAGACCAAAATCATAAATTTTTATTACTTGTATAATTATCCAAAAGCTATAACATACTTTTATCCACAGTCACGGAAGACTTCTAAAACTTACCATGGGAAGTTAGTGGCACTATGTTGAAAGATGGTCTAATTTTTCCTGCATTATCCTTGACCATTATTTGAATACCATGCTGTTCAGAAGTAGAATCCTTCACTTTAGTCACATCAAAGGAACAACCAATGTGTTGACCTTCTCTATAGATGTTTTCACATTGAAGAATTTTTCCTAGGCTGCTGTGCCTGCAACACAAAATGGGACCAACTTCTGCATTATTTTAATAAGCTTATTCAAGAAATAGGTGCAGAATTTTTGGTTTATTATTTGAGAGTCAGAGATAAAGAGAGAGAGAGAGGGAGGGAGAAAGAGAATGATTGAATGTGTGTATTCCCATCCACTGGTTCACTTCCCAAATGCCTACAACAGCTGAGGCTAGGGCCAGGGCTGCAGCCTAAAACCAGAAACACAATCCAGAACCTCATGGTAGGAACCTATCAATTGAGCCAACATGCGGACTCTTAGGTTCTGCACTGGGCAAGACACTGGAGTCAGAAATGAGGAATTGAACATAGGCACTCTGAAGTGGGGTGTGAACATCTTAACTATTGAGTTAAACATCTGCTCCCCAGAATGTGTTTTTTTTTTGAATGACTGAAATGCATGTCCCTGGAAAAGTATCATTTCTAATAATGCAAGCAAGATGGGTTTTGCAAAACTCCATTTTACAATGTAGCCCATTTCAAACTCAAGGAAGAAAGTATTTTCTTTTTTAAAAAGATTTATTTATTTTTATTGGGAAGTCAGATTAACAGATAGAAGAGACAGAGAGAAAGATCTTCCATCAGCTAGTTCATTCCTAAGTGGTTGTAATGGCCAAAGCTGAGCCAATCCAAAGCCAGGAGCCAGGAGCTTCTTCAAGTCTAGCTCTCAGGTACAAGGTCCCAAGGCTTTGGGCCGTCTTCAATTGCTTTCCCAGGCCACAAGCAGGGATCTGGAAGAGAAGTGGGGCAAGTGCTCTACTTGAAGTGGGACAAGAACCAGTGCTCATATGGGATCCAGGTTGTGTAAGGCGAGGACTTTTAGCTACTACCGTGCTGGGCCCCTGGACCCTTTTTTTTTTTATGAACATTGATACTATCAAGAGCCATGGAAACTAGATTTCTAATTATTTCCTCTTCGGTATAAAAGCAAAGTTTTTGAAGCCAGGATAAGAAGTTTTATGCTTCTTGAAAATGTCTATCTGCTAAATTCCTCCCTGCGATCTTAGCTTCTTCCTCTCCCTTCTACCTCTTCCCAGGACATTCTCCATTTCTGACTATTTTTCCCACTCACCCCCAATTTACCACTCCCAACCCTTAACTACAACTTCTGTGCTGGTTATTTCTAGTCCTGACCTCTCACTTCAGAGCTAGTTACAGATTTTTAATTGCTCCAGTAGAATCTTCCACTCTTCAAATACAGTATTCAATTACGTGTCCTCTTCCTCAGCAAACTGCCTTTCCTTCCGACCTTTCCTGTTTTCATTATGCAAACAGGCCCCCTTTTCTTTGAGCTCCCACTGAACTCCCAGATTAGCTACTTTGAAATCACCTTTCCCCCCACCCCTATACCTATCAGTAAATTCATACCTATCAGTCAATTCCGTTCTTTTTGCTTTTATAAAGGTTTTTAGATTCTTGTCTTTTTTGACATTCCCATTGGCTACATTCTAATCCATGACCTCATCACTTGAGGCTTTCAACATACTTCATGTTTTCTTACCAGATTTATTTGTTTATTTTTAATTCATTTTGAGCAGATTTAATATAGCTCATAGATACAATTCTTATGATATTTACTTCCTCCTCTCTCCTTTGCCTGTCCCTCTCCTTTTCTTTTTTTAAGTTTTTGAGATACCATCATAAACTTACATTATAGTAAAAAAAAAGTTTAATGATTTACCAAATAAGAAGTTTAACAAGTAAAAAAGCAAAAGATTCTAGTTTAGAGGGAATATAGGCAATGGCTATAAACAATAACTTGACAGAAACAAGCATTTGACCCCCATATAGTAAGTTATACCGTAATCATGGGTCATTAGAACTCCAGTTTTACAAAACTATATTTGCATCAATAGTATCACACAGGCATTTCTTTCTTGTTTTGGGGATTTATTTTTACACGCAAGAACATGCAGCATTTGGCCTCCCCCGACCTTCGCTATTCATGTCCTGCAATCATTGCCAGACCAATGTTCTTGAACAGCTTTCTTTTAAAAATAATTTCCTTTATTTGAAGGGCAGAGTCATATAGCAAGATGGGGGGAAAAAGGAGGTCTTCCGTGCACTGCTTTGCTCCCCAGGCTGAAGCCAGGAGTCAGTAACTCCATCTGGGTCACCCACAGGGGTAACAGGGGCCCAGGTAATTGAAGCATCATTCACTGCCTTATAAAGTACATCAAAAGGGGGCTGGATCAGAAATGGAGCACTCAGGACTCAAACTGATTCCAACATTACAGGTAGTGGCTTAACTTGCTAAACCACGACACTGGCCCTCAGAATGGTTTCTAAGTTTCTTACTCCACTGGGTGGTTTTCAATGTTTCCCTCAAGTGGTACTGCTGGTATTTTATTTACCACTTCACTTCTCATGTACCTTGCCCAGTGATTATCAGTATCTAGTACAGTACAAGTACAATGTTCTCATTTCATTTTTTTTTTGTCTAAAGGCTAAGGCAATCAGAGAACTCGTTTTATAAAGCTGGTAGAAGAGACTGTTAAGTCCTGCCTCATCAACCACAATGGGAATAGTTAAGGTTTCTGCAGATAAGGGACACAAATTTTTTAGATCATTATATATATTTTTTATTAATTACATTGCATTATGTGACACAGTTTCATAGGCTCTGGGGATCCCCCAACCCCTCCCCGTACCCTCTCCCCATGGTGGATTCCTCCACCTTGTTGCTGTATTACAATTCAAATTCAGTCAAGATTCTTTCATTGCAAGAGTATACCAAACATAGAGTCCAGCATCTTATTGTCCAGGTAAATTCAACAGTTTTTTGGGGAGAACATCTCTGGTCTGAAGGCAGAGCTGGCAGAATATCATCCTGATCAATTTAAAGCCCCAACATAACATCAACGACAATTTACAACATTATGGAATTAATTTACATGGTATTGAGTAACCGATACGTTAAAAAAAATGCAAGTTCTTAACCACATCCTGTCACTGCTTCATTGACATTTCAATTTTAGTTTATACACAGAACTGGCTGCTATACACCTTAAAATGGCTATAAGGTACTATTCAGCTGTCTCGTGTCTAGTTTCATTTTAGTATTTAGCAGTTTATAGTGTTGAAGCATAATTTTGCTGAACTTGGCAGATTTTCGGATAGTCTAAGCTGGCTTATAACTCTAACAAGGCATATGTCAACAATTGAGGTACAGAACAGTTTTAGGAGGGGTGTGCAGAGAAATCTTCAATACCTTAGTGAGGAGTAATTAATCTTTGTGTCCTATCTAGTAAGGTTTGTGTGAGTCCATGCTGACCATTTCCTGCCTGGTTCTAAGCTTTCCTTATTGTTCTCTGCCTATCTATTCTAATTTGTGTGTGTGTGTGTATGTGTGTGTGGGGGGGGGGCCTCTGGAGCGACCCGGATGGTCACTGCAAGCGAGGGTGGGGGTCCAAAGCTGGAACTAAGTAAGGACCAGAGAAAGCTCCTCTCCCTAGTCCCGAAGGAAGCTTACTGTTCTTCTGTTTCTGCAGACCGCTCAGGGTTCCTGGCTGTTGTTCTGATGACCTTGCATCCTGCAAGGAAGGATTTGGACTTCTATGTTTGCCTTAATTTAACATGAAATGATGTCAATCTGAAAAACAGTACCTGTAACCTGTAATATTATTTCAACCCCAGACAGCCTGTATCTTACGCAATAAGATATTGTGATGTAACCAATGAACCAACAACCAATGTGAGTCAGACTGCTTATGATCTACATCAAAAAATTGTAAAACCTAATATACTTTTAAGACCCTATGCTACTCGGAAATGGGGCGGGAGAGCAGAGAAATCTTCCATCTCCTTAGAATGTGTGAGGAAGACTTGTGAAGTATAACCTATCAGGAACATAACAGGTAAGTTATAGACAACAGATTCAAATCAGCATTAGCCAATAGCAAAACTACAAAGACATACAGGGGGGAATCAAGAGCGATCCCAACAACCTCTTAACAGGAGGTCATATGCAGAGCGGGGGGGGACCCCAGAGTGGAGCAGGTGGACAGGCGGAGGTTTGTATCCCAACCCTGGAAACTCCCGGATCCTCACCAAGGACTATCAGTACGGGCACCAAGAACTACATCCCAACTGCCAAAGAGACCACGGGGAACTGGAGTGCCCTCGGAGGTCGAGAACTCTGAGGTCATCCATCCCCTTTAGGGGATCTACCACATGGGATGGAGGGGACACAATTTTAAAATGAACTAAGGGGTAAGTATTTGGTACAGCAATTAAGATACCTCTTAGGACTCCTATGTCCCATATCAGAAGGCTCAGGCTCAAGTCCCAGATTGGCTTCTGATTTCACTTTCCTGCTAATGCGCACCCTTGGAGGCAACAGTGTGGCTCAAGTGACTGCGTCCCTGATACCTACACTAGAGACCAGACTGAGTTCCAGGTTCCTAGCTTTGGCTTGGCCCAGCTCCAGCCATTACCAGCATTTGGGAAGTAAATCAGTGGATGAGAGATCTCTGTTTTTCTCTGGATATGTTCCTCCACCTGCATTTCAAATACATTTCTCAAAATGTGTAGAGTCACAACCACTTGACCTATCTGCTCAAGGACATCCTTAGTCATATGAAATGCGTATTTCTCCGACCATGTCCGAGAGAATCTAACCTTGAAGCTCTTTCCAGACCCAAGAATCAGCTTTCTGATAGCAATTTTCCAGGGGAGGCTGCTACAAATCAGTTTTTAGAAACCTCAGATCTAATGCATTTGCTCCTTTCAATGAGTACTCAAAGAAATACTTCACCATTGAAATTGCTCTTGTCTCCAAGAGCATAAAAGCATAAAAGCTTTCTGTCTTCATTTCAGGTTTGTAGCGAAAGCAGTGTTTCAAAATTATGTTATTGTATGGCTAGTTCTTACATCAGATAGACCTAGAATGTTTTCCGCCCACAGTAAGAAAAAGAAAGTAATCGATGACATTTTTCCTACTTAAAGAAAACTACACATGAAATTAGTGGGTTTTTCAATTATGAAAAGAATTTCAAGTCTTTTTAGATACCCTTTTCATCTTTAGACTATTTCCTATATGCTCATTTGCAGAAGATGTGAAATTTCAAAACAACTATGTTACAATTTAGAAATAATAATGAAAGGGGAAAACTGGCTTTGAAAAGACTTCCCTGGACTTCCTGTAAAAAATAGATACCCAAAGATAGCAAGTGTTTCCTGTTAAATCTAAGTATGAGTTCCTCCATGAAAGGACCCTGTAGACGTGAGGAGGGGAAGATTATTCCTCCCACTCTGAAGATGACTAATCTGGTAAGAAATTCCCTAACTGTCACTGTCAAGACTAGTCTGGAGCTGCATAGGTGAGGATTTCAATGCCACACTAAGGCAAGGACACAAATCACTGTTCTGGGGCTTCAAACAATTATTTGGAATACAAAACTGACTCCACACCTCTTGGCTGGAGGTGGAGGAACATTGTCATCGGCCATCTTATGTGACATGATTTAGACTTGTACCTAAACCATTACTGGGTGCCTGCTAATGAGCACACTGTGGTGATTCCCTTCTGTGGTTCTGATTGGGAAAGATGTATCCAGGGGACAGCAAGAAAGGAGGAGTTATGTGCTGGTAATTCTGTGAAGTCAGAGGTGAGGTCAGCACTGGGTACTGACAACATCTGCAAGGGAATGGGGATGAATAACAAAACCAGACATGGAAGCCACCAAAGCCTGAGAGCTTACTCTATATATGCCAGCAGTTAGTCATGGCTCCAAACATTCCTTCCCTCACTCCCTTCCTTCCTTCCTTCTCTTTCTTTCTAAAGAAAGAGTTACAAAGACACACACACACACACACACACACACACACATTCACACATAGATCTTATATCCAATTGGTTCACTCTCCAGATGGTTGCAATGGCCAGCACTGGGTCAGGCTGAAGGCGAGAGCCAGGGGCTTCGTCAAGTCTCCCATCATGGATGCTAGGGGCTCAAACTCCCATCACTGCATTCAAGTCCCAACTCCACTTCTAATTCTAGCTTCCTAGTAATCCCAAAGGGTTGAGGAGGCAATTAGTGATGGCTAACTTGCTGACATCCCAGAAATCACTGTGGGGAAACCTGGACTGAGTTTCTGGTTCCTGGCTCCAGTTTAGCCCAGCCCTTGGCATTGTGGACATTTCGAGAAAGCACCAGCTTTCTCTATCCTGTCTGTCTTTCCAAAATACACACATACATACATACATACATACATACATACATACATAGTTTAAGAAAGAGATTGGGCTCGGCGCAATAGCCTAGTGGCTAATGCCCTCGCCTCACACACACTGGGATCCCATATAGGCACCAGTTCTAATCCCGGTGGCCCCACTTCCTATCTGATAGCTCCCTGCCTGTGGCCTGGGAAACCAGTCAAGGACGGCCCAAAGTCCTGGGACCCTGCACCCACATGGGAGACCTGAAGGAGGATACTGGCTCCTGGCTTCGGATTGGCTTAGCTCCGGCCATTGAGGCTGCTTGAGGAGTGAACCATTGGACGGAAGATCTTCCTCTCTGTCTTTCCTTCTTTCTGTATATCTGCCTTTCCAATAAAAATAAATGGATCTTTTTTTTTAAAAAAAAGGAGATATGAACTATTTTTACTGTCTTTATTTTACAAATTAGAGAACCAGGGTTCAAAGAAAAGGGACTTTGCCCAAACCACATTGCTAGTAAGAGAACCAAGATTTGAACCAGAGTGATGTGACTCTATAATGAATCAGCTGTAGTCAGGGTAGAAGATACAGAATTTATATACTGGCCAATAGACCTTTCTGTGATTATAAAAATATTCCCATATCTGTGTTGTGCAATACAAGAGCCACTAATCACTGGTAAAACTAGCTTAGTAAGATTGAGCAACTGAATTTTGGCTTGCTTTTATTTTAATTAACACAAATTATAATGTAGAGGTGGACCAGATGGCTCAACTGACTAATCTTCTGCTTTGCAGTGCCAGCATTCCATATGGTACTGGTTCAAGTCCCAGCTGCTCCACTTCCTATCCAGCTCCCTGCTGGTGGCTTGGAAAATCAGAAGAGAATGGCCCATTGCCTTTGGACCCTGCACCCACACGGGAGTCCTGGAAAAAGCTCCTGGCTCCAGATCGGCCAACTCTGGCCTTTGTAGTCATTTGGGGAGTGAGTCAACAGATGGAAGAACTTTTTATTATTATTATTTTTAATTCATTAATTACATTGTATTATGTGACACAGTTTCATAGGTACTTTTGCCCTGTCTCTCCTCCTGTCTGCAAGCCTGCCTTTCCAGTAAAAATAAACAAATCTTTAAAAAACATAACAATGTAAATAGCCACATGTAATTAATGACTACTGTGCTGAACAACACAGGTGTATACTACAGAAAGAGACCATGCTGACAACCGGCAAGGGAATGTGTAGGACAAGAATCTGGGTGCCAGTGAAGCACCATTCTCTTGGGATTGCTTCTTGGGCCACTTCCAATGGTTGCACAGATTGTGACCTGCAAAAAGGCATCAGCTGAGGGCTGAAAGCCAGCCCAAGTACTGCCTTCTGCCAGCTTTGGCAAGAGCCTGCAGCAATGGTGTTTCTTCAGTCTAACGCTCTCCCAACTGAGATATTCCGGCCACAAGCAATGGTGTTTCTAATTGGTCAGTTCACATTTTTGTAATTCATTCACCCAAGTGGAGACACTTATTGCCATCTGCACTGAGACTTGGTTTGTGCTATTATACCCTCAAGGCATTTCCTTATTTTTTTCTTGCCAAAGATCCAACAGATTAAGCCACCAACCTACCTCCAATGTCTCCCTGACTCTAATAGTTGGGTAATTTTCATGCACAGACTGACATGGAATGAGATGCTGTTTAAGATCTCTCCCTTAAAAATTTTTTTTTTCTCCCTTTTCTTTCCTACTCTATTAGACACAGACCTTTTGCGGTTTTACAATACTGACTCAGAAAAGAAAGAAAGATGGACTAACAACAGAATCAACACAGCGATGTTACCAACCTGTAAGACATCATAAAAGCCTTTAATATTAGCTCTACCCAAATTTCACTGCAACAACAGAGACAACCCTGTCTAAAGTATACAGTTCTTTGCCTTCTTCACTAGCAAGTCTTCAGGAAGTCACAGTGACTCAATCTTTTTTATTCCTAAACTAAAGTGTTCCTATGTTGCTTTTATTTCCTAAGTCCTCACCCTAACTCTAAATGTGCTCCAGCTTCCTTTGGAGTCTGACCACCATCCACAACTTATTTATGGAATCCCTACCACGTGTTTGGCACTGGGTAGAACAAGACACAGTTCCTGCTCTCAAGGGATATGGAACTTGGGACAGACTACCATCAAGTAAACAGGAAATGACAACACAATGTGTTGAACACCATGACACTCTCAAGTACAAATTTCCGTGGGATACAACAAAGGGACATGTCTCTAGACTTGAGAAGTCCAGAGAGGTTCTCTGGACAGGAAATGGTGTCTGAGCTGAAAGAAGACAACCAAGAGACATCAGGTAAAAAGGGTCAGCTATGTGAAGATGCAGAATACTTTTACTGTATCGTCGGAATACTCTGAATTCTACTGTTCAGCTGGAGTGTTTGAAGAGTCTGTTTGAGGAACTGAGAGAAGTGAAGTGTTTGCTGACCAGTGTGGGCTGCAAAACAGGAAGGGGAGCAAGGAAGAAGATGAGACCAAGGCTAGGGAGGTCAACAGCACCAGATCATAACAGGTTTTGTCTGTCATGCTGAAACACTGGGGAACTACTGAAGCATTTTGAGTAAAAAAAAAAAAAAAAAAAGCAACAGGTACCAAGAGTGGGCAACTAAAAAAACTACAAAATCATAAATGAAATCTATTTTTATCAAGGGAAAAAACTTCCAGACAGAACTACATAATCTCAGTGTCATCTGCTTCACCAGCGGTGCTTTTCAACTTTGTCAGAAGGATCCTACTCCTGAAGGGAGTGAATATGAATCCTGAGGTTTGTAGGTTTTCACTGAAAAAAGTTCTCATCATTTTGGGGCAGTATTTTCCATAATATAGCTATGAGGCTTTTCATATACCAAAAATACTTCCCATGAAATCATCAGGCAATCTTAACACTCCGTAGTGAAACACCATGGTCATTGTATAGCTTTAGAAGTAGTACATCACACCCTCTCAGAAGTAATTACTGAAGTAGTTGTGTGTGGGTTGGGGGTGGTGCCTATGTGGCTAGAGGATTAAGCAGCTAACCACGAAACTAGCATCCCATACTAGAGTGCTGAGTGCTGGTTCAAGTCCTGGTTACTCTAGTTTGAGTCCTGGCTGCTCCACTTCTGATCCAGTTCCCTGATAATGTACCTGGCAAGGCAGCAGAAGATGGCCCAAGTGCTTGGGCCCTTGCCATTCATGTGGGAGACCCAGATCGAGTTCTTGGCTCCTGTTGCAGCTATCTGGGGAGTGAATCAGTGGATGGAAGGTCTTGTTTCTTTTCTCTGTCTCTCCTTCTTTCTGGTTTTCAAATAATAATAAATAATCATTTTTTAATTTGAAAGGCAGATTAAAGAGGAGAGACAGAGGTATCTTCCACCCATACATATCACAAACAGCCACAACAGCCAGCACTGAGCTGTTCTGAAGCCAGGAGCCAGGAACTTCCCCTGGTCTCCCATGCAGGTGCAGGATCCCAAGGCTTTTGCCCATCCTCTAGCTCTCCCAGGTCATAAGCAGGGAGCTGGACCGGAAATGGAACAGCCAGGACATGAACGGGCACCGTATGGGATACTGGCTTAACCAACTATGCCAAAGTGCCAGCCCATAAAATAAAGCCCTTCCCCAAAGTTCAGTCTCTGAAAAACTCTGCGTGTAAGGCAGGCTGTCCCCTTTGTCAAAGCCTCCTAGTCTCCTAGGCAACCAGCCCTGCATCTACGCTAGCTTTCCACAAGTGTCTGTCTACCTGTACAACAGCGTCTGGCATACACTATGTTATCTTCACACAGGTAACTATGCTGGGCCCTCCCTCTCCCTCTGTATGTTAGACTTTAAGAGGAATGAGACATGAGGTCTAATGGGTTGAATTGGATTAACATGGTCCTTTCTTTCTTATTCTGTTGCTAATAGTACTAGGATCTAAGAAAAAGAAATGATCATAAGTGAATTGAGAAAAGTAACAAAGTGCACAGTCTCAGAAAGTAAATACCACAACACCAGAGTATCAAATATAAAATTATCAGTTATTTTATGTGAAACTCAAGTATTTGTTGATCTTAGTAGACTCCCAAAATTCATATTGCTGGTGGGAGTGTAAGATGGCCCAATCACTTTAGAAAATAATCTGGAAGATTTCATAGAACTAAATATACAATCACCACATGAGTGAGCAATTGTACTCTTTGGCAGTGATTGTAGAGAAATGAAAAGTTAGGTCTACATAAAAAACCGTACATGAATCTCTATGGCAACTTTATTACAATAGCAAAAAACTATGAACAACTCAGATGCTTTATGGTTAAACAAACTGATGTTTCGACATCGTGGACTGCTACTCAGCAAAAAAAAAAAAAAATGAACTCTTGATACACACAACAATGTGTGTGAATCTAAAGGGTATTATGCTGAGCAGTCTTAAATAGATATATACTTCAGAATTTCATTCCAAAAACAGTTTTGAAATGATGACGTTAAGAGATGCTTAGCGATCCCCAGAGGTTAGAAGGAAGAGTCCTGGAGTGGGTGCACAAGGGATGTGATTGTGCCTATAGCAGGGTAACGGGAAAGATCCCATTCTACCTCTTCATATGTGCTAAACTGCACATAACTGCATGCACACACAAGGCTGTGTCAAACTGAGTAAATATGAATGGGGCTGGTGAATCCTTCCAATGCTAATTTTCTGATTTTGATATTGCACTAATAGTTAAGTAGCAAATATTTCCATGGGGAGAAACTAGGTGATGGGTAAAGGAATCTCCTTGTACATTCTGGCACCATTCTGTGGGTCTATAGTTAAAAACAAAAGAAGGCTTTTTAAAAAAGCAAACACATGAAGCAGATGTATTTTTCATTGAAATAAATCACCTTTTTTCTTTTGCATTTGCAGAAAACAGGATGTTTAGCTTCATCTTTCACTTGCTCCCAACACAGTCATAATGAGTCCTCCAGTAACTCCACAATGTGTACTCACCAATAGTAGAGAGTATAGTTAGTATCGGGACTAGTATTCCTTCCAGGGAGCCAAGAACATTTCATGTAGCTCAGGTTGTGCCAAACACACTGCAGCTCAGTCACGGCCGATTCAGGATCACCTAGAAGAGCCAAGCTAAGAGTTTAGAACCCTTCTTGCTATACAACACTAGAAACTAGCCAACAGGCCTGTGGCATGTGGAATGAAGAGGGAGGATGTTTCACTAAAGGCAATTCCTAATCACTCACACTCCCCATTTCACCCAGGAGTCATTCCGGACAGAGAAAGCCCGAAGTTCATTCGCACATAACTTTTGTCCCACTGACTTCCAAAGAAGTATCTTGGCTACATCTAAGGGTCTCTTCACCTTTGTACCCCTAACTAGAGGGTTAGGTTAGAGGTAAAATAATATTTCCATAATAGGGCAATGACTGTGGAACTTTTAAATGAGTGTGGGAACACAAACAATCCCTTTATCTCCTGGTCTTAAAAAAACTTCATTAAGGTACAATTTTCCTTACCATCCTTTGACCAACACTGACCTGTTTAGTTTTAAAAGATAAACAAACATTTTTCCTCAAACAAGTCTGAGAAAAAAGCCAGTCTAATTTAATTATTTGTAGTTGCCTATTATGTGTTATTGGGAGGTCTAAAATCTTTCTGACTTAAAATCTCTGTCTTTGGGGCTTGTGCTGTGGTTAGCATGCTAAAAACTTCCACTTGCATCCCATATAGGTGCTGGTTTTAATTCTGGCTACTCTACTTCTAATCCAGATTCCTATTAATGGCTGGGAAGGCAGTGGAGGATGGCTCAAATCCTTGGGCCTCTGTACCTAGAAGAAGCTAGAAGAAGCTCCTGGCTCCCAGCTATGAACTGGCCCAGCTCTGGCCATTGCAGCCATTTGGGGAGTGAACCACCAGGTGGAAAATCTGTCTTTTCCTTTGTCTCTCTATAACTTTGACTTTCAAATAAAATAAATGTATAAAAAAAACTAATTATAAAGCCATTTTAATTGAGGTACCATGTCTCTAAGTTAGATGTCTTTAGTTAAAATATAAATCTATTATTACTTCTGACCCTTGAAAGGGTACTACACTGAGCTATCACCAACCACTTCACATCAGCTTAGGCTGTTTTTCCAGAATAGTCATTATAGCATAGTTGGAGGGGTTTCCCAGAGTATTCAACTAAAAACATGAAAATAGGTCAGGTAAACTGTTTTAAACCATGTTCCTAGCCTTCTGGTAGCCCCGATTTATATAACCACATAAGCAGCACATATTTTTGATCACTGCCAGGCTGGCAGACAGAATGGTCCAAAGCACAGGCCTAATGACGTCACTGCAGGTGGGAGATGAGGCCTTGGCCTTTCCCAAACAAGGGACAACATCATACTAGAAGACAATAGACATACAGTATTTACTCTTTTTCACCAGGCCTGGTTTTAAGCAGCTCATACGTATTATGTAATCCTCTTAACTGTGCAAAGTAGGTAACATTGTTCCCATTTCACAGATGAAGAAACTGAGGCATGGCGGGACTAAATAAACTGCCCAAGGTCACACAACTAGTAGCTGGCAGATCTGGGATTTAAACTTGAACAGTTGGCTTTTGGTAGCCCTGTTTTCAGTATATGCTATTTTTTTTTAAAGATTTATTTATTTATTACAAAGTCAGATACACAGAGAGGAGGAGAGACAGAGAGGAAGATCTTCCGTCCGATGATTCACTCCCCAAGTGAGCTGCAATGGACCGGTGCGCGCCGATCCGATGCCAGGAACCAGGAACCTCTTCCAGGTCTCCCACGTGGGTGCAGGGTCCCAAAGCATTGGGCCGTCCTTGACTGCTTTCCCAGACCACAAGCAGGGAGCTGGATGGGAAGTGGAGCTGCCGGGATTAGAACCAGCGCCCATATGGGATCCCGGGGTGTTCAAGGTGAGGACTTTAGCTGCTAGGCCACGCCGCCGGGCCCATATGCTATTCTTTGTATACATCATGAGTCAGAAGGCCATTGGGTGATATGAGAATGGGGAACAATCATCAACTTCACTGCCTGACAGATTTTTCTAGGAATTGTTTTGCATTGGAGCTTGGCTACATGCTTATTTCTCTCCTTTAATAATTTTATCTCAAATACATGTGACATATTAAACTAATCTCCATATATTAATGAATAAAATAGTATTTTGTCTTTTTTAAAAAAATTACTGGACCTGGAATCTGAAAGCCTAGAGCAAACCATTCAGTTCCTTTATTCTTTACAAAATGGATTAGTGTTAATATACACCTTACACACTTCAAAAGATAAGCTTATAAGGCTTGATTTATGGGGTGTGTGTGTGTGTGTGTGTGTATTATTTTTCAAATCATTAAGTGTTATATAACTATTAGACCTTGCTACTCAAGTCGCCTGTGAGCTCATAGATGGCAGCAACATCTACATATTAACTACTGCTTTGCCAACACCCACTACAGTGCCTGGCACTTCCTAGACTTGGCAAATGTTTGAGAATTGAATGAATTAATAGACAATGAATGTATTAAGCATACGGAGCATGTGGATTTATGCCCTGAATCCAAAGAAACAGTGTGTGCAGATGTTACCTTCAGGGGGCAAGATACACTTTTCCACCAAGATGCTAGGCTTCTCACTTTCACTGGTGCTACACTGGGACCCCACTTGCAGACAGACTTTCTCATTTAAGGGCACTTCTTTTGAACGACGAGTTTCTGGAGCAATTTTCTAAGATTTGGAAATAAATAAAAAAAGGCATTGCTATAGCCAACACACACAAACATTTTTAAAATAATAAAACATTCACATGCTCAAATGTGTACAAAAGAGTTAAGCTCTCAAATGATACAGATCACTGATTCTCAACCAGGGGTGATTCTGCTCCCCCTACACCCCTCAGAGGCACTAGTGGGGCAATGCTACTGGACATTTTAGGTTTGTTGTAATTTGAGAGCAGCAGGCTACTAGCATCTAGCTGATAGAATCTGCAGATGCTGTTAAACAACCTGCTATGCACATGATGACCTTCCCTGCTCCAACAGTAAAGGATCATCCTGCAGCAAAATTATATATCCACATACAGAAGAATGAAATTTAGACCCCTCTCTCTCACCAAATGCAAAAATCAACTGAAAATGATTAACATCCTAAATGTAAGACTGAAAACTATGAAACTAGAAAATGACATACACTAAATGCCTCAGGACATTAGAAAAATACACACATTTTGAGCAGGGTGGATCAGACCTCAAAAGCCCAAGAAACATCAGCAAAAACAGATCAATGAGATTTCATCAAACTCTCTACAGCAAAACCAATATGAAGAAACAAGCTGATGAAATTCAAGAAATTATCTGTAAACTATGCATCTGACAGGGGGTTAATAGAATATATAAGAAATATAACTTAATTGAAAAAAATTTTAACTCACAAATAATGCAGTTTAAAAATAAGCAACTGATCTAAATGGATATTTATCAAAGGAAGGCATACAAGTGAGCAACAGGCACATATAAAAATACTTAATACCACTAATCACTGGGAAAACGCAAATGACAACCACAATGAGATATCACCTCTCTCTACTTTGAATAAATATTCTCAAAAAGACAAAAACACAGTACCATGGGGCAACCATAGTTTACAATAACGTACTATACACTGTATAAAGAACTAGGCAAGAGGCTCCAAACAGAAAGAAAATGGAAATATTAATTTCTTGGTTTGACTGGTTTATGCTGTGTATCTGTATTAAATACTGTCCAGTAGCACATAAATGTGTTACATGATAATAAAAAATTTTTAAATATTTATTTTTATTGGAAAGGCAGACATAGAGAGAGCAAGAGAGACAGAAAGATCTTTCACTTGCTGGTTCACTCCCCAAGTGGCGACAATGGCCACAGCTGAGCCAACCTGGATCAGTCCCGGCCATGGTAACCATTTGGGGAGTGAACAACAGATAGAAGAGCTCTTCCCCACACCCCCCCATCTCCCACCCTCTCTCTTACTATTTCAAATAAAAATAAATGTTTAAAAAATTATCTCTAGCAATCTGTTTTACAGTAGGGTGACTACAGATAGCAATAATGTATTATATGTTTTTTTAAAGGTAGCGATTTTTAGTTTTTCATCATAAAGAAATGATAAGTGTTTTGAGAAGATCCCATTTATCCTGAATATTATACACTTATTTAAACCTTGAAACATTACATAACACCCTTTAAATATGTACAAGTTTTATGTCAGTATAAAATTTTAAAATAAAACACAATCTATACCAAATGACCACAGTGAGTCATGAGAAACCCTAGTATAGATAATGCAATTGCCCACATCTCAAATGTATAATAATCGTGAAATTTACCTATAATTCTGCCAGTAACATATAAACTGTCTAGAAGAAATTTTAAAGGAGACACAAAATGGTTGTTAAAACTGAATTGCAACCAGATGCAGTCTCCCATAAAGGCGGAAGGAAGGAAGGAAGGAAGGAAGGAAGGAAGGAAGGAAGGAAGGAAGGAAGGAAGGAAGAAAGAAAGAAAGAAAGAAAGAAAGAAAGAAAGAAAGAAAGAAAGAAAGAAAGAAAGAAAGAAGGCATGTTTTAAGAATTTGGTACACACGGTTACCTCTGAGAAGATGAAGTGAAGGAGGGGGCACAAGATCTGAAGAAAGGCTTTCCAATAAACACCTTTCTAGTCTGTTAGGACTATTTGATAGGGATTCCAAGGATCCACAGATAGGAAACAAAAACATAGCAAAAATCATAGCAAAGAAAACCACTTGACCTGACTGTGAACATAGCACACTTCTGTACAAAATAAGATACTCCAATATCAGCGCCCTATTGGCTCATGTGTCCAGTTCTCTCATCATTATCCTTCCTTCTGATTGGTTAAATCTGTACTCATCTCTCAGAAAGTAGCCACATAGAACCCCTTTGTGTATATCAGAGCAAGCACTGGCAAGCTTCTCTGGTAAAATCTCCATTTGGAGTCTCCCTCCTGCTGCAACACCAGGAAGTTTCTCACTTTCAATAAACTTTGCTTTGCTCACTATTCCTGTTCACATAGAAATTCTTTAGCATGAGATAAGAATCGAGATTACCCTCATCACCCCACAACAATCTCATAAACGTATAAATTTCACCTGTTGTTACATACAGAGTACATGAACTCTTATTCCAAAAAGTACATAAGCTTTGTGGAATCACAGAAAGCCAACTTATCGTCTTGCAGACATAAATCACAAATCTGGCTATTACAATTTAGAATAATGAGATTAAAGGCTTCTCTAGGAAATAAACATTTCCCAAGGTGACAGTGTTGGAATAATTGAGAACAGAGCTGCTTTTAATCAGAGTTTCCTGTTTTGCAATAGTTTCTGACTCATTTGAAATAGTGTGTCCTTTTTATAACCAGGACAAAATCTGCCACAGCTTTTCCTGCCACCGAAAGGAACTGTTATGCCATTTCACATGCCTCCTGTCAAATATGAGGGACTCCCACCACTAGGATATGTGACACTCTCTGAGAAGTAGCTAGAAAAACAAACATGAATAATAAGAACGTGGGAAAATCACTTTACATAGAACAGTTCTTAGGCTCAGTAAGGCTACTACTCTGAAAGCAGACTTGGTCATCGCTGTAAGAGAAAGAGAAATAGCTGTGAGCACATCAGCACTGTGGCACAGCAAGTTCAGCCACCACGTGCAATACCAGCATTCCATGTGAGCACTGGTTTCAATTCTGGCTGCTCCACTTCTAATCCAACTCCATGCTAACACACCTGAGAAAGCAGCGGAGAATGGCCCAAGTTCTTGGATCTCTGCCACGCCTGCCATGTGGAAAACCTGGATGGAGTCCCTGGCTCCTGATTTTGGCTGGTCCAGCCCTGGCTGTTGTGGCCATTTGGGGAGTGAACCAGAGAATGGAACATCTCTCTCTTCCTCTCTCACTCACTCTCCCTTTCAGATAAATAAATATACCTTTTAAAAAACATACCTGTGAGCAAAACTCCTGGTAGGGAGAAAAGAGAGGGTGATTCAGTTACGCAGACACTAAATATTTCTGTCCCATTGGCAAAGCTATGCTTACCCTAAGTGGGACATCCAGCCATTCTTAGTCAAGTACATTTTCACAACTAATTCCTAATTCCTTCCCAAGAAATCTGCTTATCAGTTGGCTTTTCATTATAGCCTCTGCCTACTGGGGATGGGACACATCAGTTATGCTGACAGAAGCTCTTCTAGAACACTTCACCATTACACTAACCACAGAAAAATATGGTAATAGTCTTTGAGAGATGAATATGTGTTGAGGAAATGAGATTTCTGAGGTTTCTGAATTTATGAAGCTAGAGACCAATCCCCATTCCCTGCCTGGACAATGTAACAGTGGCAATGGTGGAAGGAAGGCTTGGATGTGAATTTTACCAACCTCACAGTTTCACTAAATTCAAACCCTGTATACCCCTGAATGAACCATCATGACACAAGGATCCTTGACAATTCTTGTTTGGGAGTTATTTTTGAAGAAAAAAATGGATGGTCAAATGCCATAAATTACAATCATTAAAAATGAATCTCAACTGTTTTCCTATGTTAGATACTGCTGTAGTTAGAGTCAAGGAGCTTTATTACACACAAAAAATGTTATTATAGGGTGGTAATATGGCACAGCAAGTTAAATCACTGCTGGAAATGCTTGTAACTCATATTAGAGTTTTGATGAGGGCCCTGACTACTTCCCTTTCAATTCAGTTTCCTGCAACTTATCCTGGGAGGCAAAACATGATGGTTCCAGTACTTGTGACCCAGGTGGAAGACGCAGATGTAATTCTTGGATCCTGACTTAAGCCTGACCCAGTTCTGGCTACTTGGGTGAATAAATAACCACAAAGATCTCACTTCCCCAGACCCTCTCCTTCAGTCTGTGTGTAATGTAGGTGAAAACAAATACTTTAATTCAAAAATTGCTTTATTACAGTTGATTTTTAAATTAAAATGTGAGGACCTTGTGTTCTAGACTATAAATAACAAAAGAGTCTGCAGAAGATCTTTTAAAGAAATAACACAGCTTAGCGATTCTAATATGAAATTATAAATGGTTCAAAATTGGATTTTGATATTAGGGATCTCAAAGTGTAGAGTCTACACAAACATTTTACAAGCTGAAATTCTCAAAAAAAACCTGAAATACTTCTGGTCACAAGCCTTTTGTTTAAAAGATACAATCTATACTTTTTAAAAATCTCTTTTAAATGTCAAGCCAAACACTATTACATTGGCATGAATAAAGAAATCTTGACTATTGATGCTTGCCAAGTCAAGCATGCTTTAGAAGGAACCCAATCCCTCCTAGCTGAACTTAAGATCTGTTTGAGGGTTCCCACTTTTAGCTTTTTTGAGACATTCCACGTTAGCTGCTGGAGGGTGTTGCACTCCACCTGTCAGGATAGGAGGTCTCCTTTGAAGAATGATCAAATATCACGGTCAGAGTCTCTTCCCCATCAGTACCAAGGCTTACTTGGCTACATCACACCTTGCCCAATTCCAGAAGTTCATTCTCTAAAGGATAATCATGAGCTTCAGCCTCACTAGATGTCTGGACAGAAAATGAGCTTTTGATTAATTAGCCTACTGGGATTTTTCTATCTCTCAGTGATGAAAGATAACTAAAATCTAAAGTCAGGTCTGGCTTCTACTTGCCAAATTGGAAAACTAAAAAAGCAATGATGGTGGCTAACCACTTAACTAATCTAATCTTTATTTTTAAACTTGCCTATAAATCTCTTTCTCTCATCTTGATGAGCCTCCAATCTGAAGATTGAAAATAATCTCCATAGTTTATCTCATTTATAAAAGACCATTGCTTCAAAATGCTTTAGGCATACACAAACACACACACACACGCACACACACACACACACACACACACTCATTTGTCTGATGATGTTAGTGTTACATCCAAGGACAAAAAAAAAAAAATAAAAAAGCAACAAAGTTACTCTTGTTATTCATGTCCAGCCTCAGAACCTCAGAATTGCAAATTTTAAAAAAGTCAGACAGGAAATCTTTCATCATGAACTGAAAGGAACACAGGCATTTCATCACAACTGCATTGTCAAACGCCTGAGACAACTGAGAATGCCTTAGGCAGAGATCATCCTTTATAGTCATCATGTGGTCTCTGCAGGGGAAAAATGGAGGAAACAAGTTGATGTTAGGGTCAATCATAGACTACTGATAACACTCAGGTTTTATCCTATAAAAGTATCAATCTCATGTAGCTCAACCTAACAAAATAGAAACTAATGGATCCAGTGCAATATCCTAGTGACTAAATCTTTTCCTTGCAATTGCCAGGATCCCATATGGGCGCTGGTTCATGACCTGTCTGTTCTACTTCCTATCAAGCTCCCTGCTTGTGACCTGGGAAAACAGCGGAAATCCAAAAGAAGCTCTTAGCTTCAGATCGGTTCAGCTCTGGCTGTTACAGCCATTTGGGGAGTGAACCAGCAGATGGAAGATCTTTCTCTTTGTCTCTCCCCTCTGTAGATTCAACACTCCAATAAAAATTCAACATTCCAATAAAAATAAAGTAAATCTTTTTTTTTTAAAGATTTTTATTATTATTATTGGAAAGCCAGATATACAGAGGAGGAGAGACAGAGAGGAAGATCTTCTATCCGATGGTTCACTCCCCAAGTGAGCCGCAACGGGCCGGTGCTGTGCCAATCCGAAGCCGGGAACCAGGAACCTCTTCTGGGTCTCCCACGCGGGTGCAGGGTCCCAAGGCTTTGGGCCGTCCTCGACTGCTTTCCCAGGCCACAAGCAGGGAGCTGGATGGGAAGTGGAGCTGCCGGGATTAGAACCGGCGCCCATATGGGATCCCAGAGAGTTAAAGGCGAGGACTTTAGCCGCTAGGCCATGCCGCCGGGCCCAAAAAAAATAAAGTAAATCTTAAAAAAAAAAAAAGAAAGAAACTACAATTATGAAAGCTTCCAAAGACTTCATGGGAAGATGCATATTATGAAAAACGAGGTATGGTCTTCAAAATGCATTTTGCATCAAAATAAACTTAGCTTTTAATTCCATTTTCCATAAACTTTTTGAAGTATCCTAGTCCTTTGCACTAATCTGTATCAAGTTTATTATAAACCTTATCTCCTTCCTTAACTATACACATCACCCATATGAATAGGTACTATTATTGCTTATCATTCCATCCAAATTTTACAAACAAGAAATCAGACTCAGAGTCTCTGCTCAAGGTCATACAGCTTGAAATGAAATGAAACAGTTTGCTCAAGGCCACACAACTTGAAATAGACAAAAGTTCAAACTTAATTCTACCTGCACGGCCTGCTAGTTTTTTTCAAGTCTAGATTTCTGTAAATATATTGAGAATATAGCTCCATTTCTGGGCTAGAATATATCAGTATGAGTACCTGATTTATGCTTGACAGGCTATTGAAAAGAGATCTGAAAGAATACTTCTCGGGATGTCTCAGTTAGCTGCTTGGTGACTATGGGCTTTAGATTTACAAACACCTAACAATCCTTTCCCATTTGAACTACCACAAACCCTTAGCACAGAGACCCCCCCCCCAAGTGTCTAAGGCATGTCCTTAGGAACAAGAGAAAGACAACAATATATATGTTAGTGGGGAGTGATAGAAGTTCCATTTCTAAAAACAGCTAGTGTTCCTCATTTAGAGGAGCTATTTTAAAACAAAAACACTTCTTTTTAAAAGATTTACACAGAGTTACACAGAGTTTACACAGAGTTAACACAGGGAGGAGAAGAGACAGATATTGCATCCGCTAACTCGCTCCCAAAATGGTCAGAATGGCCTGGCCCACATAGGGGCCAGGAGCTTCTTCCAGGTCTCCCACATGACTAGCAAATGGCCCAGGGACATAGGCCATCCTCCCTGGTTTTCTCAGGCACATTAACAAGTAGCTACATTAGAAGTGGAACGTCTGGGATTCCAACAGGCACCCATGGCAGCTTCACCCACTAATACCACAATGATGGTGCCAGCAAATACTTCTGACTTGACTGAATTTTGTACCAATCAACACCTAAGCCACAATGAAAAGCTTAGCTTGGAAGGGGAGAATAAGAAACCAATTTCCCTCCAGCCAAAGAGCCTGTTCCATCCTCACTATTAAACATTGTGATCTGTGTCCCAGCAAGCCAGAAAAGTGAGCAGTATCATCCTTTTTACAAAGAACACTAGGGCTAAGTAATGCATCCCAGGTCACTGAAACAGCAAAGAGTAGTATACCAACTAGAACCTAATTCTGCCACTGAAGCTGCCTGAACAGAGTGATTTCACAACTCATCATTCCAAAGTACTGCTGCTAATAACTTCTCATTCTGCCTCCTCAAAATCCCAGACAATTCAACTCGAGACACTGTCTCTTTGAAACAAATATGAAGATATAAAATAGCTTAATAAGATGAACACAACCAGGATTTATCCAATTGTGTTAATAATAAAAACTCACCTAACTGGTCACATACATCTGGAAAGGGAGAAAGCTCCCCTCATTTTTCCTCAGGCTTCAGAGAACTCTGTCCTCAAACCCATTTGTTGCTGACACCCATATACTCATATACTTGTACACTACATGGTTCTTACATATTTGTACATGTGATTAGGAAGATAGTGTATGTGAAGGTCCATGAAATGTTAAGTGTTCTACAGACACAGGGCAGTATAGCAACAGGCAGGAACACAGGGAACAAATTTTAACAATGACATAACTATTTAGTGAAGTCCTAGTAGATAAAAAACATCTCATATGTCCTTATATAAACAATCTCATTGCTTTTGGTTATCAGGCAACTAGCAGATGTTTTTAAATGTCCAATCTGGTCAACAGTTACTTCTTAACATATTTCCCAATGGAAATCTGGACACAAACAACCCAAAATAAAAGCCCCACTTGGCAGTAAGATTAGAATTTGGCTTCCTCTTGGTTCATGGTGTTCATGTTACCACATTAATGTAATAAGTGTCACAAACCTTACCTTATCCTGTTTGTCACCAAAATGACTAAAATATCGTAGACTACAATTTGGGCTGGCTCCCTCAGGAGGATTCCATGTCCATATTATTGTGCACAGATTTTCAACAGAGACACTCAAATTTGTCACAGGCGGCTGAGTTTCTGTTCAAATCAAGCACAGAAATAAACATCAATTCCAGTGTAACACTTACTTCAATCCATTCTCAGAAATACTAGAGACCAAGTACAATAACAGCTGAGTAAACATCATCATACTCACTGAGTCAAGTACTATTCTAAATATCTAGATATACGGATCTGTTTAATCCTCAAGATGACCTTTGGCATATGAACTACTATAAGCACCATGTTAAAGATGAGGTGACTGAGGTCACTTGCCACATATCACATGACTAGTAAACGAAAGACCAGTGCCAAGGTTACATTCTGAACTACAATCCCCTCCTTGCATTTCAGCAGGTGCTTGAATCCCTCAGATACAATGCCATAGTATTCTCATTTCACACACACACATCATCCCAAATAATCGAAATCATCTCTACATTATTTATAAAATCTAAAACAACAATATGCAAAAAACCAGTGACAAGGAAAAGTTTGTATGTGTTCAGGACAGAATTTTTGTTTCAGATATTCCCTATCTGTAGTTGATTTAATTCACAGATGTAGGACTAGAACACAACGACGTCTGTACTTGCTCTACTGTGGACAAGGAGATGAGCACGTTCCTAATGACTTGTACCTCCAAGAAATCTGCACTTCCCCACACTTGGGCCCTACTTCTTTCTCACTCATAGTGATATTTCAATCTCAGCAGTTCTGTGTTTAAGAAATTGATCTTGGGGGCCTGGCATGGTAGCTTAGTGGCTAAAGTCCTTGCCTTGCATGAGCTGGCATTCCATATGGGTGCTGGTTCTAATCCCAGCAGTCCTGCTTCCCATCCAGCTCCCTGCTTGTAGCCTGGGAAAGCAGTCAAGCACAGCCCAAAGCTTTGGCACCCTACACCTGTGTGGGAGAACTGGAGGAGGCTCTGGGCTCCTGGCTTCAGATTGGCGCAGCTCCGCATGTTGCGGCCACTTGGGGAGTGAATCAATGGACAGAAGATCCTCCTCTCTATCTTTCGTTCTCTCTGTAAATCTGACTTTCCAATAAAAATTTAAAAATTAAAAAAAAGAAATTAATCTTGGGGCCTGGCGCCTTGACTCAGTGGCTAAATCTTCACTCATATGGGTGTCGGTTCTAATCCCAGCAGTTCCACTTCCCATCCAGCTTCCTGCTTCTGGTCTGGGAAAGCAGTGGAGGACAGCCCAAAGCCTTGGGACCCAGAACCCGTGTGGGAGACCTTTAAGAAGCTCCTGGCTCCTTGCTTCAGATCAGCTCAGCTCCGGCAGCTCTGGCTACTTGGGGAGTGAACCAGAAGATGGAAGATCTTTCTGTTTCTCCTCTCTTCGATTCTGCATTTCCAATAAAAGTAAACTAATCGGGCCTGGTGGCGTGGCCTAGCAGCTAAAAGTCCTCACCTTGAGCGCCCTGGGATCCCATATGGGTGCCGGTTCTAATCCCGGCAGTTCCACTTCCCATCCAGCTCCCTGCTTGTGGCCTGGGAAAGCAGTCGAGGACAACCCAAAGCCTTGGGACCCTGCACCCACATGGGAGACCAGGAGGAGGTTTCTGGCTCCTAACTTCGGATTGGCACAGCACCAGCCGTTGTGGCTCACTTGGGGAGTGAATCATCAGAGGGAAGATCTTCCTCTCTGTCTCTCCTCCTCTCTGTGTATCTGACTTTGTAATAAAATGAATACATCTTTTAAAAAAAAGTAAACTGATCTTTTTTTTAAAGATGTATTTATTTTTATTGCAAAATCAGGTACACAGAGGAGGAGAGACAGAGAGGAAGATCTTCCATCCATTGATTCACTCCCCAAGTGGCTGCAACGGCAGGTGCTGTGCCGATCCGAAGCTGGGAACCAGGAACCTCTTCTGCGTCTCCCACGCGGGTGCAGGGTCCCAAAGCATTGGGCCGTCCTCGACTGCTTTCCCAGGCCACAAACAGGGAGCTGGATGGGAAGTGGAGCTGCCGGGATTAGAACCAGTGCTCATATGGGATCCTGGCGCATTCAAGCCGAGGACATTAGCCGCTAGGCCATTACGATAGGCCCATAAATTAATCTTAAAAGAAATACATTAATCTTGAATTATACTTGTTAATATGAACTGGTAACTGTTTTTATAGCTTTTCCAAAGAAGTACTGAGAAAGAGATTTAGCAGCCTTTGTTTTTCCCCTGAGGTCTGATCCTAAAAATTGGAGCTTTCCACTAATTTGAAGAGGGAAGGGAAAGAAGATAAATCCAGAAACATCATTTCAAGCTTTTCTGAGAATTTTTAAGACCAGGATCATCAAATCATCCCCCCAAAACTGGGCAAGGCATTCTATAGGAATTCTGTCTTTCCAACTTTTTCTGTAAGTAAAAGTCATTCCAAAATAAAGTATATTACAAATTTTCAAATAATCCCTCATATGTTCTACAGTAGAAAACAGAATCATTTTCAAAGATTATAGTTACAGAAATTTATAAAATAGTTAAATTTTATATTCTAAGCCAAACATCAGAGTACACTGGGGTCACTTACATAATCAACAACAGTTTTAATACTCTCTAAGTCAAAAATTCTGTTTTTTCCCCAAACATCAACATATTGGCAATGAATATTTGGAATTTCCCTAACAGTCCATATTATTGATAGCAGCTATGTGGCTAGCAACTTACAAAGGCCCTTAATTTTCCAATATTCATTCCCGTTCTTCCAACTGTACTATTGAATGCTCGCTTCTGCAGTACATATACCGACTGTACTATTGACATCTTTTCCAAAGGCCCAACTGTAGGAAGGGGCATCCCAGAGCAAGACAAGGCCAGGTGGATGTAAAGAATTCTTAGTGCATTGAAAATCCAGCTAATGAGATGGATATGTGGTGAAGAAGCAGTTAAGTTGCCACTTGGAACACCAGCATCCCATATCAGAGTGCTTGGTTCAAGTCCTGGCTCCTTTGCTTCCAGTTAATTTTCCTGCTAATGCACGCATTGGAAAGCAGCAGATTATAGCTCAAGTACTTGGGTTCCTGACATCCACATGGGTGACCTGAGTTGAGACCCAGGCTCCTGGCTTCAACCTGGCTTAGAAATTTGAGTCAGCATATAGAAGCTTGCTCATGTTCACCTGCTCATTCTCTGTCCCTTCCCATCCCTCTCCTACAATGAAAATTATAAAAATCTGGCTATTACCAAGTAGCACAGATATCTTAGGCAATAGTATCATCTCTGGAAATTTAAGCAATGACAAGAGTATATAGTGGGCCCGGCGGCGTGGCCTAGCGGCTAAAGTCCTCGCCTTGAAAGCCCCGGAATCCCATATGGGTGCCGGTTCTAATCCCTGCAGCTCCACTTCCCATCCAGCTCCCTGCTTGTGGCCTGGGAAAGCAGTTGAGGACGGCCCAGAGCACTGGGATCCTGCACCCATGTGGGAGACCAGGAAGAGGTTCCAGGTTCCCGGCTTTGGATGGGCGTAGCACCGGCCCGTTGCAGCTCACTTGGGGAGTGAATCATCAGAGGGAAGATCTTCCTCTCTGTCTCTCCTCCTCTCTGTATATCTGGCTGTAATAAAATGAATAAAGCTTTTAAAAAAAAGAGTATATAGTTATTTCATTTTAGCCTTTCTTATATGTCAATAATATGTTGGAAGACAATTTCTCAGGCAGAGAGCTTCCAACGTCTTCATTCCTATAAGACTATAACCAGTTTCAAGACTATTGGCCTTATTTTGTAGTTTCCAGAAATGTAACAAAAATTTAGGAAATATGGATTGGTACTTTCTGGTTTATTGCATTCCCACACAAAACTAAAAGTCTTAACAATAAAACATCACTTCTTTATGGCTAACATCAACTGTATCCCAATTTTCAAGTTAATTCAAGACCTACTGAAACCTAGTTCTTAAATTTCATTTACTTATTTTAAGAAGGGGGAGGGATATCTTCCATTCACTGGTTCACTTTCCAAATAACTATAATAGTCAGGGCTGAGCCAGGGCAAAGCCAGGAGCCTAGAACTCCACCCAGATCTCGCACTGCTGCTGCCCACAGTGTGCCATTTAGCAGGAAGTTCCATCAGAAGTAAAGCTGGGACTCAAATTCAGAAACTTTGATATGGAACATGAGCATCCCAGGCAGCAATTTAACTCCTGTGCCACTGTGACTGTCTCTTCTAACCTACTACTCTTTAACTTAATTTTGCAATAGAACAATAATCCAATCTCTCAAATGGAATTCATTTTGCTCATCTGATTTGAAGTATTATTTAGCCAAGTATTTGCACTGGAACTATCTACGATCTTTTTTTTTCCAAGTGGTTTTCTACATACATCTTTTTTTCAAAAGATTTGTTAGAGTTTTAGTTTTTAGTTTTTAACGGATTCAATATAGTTCATAGCTACAACTCTAAGAATATATTGAAATTCCCTTCCTCCCTCTCTGTCCTTAGTCTGTGAAATAATATTAAATTTATATCACAGTAAAAAGGCTTAATGTTTTACCAAACAAGATTAACAAGTAAAAAGCAAAAAGACTTTAGTGGGAATACAGACAATAGCTATAACAAGAAGTTGAATATAGAAACGACCAATTCACCAGAAAATTTCACCAGAAAAATTTAAAATACCTACAACTTTGAAAACACACATTTTTTGGAAGATGGCAGAGTAGGAAGCACTAGGAATCTGTCTTTCCTCCTAGACAACAATTAATTGGCAAAATCTGTGTGATGTAACTAACCTAGAACTCTAGAGTTCATTCAGACACCTGTCAATTTCTAGAGGCAGGTTTAGACTGCAAATTGTGATTAACTTCAATCAATTTCAGCTTTTTAAAAATGCTATTCTTTATTTGAAAGGCAAAGTTACAGAAAGAGAAAGACAGGGAGATCTTCCATCTGCTGGTTCACTCCCCAAACAGCCGTAACAGCCAGAGCTGGACCAGTTCGAAGTCAGGAGCCAGGAGCTTCCTCCAGGTCTTCTAGATGAGTCCAAGAGCCCAAGCATTAGCAGAGAACTGAACCAGAATCGGAGCAGGGACTGGAATCAGCACCCATATGGGATGCTGCCACCACAGATGGCAGCTTTACCGGCCACACCACAGTGCTGGCCTCTCAATTTCAGCTCTTAGTACAGTAGTAGTCATCCATCCAACAGTTTCAATTCCACTACAAGAACTCTTGCACACGGTCTTTGGAAACACCTGCAAGAGCCAGGGTGAGCAGAAAGAACTTTGTCCTCCAAGTATTAATGATCTGTAATCTGACTGGCCACTGTTGCTGCAGTAAAATGGCTAGTGGTTCTTGTAGTATCAGCACCAGTGTTACAAGCACCTCCCCAAGCTGAAGTGATTTTCAGGGGACTTAAAGAACTGGTGCTCTTCCTTACTCTTCATTTTCCTCCTTTTCCTCTTTTGGGAGCTAGACAACAAAGATTAGGGCCTTCAAAATCAACTGTATGTATGGGAACAATTAGAAAGTAATCACACATGTTACTGGTCTTACCATAAGTTGTTCAACACAGACAGTCCACAGCAATAAAAATAAGCAAAAACAGTAATGAGATAAACCCAGAAATGCTAGAAAATGGGGAGAACTTGATTTTTTTGGGTTAGCACACATTAGATTCAGATGCCAAGTTTTCAACAACAACAAAAACACTTGGCATTTAAAATATATGTGTGTGTGTGTGTGTATATATATATATATATGAAAACAAAACCAAAGGAAAAATGTCAATCAAGAAAAATGGTCTCTGAAAAAGATCTTATGATTAAGATACTAGACAAAGGCTATCAAACATCATCTTAAAAGTGCATGAAGAACTGGAACATGGAAAATTTAAAGAAAATGGAAATACCTATCCTAAAAAGCTCAAGCAATCAATATATAATGTACACCATACTCCATAAAGATACAGAATTATTCTCTGCCAATAAAAATGGAAATGGTAATAAATGGATAAAAGCCTATAAACAAACTTTTTAATGCTATGGTTAAAAAGTCCATGGGGGTCAGTGCCACAGCATAACAAGCTAAACCACAGCCTATGGTGCCGGCATTTCATATGGGCACTGTGTTCAAGTTCCGGCTACTCCATTTCCTATCCAGATCCTTGTTAACACACCTGGGAAAGCAACAGAGGATGGCCAAGTGCTTGGGCCCCTGCCACCCACGTGGGAGACCAGGACAGAGTTCCACGCTCCAGGTTTTAACTGGCCCAGTCCTGTCTGATGTGACCATTTAGGGAGTAAACCAGTGGATGAAGATCTCTCTTGCTTTCACTGTCATTCTCACTCTGCATTTCAACTAAATAAATAAAATTTTTTTTAAAACCCTGTAGACCTATGTCCTTCATGAATATCGATGGTTGCATAAATCCTCAACAAAAATGCCAGCAATGTAAATTTAGTAGCATATCGAAAGGACTATACATTAGGATTTGTTCCTGTAATACTAGGAAGGTTCAACAAACAAAAATCAATCACTTATAATACACCACATTAACCAAAGGAGGAGAAAAACACATGATCATCTTAACCGATGCATGAAAAGCATTTCAGAAAACTCAACACCCTTTCATGCTAACAACTCTCAACACATTAGGACTATGAGGAAACTACTTTAAAATAATAACATCTCTATATGAAACACCTCCACAGCAAACATCACAGTCAACACCAGGAACTGGAGCAGGAACAGGAACCACACAAGAAGGCCTATTTTTGCCACTTCCATTTGACATAATACCAGGAGCTCTAGCCAGGTCAATTAAGCAAGAAAAACAAACAAAAACAGTCAACTGGGAAAGGAAGACGCAAAATTGTCTTCATTCATAGATGATATGATTTTATATTGTCATCCTGGGTTACACACACACACACACACACAAATAGAGCTAATTTAGCAATGTGGCAGGATACAAACTCAGCATACAAAAAATAGTCATCATTTCTATAGTAACAATGAAGAGTCTGAAAAAGAAATTATAAGGCAATTCCGATTACAATAGTATCTAAAAAAATGAACAGTTAGAAATTAATTTAACCAAGTAGAAGAGAAGAAAGTTTTTTATAATGAAACTACAAAATATTTGTCCAAGAAATTATACGTTAAATAAGTGGGAAAACACCATATGTCCATGTTTTAGAATACTTCAACAATGATGTGAACACAACCCAAGGTGAAATGACACATCTCCATCAAAATCTCAATGATATGCTTTTGCATAAATCGGAACATTCATCCTAAAATTCATACGTAATCACCAAGGGACTCTGAATAGCCAGCACAATCTTGAAAAAAGAATAAATTTGAAGGACTCCCAGTAATTGCAAAAATTACTGCAATGCTACCATAATCAAAACAGATGGTATAGCGCATGAAGAGAGATATCTACAACAATGGGATAGAGTAAAAAGCCCAGAAGTGAATCACTACATATATGATAAAATGATTTTGGACAAGGGTGCTAAGACCACTCAACAGGGAAAAGGCAATCTTCTCAGCAAGTGAGTGCTAGGGAAACTCCCCAAACGGCCACAATAGCCAGCGTGGTCCAAGCCAAAGCTAGGAGACCAGAGCATCTTCTGGAACTCCCATGTAGTTCCAGCTGGCTCATTCTCTGCTGCTTTCCCAGGTATTTTAGCAGGGAGCTGGATTGGAAGTGTAGCAACCAGGACCGGAATCAATGCCCATGCAGGATGCCAGCACGGCAGAAGCACGGCAGATGGCAGCTTAACCTGTTACACCACAATGCAGGTTTCTAGACATTTTTTAAAGGGCTATGTTTTAAGGTTTTTTTTTAAGTCATTATGTCACAGCACCAGCTCCTTCTCAATGTCACTAATAGCTCTTTATAAGTAATTTCCGAAAAATGTAGTAGATTAGGAATATAGGCTTTGGAGCCAAACTACTCCAATTCATATCCTAGGTCTGCTACTTACTAGCTGGCAAGGTATTTAACCTCTGTTCTTTTTTTTTTCATCTGTAACATCAGAATGATAGTAGTAAGCTACTACAAAAGGTTGTTATATCCATTACATGAGTTAGTAACAGCAAAATTTTACAACAGCACCTACACAGAGCAAGCGCTATGTTTTACCTCTGCTTTCTTTTTTCTTTTTATAAAGATTTCTTTTTATTTGAAAGGCAGATTTATGCAGAGAAGGAAAGACAAAGAGAAAGATCTTGTTCACCCTCTGGTTTACTCCCTAAATGGTTACAACAGCCAGAGCTGTGCTGATCCAAAGCCAGGAGCCAGGAACTTCTTCCAGGTCTCTCACGTGGGTACAGGGTCCCAAGGCCTTGGGCCATCTTCCACTGCCTTCCCCAGCCACAGGCAGGGAGCTGGATCAGGAGCGGAACAGCAGGGATACAAACCAGGGTTCATATGGGATGTCAGTGCTTGCAGGTGGAGGATTAGCCTGCTCAGTCACTGCACCAGCCCCAGTTCTGCTT
Organism: Ochotona princeps; assembly: GCF_030435755.1. Classification (NCBI taxonomy): domain Eukaryota; kingdom Metazoa; phylum Chordata; class Mammalia; order Lagomorpha; family Ochotonidae; genus Ochotona; species Ochotona princeps. Next base: position 80,316,320 of record NC_080865.1, on the reverse strand, counting down.
TCTTTTTTAACATATAAAACACCACTAAATAGTTGCTTTGGGTTTCCCTGAAATCGACTGGTACCCACAGTCTTTGAGAGAGAACAAGTATCCCTTTCACCTGACAAGCTTTCCTTAAACACCTCATTTCACCCATTTCTTGGGGGGTTGACCAATGACTTTAGAAAGGCTAGCAGGAAGGAGGAAAGGACTCAGCTCATCTTCAAACCGTATCAGTCTGTGTGATCATCTAGCACAACACTCTATTTGCATTACGAGTTCATCAATTCTCTTTACTTTTAAAACTTTTTTTCTTAGCTTATAGCTTTTGTTTTCTCTTATCCGATCCCAGGAACTTGCAGAGTCATGACCATTTCGGGAAAAGTGAAGGAAATCACAAGAGTCACACATGAGTCACCCATCTTCTTTCCTCACATCCACTCAGTCAACTCTTGTCTGCTTTCTCTTGCCACATCTTTCTTAATCAACTCAAATGCACTTACTCGCCCTATCCTGCCCTGTGCCAGCAAGAACCCAGCAGAAACACAGCAGTAAGCCGTGGTCCTGGACATGACTTCACAATCCACCTTGCTGGTGCAGACCAGGAACACCACAGATTCCTGTGTTGCTTCCCACTCGAGGCTCCCCTTCACTCAAGTCTTCCTGCTTGCTTCTGCTCTAGCACCATTTCCCTCCTGCTCTGCTCGCTCCAGGCCTTCTAGGGCAAATAAAGCTCTTCTGCCTGGACTGACTTTGCCAGTGCACCTTCCTGCCAAGCCTGGCTTCTTGCTGACCACAAAGGAGCACTCTCAGCCACCTTTTCAGGTCTCTGTTCTTGCCATCCCTCATGCAGTGGCGAGGGAGAGGGCCACTTCTCCACCTGCTCAAATTTCCTTCAGTCCGAAGGGCTAAGTTCAAGTTTCACTTACCCCTTTCCTGAAACTACTAACACTCAAAATTTCCTCTACTTTGAATGTCATCATCACTGGATAGCTGAACTACAGCCTGGCTATTATAATCTCCAATATGTGATCATTTGCTTGTTAACAAATGGTTGGCAATTAAAGAGCATCTTCAAAAGTTCATGAAAAGATGCCTATGGATTTCAGCAAACTTTGCACCAAAACAAAACAAATAAAAAAGGTCCTCCTCCCCGTTTTGGTTCAATTTCCATGCACTTTTGGAAACACCGTCATCCTTTTATAGGGTCTGTACCCAGTCCTGCCCTGCTACCCTGGGAGGCATTGGGTTTTGCTGCCAGCCAAGGACTCTCCTCGTTTGTACCAGAACAGGCACTGAGTACTGAGTAGAGAGGGTGAAGGGCTCACCAGCTACGCAACTGTGAGCATGGAGCTTGGCCTGACTGTGCCTCAGCTGCCTCACGTAACAAAGCAGGACTCCCAACAGCACCTATGGGTTAGCGTGTTTGTAAAGATTCAATAAACTTGTATAAACAAAGCACTTAGAAATCTGCCACACACAGTGTGCAAACCCTATAATAAATTCTAGTTGCTCTTATTAACACATGCCACAATATGGACTATAGATCTAAACAGAGCAAAGTAAACTGATAAATGTAATCATTTTTAGAACCACTCAACAGATCAGAGCTGGAAGAGTGCTTAGAACTGAGTTCAGTCTCACTTTGCAGGCGAGAGCAAACACATGCAATGCAGGAGGCAAAGCGTTAGCCCAGCATCCTGCAGCCCGTAACTGCCAAACCCGTCTCCTGACTTGAGACATTTAATGTTTTTTTTTTCCCCTCATCATTACTCAATGTAATTCTACCAATATTCCTAATCAGGTAAAACAGTTTCTGCATTCTGAATTCTGTATTCTGTATTCTAACTAGGCTACAAACAAAGAGTTGTGACAAAATTAAGTGGAGGTTTCCATTGTTGCTGAGAAGGCCAAGCTGTTGTTTCAGGTGTGTGGGGGTAGGAATCCGTAGGAAGGAGGGTGCTGCAGGAGTACTGTGAAAATCAGGAGACTAATGAGATGGGGGACCTTAGATAAGCCCCTTGCCTGCCTCTGAAAGGCAGGACGGCCAAAGGATTCTGGAACTCAGAGGTTTTCGACTGAACGAGGGGTAAATTGGAGACATTGCCTATGCTGTGCACTGCGAAGGCTCTCCAACAACCTACCAAGCCGGAGTCAGTACTGTATAAGTCAGACACCTCATCCACCAAAAAGCTTCAGGCCTCCCTTAGCTTTGCACGCAGACAGCTCCTTTTCAGTGAGGCGTTTTCATGCCAACTCTTCCCAGGGGTGGCAGTTAAGGTGCTGCTTGAGAAGCCCACTTCCCATATTAGAGTGCCTCAAATGGGACTGAATCCCGCTCAGCTACCTGTTCAAACAAACCCTGGGAAGCAGCAATTCATGGCCCAAGTGCTTGGGTAACTCCTCCCTTACGCCCCTTCAAATCAATCAATATTGTTATAAAAACTTATCTGTTCTCCCTAATACTTAGTATGGGGGTTGGCACATGTCACCGCATTCTTAGTCATGTCTAATCTGCTAACCATTAATTTAAAATTAAAGAAAAAAATACTTAGCACTATGTAACATAGTATATATTTTATACCCTACCCCATCCCACTCCTCCCCAATGGCATGTTCAGCTTCACAGGGCAGGCACTCCATCTATTGTATACTACTACACCCCAAGCCCACCAAGCCACTACCTGGCACAGAGCAGACCACGTACACGTAGTTGGTTAAATTAACAGAGAGCACAAAGGTTCCATAACCAACACTCCAACTTGATTTTCACAACACAGCACATTAGTAAAAATGCAAGAGGCAAATAGCACATCTGTGTGCAACAAAATCTATGCAATTCAAGGCTACCCTTGTCACGCAAAAAAATGTCTCCAAGTTTACGTGTGCCAGTTTTTGGGCCTGACAAAGTCATTAACACTCAATTTTCCACAGCCACTGGACCAGGTTGTTTAATTAAAAGTTACTGCACCAAGTGTGGGGTACACAGGAACTAGTTCAGCTAATTTTGCAACTTTTTCATGAATCTAAAATTATCTCAAATTACAAAGTTTGTTAAAGAGAGAGGGAAGAGAGGGAACAAGGATCTGCTAGAATGCAACTCTGGATTTAATATCGAATTCCCTGGAGGCCGGGGAGGTCGGGGAGGTCGTGACTCGGCTCTCAGGTCCTTTTTTCGCAGGGACTGGCTATCACTACCTCTCAGAGAACTGAGCAAGGAGACCGGCCACTCGGACTTTGATGGCCTTCCCTGCTGGTTCCTCACCCCGTCCTGGGGCTCACAGGCGACTCTCCTGACGCGGAACCCCGGACCCGCGGACGCCGCGGGAATGGTTGGGTCCTGCCCTGGGCCACCAGCCTGGTCGGCTCTTCCCGACTGCGCAAGGAAAGTAGGGCAACAACCCACCGTCTGCCCGCTCCGCAACCGCGCCCGGTTTCCAGGAAAACCCCGCAGCTCCTGTCTCTCCCAACCTCCTGGAACCGAAGGCGAGTGTCCTGGTCCCTAGCGCGGAAACCTGCGCTCGACGAACCAGGGCTGTGTCGTCAGGGTAGCCCCCCAAAAGGGCAGCTGCGCCGCGCCCCCCGCCCCGGCCCCGCGGAACCCTCGTGGGCCTCTTGGCTTAGACGCCCGCCGGCGCGGCGCCTCTGGCCGCATTCCTCGGGGGTCGCCCTCACCTGTGAGCCCGGCGTCCCCAGCAGCGCCGGCGCAGAGCAGCAGTGCCCACAGCCCGAACAGCCACGCCGGCCGCTCCATGCAGCCCCTTGCCTCGGAGCCCGGCCGGGCTGGAGCCTCGGCAGTCTCCGCCTCCCCCGCTCCCTTTCCCACTTCCCGACTCGGCCGCCCTGGAGGCTAGGGGCCGGCGCAGACGGGAAGGCGGCCCCGCCCACCGGCCGCAGGTAACCCGAGCCCGCGAGCGCGGGTGGAAGGCGGGGCGCCGGCGGCTCCCGCGGCTCCCCGCCGCCCGGCACCTGGCCTCGCGGCCTGCTCGCCACCCGCCGCTCCTGAGCCCGGTCTGCGACCCAACAGAACTTCTTAGACCACGTCTCGGCCCGCTCCAGGCCCTCCGCGTGGTGGAGCTAGGGCCTGTAGCCATCAGGTCTGCGTGCTATCCTGCCAGGCTCCGCAGGTACCAAGGGCTGTGCTCTGCTGGACACCAGGGCTGGGTCATCTAGGGAAGAACTTTGGTCAGGAAGTCTGGAAACCTGCCATATTTAGCACTTGGCCTCTGCCCTTTCCTAAAACTCTGACACAAAGATTGGCATTACCAGCCCTACTTCACTGAGTGGGCTTGGGCAGATGAAGTGGGGAACTTGGTGGGCACCATGCTTTGTAACAAGAACAAATGGCAGGTTAGCATTGTAACACAACAAGAGGCTGTGGCCTGCAATGCCAGCATCCCCGTAGGGACGCAGTTCAAGTCATGGCTGCCCCATTTCTTATCCAGCTCCCTGCTCATGACCTGGGAAAGCAGCAGAGGACACCCCAAGTCCTTGGGACCCTGAACCCAGGTGGGAGACCAAGAAGAAGCTCCTGGCTTTTGCCTTTAGCCTAACCCAGCCCTAATGCCCTGGCTATTACAGCCATTTAGTGAGTGAATTAGTAGATGGAAGACCCCTTTCTGCCTCTCTCCCTGTAACTCTCTGACTTTTAAATAAATAAATAAGTTAAAAAACAAAACAACAACAAAAACCCTTATGTCTCATGGCTCACTTCCCACATCCTTGCAGTGGGACCAGAAGGTAGGAACTCAGTCCAGCTTGCTCTGCAATGGGTGGCAGGAATTCAATTACACAGGCCACGGCTGCCTCCCACCTTCCACACGAGCAGGAAGCTGGAATGAAGAGTGTGAGGGTGGATTGAAACCAGACACTTCAGTGTGTGTGGGTGTGGTGGTGGTGGTGAAGGTTCAGTTGTCCCAACCCCTAGGCAAGCCATGGTTCCCAACTATATGTGTATACACATATATATGTTGGGTCTGATTTAAAAAGCAAACCAAACATTGCAAATGCCATGGACTTGTATTTTTTTTTTTTAAAGCACACAACCAGCTTTTTATTGGCTTGTTTTTGGAGCGCGGAAGGTGAGTTGGAAGGATAGGTACTGAACACATGAAAGCGGATGCCTACAAGGATCAATGAAGCTGGGAAGGCACAAAAATTGACAACCCTTATGAGTTTCCTACTACTGCTGTAGCAAATTGCCACAAATGTAGTAATTTATCACATATTTATAACAGTTCCGGAGGATGGAAGAGACCCTGAGCGCCTTTCCAGCTGTGGACAGAGGTGCATTCCTTCTGGAGAGTCTGGGGAGAACCTGTGTCCTAGACTTGTCAGCTTCTACAAGCAGCCATTTCCGAGCTTTTTTTTTTTTTAAAAAAAAGATTTATTTATTTTATTGGAAAGGCAAATATACAGAGAGGAGAAGAGACACAAAGATCTTCCATCTGATGATTCACTCCCAAAGTAACTGCAACGGCCGGTGCTGCGCCGATCCGAAACCAGGAGCCAGGAACGTCCTCCAGTCTCCCACGCGGGTGCAGGGTCCCAAGACTTTGGGCTGTCCTCGACTGCTTTCCCATGGTACACGCAGGGAGCTGGATGGGAAGTGGAGCTTCCGGGATTAGAACCAGCGCCCATATGGGATCCCAGGGCGTTCAAGGCGAGGACTTTAGCCACTAGACCAACGCACCAGGCCCCATTTCTCAGCTTTTTGCTGCCCCACTCGGACCTCTGCTTCCCTTGTCATATTTTTTACTCTCACTCTAGCCTGCCCTCTTCCCTTTTTCACTTGTGGGGTGTTGTTTGGCCTATTTGAGTCCTAACTCTGCTCCCAGTTCCAGCTTCCTGCCAGCGCAGACCCTGGAAGGCAGCAGGTGATTGCTCAAGTACTTGTGTCTGTGCCATTCAAGTGGCAGACCTGAATGTAATTCCAGACTCCTGGTTGCTCCCAGCCATTTTGGGCATTTGAGGAATAAACCAGTGGATGGAAGATCTCTGTTTCTTCCTCTCTCTTCTCTGCCTGACTTTTCAAATAAAGTTTTAAAAGATGCTTTTGATTAGACTAAATATTACCAGTAATCCACATTAATCTTTCTATTTCAAAATTCTTGGATCACATTTGCAAAAACATTACACACTTGGGGATTAAGGCATGAGTGTAGTATGGGGGGATTTTTCTGCCGTCTTCCACAACTAAGAGATAGATGTGAAGTATATTTTGGTGTGATCAACCCAGTATACAGTATACACACCTGAGAGCAATTACATAAACCATAGCAATAAAAATGCTGATATAATATTCCTAGACTCTACCCAAAGGGCATGGGAATATTTAATATATATAAAACAAAGCCTCCACTCTTGGAAGTAAGGCACTAACGTTCAATAAATATTTATTAAGTCCTTCAGGGAACTGTTAAAGAGGCTTAATAAAAGCGGGCCTGTGGGGTACACATTTGGTGCAATTATTGAGACACCTACCTTCTTTCCACATTGGAGTTCCTAGGTTTAAGTCCTGCCTCTGCTCCCACTCTGGATTCTAGCTTCCTACTTACTGATGCAGACCCTGAGTGGGAGCAAATGATTGGGTCTCTACAGCTCATACTGGAGACCTGGATTTAGTTCCTGGGTCCTGGCTATATGCTTTCCCCAGCCCCATCTGTTGCAGGCATTTGAGGAACAAATCAGTGGCTGGCTGATCTCTCTGTCTCTGACAAGGAAATAAACAAATAAAAATTTTAAAGTTGATTTGACAATATAGAGCTGTGTCTAGTTTGAGAGGCTGCCACAGGACAAAGGATTTTGAGATTAAAAAAGTTTGTTCAAACAAGGGGGAGAAGCAAGCAGGCTTCCAGGAAGAGGACCCGGCTGGGTTGAGTCTCAGAATATTGCTTGATGAAGACTAAATGTTAAGAATAGATTCTTGCCTGCACATAACAGAAACAACAAAAAAAATATTTATGAAAATGCTTGGTTAACCATCAAACTGAAGAACAGAGAATTGTTCCCATTATCGCTAAATGCCCCACAAATAAGTGGGGCTACTCTCTAAGCCAAAGCTTCCTCCTGCTTTCCCCACAGACATATATACCCTTGTTGACATTTACTACATACATAATCTGTTTATAATGGCATTTCAAAATAATGATGTCATCTGTCTTTTAAGGAGTCTAGTTGGAGTGGGAGCCTCTGGGGACTGGCTGAGTTCCATCAAGGGCGCTGCTTGGCATACAAATTGAGTACATAATAAAATGAACAGTAATGGTAGCAAGTGATTAGAAAACTCGGGGTCACAACTTGTCATGAGACTCCATAAAAGGTTCAGTGTCTTTGAGCATTGTGAGGCAAATAACAGAGGGTGAGGGAGCTGGAGAGGGAGGAACCTGGTTTCTTTTCCCCAACCTAGCTCTGGCCTGCTGTCCATAAGTAAGATGGTGAGGTAGTCACTTTTCTTTCTTCCCAAGTCTAAACATCAAGCCATATTTAAAAAGGAAAAAAACACTGTTTTTGAAGGGGACAGAGAGGGTTAAGAATTCTGCTACTTCCCCCATTAAGGGTTTTATTTGTAATCTCTGTGTATTTTTAAAGAACATCTCCAATTGAATTAGGCCACTGCCTGGGTCTGCAGGAAGAATGAAGACAAATGAAAGGCTATCCAGGAACTGCAGTAAACAAGAAATTCTCAGTTTGGCTTTGCATAATCAAAATGATGAGGTAACATCAAGTTTAACTGTGACCCTTCGAGCCCTGAGGACTTGGGGATGATGCTGCCATTTGCCTTTGCTTCATTTTGGCCCAGCGTGGCTAGAGTCCTGTGAACCTGTGTACCTCAACTGCCAAAGTTAGCTGTCCTGATCTTTTAAAAATATTTGTTTATTTGAATGGCAGAGAAAGAGAGAGTGAGAGACTCACCCATTTGCTGGTCTAGTCCCCAAATGGCTGCAACGTCTAGGCCTGAACCAGGCCAAAATCAGGAGCCTGGAACTCCATCCAAGACTCCCATATGGGATGCAGGTCTGCTAACAGAGAACTGGAAGCAAAACAGCCAGACTTGAACTCGCCTTCTGACATAGGGTGCTGGCATCACGAGCAGTGAATTAACCCAGTGTGCCACAACACTGGTCCTCAGCTGTTTGGACCTTCCCACTTCCTGCTACAGTTTTCTCCATGGGAGACCCAAAAGATGTTCCTGGCTGCTGGCTTTGGATGGGCTCAATTATGACTGTTGTGCAATTTGGACAGTGAGCTAGTGGATGAAAGATCTCTATATAGCCTTCTCTCTGCAACTCTTTCAAATAAAAATAAAATAAATCTTTAAATAGAAAAATAATAAAATGTTTTTAAAATAGTTGTTTATTTGGAAGGCAGAATTACACACAGATAAGGAGAGACAGAGATCTTCCATTTGCTGGTTCAGTCGACAATGACTGCAATAGTCAGGGCTGGGCCAGGTCAGAGCCAGGAGCCAGGAGCTCCCTCTGGATTTCCTATGAAGGTATAGGCGCAAACACTTGGGCTACCACCTTACTGCCTTTCCAGATGCATTAGCAGGGAGCTGGATCTAAAATAGAACATCAAGACTCAAACTGGTGCCTATATAGAATGCTAGCACTGCAGGCAGTGACTTAACCCACTACTCCATAACACAGATCCCAAGGAAATAAAAATCTTTTTTTTAAAAAATAGATTTATTTATTTTATTGCAAAGTCACATATACAGAGAGGAGGAGAGACAGAGAGGAAGATCTTCCATCGGATGATTCACTCCACAAGTGAGCCGCAACGGCCAGGGCTGTGCCGATCTGAAACCAGGAGCCAGGAACCTCTTCCAGGTCTCCCACACAGGTGCAGGGTCCCAAAGCTTTGGGCCGTCCTCGACTGCTTTCCCAGGTAACAAGCAGGGAGCTAGATGGGAAGTGGAGCTGCCGGGATTAGAACCGGCGCCCATTTGGGATCCCGGTGCGTTCAAGGCGAGGACTTTAGCCACTAGGCCACGCCGCCAGGCCTGAAATAAAAATCTTAAAGAATTCATGGGAGCATGGAGCAGTGGCCTAGTGCCCAGGATCCTGCATCCTCCAGGATCTCATATGGACACCAGTTCATATCCCAGCTGCTCCACTTCCCTTCCAACTTCATGCTTGTGGCCTGAGAAAGCAGTCAAGGACATCCCAAACCCTTGGGATCCTGCACCCATGTGGGAGACCCAGAAGAAGCTGCTGGCTCCTGGCTTCAGATTAGCTCAGCTCCAGCCATTGTGGTCACTCGAGGAGTGAAGCAGTGGATGGAAGATCTTTCTCTATGTCTCTCCTTCTCTGTTTAAACTTAACTTTCCAATAAAAAATTTAGAAAAAGAATTCATGGGAAATGGAATTAAAACATGTTTATCTGGTATATAAATCTGAAACCCATGTATAGTTTGCTTTATAATGTATTTTCCATGAATTTTTGAAAATGCTGGTCCCTTGGGTAAATTCCCACATAAGGTCCTCTGTGTAAAAAATAATAAAATTAGGGGCCAACATGATACCTGAACTGACGAATCCTCTGCCTTCAATCACTGATATCCCATGTGGATGTCGATTCCTGTCCCAAAAGCTCAGTTCCTTTCCAGTTTCCTGCTTATGGCCTGGGAAAGAAGTAGAGGATGACCCAAAGCCTTGGGACCCTGCACCCATGTGGGAGACCCAGAAGAAGCTCCTGGGTCCTGGCTTTGGATTGGCTCAGCATCAGCTGTTGCAGCCATTTGGGCAGTGAACCAGCAGATGGAAGATCTTTCTCTGTGTGTCTGTAAATCTGCCTTTTCAGCAAAAATAAATAATTCTTTTTTAAGAAGAAAATAAAATTAAACAAAGAGTAAACAAATTCTCACATCAGTGCAGTGCAGAAAGAAACAGGAAGTCATAATTGGGAAATTTCTTTACTTCTGACTCCAGAGCAATTATTCCCTACCAGGGGCAGTTTTGCTTCCTAGGCGACGTTTAGTAGTATCTTGAGATATTTAAAACATTTTCTTAAAAGAGTTATTTATTTATTTGACAGAGAGAAGGACAAAGAGACAGACACAGAGAAATAGATCACCATCTGTTGAGTTAATTCCCAAATGACTGCAAAGGGTGGGGCTAGACCAGACCAAAACAAGGAGCCAGAAAGAAATTCCACCCAGGTCTCCCACAAGAGTGGCAGGAATCCTCACGCTTGAGATATCTTCTACTGCTTTCCAATTGCATTAGCAGGGATCTGGATCAGAACCTGGGCAGCAAGGACTCGAACGCGTACTTCCAGTTGGGAAGCCAGTGTTACACATAGTTGCTTAACCCCCAGCAGGACAATGCCAGCCCCAGGGATATTTTTGACTGTCTTGATTTGAGGTTGGGAAGGACATGCCCCTGACATACATGGGTAGAGGCCAGGGATGTTGCTGAACATCCTGTAATGTACCAGACAGCCCCTCATGGCAAAGGGTGGAATCTTGCTCAAAATGACAGTGGCGCTGAAGTTGAGAAAGCCCTGTGTTGTCCTTGTAACTTGGCTCCCAGCCACTGTCCAAAATCAGGGAGAAATCAATGCTCCAAGTACTGGCTCATGACACCTCCCTTTCCTGTATCTAGCACTTCCAGCTCCCCTAACTCCTCATTTAATCAAGCAGTGGCTCACTACTTATTGTTCCTTCCCCCACCTCCACCTGTGGTATTTCAGATCATTATCACCTTTCGCTTAGACTATTCATAGCAGTGGTATTGAAAAACCTGCCCTGAAGATCCACTCTACATGAGACAGGGCAGCCCAATGTGCCAATTCAATACTCTCCCTCCCTAGCTTCAGCTTTTTCAGTGCTGCCTCTCCCCTTGAGTACCACCAAGGGAAACCCCAACACCTTGGCCTGCAAGCTGCCCTCTTCCGGACAGATGCCCCATATTCTTCCCTGCTTTATCTCCATCCAGGCTATCATGTCCTTTGGAGATCCAGTACCACTAGCTGATAGTTCAGTATGCAGTTGATTAATGGTTGACATCCGAGCTGAATATCCCTTTCCCTTGTGGGCAGTTTTGTTTGCCCCACAGTATCCTATAATAAATGTTTACATTTATTTGCATAGCAGAGTTGTACCACGAGTGCAGCTAATGTCCATTGTAAATGCACTGCAGATGACAAAGTATATACCGAAATATAGCTGTTACTATAAAAATCTGTAGAAGAAAGTAAATGAAATCAGCTACATCTTGGAAAAAAATGCACTCACCTTAATGAATAAAAAGTATTGCTAAAAAGTGCTGGTAATCATCTGAGCTGTCAGGAAAATGGCATTGATAGACTTATTTGACATAAGGTTGCCAGAAACCTTCAGTTTGTAAAAAAAAAAAAAAATGTAAAATACAACATTAAAAAATAAGTAAATAAATAAATTTGGATCTAGATACCAAAAAATTTTAAAAAATAATTAGAGATATTTGAGTAAAACCCCAATTATCCAGCTTTTCAAAAGGAGCAAGAGAATCTGGGGACTGGTACTGGGCATAGTGGGAAAAGCTGCTGCTTACGACACCATCCTTCTATTTGGGCACTGGTTCAAGTCCTGGGTGCTCCACTTCCTACTCAGCTCCCTGTTAATGTACCTGGGAAAGTAGCAGAAGATGTCTGCAGTGCTTGGGCCCCCTACAACAACATAGGAGATGTGGATGAAGCTCCAGGCTCCTAGCTTTGGACAGAGCTATTTTGCAATAGCTCTGGCTATTGCAGCCTTTTGGGGGAGTGAACCACTTGATAGAAGATCTCTCTTCTGCCTCTCCCTCTCTCTATAGCTCTGCCTTTCAAACAAATAAAATAAATTAGAAGGAAGGGAAGGGAAGTGGAAAGAAAGAAAGAGAAAGGAAGAAAGAAAAGAAAAGGACGGCCCGGCGGCGTGGCCTAGTGGCTAAAGTCCTCGCCTTGAAAGCCCCGGGATCCCATATGGGCGCCGGTTCTAATCCCGGCAGCTCCACTTCCCATCCAGCTCCCTGCTTGTGGCCTGGGAAAGCAGTCAAGGACGGCCCAAAGCCTTGGGACCCTGCACCCGCGTGGGAAACCCGGAAGAGGTTCCTGGCTCCTGGTTTTGGATCGGCGCAGCACCGGCCGTTGCACTCACTTGTGGAGTGAATCATCCGATGGAAGATCTTCCTCTCTGTCTCTCCTCCTCTCTGTATATGTGACTTTGTAATAAAAAATAAATCTTTTTAAGAAAAGAAAAAAAAAGAAAAGAAAAGGAAAGAAAGAAAGTTGGACTCTTCATTCCAGAGTGCCAACCATCAGTAGAAACCAAGAAGAGATTGCCATCTTGTTAACAGGGCATGTGCTGCCAGTCCACAAGGCTCCACGGCTCCTTATTGCTTTCTGGCCTGGCCAACTCCTCTCCCATTACTTATTGCTTGCTTAACTTTTATTTGTCACTTCTGATTTTCTCATACTACAGATGCCTTCTGTTTACCAGGAACATTTTTCCATATTGCATGTCAATTTGTGTGTGTGTGTACACGTGTGTGCATGCATGTAAATTCTAAGCCTCCAAAACAAACGCCCTTGCTTTCTCCTATGTGTGTGCTCATAGCCTTTCACAAGTTCCTATATCACATCAAATAGCAGAAGTGTGTGTGTGTCTGTGTCTGTGTGTGTGTATCGATTTCCTTCCCTGGACTCAAACTCCTAGAGGCAAAAGACTCCAGAGTGGCTACAGGATTTCTATTAAGAAGTAGTACACAGGTTGTAATCAGATTGGAAAGGAACAAGCCATACATAGACAGCAAGCATCCTGCTCGCCGTTAGTGTCCAAGGTTAGTTGTAGTAGCTCGGGGGAGGTTATCCCACTGACACCACAGAAAATAATACAAAGACCAATGCAATGTGGTTAGGAGCACATTCCGTGGCCTGCAGTGTTTAACTTTTGTGGAATCTAGGGTCCCTGTTCTTTGAGTGGTTTTCCTTTGCTTCTGCCTTTCTGTTTTTGTTTTGTTTTGTTTTTTGGTTTAGCAGAATTTATTGGAGGGTGTTGTTTATGTAAGAAGCCCTTATGATTAGCCTGAGACAAAGTGGGCATGCTGCTGGGGTGGACTTGCCCTGTACCCAGCAGACAGTGTGACCCCAGACTTCAAGGAGGTTGTTAAATTAACTCTTCAATTCCACAAGGCATTCCTTTGTACCAAACTTTCCAATGCCAAAGTCCTCCCAAAGACCCTTCCCATGGCATGTGGCATAGAGATGAGATCCATGTTCCGTCTAACTTGCTCTCTTGCTATTCCCTACACCCTTACTTCCTGACAGGCTCTCCTAAGTAGTAAGGAGCCTCTGAAGGCTTGTCCAAGCAAAGTGATGAAATGATTCAAGTGATGTTTGGGAGAGCTGGCTTGCTGAGATAAATTACTAAGATTTGCAAGATTGCACTTCTCTCCTGGAAGCCAGATGGCAGCTGGAAAAGGCTGTTTGTGATATTATCAGCTGGAGACAGGACCAGCCTCAGACAAAGAGCTGGCTTCCCCAGGAAGAGGCCTGGTGTGAGGCGGATTCTTCTTTCCTGGGCAAAACAACCTGGGGGTGCTGCTCTATGCCAGAACATACCACTGCATACTGGGACCCCCTAATTTCTCTCACTTGCTCCCCTTTAAAGCATTCAGTACCACCCGTTTCCACCCATGGAAACGTCCTGTCACTTTCCCTGACCTAGGCAGGAGCAGGGCAGACCTTGCCTACCATCCTAGGTGGCATTTAACAGCCTTATCACCCAGCTCCCTTCAGCTTTTGGGTGCCTCAGTTTAGCATTCAAATCTCCATCTGGGTGTCAGGAGCCTGTACTCTTAGGCCTAAAAGGGTCTCCATTGTTTGCCTGAAAGTATAGGGTAATTAATATTTACATTTAAACAAAGAATCCTCCAGACACTCTTACCTCCATCTCCACCATGCCTCTTCCCTGAAGGGTACTCTTTGCATATCTTCTACTATGCTCCAGGAATCAACATGGGTATTTGCATGTCCCACTGGCACTCCAGTAGTCACTTTGTATATCTGGCTGTTGGATGGATCACTTTTCCCTAGGAGCAGAAAAACTCAGCTCCAACTCATCCTGGGATTGCCTATTAATCCCACATCGCTTCTTTCACCCAGACTGCCTTTGCTGATCTTGGTGGCAGAGCCAGTTGTAGGAATAGGACGCTGTGGGTAGGGATAGGGACCCTGTTCCTATGCTAAGTCACTCAATACGCTTTCTCTGATTAGGATGTGTCTGATACGTTTTCCTATGTCCTTATTTCCCTTTTTAGTGCCATTATTTTTGTGTCTACTCTTGGACTCAGTGTATGATGTAAATTTTTTCTTCAATCCAATCGACCATTCTTGTCTTTTAACGGTAGAATTTAGTTCATTTATTTTTACTTCTAGTATATTCATATGTTAGTACCACCAAATTTTTTGACAAATTAATTTTTTTGAAGATTTACTATTTCAATTGGGAAGTCAGATTTACAGAGAGAAGAAGAGACATAGAGGAAGATCTTCCATCCTCTGGTTCACTCCCCAAGTGGCCGCAATGGCCGATGCTAAGCCAATCCAAAGCCAGGAGCCAGGGGCCTCTTCTGGGTCTCCCACGTGGGTGCAGGGTCCCAAAGCTTTGGGCCATGCTCTATTACATTCCCAGGTACAAGCAGGGAGCTGGCTGGGAAGTGGAGCAGTCGGGATATGAACCGGTGCCTATAAGGGATCCCAGCGGATGCAAGGCAAGGACTTTAGCCACTAGGCCACCGTGCAGGGCCTGGCAAATTAATTAAAAAAAAAAAAAACTTTACTTGCATGGGAAGGACAGAGAAAAAGAAAGTGAGGCAAAGAGAGAGAGAGAAAGAGAGAGAGAACCATCCAACCACTGGTTTATTCCTCAAATGACTGCAATGGCTAGGCCTGGGCCAGGCTGAAGCCAGGAATCAGGAACTCCATCCAGGTCTCCCACATGGATAGAAGGCACCCAAGTACTGGGGCCATCTTCCACTGCTTTCCTGGGTGCATTAGCAATGAGCTGGATCAGAAGTAGAATCAAACTGATGCTCCCAGGGAAATCACATCACGCCTGGCAGTGCTTGGCTGAACACAGTGATACGCTCAACACAGTGATATATATGTGTGTGTATATATATATATATATACTGATTTGATGTTTTCCACTTGTCTCCTTTTCCTGTTTCTTTTTATAATCTGATCTACTGATATCTTTTAAATGGCATGAAGGCTTTTTTTTTAAAAGCTTCTTGGTCTTTTGTTACTTTATAAATTGAGTTATTATGATAGCATCTTTACCTCTTGTAAAACAGGTGGGAATTAAATAAAATGAAATTAAAAAAAAAAAAAAAACCTCACTGAAGAAATGGACATTAAACTCTTCTAAAACCTGAAAAAAAAAAAAAAAAAAAAACACCTCACATAACCTGTTTCCCTAGTGCCTAACGCCTGGTAAACATTAAGAAATGGGAACTATCATTAGAATTTCTAGTACTCTTTCATCTCTATGGTTCCCTTGTCTCTTGCAGTTCTGCTTCTGTTGTTCTCTTTTCTGCTAGCACTGTCCCATGCATCCTCAATCCTTTTTCTTTCAGTTCTCCTTTACTGCCACTCAGTTTCCTGTTTCTTCTCTCTCATCCCTCAGCAGCTATGTGCAAAAGCTGCAATGATGAAGCCCACCGGGCAAGAGAATCCCTTTGAAAGTTGGGAGGGGTGGGGCTTGGTGGCCCGGCCATGCAGGAAGAGAGACTGCAGGGCTTGTCCACTGAGTCCCCTTCCAAAAAGGGGCAGCCCAACACACAGCTGTGGACTGGTCAGAGTGAAATCCCATCTGTGGGGATCCTCAGTTTCTGTGAATAGACGTAAAGACCATAGGCTTCGCCAGCAACGATTACAGCCGAATTGCCTCAGACCTTGTCCTAGGATCCTTAACTGGCCACTCTGTAGCAGTTGTGCTGTGATAGAGCGGGTGACACTTCACTGGGAATTTGTATGTGCACAGGCAAGGCCTGGAAAGAGGAACAGTTTGTACTCAAACATATTGCGGTCAAAGCAACATTTTGTCATCACTGTTGTAACAGAGCTGCCACTAAATTTAGCAAAGTGTTCCTTTTTTTCATGATGTTTGGAGAAAGCAACACATTTTATTTCCAAAGAGTTTTTAAAAACTTCCCAAAGCAATGTGGATATCATTTCTAATTTGATATTTAATTGGTGTGGAAATTCCTCACTCTAGTTACAATACACCTCTCTTTTTCTTTGTCCTTTTTATCATGACCTTCTTCAAGATACACTGTGTTAAGGGAGGAACATTGGCACTTGGTGGAGTTTTGGGTGCTTTTCCGTTCTCTGGTGGTTTCTGCATTTGGATGGAAATAAACAGAGGTGCTGAACTTCCATATTTGAAATGGATCGCCTTTGAACTTGAGAGTGTAATCTTTTGATGGCAATCAAGCATATGTTTTTATTCTTCACAATAGAGTTTAAATAGGTGCTGCTGATATATTTTGAAATTTCTTTTTTTTTTCCAAAGTATAATTTCCACTTAGGACTTCTACAAATTGCAATAAATTCTTGACTGTTAGCCTGCACAGTAGCAAAATACATTTGCATTGTTCACAGGTTCTTTAAAACAAACTTTATATAAGTGATCTCTCCTTTCTGTCTGCACCAATAGGAATGCTGCTGCCAGTATACAAGGAAGAGCAGTGTGGTGGCCTACAACCCAGAAGCGATGTGAAAGAATAGCAGATGAGAGAGATCTGTTCCTGTGGGTTCACAGGCATAGGCCCAAGCACAAGCACAGTGAATGAAGCCCAGGCACGAGGGAGCAAAGAGGAAGACTGTGGTAAGAAGGAGGGGTGCGGTGGGGTTGCGGGGGCAGTTAATGAAGTTAGGGAAGACAGAAGATTGGTGTAGTTTTTGTCCCTACAGTCACACAGGTTTCTTCAATTTTGGTGTGCCAGTTTATATGGTTTCTGTTTCTTATATCACTTCATGGTCCAAGATGGCTGCTCTAGTTTCAGCCTTCACTTTCTTTTTTAAAAAATCTTTTAAAATTTTATTTTATTTTATTTTATTTGTATCAGGTGAACACACTTCATGTGTTTCGTACATACAGACTTAGGAGTAGAGATACTCCCTCCCCCCTTCTGCTCCTTCTCTCATTCTCCTTCCTCCTTTCATTCTTTTTTTTTTTTTTTTTTTTTTACAGTTTGTATAATACCATCCTTTCAGTTTATTTTATAATCACAGTTCTTTTTCCCTATCTCTTCTTGTGTCTGAAAATCTGTCTTTCCAATAAAAATAAACAAATCTTAACAACAACAAAAATAGACACAATGGCCAGAGATGGGCCAGGCCCAATCACTTGGCCCATCTTCCACTACTTTCTCAGGTACAATAACAGGGTGATGAATCAGAAGTGGAATAGCTGGGACTTGAACCACTGCCCATATGGTATGCTAGTGTCTAAGGCTGTGGCTTAACTCACTGTGCTACAGTGTCAGTTGCATGGAATTTTCCATTTTCAGAACATGGTTGATGCAGATATCCAAGAGGAACTTTAGCCACTAAACAAATGTCTATCTCAGATGTTCACTTTTCTGTTTGGTTGGAACATCGTCAAAAGAAGAGTCAAATGATGGCAAATTTACGTTATAGTCAGGTTGTATTGGTGCCCTGCCCATTGGTTAAGGTATTGTCTATGGCCACTTTTGTCCTGTCACAGTAGTAGTGAGTATTTGTGACAGAGATGGAATGGAAGGTTTCATATCCACAGACTCAACCAATCATGGATTGAAAATATTTGGGAAAAAAACTGTATCTGTACTGAGCACCTATGGACTGTCTTCTCATCATTACTCTAAGCAACACGGTATAACAAGTAATTACACAGCATTAACATTGTGTCATGTAATCTGGTGATGGTGAAAATATATGATAGGTTGCATGGATTGTAAGAAAGGGCTGTATTATTTTGAAGATGTATTTATTTGGAAGGTAGAGAAACAGAAAGAGAGGGACAGTTACAGAAGTTCAGATCTTCCATGTTCTAGTTCACTCTTGAATGAGCACAGCAGTAAATGCTGCCCCAGGCTGAAGGCAGGACTCTGGAGCTCCATCTGGGTCTTCTAATGGGTACAGTAATCCAAGCACTGCTTTCGCAGGCACATAGCAGGCAGATGTATTGGAAATGGAACAGTCAGGGACTCTAGTGCTCTGATATGAGATGCCAGCACCAAAGGCAGCAGCTTAACTTTCTGTGCCACATCACCAGCCTGACTATGTGGCTATGCTGTTTTATATAAGGGCATTTCTTTCTCTTTTTTCCCCTAAGATTTATTTATTTTATTTTACTTGAAAGAGTTACAGAGCAACAGAGAGGGAGAGAAAGAGCTCTTTCATCTGCTGGTTCACTCCCCTAATGGCCACAATGGCAGGAGCTGAGCCAATCCAAAGGTGTGAGCCAGTAACTTCTTCCAGGTCTTCTCCATAAGTGTAGGGACCCATGAACTTGAGTTATCCTCCACTGCTGCCAGGCCAAAAACAGGGAACTGGATAGGAAGTGGACCAGTTGGGATACTAACTGGCACCTATATGGTATGCTGGTGATGCAGGCAGAGGATAAGCATGCTATGCCACCACACTGGTTGCTTGGGTGGGGGTAGTTCTATGTTTGACCTTTTATGAGGAGAATCAAAGGAGTTGGAGATTTGGGGTCTGGGTATCTGGATGAGAAGTGGCCTCATCACCAAGATGAAGGACACAGGGGGAAGAGCAGCGGGTTGAAAGGGAAGAGGAGTAAGTCTAGCAGGCCTACAGTGCTTGTGACATGCCTATGGGTATCCAAGGAGAAAAGCCCAGGAAACAGCTGAAGTCATATAAGGTTCCAGGACTTGCGTGAGTGGCCCTAGTAGGAGGGGATAGGTAAATATCACTCACATTTTCAGAAGTTTTCAGAAGTGAATTTCCAAATTTTCAAGTCTCTGCCCATCAATTTGGTAGCAAATGTAAATTTCCAATTTTCTTTTTTTTAAAGATTTATTTATTTTATTGGAAAAGCAGATGTACAGAGAGGAGGAGAGACAGAGAGGAAGATCTTCCGTCCAATGATTCACTCCCCAAGTGAGCCGCAATGGCTGGTGCTGCACCAGTCCGAAGCCAGGAGCCAGGAACTTCTTTCCGGGTCTCCCACATGGGTGCAGGCCCAAGACTTTGGGCCGTCCTCGACTGCTTTCCCAGGCCACAAGCAGGGAGCTGGATGGGAAGTGGAGCTGCCGGGATTAGAACCGGCGCCCATATGGGATCCTGGTGCATTCAAGGCGAGGACCTTCACCACTATGCTGTCGTGCCGGGCCCTCCAATTTTATTTTCAATTTCAGTGTTTGCTCTAGAAATAAAGATTTGGGCCCGGTTGGATGGCTCAGTGGCTTAAATCCTTTCCTTGTGTGCACCAGTATCCCATATGGGTGCCAATTCATGTCCTAGCTGCTCCACCTCCCATCCAGCTCCCTGCTTGTGGCCTGGGAAAGCAGTCAAGGACGACCCAAAGCCTTGGGACCCTGCACCTGCATGGGAGATCTGGAAGAAGCTCCTGGCTCCTGGCTTCAGATTGGCTCAACCCTGGCCATTGCAGCCACTTATGAGTGAATCAGGGGATGAAAGATCTTTCTCTCTGTCTCTCTTCCTCTCTGACTTTCTAATAAAAATAAATAAATCTTAAAATTAAAAAAAGGAATTCTGGCTGCCATACTGTGGAGCCCAAGTACGTCTGGGCTGCAGGTGTGGGTGCTCGCTCTCCCAGCTGTTTGGCCAAGCTGGGAGAACTGGGACAGGGCTGGGCTTGAGGCTTAGGTCCTAGCTCTGTCCACCGCTGCCATGCGCTGGGCAGATCTTGAGTTAGTCTGGGCTTGTGGCTTGAGAATTTTCTCCATCGATGGCTGCCATGCTGTGGGCATCTCAAGTGGGTCTGGGCATGCTCAGGATCTTGGCTCTGCTCACCACCAGCATGCTTGGGCAGATCCCAAGTAAGTCTAGGCTGGAGGCATGGGTGCTTGCTCTCCCAGCTGTGTGGCTGCAGCTGGAGGAACTTGGGTAGGGCACCTAGGTGCCAATGGTGCTAGACGAAGCGCTCAAGCTGCCCTGCAGTGTGCTCTGGGAACTTGGGGATGTGGGGTTACAAGGAGTCTGGGGATGGCACAGCTAGGGACAAGCAGGGATCTGAGGGTTCATGCCCTGGTGAGGAATAACTTCTCTGGAATTTCCATGGACCTGGCCACTCTACTTGAAGGGCTAGAACATGAAACCCACCAGTGAGTGTCAGAAAAGGGAATGGGTACTGTGAGGCTGCACCATGAAGCCAACAAATACAAGAGTGAATCAGGTCTGGGGCTAGAATCTGCAGGGAAATATGCGGGCTCACCCATGTGGAACAGCAGTCTCTATTGGCACACACAATATCTGTAGCTGGGAAATAGACCTGGCTGGAGAGCTAAGGGGATGTCCAAGCTAGGCTGGAATTCTAACTAGTGAGCATGAGAACCAGAATTGGGGAATTGGACTGGGCTGGACATGGCTGCAAAGTCCCTCAGCACAGATGTGGACTGGGTCTAAGGAGGGCCAGGCTGGGCTAGACTCTAGCCACCACTGGTAGTCGTGGTTGCCAGGGTGGGTGTAGAACAGACTGGGCTAGATCTTGGCTCCTGCTGAGAGCTGTGTCTGGGCATGGACCAGGCATGGCTGGGCTGCAACACTCAAGAGTAAGAACTGGAAAGTGTGTGTTCTGGTTGTGCAAGGATACCGTTCCTGCCAGGACAACAGGTAGATAAAATCAACTTGGGGCAAGGACCCACTGGTGTGCACAAGATTTGCCACTGGGAGAGTGGATAGAGGAGTTAGTGAACTCTTGTCAGGTTGCAGTCCCTGCAGGTAAGTGCAAGAACCAAGGCAAGGAGTAGCCCAAACCAGGCCAGGTTATGGCACCCACCAGTTACCATTCACATTACAGTACCCGCTGGTATACATGTGGGTCAGGTCTGGTGGTGGGCCAGGCTGGGTCAGTTCATAACATACACTGGCAGATATGAGAGCCAGGATGAGATGTAGGAAGGCCCAGGTCGGGCTGCATTACCAGCCAGTTCACACTGGGGCCAGGACAAAAGGTGAAGCACCTGCTAGTGGATGCCAAGGTGAGATGAGCTGTGCCAATCTAGGGATGGTGGGTGCCAGGTCTGTGAGTCCCAGGGATAGAGGGGCCCTTTATCTCGCCTGCGATGTGGGTCTGGCCCTAGGGTTGGGAATTCAACGGGGACTGGGTCATATGGCCCAGGACTTTTAACCCACCTGTGAGGTGGGTACAGGATTCATGAGTCCCAGAGGTTGGGAATCCAAAGGCGCCTGGGTCTCCTGGTCCAGGTCACTGGGCCTGCTGCATTGTGGGTGCCAGATCCATGATCCCCAGGGGTCGGGGGGCCTGGCAGGTTCTGAGTCACATGCCCAGTTCGTTGGGCTTGCTCACATGGTGGGTGCTGGATCCATGAACTCCAATGGTGGGGAGTCCGGAGGGGCCTGGGTCCATGAGCCTACCTATGGGAACTAGTCCTCCTCAGTGTAAAGAATGGAGTGCCGGATGGCAGACCATGGTGCACATAGAGGGTATGGTAGCTCATTGGGGCCTGCAGAGGTCATCTGGTACATAGCAGAGAATGGAGAACAGACCATATGGACAACAACCCCAGTCAAATGGTGACAGCATATATCTTTGCTGCCAATGGACATCGGAAGGGATTCCTCATCCATAGATCAGGAAGATTGACACCGTTTTGGAACTATTGCATCCACCTGGGCAGAACCCTTGGAGCATGCACCACATTGTAACCCTGGGTTGATATCAGGTGCCCTTTCCCCATTCTCGGGTACCGGGATGGTTGGGAGGATGAGTATGGCCTATCCCCTTATCTACCCACTCTCCCCAGAACTGGGAAGAAGAAATAGAAAGTTTGGAAACAATAATCACACCCACTTCTCCCTATCCCTAGATCCTTCCCGCTCTGATGAACTATGTAAACATCATGTAAAATGATTTATAAAAAGAGAGAGAAGAAAAAGGAATTGTATAAATGGGGCCCAATGGCAGTGAACATTAGAGAGCTTTAAAAAATTTATTTCATAGGATGGAATTATTTTTGGTTAACTTACAATCTTCCTAGGCTATAAGGGGTTATTGTTGTTGAAATTCTGTAACTTTGCCTTTTCCTGTTTAAATTATAGCAAATGCTGTGGCAAAGGGAATGAGGTGGATTTATAAACATTTTGTTGTTCAGTGTTGTGTTTAGGCAGAGAAGAGAGAGCACCACCAAAAAGGTGGCATTTTGTGTTCCTTCACTCACATGGACTACTGAGCAATGCTTTTCATGATGTGAAAATAGTATCAGT
Source organism: Ochotona princeps (assembly GCF_030435755.1). Classification (NCBI taxonomy): domain Eukaryota; kingdom Metazoa; phylum Chordata; class Mammalia; order Lagomorpha; family Ochotonidae; genus Ochotona; species Ochotona princeps. The sequence continues at coordinate 80,293,895 of NC_080865.1, read as the reverse complement.
TCCTCTGGGTGCTGTTTATTTCACCAGCTCAAACCCTTTTGGCCAATTCAGATCATTCCAGGAAGCTTTGGTATTAGGGACTGAGGTGAAGATTGCAAAGGTTTGGTTATGGACTGAAAATAAGGTTAAGTACCACCTGGCAATTGCTTTCTGGTATTTGTGACTTGAGTTTTCCCTCCCTACCTCTGTCCCTCTGTCCATCCCTCCCTCCCATCCTTCTCTTTTTATCCTCTTGGATCTTTTCTCCTTGATTCCTTTCAGTAGGGATGACTAAGAGGATGAGTTTTTTTTTTTTTTCAAATATCAGAATCCCTGGTTTCAAAGTCCAGGACTGCCAATTAACTGATTGTGTGATCTCTAGCAAGTTATTTGTCTTCACTATGCCTCAGTTTCCCCATTCATAGATTAACTCACAAAGCTATAGTGAGCCTTGATTGGCAAGTCTAATGAGACCCACTTTCTTTTTTTAAAGATTTATTTATTTTTATTGGAAAGTGAGATATACAGAGAGGAGGAGAGACAGAGAGGAAGATCTTCCATCTGTTGATTCACTCCCCACATGGCCATAATGGCCAGAGCTGAGCTGATCTGAAGCCAGGAGCTTTTTCTGGGTCTCCCACGTGGGTGCAGGGTCTCAAAGCTTTGGGCTGTCCTCGACTACTTTCCTCAGGCCACAAGCGGGGAGTTGGATAGGAAGCGGGGCTTCCAGGACATGAAGTGGCACCCATATGGGATCCTGCTGCGAGCAAGGTGCCACTAGGCTACTGTGCTGGGCCTGAGACCCACTTTCTCCATCTTCACCCCAAGAATACATCAGGATGTCCTGGATGATCCTCCAAGGAGAAGCAGGTTATGGGTGATAAGAAACAGGAAGAAAATACAAGGAACCAGGGAAAGCATCTATGAAGTTGTATCAATGTTTTGTAAATTAGATACCTGATATGTTTGTTATTGTTTTGTTTACAGTTGAAGGAATATGTCTTTCTCCTCCATGGACTATTTTGCTTTCAGTTTCTTTAATGATAAGGTTGAGCATTTGTTTATATTTATTGACTATTTTGTGTGTGATAGCAGCAAAAGAATTGCAATTGGAATTGTTTAGCAGTAGTTGATACGGTAGATGATTGCTAGTAGTGAGAAAGATAGACTTCACCGAAAGTGGCAATAGCCAGAGTGATTTTGGGGCAGACCTCGAAGTGCCCTCAGGTCCTTAAGGATGGCCAATCTGCAGATGTGTTGCAAAGTTCAGAATGAAAAGGCAGGCAGACCACTGCTGCTTCTGGTATGCAAGGTGTTTGACGGGGCGGACTGTTACCACTGAGGGTAACAACAACCATCAGTGGGAGAGAGATCTAGTGGACTTAGTGTTAGGATGAGCAGTACAAGGGCTCTGCTGGTGGAGTAGCCACCAAACTTCAGCATTTCTCAGCTTCTACACTAGTGATATCAGTGGCCTGGTAAACTTTTGCTGTGTGTGTGTGTGTGTGTGTGTGAGAGAGAGAGAGAGAGAGAGAGAGAGAGAGAGAGAGAGACTCCCTGTTTTGTGTGAAGCATTCCTGGTCTGTGGTACCCCTGTCCCACAAGTTGTAACAAGCAAAAATGTCTCAAGGCACTGCTAAATGTCTCTTGTTGGGGGAGGGTAACCATTTACCATTAAGAACTGCAGCTCTAAGATATGAGACCATGGGGCAAGCAGACAAGCAAAGAAGTGAGCATGTGAGGTCAGCCAATAGGCTGAGAGTGATGACGCTGGGGTCTAGGCAATTCAAAGTCTGGGCCACTTGGCCTTCTCAAAAGGGGAAGTGCAAGACATCCCCACTCTGCTACATCCTAGGAAAGGGCTGTGGTGGTGGCACAGCTGACTTCTTAGGGGTGTCCCAACATCAGAGCAAGAGTAGGAAGAAGCAGAGACTGATTTTTTTCATGACTATGTGGAGGAAGAACACCTTACTGAGGAATCGCTGGCATGGAGAGAGACAGAGGGCAGAGAGGGATCCATACTCAGGCTTTGAACCCATGGATGGATGGGAAATGATAGTTTCACCTCAAGAAATGTACCTGGTTGGATAGTCTCGACAGATGCTGTCAGTTTCCCTTGAGATGGCAGCAACTGCAGGGACTTGCTGAAATGCCTTTACATGAGGTGGATCAAAGCTGTGGGAACGGATTCTGCCAGATAATGGACACTGGGAACCTAGTGTGAGGAGTGCCCACAGCAAGGCCATATGGGGATTCTCTTGGAGACATAAAAGCAATAAGGGTGTTGGTGTGTGGGTGTGAGGAGGGTTCTAGGAGGTGCGGGCTACCCCTTTTCTAGAAAGCAAGAGCTCCCCTTAATACCAAACCCCATCACCTAAATTGAGAATTAAGTATCTTTAAAAACATGATTGGTTGTAGGGCTGGTGTCGTGGTGTAGTCAGGTAGGCAGCCACTTACAATGCTGGTATCCCTTTGGGGTACCATTTTGAGTCCTAGCTGCTCTACTTCCTATCCAGCTCCCTACTAATGCAGAGTGGTCCACATGATTGGAACGCTGTACCCACGTGGAAGACCTGGAAAAAGTTCCTGAGTCCTGGCTTTGACCTGGCTCAGCCTTTGCCATTACAGCCATTTGGGGAGTGAATCAACAGATGGAATACCTCTCTGCTTTTCCTCCTCTCTCTGTAACTCTGATTTTCAAATAAATACATAAATACATACATACATACATACATACCCCCAAAATATTTCTAGCGTTACGGAGAAATGGTTAGGAGGCAGGGAAGGAGAACTCTGAAAACCTTTGCAATCTACTTTTAACACAGTCACAGAACAGTCATACAAGCATTGCCAGGGAAGTCTGTAGGAGAGGTAGGAATGTAACTCAACTGAGGCAGGCTGTGTCTTGAATTTTCTTAAAAGGCATCCTGAAGGAGCAGCTGCCACCAGTTCTATCTCAAATCCCAGATTTCCGTGGTGTTCTGGTCGTGGATGGTGCCAGTCAGTGTAGACCCTACAGTGAGAAGGCCTAAGGGATTCTCATCAGCGTATGAAAACTCAAACGCCAAACAGCTGGCTGCTGTTCAAGGCGACAGGTGCGAGACGGAGCCAGTACTCAGCCAGGATTGTGGTAGCTCTGGGTGTCAACAGTCAGCATCTGTTAGTGTCCTTATCAAATGGGAGTCCAAACTCCCTGTGACTGTGTGTGTTAGGCAGGGGGTGGAGGAGGGGGTGTGCACAGGGCGCCATCATAGAATGAGATGGAGGGATGCCAGAGGAGACCTCTGTAATATTAAGTGGCAAAAATGGCCTGATCTGGACCCATCTATTTCCCTACCAACATTTATACCTGGAATGGAGGGATGGTTCCTGGAATTCAGAGGGGAAGGTGGCTGGCAAAGTTCTCCTGTGCTTGGGGGGAACCATTGCAGCTATAGCCGACACAGATATAGGTCACAGTTATGCAGATACACCAGGCATCACTCTATGTCTTACTGTACGTCATTGGATTCTCACAATAATGTGGAAAGGCAGGTATGATTTTTGTTAAGATTTTAGTCATTTTTTTTTAATTGGAAAGAGAGATTTACAGAGAGAAGGAGAGACAGGAAGATTTTCCATCCACTGATTCAGTCCTGAAGTGGCTGCAACAACCGGAACTGAATCAACCCGAAGCCAAGAGCTTCCTCCGGGTCTCCCACATGGGTGCAGGGTCCTAAGGCGTTGGGCCAACCTCCACTGCTTTCCCAGGCCACAGACATGGAGCTGGATGGGAAGCAGAGCAGCCAGGATATGAGCCGGTACCCATATGGGATCCCAGTGCATGTAAAGCAAGAATTTAGCCACTAGGCTATCATGCTGGGCCCCAGGGATGATTTATATTCATATTTTACACACGACGAAATGCAAGAACAAATAAGGAACAATGCCCAAAGTCCCCACAGATTGGTAAACGACAGAGTTGGTATTCGGACCTGGCCAGCCTGGCTTTAAAGTCTGTTCATTTAGCCTCTATACTATGTAGAATGTCAAAACTCTTTAAAATGAGGAGCTGGTATTGGGGCACATTGGGTTTAAGCTGTCACTTCCAACACCAGCATCCCATATCGGAGCACTGATTTGCGTCCAGCTGCTCTGCTTCTGGTCCAGCTCCCTGATAATGTGATTGTGAAGGCAGCAGAGGATGTCCCACAGCCTTGGGGCCCTGAACCCATGTGGGGGACCTCAGAGAAGCTCCTGATTCCTGGCTTCAGCTGGCCCAGCTCAGGCCCTTGCAGCCATTTGGAGAGTGAACCAGCAGGTGGAAGATCTTTCTGTCTCTTCTTTTCTCTGTGACTCTGCCTTTCCAATGAAGTATTTTTTTAAAAGACTGTACACTCTAGGAGAATTATTTAAGTTGTGGTTAGAATAAAACAGTATGACACATAAAAGAACAAGACCTGTATGTCATAAATGGGCTGAGCTTGGGCGAAAAAAAGCTTTCTGTCAGGAGAATGAAACAAATTAGGTATAAGTATTCCAGACCAAAAAGAAAAGGCTGGAAGTAGACGTTTGATCGAATGTTTAAGATACTGGTTAGGATGACCACACCCCACATTGCAGGACCGAAGTTAGCTCAGCTTCCTGCTTGTCCTGCAGATGCTGGGAGGCAGCAGTGATGGTTTGAATGGGTCCCTGTCACACACGTGGGAGGACTGGTTGTTCCCCGCTCCTGGCTTCGGCACTGGCACAATCGCAGCCATTGGGAGCGTCTGAGGAAATAGCTAGAGGTTGGGAGCACTGTGTGCTTCTCTGTGTGCTGTACCCCACCCCAGGCTCTCAAGTAAAATCAATAAAAAATAAAGGAAAAATGTAAATTCACTCAGTTTGAATGTAAGAGCAAAGCAGGATGATGGTGTCTGAGACAAACACCGCGGAGAACTATATCCGACTTTAAACACTGGCTATTTTCCCTTTGCATGCCTGTGTAGTAGTGATTGATTTTGATGGTCATAGTTTATGTAAAAATTAAAATTCAGTAGTTACTTTTTCCACCATTCTGTTAAAAACTCCATTTATGGTACTTCCCTCAACATACATACAAATGTGAGTTTCTATCTAGCCTCCTTGGGTCTGTTCATGCTGTGTCCCCCATAAAGTCTTTTTGTGGGGATGGGGTCCACGTCTACGGGGGATCTGCCTTTTCAAGAACTTTATTACTGATTTGCTATTATCAGACTTTTTGTGTCATCTTTTCAAAAAAGATTTACTTATGTAGTCATTTATATACATATTTATTTATTTAACCTGAAAGGCAGAGTGATAGAGGGAGAGACAGAGAAATCTTCCACCTCCAGATTTACTCCCCAAAGACCTGCACTAGCCGGGGTTGGGCCAGGCTGACAGCAGGACCCAGGAATTGCATCTTCATATCCTCTGTGGCCGGCAGGAATCAGGCACCTAGGCCACCACCTGTTCTTGCTCAGGTGCCTTAGCGGGGAGCTGGATTGGAGGCAGATGTGATACTTGATCCCAGGCACTGCAATATGAGATGTGGCAGCAAATACCCATCCCTGTATACTCTCTATGTGAGTCTTTCTTATCTCCCTCAACCACAATATCTCTGAGGACTGTGCTATCTGCCCATACTGCTTGTGCATAAAGAAGGCCCTAGAGGTACCTGTTTATCTCAACTGGCTTTATTTCCCGGAAACTGTTCAAGTGCATATACTGTGCCAGGTTTCGGGGAGTCAGGGTGAAAAGTTCAAATGCAGACTCCACACATATGGAGCTCTCTTTTAATTCATTAATTTTAGTAAAAACAAGTAGAAATATGAGCCTATCTCGTCAGAAAGTCACAGAAAGTTGCCACAGGAGACCAGAGGAAGTAGCATATAATAGTTAAAAATGTTGGACTCTAAGTCAAGATACTTTGGCCTCATCTCTAATTTGACATACCTTGAGTACATTTCTTAAACATTTGTGCATCCAATTCCCTATATGTAATATTAAGTATCACTGAAAGAATTGATTCCTATATGATATATAGAGAGAACTGAATGAAAAAACAGATGTAAATAATGTTGAGGGAAATCAAATGAACCAGGTTTTAAGCACCTGTGAAGAACATACAGCTAATGTTAACACAGTCTTGAAAGGTAAAAAAATCTGAAAGCTATCTCTCAAAGACAAGCATTAAAAAAAATGGATGTCTGTTCCCACTACTGCTATTCATTCCTGTTCAAAATTCCAGACAAGTTTTAGGTAAGAAAATGAAATGAACATGGGAAAGAAAGATATAAAACTCTATCTGCAGATGACATTATCATACAAATATATATGTGTTTGTGTGTATAACTGAAGAGATCACAAAAAAACCTACTGAAGCTTATAAATGATTTCAGCAAGTTTTTAAGGTATAAGAACATCTATAGATGCTGGCACTTTGGCTCAACTGGCTAATCCTCCAACTCCAAGCGCTGGGATCCCATATGGGCACTGGTTCATGACCCAGCATTTTAAAATGTTCTAGAATTGTGGTGGTGCTAGCACAGACTGGAATATTTTAAATTTTTGTTTACTTTTAACAATAATTTGTTTACTTAGCAAAATTACTACTTTTAATAATTCATACATGCACAGTATGTGAATTATACCTTAATAAAAAGGAGAAGCAAAAGAAGTTTTAAAATAGCGTACAAAGTGTCTGAAGAATTTAGCCACATCAATTACGAATTGAATAAAAATACAGGTGTGTTTCTGAGTAAATGATCCTTGTATTCCTAGGGACTAGAAAAACCAAGCGCTGGGCCCGGCACTGTAGCCTAGTGGCTAAAATCCTCGCCTTGCAAGTGCCAGGATCCCATATGGGTGTTGGTTCTAATCCCAGCAGCCCCACTTCCATCCAGCTCCCTGCTTGTGGCCTTGGAAAGCAATCAAGGACGGCCCAAGGCCTTGGGACCCTGCATCCATGGGGGAGACCCAGAAGAGGCTCTGGGCTCATTGTTTCAGATTGGCGCAGCCCTGGCCTTGGCAGCCACTTGGGGAGTGAATCAGCGGACAGAAGATCTTCCTCTCTGTCATTTCTGCTCTCTGTATATCTGACTTTCAAATAAAAATAAAATAAAATAAATCTCAAAAAAAAGGAAAAACCGCTGTTACTGGTCGATTCCCAGGATAAGACCATAGCCTTGTTCTACAAATGCATTCTTCATCATCAGTCAATTTTTATTCTTTCTTTTGATAATTCAAGCAGTGTATCGTTAGAGCAAGACTGCAATGGAAGTTTTCCAATATTTTGTGGATCAGAAGCTTGAAATACAGGGTTGCTTATATATTTAAGTGTTTGAGAATTCCTATTATTCCAGTACATTACTAAGGTTCTTTGTATCAGGTAAGAGTAAATGTTTATCACAATTCTGGGTTCTGATAACGACCTGCTTAACTTATTAACCAATTAGTCATACGCTGACCAAGGTCCCATGGGTGTTACTATCACTACTACTTTCAATTTCATTTTTATTTTTTTTAAACTTATTTTTGTTTTACTTGAAAGGCAAATAGCCAGACAGACCCAGACGGAGAGATCTTCCACATGCTTATTTATTCCTCAAATGCCCACAGTAGCTGGGGCTGGACCAGGCCAAAGCCAGGAGCTCAGAATTCAATCCAGGTTTCCCACATGGGTGGCAGGGACCCATGTACTTGAGTCATCTGCTTTCTCAGGGTGTGTATTAACAGGAAGCGGGAATTGCAGAAGGCACTAGAACCCAAGTATTCTGACATGGGATATGGACATCCCAAGTAACCTTTAAACATCTATGCCAAATAACTACGACTTAGTCATTTAAAAATAATTTATAAAATTTTTAGAGGGAGTTGAGCCATATTAACATAATAGTAGTAATAGTCTTACCTTTAGACATGACACCATTGGTGATGGCTGGATTTTTCACTATTGGAGTGGCAAACAAGGACTCCCAAAGACAACTTACTGACATCTCACAGTACATTGCCAGAAAATCAAACGTTTCCAGGGGGAAATTTGGACTCAAGTTCAACTGCAAAACCATCAGTATAACAGGCCTGTATTTTCATGCTAATTAATTTGTAGAGATCAAATCACTTCATGAAATCACACCTGGTGCACACCATTCCCTAAACAGAATAGTCTGCTTTTTCTCTGGTTTGCTCCATCTTATTCTCACTGCTTGCTGTCCTTGTTCTAAAGTTAGGGAAATTAATCCAGTAGAGCTGAGCCGTGACATAGAGAGCTCATTGGCCAGAGTACACATAATTATCTTTGTTCATTAGCCATCCAGTAATTCATATCCGGTATTTCCATGGCCTTGTCTTTCCCTCTCTGTACGTCGTCACAACACTGAAGACTAGAGCTTTACAGACTCATAACCAGATTATTGCTGTGCCTAATTGCTTTCCTTATTCCTACCTCAAATACAATCGGGCAGCAATATGAAATATTAGAGCTCTAAAAGGAACATTTCATCCAGTACTCTCTCCAAATCTTAACCAGCTCCCCCATGCTTACTGAGTATATATAGCTCAAGCACCATTAGCCTGGTATTTGAGGACTTCAAAAATCTAGGTCTACATTTTCTTTCTAAACTACTGCAGACTTGAACAAGATGGTTGTCCTTACCACCCACTGACCTTCTGCGAGTTCTTCTTGTACCTCTGCTCATGATATTTATCCTGTTCAGGATACCCTCCCTGAATATTTACCCTTCAAAGTGCCCGCTCCTTCTTTGAATGTGATGCCAGTTACAGTGTCAGGTACTTGATAATACTAATGTGTAACTTTTCACATCTGACATGGTTAACTTGCAGTATTTAATCCTGTGTGTATTTTGCTTCCTCATCTACAGTGCATGCTCCTTGGGGCCAAGTGCCATTTATTATGCTTATGAGGTTTAACAGGCTGGGTTGAGGGCTATGATATAGACTAGGTTCTGGGTGCTGGAGGTTCTCCCACATGCATACCAGTTACAACCACTTTCAATGTGAAATTGTAGAAGTAACTCCAAGCTAATAATGAATAATTGCAAACTACCTTTGAAATAGTTGAGAATCCCCCCTTAAAAGACAGAAGGTTCACTATTTTTCTTTTTTTCCTCCCCGTGGTGGACTGTACTAAAGGGGATGCATTATGGAAATGTTGCAGAAATTAATATGTTCATAGGTGGAAATAGAGAGAAGTAAGTCTTCATGCAGGCACTACAAGGATGGACTCACAACAAAATGACTGATAATCCCCTACATTGTTGGGAGACACCTCAGTGGCAGCATGATGGACTTGTGAAAATTCACAAAAGACACCCATTGTAAGACAGGAGGGGAGGAGAGAGGGGTCCTGGGAGGGAACTTGCTGCAGTGGGGGAAGGGAAATCCCAGTGGCTACTAAACTGCATCATAAAACAATAAAAAAAAAAAAAAGAGATAGAACTGACATTTAATTAGTAAGCCCATCCTCCCCTGAAAAGCTTAAAAATGACATGTAAAGATAAGTAGCTGGGGCGGGTGGATATTTGGCCTGTTGGTTCAGACATCGGTTAGGGTGTGCAAGTCTCATAGCAGAGTGCCTGGGTTTGATATCAGGCTCCAACTTCTTGCCACCGTAGATCGTGGTACGCAGCACATGATGCTTTAAGTATCTGGGCCTCTGACACTCACATGGGAGGTCTGGACTATGTCCCTGACTCTCAGCTTTCGCCCTCCACAGGCTGCCGTAGGTACTTGGAGAATGAACCAGCAGAGGAGCTCTAACTTGCTCGCTTGCACTCACTCGCTTGCACATTCTCTCTACCATTCAAATACACATTCAACAATTCAACTGTACTTGATCAGTGGATACGCAACAAGGTGGAACATTCCACAAGGGGGAAGGGCGGGGGGAGGGGTGGGGTGATCCCCAGTTCCAACGAAACTGTATCACATAATACAATGTAATCAATGAATAAAAAAAAATAACATATAAAAAAATAAAAATAAAAATAAAAAATAAAAAAGGAAGAAAAATGGCCAAACCTGGGATATAATCTCTAAGATTTAGTTGATCACAAGATACTCAAAAGAACTAATGTGTCATGCCGCAATTCATTTCTATTTCAGTGTTTTCATTTGTAAAACAGACTAAGCTACATAGGGAGAAGAAATCGAGAATTTGAAGTGAACATGGAGGGCATAACAATTCCATGGGTAACACCAGCTGAAAAGTTCTTCACCTTGGTTTCTCCAGAATCATTTAGGAAATGTAAGATTTCTTCATAGAAAAAGGTAGCCTCAAGCCAGAAGCTGCTCAATCTGTGGTCTTATGGACCCAAGTCACGCTGTAACCATTCTGACTTATCAAAATGCTTATTAATCTTATAAATGAAAGGATAAAGGGAAGATAAAGAAAATCTTCTTTATAATCCCCACTGAAGCCATTCTGTTGCATAGGATATAGTGACTTGAACTTCTCACAAAGGCTTTGCTTCACTTTGAGGAGATGCCCAGTCAATGCAGCTCTGGTGAGAAATGCTGCTTCTGAAGGAAACCTGTGCCCAGCAAAAATCCCTCATCTCCAGCAAAACAGACATGTTGAGTGTTCATTACTGTATACAGTCCTTGTTTATACTCTTGTGGAACAGTGGTTTTTCTACTTATTACCCGCTGAATTCTTTATTTAGTCGAGGGCTGACCTTGTGATTGTAAGATCACCTGAAAGCATGCCATTGTAAGGGAGAGTAGGTTAGGAATGTCATGACACTCTTAAATCCATACAAATACGAAATACATGAAATTTTCTCATTTTATATAAATAAAAACATTTTTAAAATAACCCCCTCATCTTGTATGTAGAAGAGACCTCAGTGTAATTACTTGATGACATCAAATCAAAACTACAAGGAATAGTAAGCTTGTAACTTTTTTGTGGTAGGCTTAGAATTCTTGTGTTTTTCTCCAAGGATTACTATAAATAATGGATTGTGTTTCTTGTCAAGAAAAATGCAAAGTTGAAATTATTACTACCTTCACTTCGAATTACAAATGACCTTTTATTGTGTTCCATTATACAATTTTACATAGTAGCATTTTTATTTTAAGCAATACTTAAGCACACTGAATTAATGTTTCAGCTCTACCAATCAGCATATAGATTTACCTTAAAAAAGTATAAACCAAGCACAGTGGTGCAATTTTCCAGGCACTTTCAAGTTGCTTAAATATTTACAAATATGTAAGCACCCTGTTGGAAAGCATGAAAATTTTGGTGTCAGGAAGAACAACTACGTGTGTATCAAATCTTTTAATTTTAATATTTCCACAGCTCCAAATATTCCTGAGAAAGGTCAGGCTCATTGTCATTTACATATGCTTTTCCTCATACTTCAGTGAATCTTGGAGAGCCATAACTTCTGTCACTTGATGTGCCACTAATTGCACAAAACACATGTAACGTGTTATTCATCCAAGGAGAGTGCATCGTATCTTCTTGTAATATCTAAAACAAAAGAAATTCACATGGTTAGCACAAAGCAAAATAACCACTGCCAAAAAAGAATGTCTATATGAACTTACACGCATATTTCAATTTATCACTGACACTTAGCTATTTAAAATGACAGAAAGCAGAAAGAGCAGAGAATAACATTACCAACTTAAGTCTTCAAAGCTGTTTTACAAAGGCAGCATATTAAAAAAAACAGAAAAGATCTGGTTACTCATTAAGAAAAGGTCATAAAATATGAAATTCAATACAAAATGAGCTAATGCAAACTTTAAGCTTTTTTCCCCACTAACAGTTGGTCACAACAACAGTTCTAAACATTTAAGAGTTAATGAATCTTCTCACACACTAGTTCTCAGAATCAAATGGCGGGATTTCAAATATTAAGATACACACCTCTCCTTCCCTGGATACTTGGAAATAATACATAATGCAGATGAAGTCATAAAATTGTATTTTTGAAGACACACTATAATTATATAAATTAATAGAGTTTTTTGGAAATGAAGAGCTTCATAAATTCCTATTTCATTAAGTATATCATAAACTTTTACATTCATAATATAAATATTTTAAACATACCCATTTTGTGAAATCAAAAACAAAAGTCAGAGACCTTGGGCTTAGATGAAGAAAAGGAAGAGTGTACAGATTGTATCCAGCTCTTTACTATGAGGTCCCACTTTAAGTCTCAAGCTTTGGACATTTTGTTCTCAAGCTACCATTGAAAGCTCACTTGTATATGGTCCATAAATTAATCTGTTATGCCAGTGCCAAGTCATACTGTTTGTGTGTTGTTACAAGTCATACAGGATAAATGAAGGCTATAATAGAGTCATTTCTTTTTATAAAACTTATGACATTAATCTGAGAGCATGTTAGATGTTTTAAAGATGACTGATTATCCAAGCCTATCACGTGATAAGCAAGCAGGGTATTCACTGAGAAAAGACACTATAATGGCCACTAAAATTATATTTAATAAGGAAATTTGCAATTAATTGTTTTAAGATAATATGAATCCCTTTCAGAAAGCCAAAAGCTTGAAGAAATGTTTACTGTAACAAATTATACTGAAAAATGGACCAAGGAATTTCCAAGTCATATCTTTTTTAAACAACTCATTATGGAGTTCAACAGAGTGTTTAATATCTCAGTATCCATGGGTACTTTGCCTTATTTTGTGATATTATTATAACCTTGAAGTTTATGACTATGAAAAGACTCTCATATGAATATTTTACAGAATTAATTGCTTTATAAAAATTCACTGTAAGATCGATAGCTTGCATAATTAAAAACCAACACAAGCTAACAGATCTCTTAGTTAGCTATCAAAATAAAGTATCAAAGTTCTAAAATACTGATCTGCACAATTCAGAAAGACAGCCATGGTTTATGGTAATTATAATACTAATACTACTAATAATAATTCAGATAGGAAATATGATTTTTTTTAAAAATTACACATTTCAGGGCAAATGGAGACTACAAAATGATCATTCTAAATATGCCGATCACAGGCTTTTAATTTGACTAACTTAAGAGTTCAAGGCAAGGTCATGGAACTGCAGGGAAATGAAATGACAGTAATATAGTACACACTGGCTTCAAACAGCATACGCAATTTTTTCTTTTTGTAAAGAAGGAATTTGCAATATGATTTCTATACACTATGAGAAACAGAAATTCAACAAGTTTGCTTCAGGAACCAACATGCAGTCCAGTTGATAACATCATCGGAATACTTAAAAATTCATGGAACAGAATGAAAAAAAATGTTGATTTCAGTACATTCTTCAAAATTCAGGTACAATGCTTTCTTAATACACATTTCACATGAACCTCGCTGCAAACCCCTGATATACCTCCAAATAGTGATGTTGAAGAGAGATACACTCTTACAGTACTCATGAATTAAAGCTGAAATACAGACAATAAAGAAAGTAAAAGGTTCCCTGATTGCCTGTGACAGAAAAAAAGGCCTCTGATAACTGAGCAAAGAATACCTTGGAAATATTTGCCTCATTACAAAGTAGGTGAATAAAAGTAAAGATGGCAAAAAGACAACACAGAACATAATCCCAAGTTCGTCAAGCCAACAAAGTTTCTGGCCACAGAGTGCGGGGCCACAGGAGATTGGGTAACTGGTGTTATCAAACACAGGGGATGACCTAAGTCTGGCTGACCCATACAGAGAAGATGACAATGGTTGGAAGGGTAGATGCCTGGTCACTCTGTCAGTTTTAGGATGTAACTAAAATTCCCCACAACTCATTCTGACAAATAGCGCACAAAATAAACTAGGAAAGGCTGGATCTGATTGAAAGTCAACTGGCTACCACTGTCCTAACAGTCTCTCCACTCTGATTTCCCTCCAACATTGTACCACACTTTGGATACTAAGCACTAGGCCTAATTCCATCCTCAGACAGCCTCCCATAGGAGACTGAAATGCATAGCACTGAAATGCACATACCAGAACAAATAAGGCTCCCTAGTTTCTTTGAGTGATCCTCCTTCATTTCTTAAAAATTGAGAATCTGGGCCTGGTGCCATAGCCTAGTGATAGTGGCTAAAGTCCTTGTCTTGCGTCCGCTGGGATCCCATATGGGCACCTGTTCATATCCCGGCTATTCCACTTCCCACCCGGCTCCCTGATTGTGGCCTGGGAAAGTAGTTGAGGATGGTCCAAAGCCTTGGGACCCTGCTCCTGCGTGGAAGACCTGGAAGAGTCTCTGCTCAAAATCTGCTCAGGCTCCAATTGGGGAGTGGGCCAGTGAATAGAAAATCTTTCTGTCTCTCCTTCTCTCTGTAAATCTGACTTTCCAATAAAAATAAATCTTTTTTTTAAAAAAAATTGAGAATCTGCAGTGTTTCTGAAGAAAATTATTGTCTTATTGGGCATGGTGGCACTTCTGAGGAAATGAAGGAATCTTTATGATAAGCTTAATGAGCTCAGTTACTCAGGGATTAGACTATCAATACTGTACCTCTACAAGCACACAGAACATGTTAGAATGCTTGAGTGGTCATCTGAGAACAGCGGAGTTATACATATCCACTGCCAGAACTTCATATGGAAACAAAGTTTAGCAGAACAGACCAGGAGTACTTAGATCTTTCTGTAAGGGTCAGCAGGTATATAAAACTTCTAACAAATTATGACATAATTTGGCTAAATGTGATGATCAGGTCATTGTGCATTTTTAGGCTTTGTTTAGGTAAGTTAGCTATAACTGTCACCAAGTTATAGACTCAAATGCCAACAAGTTTTATAAAAACAGTTTTGTAAGCCAAATTGGATATAAAGACCATTCATGAAAGCTGGAAAAATCACCCAGGATATCTCATCCAAATGGTAGTTTCTAGTGGATTTCTTTCTTTTCTTTTTATAGCCAAGATAGGGATACTCATCTGGGGACCTGGCTGCCAACCCAACCGCTGCACTTCTTTGGCCTTCTTCCTAAAAGACTGCTATCTCAGTATACAGGGATCAGTTCAGATTTTCTCAGCTAGTCTTCTAATGACACTGTTAGCACAAAGAACAGAATTGGTCATTGCTTTGGTTACAGCCTTAGACAATTTCTTCACATGTGACTTGCATTGTATCATTTCAATCATTAAAGAGAACATGAACAGATTTTATAATACAGACTGAGTAACTTTCTTAGATACTATTTAAGAGATTTTGCTAAGCAATAGTTTAGGTATCCCAGGTTATATTTCTATCTCCAGCCGCACTAATACTTGCCTGCTCATGGATAATTTCAGACAATTCTTTTACCATGTCTCTGAAATTTGACTTCAGACCTTCATGATATTCAATTTGATCCTCTTTAATTAGCCGCTCATTTAGTTCCAGCGCAATGCTGCATGCTTGTATGAATTTCCTGTGGTGAACATGAAATATGAATGTTCTGTTATGTAATCTGAGGACAGCTCATTGATAACTAATTTGATGACACACTTATCAAGGTTTTTTTTAGAAGGAAGATTAGAACCCCACATAGGATCACTGTGCATTTGTTAACATTACCTCCTAAACCTGGAATAACTTCTTTATTTTCCACCTTTGTCTTCATCTTAAAATACTTACCTCTAATAAATCTAATTCCTCAATCATTTAATTGGCTTTATAAGTTGATTTAATACTAATATTAATTGGTACTTAGAGACAGCAAGTCATTCATTTGCTCCAGGTGTGCAGTTGGTTAGCACGTAGTACTTACACTGCAAGTCATTCATTTAAAAATGCTTTATTTGAAAAAAAGCTTTATTTGGAGCTTAGTATATGCACTGTACAGTGGTCAGTACTGTAGCTGTGAAGTATCTACCTCAGGTTAGTAAGGGTGGGGACAGGGACCTGGTGCCATGGTATAGTAGCCTAAGCTTCCACCTGTGGTGCTGGCATCCCATATGGGTGCTGATTCGAGTAGCAGCTGCACCACTTTTGATTCAGCTCCCTGCTAATGTGCCTAGGAAAGCAGTGCAGGATGGCTCAAGTCCTTGGGCTCCTACACCCACATGGGAAACTTAGAAGTTTCTGGTTCTAGATGTGAACAGCCTGTCATTGAACCAGTGGATGGAAGATGTCTCTGTCTCTTCTACCTTTTTGTAACTCTGCCTTTCAGATAAATATAAATATTAAAAAGCAATGGGGGGCCTGGCACAACAGCATAGTGGTTAAGGCCCTCGCCTTGCACGCCCGGGATCCCATATGGGCGCTGGTTCTAATCCCGGCAGCCCTGCTTCCCATCCAGTACCCTGCTTGTGGCCTGGGAAATCAGTCGAGGATGGGCCCAAAGCTTTGGGACCCTGCACCCGCATGGGAGATCCAGAAGAAGCTGCTTGCTCCTGGCTTTGGATTGGCTCAGCTCCAGCCGTTGCAGCCACTTGGGGAGTGAATCATTGGCAGATCTTCCTCTCTGTCTCTCCTCCTCTCTGTATATCTGACTTTGCAATAAAAAATAAATACATCTTTTAAAAAAAACAGTAGGGACATAGTTGATGTCCACCAGAAAGGTGAGAGTATTTTTCTAGCCTTTCATGTGTTTATGTTTAGTCTTCATAATCAGAATACAGACCTTAGGGTACAAAGTACTACACTGTCATTTGTTTTATATTCTTGTCATAGTAACTATGTAGTCTTTTGTACATACCAGGCATTAGTAAATATTGGAGAATGAATGACTAATGGTTGCTCTTCAACCTAGAATAGCTGATAACATGCAGGCATGAAAAGTAAATGAAATAGTAGGAAGCAAATTATTGGCTAGACTATCATCTTTCTCCTTGATCGATTTTATTCAACACTTTCTCTTAAGTCCTGTTGTATACTGAACAGATTTTTTTCCATTTCATTAAATGATGTATTTATTTATTTGAAAGGCAAAGAAAGAGGGAGGGAGGGAGGGAGAAAGAGCAAGAGAGATCTTGCATCTACCGATTCACTTCCCAAATGGCTGCAACAGTAACCGGTATGTCAGGCTGCAGCAACAACGCAGGAACTTCATCAGGGTACCACCTGGGCACCCAAGCACTTGGACTATGTTCTGCTGCCTTCCCAGGTGCATTATCAGGGAACTGGATTAGAAGTGGACAGCTGAGACATTAAAACCTAACTCACATAGGATGGTAGCATAGCAGGCAGCAACTTAATCCATTGTACCATAATGCTACACCCACAGATTTCTTCTCTTAATGTAAGCCAATTCTGATATGCCTTAGCTTACGGGGCTGGTCACTGAACACTAGACCAGGCAGGCAGAATCCATAAGGAATTAAGGACATGGGATAGGAGCAAGCCTATGCAAGCCTTCTAGTCCCAGTGTTATTTCTATCCTGAACAGTCTGAAATGCTCTGAACAAAAGGTAAGGTGGACAAAAGTAGGCAATCGAGTAATGAACACAAGCTTGTGTTTCTATCACTTAATACCACAGCAACAAAGTCGTGTTTGGCATGTGTAATCTCTTGGGAGGCTGGGGCATGGTTAAGGTGCTGCAGGACCTTAGACGGTCACTGAAACATTGTAAAAGAATGCAGAGGATGGTTTTTTTCCCCCTGGAAGGGTGTTATTTGATGAATAGTTTCTTGTGCTGTTTTTAAAAAGAAAAGAGCAGGAATATAAAAGTTTTATCTGAAAAATGTAGAACATTACCTAAACATGTCTTTCAACTCATTCACTTTCTTAGGTGGATACTTGCTGGCTTGACTGTCGTTTAAGAAAGCCCTTGCATATGCCAATGGACCAGCATTGACCTAAATTACAAAAAGAAAAAAGAATATTGTCAGGATGTAACTGAAAGTAGCTTTTGTATTTTTCCTTTTTCTTTCTTTTTTTTTTTAAAAAAACCCAAGTACATAAATCTATAAGTGGAAAACACATGTATTATAGGTTACAACAAGTTTACATGCAAATTCATTAACCAAAGTTAGCAATCAGTAAAATGACATCCTAATAAGTTAGTTAATGATTTCCAATATGTAAATATAGGCTTTGGCAGCAATCAGGGATTTATGTTAAAGTACTCTGACAACACAGATACGTTATAGCCAGCAAGCATCATTTCTATATAGCGATCTAAAATAAAGCATAGGTTTCTGCATTCAGTAAAAAGTACAATCTAAACAATGATAGCAGTGCTTGCTCTGTGTCCTTAAGAACGCAGCAAGAGCACCAAGAAGCATCTCGTCCAGTTGAGCAACCATCCTACCTGTACAGAAACACAGCCCTGCAGTTTCAGCTGGAGCTGAATCATGTCCACGTCAGCAGAGGAGCACAGTTTTTGTAACTCTGCAGTCTTATCTTTTATTTCATCAGTAGCAACATCAATTGGTTTTAAATTAATCTGCTGTTCACAGTTTATAGGAATCCTCTTCTTCACATATGGGAATGAGTTTGATGCTATGAAAGTGTTGAGACTAAATTACTGTCTTGAAAAAAATCATTTGTTCAAACAACAAAATTCAGGAAAGATCCATTGCAACAAATAATTTGCACGCTTTCTGTGGAAGATGCCTTTGGCTACCATAGAGTATCTGTGACTTGAGGACTGAGGGGAAGTTCTCCCTAGAAGACATCTATGAGCAATCATTACCGGCACGAGAAAAAGATGGTTTATAATATGCACGTGTTTGTGCAAACTTGTAACTGAACAAAACAACAGATAATTAACATTTCAGTTGCATATTTTTGCTGGTCAGGTGTTATATGGTGTATATCAACAAGGATCAAAACAAATATGAACATGCCAAATTCTACTTACTAGTCAAAATTGTCCGGCGTTTACACTGCTCTTCTATACACCCTTGCTTTTTGCCCGACAGAGTATAAGGAGCCTCAAAAACAAATCTGTTGATGTTATGGTTTCTTTCAAACTCAGTTTTTCTTTCTGTGAGCTCTTTCTCATCAAAGTAGGGCTTCACATAAGTGACTTGTATATGAGCATATTTTGGATCAAGCTCTTTGGCATTTACCTACAAGGAAAGTGATTTATTTTAATTCAATGGGAGGGGAAAAGGAATATAGGTAACCTGCTAATAATGCCATTGAAAACTGTGTTTCTGACTGAAGATAATTCTGAATGGAGTCTCTGTTCTTTCTCTAAGGACCATTTACTTATGATTAGAAGGAAGTAATAAAAACCTATTTGTAAGTCACAGAAATATAAAAAAAAAACAAAGAAAAAAATGACTGCAATGCAACCACTCAGCGATACTTAGTACATTTTTCATATAGATCCTTCTAATCTATTTTTCTGTTCATACATATATATACATGCACACACACATATTTATTTAGAAAATTAAGATCCTAGCATTAAAACAGCTGATTGCGTGGAAGGAAGCATTTGGTGTAGCTATTAAGGTGTGGCTTTAGACATCCACATCCCATACTGGAGTGCCTGGATTCAGATCCCTGCTCTGCTGCTTCTGATCCAGCGTCCTGCTAATGCAGATCCTGAAACACGGCAGGTGATGGCTCAAGTACTTTTTTTTTGTCATTCATATGAGAAACATGGATTGAGTTCTGGGATCCTGACATTTTATTTATTTTATTTAGTTGAATGACAAAGTTGTGGGGAGGGAGAAGAGAGAATTAATGAATGAGAACGGATGAATATTCTGTCTGCTACTTCACTGCCCAAATGGCCACAATAGTCAGGACTGTGCCAAGTCAAAGTCGGGACCTTCTTCTGGGACTTCCACATTGGTGGCAGGGGCCCAGGCACAATACCAGGCAGCTGAATGGGAAGTGGAGCACCTGGACTTGAACTGGTGAGCATATGGGATGCCAATGTCACAGGCAATAGCTTTACCTGCTATGCCACAACACTAGACCCATGGGCTCCTGGCTTTGCTCTCTCCCCGGCCTAGCTGCTGTGGGCATTTTTGGAGTGAAACAGCAGATCAGGCATCTCTGTTCTTCTTTTTCAAATAAAATGCATACATACACACAATTTGAAAAATTAATTGTGGATCATGTGGCTTCTTTTTTAAAAGATTTATTTATTTTTATTGGAAAGTCAGATATGCAGAAAGGAGGAGAGGCAGAGAAGATCTTCCGTCTGAAGATTCACTTCCCAAGTGACCGCAACGACAGGTGCTATGCCAATCCGAAGCCAGGAGCCAGGAACTTCCTCCAGGTCTCCTATGTGGGTGCAGGGTCCCAAGGACTTGGACCGTCCTCAACTGCTTTCCCAGGCCACTAGCAGGGAGCTGGATGGGAAGCGGGGCCTCTGGGATTAGAATCGGCATTCAAAAGGGATCCTGGCACGTTCAAGGTGAGGACTTTAGCCTTTAGACCACCATGCCGGACCCATCACTAGCATTCTTATGGCCATATTTTCCAAGGCAAAATAGTCAAATGGTTCACATGAACCATACCTAGATTTCTATTTAAATATGAATTAATAGAGTAGGGCAAGCCAAATGCTATCTCACCCCAAGGAAATTTTCTGTTGCCTTAATTCAATAGAACAACACAGAAAAGCAAAACTGATAAGAAAAGAAGTAGGCTGGTTTTGCCTAATGTTTTAATTTTGAACCTATCAGCAAACCTATATTCATGGTAGATAATATTTTTACCATTAAAGGCTTTTTAAGCTCTGCCTCCTAGCTTCCAAGTGCTTTACATAGCACTACGCACATCACAGTGATTCATATTGCTGAGGCTACACATCCTGAACTGTGTATCCTAAAAGTCAGCTCTTGGCCCTGGCGCACCCACACAATGAAGAAGTTAGACATTTCTACTGTGCTTTCCCAAAACTCTCTCTGCAGGGAACTATGTGTTTCCTAGGAAGCAACCTTCACCCTTCGTTGGTTGAGCCTACTGGGATGGATTCCACAGAGCAAGGACCAAGGCATTCCTCCTAAATACTGCTGCTGTTGGTATAAGTATTGCAGCATCCCTTATGCGTGCAGGTTCAAATCCTATTCTGATCCAGCTCCCTGCTGATGGCTTGGGAAAGCAGAGGAGGATGGTCCAAGTCCTCAGGACCCTGCACCCAGGTGGGAAACCCAGGTGAAGCACCAGGTTCCTAGGTATGGACTGGCCCAGCTCTGACCATTGTGGCCAGCTGGGGTATGAACCAGCAAATGGAAGATCTCTCTGTTTCGTTTTCTCTGTATCTCTGCCATTCAAATAAAAATAAAACGAAAATGTAACAACAGTCACTCTTACTGAACTAAAGCAATCTTAGGATAAAATGTGTTTCTAAGAAAATTTTAATCACAAAGTATGTAAGTGAGAATCATAATACAGAACAGCCTTTATAATAATAGCCAACCTTTATTGTGCATGCTACCTTCTATTATTATTGGCGATGCTATTTATATACAAGAAAATTTAATCACTTTCCACATATTAACTCATTTTATCTATACAACAACTGTATGAGGGGGTACTGTGATTATATTCATTTCATTAATAAGAAAAATATGTTTGCAAGGAAAGAATCTTGATTGAATTTGAACTGTAATACTGCATCAAGGTGGAGGAATCCACCAGGGGGGAGGGGAGGTGGAGGGATGGGGGGATTCCCAGAGCCTATGAAACTGTCACATAATGCAAAATAACTAATAAAAAAAATAAAAAAATAAAAGCACAAAAAAAAAAAAAGAAAAAAAAAGAAAAAGAAAAGAAATGAAACTTGGAGAAAACAGGTTAACATTCCCATGGTCACAGCGATGGCAAGTGGCAAAGAACGGAGATTTGAATCCTAGTCTCTCTGACTCAAAGCTTCTTTCCTTTCTTTCACTATCTAGAAGGCTCCATTTACATGCCTCTTCTCCACCAGTTAAAAATGGAAAAGGTCAGGGGCAGGGTAATAGACTATGCCAAGAATTAAGAAAAAATGATTTCAAAATGCAGAGCATAGGTTACCTTGTCTGAATCTTGAATTATTTTGACATTCTCTGTACCAAATTTTTCACCATAGAGTTTAACAAGTCTCAAGGAAATCTCTGAGAGGCCAGTGAGCTTGGGCTCTTTGTAGATGTACTCCTTTCCATCCTCCTCTTCAAAAAAAGCCTATAATAAAGTTTAACAAGTAATAATTTATAAACAGCATAATCACATTTACCAAAAAATGACTCATGTATTTGAAATGACATTCCTAAAAGCCACATGCATACATGCACCCTTTTAACGAAAAATGAAGGACATTTTTCAAAATTCACAATCATGTGAAAGTATAATTGGTTGGATGATTTCTTTACTAGACTTTTCTCCTTCCCTACATACTTAGCTTTTCCTCTGGAAACATTAACTACTAGATATTTCATACAACCTTTAATAAGCTTAAAAGAAAATGCAGATGAGGGAAAAATCCAAACACAGAATTAGAGCCAGTAATTGTTGATTATAGTAAGCTGATAGTTCAAAGGGGAAGTTTTTTTAAAAACCACAACTTTATGAACTTGCGTATACTTACTTGGCCATAAAAGGCAACTCGGAAGAAAGTACCTAAAAGTCTCTTCTTAGTATGCATAACCTCCAGGATTTTTGTATAAGCTCCATGAAGAGTTCTATAAACTTGAGTAAGTTTCTGAGAAATGAGAATACACAAATAAGGTTTGTCTTCTGGTTAACCAGTGAATGTCTTCAAGATAATTATTTTAGAGTAAAAACCCCAATATTTTCTTTTCAGAATCATTTTGGAGGGGCTGTTCACACCCCTTCCCTCACCATCACAGTTAGACACAGTTCTCAACAACTTTAGGTGTAACAGTAGAACTTAAAGTGATTATAAAACACTTGCTTCAATCATATCTGAATAGCAATTTTTCCTTTAAAATACTGCATTATAGGATGTGGTGCTGTCCTGCAGGGGCTTAAGTTGCTACTTGTGATGCTGGCATCTCACACTGGAGTGCCAAGTCAAGTCTCGGTTGCTGCGCTTCTGATCCATCTTCATGCTAATGGGCCTGGGAAAGCAGCAGAGGATAGCCAAATTATCTGGGCCCCTGCCACCCACCAGGGAGACCTGGGAAGTGTTCCTTACTCCTGGCTTTGGCCTGACCCCCTGGCAGTTACAGTCATTTGGAGAGTGAACAGGAAAATATCTGTTTGTCCCTATTATTCTACCTTTCAAATAAATAAAAATACATAGCCAAAAATTATTGTATACAAATCCCTGTTGTACATATCTGAATCATTTTAACTAAAAGGGCTGTAAAATGTTTGGCTTGAGTCTGCAAATGCCTTCAGGGTAGAAAACAGCATGCAGGCACAAGAATAAGTAATAGTGCAAGTCTCAGTGAGGACTGCTTTACACAAATTCACAGACACTTTCCAATACTATATTCCTCAGCACACCCAAAAAAAGAGTACATTGTGCAAACAACAGTATTAAAATTGTGAAAAGACAAGTTACAGAATGGAACAAAATATCTATGCATTATAGATATGGTACGTGTTTAATGGCCTAGCTATTTAGGGAAGTCTTACAACTCCCCCCCCCCCACACACACACACAAAGACATATAACCCACATTTTAAAAGGAGCAATAGACTTGAATAGACATTCCTTCACAGAAGACATACATATGACCAATTAGCATATAGAAGGCTGGTCAACATCACTGGTCATTAAGGAAACAAAAGCACAATGAAATAACCCTTTATTCTCAGTAGCTGCCTTTAATAAAAAGGTAGGGGTGAGGGAAATTCCATTGTGGACAAACAATTTATTGAAAACTAAAATGCCAGCATTCTACATTGGAGCACTAGTTCAAGTCCTAAATACCTTGCTTCTGATCCAGCTTCTTGCTAATGCACCTGGGGAACACAGAGCATGATGGCCCAAACCCCTTTACTGCTGCCACCCACATGGCAGACTAGGATGCAGTTCCAACATCAAGACTTTGGCCTGGCCCAGCCTCATTTGGGGAATGAACCAAGGGACAGAAGATATTTTTCTGTCTCTCCCTGTATGTTGTTGTGCCTTTCAAATACATAACACATCTATTAAAAATCAAAACAAAACAAAGCTTAGTGACAAAACCTTGCCTCCCACAAATGTGGATGATGATATGGAGAAATAGGAACTCTATTAGCAATATAAAACTCTGGTAGCAATATAAAACAGCATATCTGCTGTAGAAAACTGTATGACCCAGCAATTCCTCTCCTAGGTCTACAGAGAACTAAAAACATATGCCCATTCCAAAACCTGTTTATGAGTGTTTATAGCAGCACTATTCATAATAGGCCAAAGATGGAAACAAATCAGGTATCTCTCAATGGACAGGGGAATAAATAAATTGCAGTCCATCCATAAAATGGAATGTTATTCAGCCTAAAAAGGAATGAAGTTCTGATACATGTTACAACTTGGATGAACTCTAAATATCATGCTATGTGAAAGAAACCAGATATGAAAGGTCACGTGTTGTATTCTATTTCATTATGATGTATCTGGAATAGGCAAAATCAAAGAGACAGAAAGCAGATTCCAGGTTATCAGAGATGACACTGGGATCCAGAGTGCTTCCTTCATGGTACAGGGTTTATTTCTGTGGTGGTGAAAGTTTTCAAACCAGAAAGATAGTAGGCATGGGACACTATAAACATACTAAATGGCACTGTACTGTGCACTTTAACATATTATTTGTATATGTCACATGAATTTTACCCTAATAAAAAGAGGAACACAGAACTTTCTTTTTCCAAATTTCTTTCTCCATATTATCTCCTACAGTTTGTTTTAACATCAATTCAGGGGAAATTTTCCTAGTTTGCCTGATGATATCTTTCAGCCCATTCTACAAAAACAAACTGAAAAATTAGACATCAGTGGTCTAGAACTAGTTGCTTCATTTCAGGCAGAATTCTAGATCTACATGGATGCTTATAATCCATGAGGAAATAGGAATAATTCTCCCATGGAAAATATAATTTATTTTCAAGTACAGAAAGAACTGACAGAAAAGAGAGGGAGGATGAGCAAATGAAGAGAACTTCTATTCACTGGTTAACTCCCAAATAGCCCAAACAGCCACCAGGGTTAGACCAAGCAGAAGTCAGGAGCCTGTAATTCCATCCAGGTCTCCCATGTGGGTGGCAGGCGCCCAAGTGCCCAAGTGCCATCCTCTGCTGCTTTCTCTGGCACATTAGCACAGAGCTGGATTAGAAGTCAAACAGCCTGGACTCAAATTAGCTCTCCAGTATGGCATGCCGGCATCAGAAATGGCAACTTCACCTTCTGTGCCACAACACAATAAGAAATATCTACTGCATGAGAAAATGCAAATGGCATACTATAGTGAACCTTGCAATCTTCAGAGGACAAAGAGGGATAGCAATATATATTATGTTTTCTACCAGGAGCAAAATCAGCTACACAAGCTAAGGAGGAAACTGTTTAATCTGCCTACCTCAAACTCACGACGTTTCTCATAAATTGGAATGATCAACTTGGAAATCTCAGAAATGACTTCATAACGTTCCGCCTTCCATAAGCCATCAACACATTGTTCTAGTAGCTCCAGCAAAACTTCCTGCATTCAGAGAACACTCCAATTAGGAAATCAATGTTTTTAGGGTTTTAGACAGACATATTCTGAACCACTTCAACTTATTAAAATAAAAATAGACTGTACAAGGTTTAATGAAATGCAATAGGAGTATATCTGTGAGCCTGTATTTCTAAATCAGATATTTAGAAGTCTAGGGAATGTGGATGAAGTCTTACTATTTAAACTGAAACAGCAAATGGCATTTGGTCGAATACGATGTATACATCAAATAGCAATCTGTCTAAATATTATTACAGAACACCAAACAATTCCCCAAAAATGCGCTGACACAGAAAACAGATTACAAATTCTTCAATAGTAAAAATTTCTCCCAGGGGACAGTAGGATCAGGCTCAAGGCCATAGTTATAAAAAGTTGAAGCTGCTGTCTAGAAGGCAAGCTGTAAGTTCAGTTATACTGTGGCACTTATCATCATTAAGTCCTCTGAGTCTTCCTGATGTAAAACTAAAAGTCTCAGAGAAATCATCTAAGATCAAGAAAATAAAACTAACTTCTCCATGGGTTCACCACAAAAGATTGAGCTGGGATTAAAATTCAAGTATCTTAATTGTGTTATAATCAATTCTTACAGTAAACACATCATGAAGTCTCTGCCAGTTCAGGCCCTGATGGCAGCCTGCCTACTTGAAACTTCACTGCCAAGCAAGCCAATGTCAGCTGTTACATTTACAAAACACATAACTTTGTGGCACTACAAGCCCATCAACTATGTTTTTCTGAGTTTTTTTTTTTTTTCATGTTCCCACTGTTGATCAGCCATAGATTTTTTTTCCATGTTTCAGTCCCTGGTTCTCTGCTTTTGACTTGGTACATGATGTCCTATACTGCCCCGACTTTCAGTTCTCACAGGCATATGACTTCCAGATGTGGATTGCTAACTCTGATCTTGTCCCTCAGATTTAGTTCTGCATTTCTTTTTCTTTTTAAGGAAAAAAAGAGATGTGTTTATTTTTATTGGAAAGGCAGATCTACACAGAGAAGGAGACACAGAGAGAAATATCTTCCATCTGATGGTTCACTCCCCAAGTGGCCTCAATGGCTGAAGCTGAACACATCTAAAGCCAGGAGGCAGGAGCCTCTTCCAGGTCTCCCACATGGATACACGGTCCCAAGGCTTTGGGCTGTGCTCTACTGCTTTCCCAGGCTACAAGCAGAGAGCTGGGTGGGAACTGGAGCAGCCAGGACATGAACTGGTGCCCATATGGGATCTTGGCAGATATAAAGCAAGGATTTACCCACTAGGCTACTGCACCAGGCCCAGTTCTGTATTTCTAATAACATGATGGATATTTCTATTTTGACAAAATAGAATTTATAGCCTTTCCCACAAAATCCAGAAAGTATTCTTTTATTCTCACGGTGTTTCCTGAATCTTTCCTAATTGTGGTGTAGGCCTTAAGTGTTGTTTCACATTTGGACAAGCAAGTCCATCTTCCAGCCTCCGCCCCCAGCCTCTTCTCATCTATCTCCAATGTATTTCCCACTTGATCACTAAATTAGCCATTCCTCTTCTTCACATTACCCTGCTCAAAACCTTTGGTAGCAATTGAACACTTTAGTAAATAAAGCTTAAACATTCAAAGTTTCCCAAAAATTTGGCCTCAATTATGACTTTTCTCTATCTGAATTCACTGGTTTTGTGAACAATCTACTCACTGTTCCTCAACTATGCCTGGGACTGGCATTGTGGCACAGTGGGCTAAGCCACCATTTGTGATGCTGGCAATTTATACTGGAGTGCCAGTTCAGAGTCCTCACTGTTCCACTTACTAACCAGCTCCCTGCCAGTGTGCTTGGGAGGCAGTAGTCGATGACCCAAGTACTAGGACCATATGGGACAGATTTCTGGGCCCCTGTTTCCACCTGGACCAGGATAAGCATCAATTGTTCTGGCCATTTGGGGAGTGA
Organism: Ochotona princeps; assembly: GCF_030435755.1. Classification (NCBI taxonomy): domain Eukaryota; kingdom Metazoa; phylum Chordata; class Mammalia; order Lagomorpha; family Ochotonidae; genus Ochotona; species Ochotona princeps. The sequence goes on along the minus strand of NC_080865.1, from coordinate 80,266,473 downwards.
AACAGCAGATGGAAGATCTCTCTTTTTCCCTCTGCCTCAATCACTTTGCCTTTGAAATAAAGTTTTTAAAGAAGACAGTGAAAAAAGTTCCAGACACAGGGCTCTACATTCTAAAAAAAGAACCCTCTGCCCTTGGCACTCTTAATACCTAAAGTTCATTAAGATTTAGTTACCTTCAAAATTAAGTGAGCTGTAATTAAGAAAAAAATTAAAATCTTAAGGAATAAACCACATATAACTGCCAATTCAGGTTCAGGTATCTTACTTCACTATAATGAACATCCATCATCCCAGCATCTTCTTTCATTGCTCCTTCTTCATCTATATTGGGAGTAATTTTCTTGAAGGCTGAACATCCATTAGGGAATAGTTCTGTGTGGATAAAAAACAGGGATAAATTTATAAAGGTCTGCTTGGTAAATAACAAAGAACTTTTCAGGATTAACTATGCTTACCTAAATACAAATGTTTTATGACAAAAAGGTCATAAGTACAAGTTTCAGCTACAAAAAAAAGAACATTACAAATTATCTCTCCTGCAAACCATTTTTTAAAAAAGGTTTATTTACTTATTTGAAAGACACAGTTACAGAAGAATGAAGAGAGAGAGAATGGGGGAGGGGGAGAAAGAGGAAAGGGGAGAGAAGAGAGGTGGGAAAGAGGGAAAGAGAAAGAGAAAAAGAGAAAGAAAGAGAAAGAGAGAGAGAGACAGAGACAGAAAGAGAAAGAGAGAGAACCTGAGAGCGAAAAGCCACAATGGCCAGGGCTGGGCCAGGCTGAATGCAAGACTTTCATCCAGGTCTCCCACATGGGTTCTGGGGCTCAAATACTTAGACCATCTTCTGCTGCTTTTCCTAGGTATTAGCAGGGAGCTAGACAACAAATGGAGTAGCTGGGACAGGAACTGGTGCCCATATTGGATGCCAGTGTTTCACAAGGTGACTAGGTTTTGTTTACTGCTGTTTTTTTTTAATGAAAAGGTAAGATCTACTTACAAATTTTGTTTTTAAAATAGTGGGAAATACACACAAGAATCAGGTCTGGGATCACCTCAGACGAAGTTTCTTTGGGAATCCCTCCAACTGAACTCCGATCTCAGAACTCCAACCATGAAGAGACTGTCAGCCAGTGGATTCTGAATACATTTCATTGTGATTGGAACGGTGAGACTGGCAGCAATTCAGAACTGTTGAACTATTAAAACTGCTTGAGCAGGACCCTCAGAGCACGCCCCACATCGGGGACCTGGGATGGGTGGGAGGCTGGGTGGGGCTTCTCCCTTTGTTTCTCCCCTGACCCCAGATACAGGGGAAAAATAATGATATTAGTGTGGAAACAATGGTCTTACCCACTTTCCTCTAGTCCTTGACCCTTTGTACCCTAATCAACTAAGGTAAGATTATAAGTTTTTTTAATATTTATTTATTTACTTGAAATAATGACAGAATGAGAGAGAAAGAATGAGCGAGATCTTCCATATGCTGTTTCACTCCCCAAATGTCTACAACACTCAATTCTGTGCCAGGCTGAAGCTAAGAGCTCAGAACTACATCCAGGTCTCAGGACAACTGCAGAGGCCAAAAACTATTTTTTCCAGCAGAGAGAGAGTGAGAGAGAGAGCCACTCATCTGTTGGTTGACTCCCCAAATGTTGGCAACAGCCAGGACTGGGCTTGGCTTAAGGAAAGCCTAGAAATCTCCCATGGCTCCCATGTGGGTGGCAAGGGCCCAAATACTTGGGCCATGTTCTGCTGCCTTCCCAGGTATGTTAGCAGGAAGCTGGATCAAAAGAGGTGCTCCTATGGAATTCTGACATTACAGGCACCTAAAAAGATAAAATTTTAAAAGCAGTACTGCAGGGATTATCACCAAAAATCTTACCACTAAAATAAATGAGTTTTCTCAAGAATAAAAGAATTATTACAACTAGGTGCTCTGAGAAACAGAAAGCAAGCACAAAATGAGAACAATTATCATAAAGACTGTGGACTGTGGCTGGGTCAATTTATGCCAGCAATTGCAACCACCAGTACGTGCACAAGCTGATTGGGGCGACAGACTGTGCCAGACCCTGTATTGAAGAATCAGGTCTGGGAACACCTCAGATGAAGTTTCTTTGGGGATTCCCCCCAACTGAATTGGACTCAGAATCCCAACCATGGAGAGAATTGCAGGTTCCATTGTCCAACCATGGAGTGCATGTGTCAGAGCTGGGCCTCTTCAGTGAACAATATATGGCAGGATATGGCAGTACACTGGAGCCTGCAGAGGACACCTGGTACCATAACAGAGGATAGAGGACAGAACAAATTAATCAACTACCCCAGCCAAGCGTTGGCAGTGAATATCTGGGCAAATGGAGACTCTAAGGTAGACTGTGTCAACCAGTGGATTCTGGAGAGATTTCATCGTGCTTGGAGTGGCAATATTGGCAGTAATTCAGAACTGTTGAACTATTAAAATCTCTTGAGCAGGACCCTCAGAGTATGACCTACATCGGGGGCCTTGGGATGGTATAGGGTGGCTGTCCTCCATCCCAGGGCACAGAGGCGTTTGGGAGGCTGAGTGTGGGTTCTTCCCTTATCTCCCCCCTTACCCCACATACAGGAAAAAAAAAGAATGTGGAAATAATGGTCTCACCCACCTTCCTATAGCTCTTGACCCGTTGTACCCTAATCAAATATGTAAAGATCATCAAAAATAAAAATAATTATCTTAACAACAACAACAACAACAAAAGACTGTGGACTACATTGATAGCAAGAGTCTGAGGATAAAAGCCATTATTGTTGTCCTATAAATTTTGGGCAGTGGAAAGAGTCCAAACAATCCTATTGTGGTCCTCATAGATGGTCAGCCCACGATCAAGCTTCCTTCTGATATTAGATGACAACAGGAACAAACAGCCACTGAAATCTATTGTCCTCCAGACTCTAACGGTAATGATTAGAGATAATAATCTTTATTACAAATAACAGCCTGGCAACCTTCTTGGGGTTTGAGAGTGGAGAAGGAACAGAGGTTTGAGAAAGGCAGATTTCATGCTGAAGAGATTCCTTGTAACTCTGGTAGAAAAAAGGTCAGGTACCAGGTGGCTTGGGTCTTGCCTACAATTCTTGCTGAAGTGAAACCTGACATATATTTTTCTGGGCAGAATGCTCAACAGAACATGAGTGATTGAGTCCCACATTTATATGACAGAGAAATGAAATCTGCCATGGAAAGATGGGATTTTTTTGAAGTACTTTTTAAGAAGAGAGAAATATATGCAAAATAATCAGTGGGTTTCCATTAAGGAAGAAATATAAGTGAAAGGCAAAGTTAGAGAGAGAGGAGGAGACAAAGAGAGAATCTTCCACCTGCTGGTTCATTCCCCAAAGTGCTTCAATGGCCCACATTATACCAGGCTGAAGCCAGGAGTCAGGAGCTTCTTCCAGGTCTCCTGCATGGTGCAGGGTCCCAAGGCTTTGGGCCATCCTCCATTTCCCTCCCAGGCCACAAGCAGGGAGCTGGATGGGAAGTGGAGCAGCTGGCTCCCTATGGGATATGGGCATTACAGGCAGAGGCTTAACTTGGGACACTGCAACATGGCCCCAAGTGATATTTACTTTGACCCACTAGACTTTAGGATAATTTTTGCTAAAAGAAATTAGGTAATGGAGATTCTGACGAGAGAATGTGTTTCATTTCTGAAGTATATATAAAATGATCTGATTTCTAGAGGGCTGTATTCAAAGAACTGGACTACAAGATAAAGTACTTGCATCAGAATGTAAATCAATTCTCTATTTCCTTCTACAATACAGTCATTAATTTTTAAAAAGCTAGCTAAAATTAAAAAAAATAGTATCGGAGACTCGCAAGATGGCCGACATAGGAGGAAGACTGTGAGAGAGCTCACAGACAGAGAGGGCTAGAACGCGACAAAAGCGTAAGTGGAGCAGCATAGAACTACAGGGAGAAGAACGTGAAGTTCCCTGGACAGTGTGGAGCCAAAAAAATCCACACAACTCGGAAGAGCAACCAGGGAAAAACAAAGCAAAGGACAGGGAAGACGACTTTCCGCTCCTGACCTGCTGAGTCACCTCTGAGTGCCGCCAAACCCACCCAAAGACCGACCTGAAGACGCTGTGGCTGTGAGGACCGGAGGTGATTGGGACCCGCTGGCATCTGCTCACCCTGGTCACCAGGACTCGCCAGGACCTGCCCCGCTGCGGACACCAGGACCCTGAATCACCGGGACCCGCCGGCATCTGCCCACCCTGGTCGCCAACCCCCGGGACCTGCACCAGCCGCAGCCTCCAGGCTCCATCGCGACCCGCGCGGAGACCAGCAACGGACGCAGCAGTCGGGAGACGCACTGGCGGCCAGGATTCCCACCAGAGGAAGAGGCAGACTGCAAGAACCTGAGGTTTGAGTGAGTTGGGTGGGGACAGTGGTGGGTTGGAGGCTTCGGGAGTTGGCCCCCCAGGGGCACGGACAGAGCCTGAACACAATTGGCCTCCCCGCCCCTCCCCCCCCCCAGGCTCCAGCCTCTAGAGACACAGGGCGAGTGCCTTGAGACTGCCAAAACTGTGTCTGGGAGAAAGGCAAAAGGCACACTGGATACTCCCCTGTGCCTTTGCGGTGTGGCACTCAGCTGGGCGGTGCTATCCCACAGGAACCCAAGCACGCCTCTGGGCTGGGCAGTTCCCTGCTAGCGCAGGGGCGGTCGGTCCCCTGCAAGTGCTGGGGTGGGCGGACCTGCGCAGGAGGCGTTTCCAGAGAGCACCTGGAACACGCCCTATAGTCCCTTGCTCCGAGCCCTGTGATCCAGTAAACAGGGTGCGCGCACAGAGAGTGCCTTCACTCCCCCACGCCCTGTGGTAGCATACCTGTAGGGGACGAGCTGAGAGTGCGCTTTGAATCCTCTGGGCCCTGGAAGAGGCGCCCTGAGGTCCAGTGTTCTGGAGACGCACCAAAAGTGCCTTGAAAATTCCCACACCCTGCTACTCCACGCCTGCAGACTCCGATCTCTACAGGATAGTGCTTGGAGACCCCTCAGCACACTGGTGCCTAGGTCTCTCAAAAAAGAAACACTAACACAATGGGAAGAAATACCAGAAAAGGTAATGATCCAGATGAGAGTGCCAACACCCTACCAATAAAGGATCGAAAGCCAATGTCTATTTCGGAGATGCGAGATGAAGACATAGAAGATCTACCAGACAAGGAATTCAAAAAAATAATGTTAAAATATGTCAGAGACAATGAGAAGAATTGGGAGGACTTCAAGGAATTCAAGAACCACATAGCCTCAGAAATACAACAAATGAAAAGTAAAATCCTTGACTTAGAGCACAAAATTGAGAGCCTAACCAACAGAACAAATACAGCAGAAGAGAGGATCTCTGAAACGGAAGACACACAAAACGAACACACCCAGTTCATGAAACAGCTGGAGACAAGTCTGAACAAAGCCAATAAGACCATACAAGAAATGAAAGACAACCTCAGAAAATCAAATATTAGGATTATTGGCCTTCCTGAAGGAGCGGAAAAAGAATCAGGAATGCAAATGGTGCTCGACGAAATTATACAGGAAAACTTTCAAAACACTTGGAACATGAATCCAGCTCAAATCCAGGACGGTCAGAGGACTCCCAGCAGATATGACCCAAAGCGATCTTCACCCAGACATATGGTGCTCAAGTTCCACTCCAACGAAGACAAAGAAAGAATCCTAAGACAAGTACGAAGCAGAGAAAAGATCACATACCGGGGAAAACCAATCAGGATCACGGCTGACTTTTCTGAAGAGACCTTACAAGCAAGAAGAGAATGGACAAAGATCTTCCAAATCCTGAATCAGAACAACTGTCAACCAAGAATATTGTACCCAGCAAAGATCTCATTCGTATTTGAGAACGAAATCAAATACTTCCACAGCAAAGAGAAATTAGAAGAATATGCCAGCACAAAACCAGCTCTACAAAATCTCCTTAGAAATGCACTAATTCCAGAAAAAAAGGAGGTGAATCATAAGCAAAGATGGCAAACAGGAAGGTCTCCCCACTAAAGTCCACACAAGGAAGGGCAATAACACAGATATCAACACCCACAAAAACAAGTATGGCAGGGCAAAATCACAACCTCTCAATTTTAACTCTCAACACAAATGGCCTGAACTCACCAATCAAAAGGCATAGATTAACAGAATGGATTATCAAACAGCACCCAACTATCTGTTGCCTACAAGAGACACATCTAACCAGAAGAGACTCAAAGAAGCTGAAAGTGAAAGGTTGGAAACAGATATTTCATGCCAATGGACGAGAAAAAAAGGCTGGGGTAGCTGTCTTAATTTCAGATGATGTGGACTTCAATCTGACACACATCAAAAAGGACAGGGAAGGACATTATATATTGGTGAAGGGACTGATCCATCAGGAAGTAATTACCATTGTGAACATATATGCACCAAATTCAAACGCACCTAGCTACGTGAAGCAATTACTCACGGACTTAAGGGGAGACATAGATATGCACACAATAATAGTGGGTGATCTTAACACCCCACTAACAACTATAGACAGATCAACAAAACAAAAACTCAACAAAGAAACAACAGAACTCATACAAACAATAGAACAACTGGACTTGGTTGACATTTATAGAATTTTTTACCCTAAGGCCACAGATTATACATTTTTTTCAGCAGTACATGGCACCTTCTCCAGGATCGACCACATGATAGGACACAAAGCAAACCTAAATAACTTCAAAAAGATAGGAATCATACCATGTACCCTCTCAGACCACCACGGAATGAAGCTGGAAATCAGCAATTCAAAATGCCCCAGGAAATACAGAAACTCTTGGAGGCTGAACAATATGCTACTAAACGAACAATGGATCAGAGAAGAAATTAAAGATGAGATCAAAAAATTTATGGAAACCAATGAAAACTCTGACACAACATTCCAAAATTTGTGGGACACTGCCAAAGCAGTGCTACGGGGTAAACTCATCGCAATTGGAGCTCATGTCAAGGCCCAAGAGAGGCGCCAAATACAGGAACTAAACACACACCTCCAGGAACTGGAAAAACAACAGCAGAAGAGCCCCACACACAATAGGAAACAAGAAATCATCAAAACAAGGGAGGAAATCAACCAGATAGAAATAAAAAAAACCATACACAAAATCAATGAATCAAAAAGCTGGTTTTTTGAGAAGATAAACAAGATAGACACTCCACTGGCCCGACTGACAAAGAAAAAACAAGAGAAGGCAAGAATTAACAGCATCAAAGATGAAAAAGGCAACATAACAACAGACACCGCATCCATTAAGGCCATAATCAGAAATTACTACAAAGCACTGTACTCCAACAAATCAGAAGATCACCAAGAAATGGAAAAGTTCTTAGACTTCTACCACTTGCCAAAACTTAGCCCAGAGGCAACAAACGACCTGAACAAACCCATAACTGAAGTAGAGATTGAATCAGTGATTAAAGACCTCCCAACAAGGAAAAGCCCAGGCCCAGATGGCTTCACTCCAGAATTCTACAAAACATTCCGAACAGAGCTGACCCCAATCCTCTACAAACTCTTCAAAACAATAGAAAAAGAGGCAACCCTTCCAAACTCATTCTATGAAGCCAACATTACCTTAATCCCAAAACCAGACAGAGAACTAACAGAGAAGGAAAACTACAGACCTATCTCTTTGATGAACATTGATGCTAAGATTCTCAACAAAATCCTAGCCAACAGAATTCAAAAACACATCAGACAGATCATTCATCCAGATCAAGTAGGATTCATCCCTGGAATGCAGGGATGGTTCAACATTCGAAAATCTATAAATGTGATACACCACATCCAAAAACTGAAAAACAAGAATCACATGATAGTATCAATAGATGCGGAAAAAGCTTTCGACAAAATCCAACATCACTTCCTACTAAAAACCCTAACCAAGGTAGGCATAGATGGAAAAATCCACAACATAATTAAAGCAATATATGAAAAACCCAACGCCAGCATCATACTGAATGGAGAAAAGCTGGAACCCTTCCCACTGAGATCTGGAACAAGACAGGGATGTCCACTTTCTCCACTACTATTCAACATAGTCCTAGAGGTACTCGCTGAGGCCATAAGACAAGAAAAAGAAATCAGAGGAATCCAAATGGGAAACGAAGAAGTCAAGCTCTCACTATACGCAGATGATATGATTCTTTATGTAGAAGAGCCAAGAGACTCAATACAGAGACTGCTAGAACTTGTACGAGAGTTTGGTAGAGTGGCAGGGTACAAAATTAATGAACAAAAATCAACAGCCATAGTGTATGCGAACAGCCCCAAGATGGAAAAAGACTTAACCAGCAAGATACCATTCAAAATAACAGAGAAAAGTATGAAATATCTGGGAATAAATCTAACCAAAAATGTAGAAGACTTATTTGAAGAAAACTACAATCTGCTTAAAAAAGAAATTGAACAAGACCTCAAAAGATGGAGTAATATCCCATGCTCCTGGATAGGTAAAATCAATATCATTAAAATGTCTATACTGCCAAAAGCAATATATACATTCAACGCAATCCCAATCAAATTGCCCAAAATATTCTTCATGGAACTGGAAACAATGATCCAAAGGTTCATCTGGAAGCACAAAAAACCACGGATAGCTAGAACTATCCTGAAGAACAGGAAGTTAGCAGGGGGAATCACAGTTCCGGACCTCTGGACATACTATAGGGCAGTGGTTATCAAAACAGCGTGGTACTGGCACAAAGATAGAGAGGAAGATCAATGGAGCAGAATAGAAACGCCAGAAGGAAACCCACACAGATACAGCCAAATAATCTTTGACAAAAAGACAAACGACAACCCAGGCAAATGGGAAGGTCTGTTCAATAAATGCTGCTGGGACAACTGGTTGATAGCCTGCAGAAACAAAAAAATAGATCCACATCTCTCACCATACACTAAGATCAGATCTAAATGGATAACAGATCTAAACCTACATCCAGAAACCTTCAAACTTTTGGAAGAAAATGTTGGAAACACACTGGAACACTTAGGGGTAGGCCCTCACTTCCTAAAAAAGACTCCAGATGCAGTAGAAATCAAGACCAAAATAAACAATTGGGACCTCATCAAACTAAGAAGCTTCTGTACAGCTAGAGAAACAATCAACAAAGTAAAAAGGCAACCCACAGAATGGGAGAAGATCTTCGCGCACGACATAGTGATAGAGGGCTAATATCCAGAATATACAAAGAGCTACAAAACAACCAAAATGTCAAAACAAACAAGCCACTCAAGAAATGGGCACGGGAAATGGGCAGACACTTCACAAAGGAACAAACCCAAATGGCAAATAAACATATGAAAAAATGCTCAAGTTCCCTGGCAATAAGGGAAATCCAAATTAAAACATCAATGAGGTACCACCTAACGCCAGTAAGACTGGCCCACATGAATAAAAGCACCAACGACACTTGTTGGCGAGGTTGCGGGGAAAAGGGAACCCTACTCCACTGCTGGTGGGGCTGCAGGCTGGTACAGCCTCTATGGAAATCAGTATGGAGAATATTCAAACAACTCAAATTCAACATACCGTATGATCCAGCAATAGCACTCCTAGGAATATATCCAGAACACTTGTTCTATGAGAAACCAACATGTACTCCTATGTTCATAGCAGCACAATCAGTAATTGCAAAAACATGGAAACAACCAAAATGCCCATCAAAAGAGGATTGGATAAGAAAGCTATGGTTCATCTACTCCATGGAATACTACTCAGCTATTAAAAAAAACAAAATGCAGTTCTTTGTGGCCAAATGGGCCAAACTGGAAACCATAATGCTAAGGGAAATGAGCCAATCCCAAAAGGTTAAATACCACATGTTTGCCTTAATTTAAGATGATATGATGTTATGTATAACATGTTATGTTTTGAATGTTATATGTTGTGTATAAACTAAAATTGAAGTATAGGTGAGGTGGTCACAGAAGGTGGCTGGGAACCCGCATTTACTTTTAACATATTGGTTACTCATTACTATGTCAATTAATTCCATAATGATGTAAATTTTTGCTGATGGTATGTTGGAGCTTTCAATTGACTGGGATGATACTCTGCTGGCTCTGTCATCAGACCAGAGAGGGTATACCTAAGAAACCGTTGAACTTGACGGGACAATAAGATGCTGGACTCTATGTTTGGTATACGTTTGCAATGGGGAAATCTCAACTGAACTTGAGCTGTGGTTATGCAACAAGGTGGAGGAATCCACCATGGTGGGAGGGTTTGGGGAGGGGTGGGGAGAACCCAAGTATCTATGTAACTGTGTCACATAATACAATGTAATTACTGAAGTTAAATAATAAATAATTAAAAAAAAAAAAATAGTATCTGGTTGATAAGGCTGAATTACATTCGGGACAACGCTCCTTTGTCTTGTTCTGAGCCAATAACAGTTTGCAGACCAGCAGCTGCTCTTTGGGATATTCTGTGAGCAGCAGGTGCATGAATAGAACTTTGTGAAATTCAGAAGAAAATCCCCCACTTGATTACCTTCATGAAATCAAGAGATGGGCAGGAAAGAAGGCCCAAGACTTGAGTGAAGAGGCAAAGAATACCATTTCTGTCAAAGCAGCAGGCCAGTCTCTGAAGGCCTCAAGCAGTTAAGACCGTGAGTGGAGAAAACTTCTTTATTCAGAAGAAATTATTAAGTTATTCTGGAATCTAGGGTTTCTTTAGAGTGCCATGATTTATGGCTAAACAAAGAAAGGCATAGGCTTTTCTTTGTTGGGAGGTCTTTAATCACTGATTCAATCTCTACTTCAGTTATGGGTTTGTTCAGGTCGTTTGTTGCCTCTGGGCTAGGTTTTGGCAGGTGGTAGAAGTCTAAGAACTTTTCCATTTCTTGGTGATCTTCTGATTTGTTGGAGTACAGTGCTTTGTAGTAATTTCTAATTATGGCCTTAATTGATGCAGTGTCTGTTGTTATGTTGCCTTTTTCATCTTTGATGCTGGTAATTCTTGCCTTCTCTTGTTTTTTCTTTGTCAGTCGGGCCAGTGGGGTGTCTATCTTATTTATCTTCTCAAAAAACCAGCTTTTTGATTCATTGATTTTGTGTATGTTTTTTTTTATTTCTATCTGGTTGATTTCCTCCCTTGTTTTGATGATTTCTTCACTACAGAATTCTACAAAACATTCCGAACAGAACTGACCCCAATCCTCTACAAACTCTTCAAAACAATAGAAAAAGAGGCAACCCTTCCAAACTCATTCTATGAAGCCAACATTACCTTAATCCCAAAACCAGACAGAGAACTAACAGAGAAGGAAAACTACAGACCTATCTCTTTGATGAACATTGATGCTAAGATTCTCAACAAAATCCTAGCCAACAGAATTCAAAAACACATCAGACAGATCGTTCATCCAGATCAAGTAGGATTCATCCCTGGAATGCAGGGATGGTTCAACATTCACAAATCCATAAATGTGATACACCACATCCAAAAACTGAAAAACAAGAATCACATGATAGTATCAATAGATGCAGAAAAAGCTTTCGACAAAATCCAACACCACTTCCTACTAAAAACCCTAACCAAGGTAGGCATAGATGGAAAAAGCCACAACATAAATAAAGCCATATATGAAAAACCCAACGCCAGCATCATACTGAATGGAGAAAAGCTGGAACCCTTCCCACTGAGATCTGGAACAAGACAGGGATGCCCACTTTCTCCACTACTATTCAACATAGTCCTAGAGGTACTCGCTGAGGCCATAAGACAAGAAAAAGAAATCAGAGGAATCCAAATGGGAAATGAAGAAGTCAAACTCTCACTATATGCAGATGATATGATTCTTTATGTAGAAGAGCCAAGAGACTCAATACAGAGACTGCTAGAACTTGTACGAGAGTTTGGTAGAGTGGCAGGGTACAAAATTAATGAACAAAAATCAACAGCCATAGTGTATGCGAACAGCCCCAAGATGGAAAAAGACTTAACCAGCAAGATACCATTCAAAATAACAGAGAAAAGTATGAAATATCTGGGAATAAATCTAACCAAAAATGTAGGAGACTTATTTGAAGAAAACTACAAACTACTTAAAAAAGAAATTGAACAAGACCTCAAAAGATGGAGTAACATCCCATGCTCCTGGATAGGTAAAATCAATATCATTAAAATGTCTATACTGCCAAAAGCAATATATACATTCAACGCAATCCCAATCAAATTGCCCAAAACATTCTTCATGGAACTGGAAACAATGATCCAAAGGTTCATCTGGAAGCACAAAAAACCACGGATAGCTAGAACCATCCTGAAGAACAGGAAGTTAGCAGGGGGAATCACAGTCCCGGACCTCTGGACATACTATAGGGCAGTGGTTATCAAAACAGCGTGGTACTGGCACAAAGATAGAGAGGAAGATCAATGGAGCAGAATAGAAACACCAGAAGGAAACCCACACAGATACAGCCAAATAATCTTTGACAAAAAGACAAACGACAATCCAGGCAAATGGGAAGGTCTGTTCAATAAATGCTGTTGGGACAACTGGTTAATAGCCTGCAGAAACAAAAAAATAGATCCACATCTCTCACCATATAGTAAGATCAAATCTAAATGGATAACAGATCTAAACCTACATCCAGAAACCTTCAAACTTTTGGAAGAAAATGTTGGAAACACACTGGAACACTTAGGGGTAGGCCCTCACTTCCTAAAAAAGACTCCAAATGCAGTAGAAATCGAGACCAAAATAAACAATTGGGACCTCATCAAACTAAGAAGCTTCTGTACAGCTAGAGGAACAATCAACAAAGTAAAAAGGCAACCCACAGAATGGGAGAAGATCTTCGCGCACGACATAGTGATAGAGGGCTGATCTCCAGAATATACAAAGAGCTACAAAACAACCAAAATGTCAAAACAAACAAGCCACTCAAGAAATGGGCACGAGAAATGGGCAAACACTTCACAAAGGAACAAACCCAAATGGCAAATAAACATATGAAAAAATGCTCAAGTTCCCTGGCAATAAGGGAAATCCAAATTAAAACATCAATGAGGTACCACCTAACGCCAGTAAGACTGGCCCACATGAATAAAAGCACCAACAACACTTGTTGGCGAGGTTGCGGGGAAAAGGGATCCCTACTCCACTGCTGGTGGGGCTGCAGGCTGGTACAGCCTCTATGGAAATCAGTATGGAGAATATTCAAACAACTCAAATTCAACATACCGTATGATCCAGCTATAGCACTCCTAGGAATATATCCAGAACAATTGTTTTATGAGAAACCAACATGCACTCCTATGCTCATAGCCACACAATCAGTAATTGCAAAAACATGGAAGCAACCAAAATGCCCATCAACAGAGGATTGGATAAGAAAGCTATGGTTCATCTACTCCATGGAATACTACTCAGCTATTAAAAAAAACAAAATGCAGTTCTTTGTGGCCAAATGGGCCAAACTGGAAACCATAATGCTAAGGGAAATGAGCCAATCCCAAAAGGTTAAATACCACATGTTTGCCTTAATTTAAGATGATATGATGTTATGTATAACATGTTATGTTTTGAATGTTATATGTTGTGTATAAAATAAAATTGAAGTATAGGTGAGGTGGTCACAGAAGGTGGCTGGGAACTCGCATTTATCTTTAACATATTGGTTACTCATTACTATGTCAATTAATTCCATAATGATGTAAATTTTTGCTGATGGTATGTTGGAGCTTTCAATTGATCGGGATGATACTCTGCTGGCTCTGTCTTCAGACCAGAGAGGGTATACCTAAGAAGCCGTTGAACTTGACTGGACAATAAGATGTTGGACTCTATGTTTGGTATACGCTTGCAATGGGGGAATCTCAACTGAAGTTGAGCTGTGGTTATGCAACAAGGTGGAGGAATCCACCATGGTGGGAGGGTTTGGGGAGGGGTGGGGAGAACCCAAGTATCTATGTAACTGTGTCACATAATACAATGTAATTACTGAAGTTAAATAATAAATAATTTAAAAAAAAGGCATATACCTCTATGTCTCAGACCAGATGAAGTTCAAGGCATCTTGGAAGAGAGTCTTCTGGGGGGAATATACTTAAGAGTTAGGGTGAATTATTTCTTGTCTCAGCAACAAAGAAGGTGATAAATCCCTTTTGGATCTGTTGTCTACTTCCTCAATGGATATCTGTCTATAATTCTTGCTAAATCTGTTCTTATTTCATATGGCTGATGAAATATCTACACCTGCAGAACAATATAATTATCCCCTTCTATGCTTAAGTTATCAACACTTGCTAATATCCAATGATATCAGAACCTCTTTGTGCATCTGGGTCTTAAAATGCTGGGTAGGGGGAGAAGTGCAGTATGGTGCCTCACCAGGCTAATCCTCTACCTTGCAGCATCAACATCCCATATGGCCACTAGTTCAAGTCCCCAGTACTCCACTTCCCATCTAGCTCCCTGCTTATGGCCTGGAAAAGCAGCAGAGGATGGCTCAAGTCCTTGGGTCCCTGCATCCACATGGGAGACCTGGAAGATACTCCTGGCTCCTGGCTTAGGATAGGTACAGCTCCAGCAATTGTGCTCATTTAGGGAGTCAACCAGTAAATGGAAGATCTCTCTTTCCCTTTCTCTGTCTCCTTGCCTCTAGAAAATCTACCTTTCAAATAAAAAATAAACAAAATCTTAAAAATGCTTGGTGAAAATTCTGAATCCTCTTCGTTTCAGAAAGATATTCAGGGAAACAAACTGGTGAGTCTCGAATTCTCCAGGGTATGTGTCTCAGCAGAAGAGATACACACAGGTCACTACTACCCTGAGTATAAGTTATCACATAGAAAAAGTGAGAAGGGGAGTCATGGAAGAGGTAGCTGTATACTCTTGATAAAATATGACTTATAGGGGTTGGCATGGTGGCATAGTAGGTTAACTCTCTACCTGAGGTGCTGGCATCCCATATGAAACTGGTCTATGCTTTCCACCACTTATGCTATTAGACTCTGGGTACAAAGACTTTGAAAAGAGTATTACCCTATAAGGGATAAAAAGGACAAATTATATGGGAAAGGAAAATTCCTTCTTCTGAGTGAATGGGGGGGGGGGTGTCCGGGAGGCCTGAAGCCATGTTGACCCTAGCATGCTATGTGCTGGTGAAAGAATGCAGGGACTTGACTCTCGTCATCCCCAGGGAAAAGAAGTTGCACCCTCTCTCAGGAAAAGAGAGAAGAATGAGAAGCAAATAACCCAGCCCCTAGAGAACATGCTTTAGAAATGCTGAGCTTCCCAAAGCAGAAATGAGGAAATCCTGACTTGTTTTTGAATTTACATGTTTTGGGAATCTGGGAAGAATAAGTATCCCTGACTTAGTGGTGACTTGAAGTAAAGACCAAAAAAGAAAAAAAAAATCGTGTGTCAAGTCTTCCGTAGAAACAGGGAAACAGGGAGAGCTCAGCTTCCCCTCTTCCCAGTCAGTTCTTTGCCTGAAAACAATGAAGACAGCACATAGTCATGGTCCCTCAATGGTGTTATGCAGTCACTCTTGGGGCAGGAACCCTTAGCAATTGTCTGCTTAGGCAACCAACTAACAGGGAAAATGATTGTTTTCCTTTAAAAATAGTGCATGGTAGGGACTAGCATTATTACATGGCATGTTAAGCCACAGCACCCCATATGAGCACAGGTTCCAGTACCAGCTGCCCCAGCTTCTGCTCCAACCTGGGAAGGCACCAGAACATAGAGTATTTGGGCCCCTGGCAGGCACATGAGAGACCTGGCAGGGTTCTGAACTCCTGGCCCAGCCCCACGCACTGTGTCCATTTGAGTAGTGAACCAGCAGAAGGAAGATCAGTCACTGTGTGTGTGTGTGTGTGTGTGTGTGTGTGTGTGTGTGTGTATGTGACTCTGTAACTCTGCCTTTCAAATAAATACATTTTTAATTAAAATTTTCTAAAGAGTAGAATATTTGCCTCTGGTGGGTTACCTGCTGAACATTATTTTATTGTATGTTGATAAAAATGTTTTACAACAGAATTCAGGGAAAACGCCTTAGAACTTGTGAAAACAGATAATTTAGGGCTAAAGTAAACCATGGATTTAAAATATACTGTAAATCTCCTTCCCTGTTGTCTCTTCATTATCAAAGGACAGTTATAACACAGAACTCATGGTTATGTAATTGTCCACATACTTTTGTTAAATAAGTTGATCTTAAATGTAAATATTTATTTTTTTCACAGTTCTACACTCAAATTCATTTTTATTTACTTAGTAAATACCTAGGTGTGGCCCAGACATCAAAAGGCTCATTTTGTGGCCTGTATTGTGTGATACAGGAAGTTAAGCCACAGCCTGTGATGCTGGCATCCCAAATCAGAGCACAAGTTCAAGTTCTAACTGCTGTATTTCTAATCCAGCTCCTTCCTAAAGCACTTGGGAAACCATCAGAACCCAGTCCAAATGCTTGGGAGCTTGCTACCTGTGGAAAGACCTGAATGGAGTTTCTGGCTCCTGATTTCAGCTTGGCCCAGCTCTGACTACCGCAGCCATTTGAGGAGTGAACCAACAGATGGGAGATCTCTCTCTTTGTTCCTCTCACTGTAGCTTACTGCCATTCAAATTAACAAAATAAATACATAGAAGAAGCCCACTGATAGGAGAGTACTACAGAGTTCTTAAACTTGACATCAAATTAACAGATCAAGTCTTTAATTAGACTACTAATTAAATTAGTAGTCTATCTTGGTCTAACTGTAACAGATCAACCAGTTAATTTTTAGTCATCAAAGGTAAGGGAGAAAAATCCCGAGAACCTTACTACTATTATTATTTTTGAATAACCTTCTCTAGTTAAAGCAAGTAGAATTTTCCAGATTTAAAAATAGATAGGCCCTAAAAATAAATTTGCCAACTACATTCAAATTTAATATTTTTGTTTAAAGCACATATATTTTTTCTCAGTGAAGGGTTATTTGATTTCTATATAAAAGAAACCACCTTGGGATTATAATAAAATATTTAACTGACTAGTTACAAAGCCCATTTTTGCTTGCTGAAACATGCCACAAGAGCAGTTACTTGATTTAACAGTGAAGAAGCTGTTTGGGATGCCCCCAGTCAGAATTCCTGGAGGGTCCTGGCTCTTGATTTCTAGCTTTCTGCTGATGTGAGCCCTGACAGGCAACAGGCAATAGTCCAAGTAATTGGTTTCTCCTACCTAGATGGGAAATCTGGTTCAACTGCTGACTTAGGCCCCTGGTTGTTATAGACATGTGGGGAGTAAACCAGAGGATGGGAGGAGGAGAGGAGGGGAGAGGAGAGAAGGAGGAGGAGGAGATGTATATCAGAGAAATAAAAAAATAAATTACATATAAGTAAAATGAATATTTAAATTGACATTATAGTTGGGAAAAATCTCTTTAGAAAGAGGTTGTTCACATGGGTATTATAAATGAGGCAATCATTGAGTGTTGGATGTGAAAGGAAATAGTTAACTATAGGAATTATGTAAATAATTTTTAAAAGCATGGTTCCAATCCCATGGTCAAAGACAGAGTGACACAACTTCTACAGGCTGGTTTCATTTTGCCCTAATGTTACCTGTGTGACTGCATTATAAAAAGTAGTGAGAGGACCCTCCGTGATAGCCTAGTGGCTAAAATCCTCACCTTGCACGCTCCAGGATCCCATATGGGTGTTGGTTCTAATCCTGGCAGCCGCACTTCCCATTCAACTCTTGTGGCCTGGGAAAGCAATCGAGGCTGGCCCAAAGCCTTGGGACCCTATACCGTGTGGGAGACCCAGAGGGGGCTCCTAGCTCCTGGCTTCAGATCGGTCCAGCTCTGGCCATTGGGGCCGCTTGGGGAGTGAATCATCGGATAGAAGATCTTCCTCTCTGTCTCTCCTCCTCTCTGTATATCTGACTTTCCAATAAAAATCAATAAATCTAAAAAAAAAACCCAATAAAAGTAGTGAGGACATTGTGCTAAAGAAGGGTAGATTTTTTGATTGCAACCTGCATTGCCAATTGATTTGTAAATCAAACTCACTGCCTCACTATCTGCATAATCCTAGTAGTTACCAACACTTCTTTGGGAATGGGAAACTTTCAGGCTGATCCTGAGTTAAAGAGTCTTGACTCAGGAATCCAGAGCTGTTTGATCTTCATGCCCTTCAAGGGTATGACTTACTTTTAATAACCAAATACCAAACTTTGGACAGTGGTTGGTGAAGTACAAGGGAAAACAAGTCAAGTGATCTGTATTATCCCGAGCCACTCATGAGCCCTGAGAAGAATTTAATTTGTGGCAGCCTTCCAAGGACACAGTCCTGGAAAATAAACAGTGGGCATCAGGCCTGGTCTGTGCTATTTAACTTATTCTTGTAACTTCTAATGAAAACAGAAGACAAAAAGAATAAGCCAGGCTTCTTTACAACAACATCTGTTTAACCCTGAATAGGACTAATAGGGAATATATTTTGCAGAGCTCAATGCAGAGTTGCAAGCTCCATGAATTAAGAAATAAAATTGTGTCAACCAAAATACCCCCATCTTTAAGAACAGAAATATCTTACTTTTTCGATGTAGAAATTCTGCCACCAGGGCTGCTACATGGACATAACACATCGCAGCCTGAAAAAGGATGACAATAGAACTGTCACAATGTACACAAAGGGTTTTGAAATATCTTGTTTAGGACAAAATCCGAAATTGTTACCTCTGAAAAATCTCCATTTTTTACATGAATCTTGGCCATGCTATCAAGCCAGGTCTTTCTGAGCTCTGGAGTGCTTGCATAGGACTTTGCTAGACTATATTGGAGATCAATTAGCATTTCAGGGTCTTTCTCATGTTCCTTCATTTGGGCAGTAGCCATAAGAACAGTACGGATTCTCTTGGTCAAATCTTTGACTTCTGTGGGAAAAGCAGTTGCCTGATTTCAAAACAAACAAGAAAGACACATTTGACAATATTATTGGTGGGTTCTGAGCCTTGACATCCAAGGTGATTTTTACTTCTCTTCTAGATCTTGGTATTGCAAGTGGGAAATTTAAGGAGTTTTAAATTATTTTCAAGATATGTAACTAACTAACTCAGGTTTCAAAGGCTCTAAACTTGACAAGAGCATATTTCAATATATATTAAAAACATGATCCCTGGAGGATCCAAAATACTTGGCTTTGAACCCTAGATCCTCCTTTGTGAATCCTATAGCCATATGAGTGGTCCATGTTTGCAATTTACTTCCAACAATTTGCCATTTACTTCCAACAATAACTAAAAATTATTGACAGCATATAATGTCCCTGGCACTGAATGGTTTGCATACTATACATGTTCTAATATTCTCAATCATCCCATGAGTTAAGCATTATTAGAATTCATTTTACCAGTGGGGAAACTGAGGCACACAGCAGTTAAGTACCTTGGCCAAATTGTCATGATTACTAAGTGGGAGAGACAAGATGAGCATCTGGAAGTCTAGCTGCAGAGCTAATACTCTTCAGTCATTTTTCACACTGCCTCTGCCACCTGTCATACATGCTAAGGTGAAAACCACACTGCAAATATTTCTGTTTACCTGAAACAGAAGCCATGAATTGTGGAACACTCTGAAGGGTTAAAAGAGACCCCTTCCAAGTGTTGTTTTCGACCTTAGACCCTAGACTCTGTTATGAAATTCCTATCATTTCCTCTTAATCTTCACTGGAAAAAGCACAAGTATCTGTGATTCAGAGAAGATGAGATAAGAACAGGTACTGGGGGGTTAGGAAGTTTGTTAATGGCAATATAATAAAATGTAGACGAAATGATTTTACAAACTGCTTCTTGACCTCTTTAAATCTATTTGCGTATTACACACACAAAGGTCCTTCTTATACTTTAAAAGAGATTCTACTGAATATAGGAGAGACACACCTTGTGATGGTGTTTGTTGGTGATAACTGCCCTAACAGAACAGAACCAAGTCATTTCAGAAATGAGTCAAGGATAAAAGATTTCCTACCAGACAGCCAACCAGCCCCTTTTCTGTGGAAAACCTTGCTAAATCTATTAATGTGACATGATATTAGTGATAGCAATGTCTAGCAAAATGAACTCTCAGAGTCTAACTAAAAGAACATAAATATCATACATTGTTCTATGCTCAGGGGCATATACTGTTCCCCCAGGGAACCAGTAGAACTGGCTGAAAAACAAACTTTCCCAGCCTGACAGGGCCTGGCACTACACACTATCTTTTTCAGTGTAAGCCACATTCCTAGGGGAATTTTTTTTTTTTTTTGTACACAGAGTCTACATGGCCCACACATCAAGTATGCTGTGACTGTGAGATTTCAGGGTTTTTTTTTCCTTCAGATTTTACACAATATATTCAAATTATACTAGAATATGACCTTTCCCAAGAATAGAGATGAATCATTCCTCAGGAAGGAGAAGTCCTCAGTTGGCAAAGGACTCTTCTTCTCTTGAACACACTCCCCACTGATGACCAGGACCTGCACTCTGTGCAGTGAAATAACAGATACATTTTTACAATGCTATCATTTCAGGCAGAAAAAGGTAAAAAAAAATAGAGAAATGCTGTTCAGGGTCTTGGGTCTGGCCTCAGGCCCCAGCTAAGTGGTAATTAACGAATGACAGGCCTGTGTTTAGATTTGCCAATACGGATGGATAGCAGGCCACAATCAGCTAACAGATGATTTTTGAAAACTCACAAAAACCATTATGTAATGAATCCCTTCTGTGCCATTCCTCATCTGTTGGCCATGGATTAGGCAGCTGTTAGCCATTCTAAAAAGTGACATTTTTTTTAAAATTTCAAGCTCAGTGATTCATTAGCCAATTTATAAATGGTGATAAATGCTAACAAAGATCCACTAAGTTGGGAAATCAAGCCATAACAACTATGAATACACAGTGTATTCATTCTTTTCAACTAACACTGCATACCCTATGTAGCAGTCAGGGTTCTAGCAGTTAGTACAGTGATGTACAAAAGAAAATCCTCATGAAGCTCAAATTCTATACACTCTGCTGAGGCTGAGCATCCCTAATGTGGAACTGCAAGATCCAAAATGCCCCAAATCTGAAACGTGTGCTTAGCACTGCCACGATGGGAAACTTCCCAGGTGGAAACTTCCACACTTGGTATCATGTGACGGGTCACAGTAAAAAACATATGTACATTAAAAGTATTAGAAAAAGTTACCTTCAAGTTAGGTACATAAGGCATGTTTATTAACGAATCCTCACATTTAGATCTGAATCCCATTCCCAACATTATTTGTACACATCACAAATAAACAAATAGGATAAAATCTGGTCCTAAACATTTTGGATGAAAATACTTACCATGTACTATCAAAAGTCGTGAATGTAATGACAATTTAACTACTAGATGCAAACTTCCCTGGTAGTAAAACAAGTTCTAATTTACTGTTCAAAACAAGAACATACCTTCATAGGTCTGTCACTATTTGCAAAATTATTGATAATGAATAAAGACTCCTGAAATCTCGATCCTCCACTTAGTGCAACATCAGCTATCAGCTGGCTTACAGCAATGATTATCTGTGGGAAGAAGCAAACATCATTTTTCAAATGGCTTATGAAACAATGCTGCTTATTTTCATCATGGTATAAGCAGCAAAGACACTCATGAAATGTCTCTTTTTACAATTCTAAATAGTACCATCTTAACCTATTGTTTTCATATATTGAGGAGTTTTAAAGCTTTAAATTGAAACACTTTTCCTGGAAATATGAACTACTTCAAGCATATCACTTAAAAACCTACTGAAAGGGCCTGGCACGATAGCCAAGTGGTTAAAGTCCTTGCCTTGAATGCCCCGGGATCCCATATGGGCGCCGGTTCTAATCCCGGCAGCTCCACTTCCCATCCAGCTCCCTGCTTGTGGCCTGGGAAGGCAGTTGAGGATGGCCCAAAGCCTTGGGATCCTGCACCCACGTGGGAGACCTGGAAGAGGTTCCTGGTTCCTGGCTTCGGACTGGCGTAGCACCAGCCGTTGCGCTCACTTGGAGAGTGAATCATTGGATAG
This sequence comes from Ochotona princeps, assembly GCF_030435755.1. NCBI lineage: Eukaryota > Metazoa > Chordata > Mammalia > Lagomorpha > Ochotonidae > Ochotona > Ochotona princeps. Next base: position 80,244,366 of record NC_080865.1, on the reverse strand, counting down.
AAGATCTTCCTCTCTGTTTCTCCTCCTCTCTGTATATCTGACTTTATAATAAAATAAATAAATCTTTAAAAAAACACAAAAAACCGATTGCTAAAATGACAGAACCAAATTATTACCTATAAATATTAATCCTGAATGTAAATGACTTAAACTCATAAATCAAATGTCATAGATTAGCAGACTGGAGCCAAAAACAAAACCCATTTATTTGTTGCCTACGGGAGACACATCTCACCAACAAAGATACGTGGAAACTGGAAGTGAAAGGATGGAAAAGGTATTCCAGGCTAATAAAAAGGAAAAATGAGCTGGTATAGCCATTCATATATCAGATAATACAGACTTTGATGTGAAAAACATTTAAAAAGATGAAGAAGCTTTTCTACTAAGATGTGGAACTAGACAAGCATGTCCACTTTCACTACTGCTATTCAATGTAGTATTGGAAGTCCTTGCCAGAGCTTTTAGGCAAGAAAAACAAACTAAAGGAATTCAAATAGAAACCTAGGAATTAAAATTATCCCTCTTTGGAGATGACATGATTCTCTACATAGGAGAACCTAAAGATTCAATCAAGAGACTACTGGAGCTTGTAAGAGAATTTGGCAGGGTAGCAGGATACAAAATTAATGAACATAAATCGATGGCACTAGTATACACAAATAACTCAATGGCTGAGAAAGGAATTTCAAGTAAAGCCAGCTTTAATATAGTGGAGAGGACTCTTGAATATCTTGGAATTACCTATCCAAAGATGTGGAAGTCCTCTATAATGAAAATCACAAAACATTTAAAAAAGAAACAGAAGAAGACATTAAAAAATAGAGAAACTTATCATGTTCCTGGATTGGCAGGATCAACATCATCAGAATGCCCATATTACCAAAAGTATTATACACATTCAACACAATCCCAATTAAAATCCTAACAAAATCCTTCTAAGAAACAGAAAAGATGATACAAGAGTTTATGTGGAAACATAAGAGACCACGAACAGCCAAAGCTATCCTGAAGAATAAAAATTAAGCTACACTAATCACAATTTCAGATATCAAGACATACTACATGACAATGGTCATCCAAACAGTGTGGTACTGGTACAGAAACAGAAAAAGATCAATGGAATTGAATAGAAACCCCAGAAAGGAGCCCACACATGCACGGCCAACTAATCCTTTTTTTAAATAAAAGATTTATTAGTTTTATTGGAAAGTCAGATTTATAGAGAGGAGAGACAGAGAGGAAGATCTTCCATCCACTGATTCATTCTTCAACTGGACGCAATGGCTGGAGCTGAGCCGAACTGAAGCCAAGAGCTTCCTCCTAGTCTCCCACGCGGGTACAGGATCTCAAGGCTATGGCCATCCTTGACTGCTTTCCCAGGCTACAACCAGGGAGGTGGATGAGAAGCAGGACCACCAGGATTAGATTCGGTGCCCATATGGGATCCTGGCGCATGCAAGGCGCAGACTTTAGCCGCTAGGCTACTGCGCCAGGCCCAGCCAACTAATCTTTGATAAGAAAACTGAAAATAGTCCAGGGAAAAAGCCTGGTCTCTTCAGCAAATTTTTTTTGGGAAAATTGGATAGCTGCCTGTAGACATAAAAAAATAAGACCCCCACCTGTCACCTTATACAAAAATCAGCTCTAAATGGATCATGACCTAAATCTGCACCCAGAAACCATCAAATTATTAGAGGAAAACATAAGAAGTACTCTATAAAATATAGGAATTGGGAAAGACTTCTTAGAGAAGTCACCAAAATCACAGTCAGTGAAAGCCAAAATAAACAAACGGAACTACATCAAACTAAAAAGCTTCTGTACAGCAAAGGAAATGACCAATAAAGTGAAGAAGCAACCAAGAGAAGGGGAGAAAATCTTTGCACACTATACAACTGACAGGGGACTAATATCCAGCATTTACAAAGAGCTTCAGAAACTCAGTGATATCAAAACAAACAACCCTGTCAAGAAATGAGCGAATGAACAGACATTTTTCAAACCAACAGATTCAAATGGCTAATAAACATTAAAAAAATGCTCAGGCTTCCTAGCTGTCAGGGAAATGCAAATGAAACCCACATTGAAACAAACAAACAAACTAGAATAGATAGAGAACAACAAGGAAAGCTTAGAACCAGACAGGAAATGGTCAGTGTGGACTCACATATACCTTACTAGGTAGGACACAAAGATTAGTTACTCTTCACTAAGGCATTAAGATTTCTCTGCACACCCCTCCTAAAACTGTTCTGCACCTAAACTGTGGACATACGCCTTGTTAGAGTTATAAGCCAGTTTAGACTATCCTAAAAACTGCCAGGTTCAGCAAAATTATACTTCAACACTATAAACTGCTAAATACTAAAATGAAAATAGACACAAGGCAGCTGAATAGTACCCTATTGCCATTTTAAGGTGTATAGAAGCTGGTTGTATATAAACTAAAATTGAAATGTCAATGAAGTAGTCACAGGATGTGACTAAGAACTTGCATTTTCTAACATATTGGTCACTCAATACCATGTCAATTAACTCCAGAATGTTGTAAATTGTTGTTGATATTATGTTGTGACTTTTAATTGGTCCGGATGATACTCTGCCAGCTCTACCTTCAGACCAGAGATGATCTCCCCAAGAAACCGATGAATTTATCTGGACAGTGAGATGCTGGACTCTATGCTTGTTATATGCTTGCAATATAAGAATCTTGACTGAACTTGAACTACAATACTGCAACAAGGTGGAGGAATCCACCATGGGAGGAGGGTACGGGGAGGGGATGGCGGAATCCCAGAGCCTATGAAACTGTGTCACATAATGCAATGTAATTAATAAAAAAAGAAACCACATTGAGGTTCCACCTAACTCCAGTGAGAATGACCTACATACAGAATTCTACTAACAACTCCTACTAGCATGGGTATAGAAAGAAAGGCACCCTCCTTCACTGTTGGTGGGAGTACAGGCTAGTACAGCCACTATGGAAGTCAGTATGGAGAATGCTCAGACAACTGAATATTGATCTACCATATCATCCAGCTATCCCACTGCTGGGAATATATCCAAAGGAAATGAAAGCAGCATATGACAAAGTAAACTATACTCCTATATTTATAACACCACAACCTACAATAGCAAAGACATGGAAACAACCCAGATGCCGGTCAAAAGAGGACCAGATAAAGTAACTGTAGTACATCCACTCCATGGACTACTACTCAGCCACTAAAAAGAATGAGATTCTACCTTTTGCAAACAAATTATTTCAAGTAGAGACCATTTTGCTCAGTTAAGTTAGTCCCAAAAGGAGAAATATGTGATCTCTCTGATATAAGGCAACGTTCATGCAAAATACAAGATCAATAGCCCTTTCAATACTGTTTTTGCTACATCCCATGGGTTTTGATATTTTTGTTTTTTATTTTCATTAGGTCAAAAAAGTTTTTTGTCATTCATTTCTTCACTGATTTGTAGCTCATACAGTAGCATCATTTTCTTCAAAAAGGTTTTTGATTTTTGTTTTCATTTCTTCAGCAACCCATTGGTCATTCAGTAACATGTCATTTAACTTCAGATTGTTATAGATTTTCTATTTTTCTTTCTGTTGTTTTTGTTTTATGACTTTTCATTTAACAGGATGTGTAGTAACTGTGTCACAGGGACTATTACATACTCTGCATTTGATCTCTACTTCCAAATCTAAGATGGACTCTCAATGAAACTGTTAAATGTATCTTGACACTAGGATGCTGGACTTCCTGCCATTGCCTGTGCTACAATGTCAGGATACACTTAAATAACAGAATGATGCACTTATGACGGATTGTGAAGGACTATACTATTGTAATATCAGGTGAAATGAGTGAAGAGGGAGGGGATTGGGGAGCAGGGAAGGGACATCCCAGAGCCTTGGAATTGTATCCTAAAATAATAAAATTTAAAAATAAAGAAGTGATGTTGCATGTAAAACCAAACAGTAAAAGATCATATATAATGCTGGCTGGCTCTTATTATACAACAGATTCATAGGAAGCACTGATTGTTAAAAGATGTTCATTTTAACGTTCACATTTTTCAATACATTGCATTTGGGTGTATGCTCATTAATTATTCTGTTTCCAATAAACAACTTTTAAGTGATAGATCACAGCAGCAAAGATATAAATATGACAAAGAATTTCCTACACTACAGAGTCCTATTCAACTAAAAAGTCCCGAATGTGATTAAACTCATAGCTCAAACAGAAAAATATGGAGAGGATGAGAAATAGCTACCAGGTAATAAACGTCTAGAGTGAAAAAAAAATGTCTAGATTGTACCAGGCATTGTACCAGGCACATGCTATTTTTGACCCTCATACTAACCTGCAAGTGGAAAATACAGATGAGACGGGGTCAGTCAGATTGTGCAACACATATGTGATCACAGAGAAAGTGAGTTGCTGAGCTATGGTTTAAGCCCAGGTAAGCATGACCCCCAAGTTCATATTTTCTACTAAAACTTGATATTGTTCTCATTTTTTCAGTAAGTAGATGTGTTAGAGCATTAAAAGATAAATAGTATTACCCATATATCCAACAGACTTTTTAATCATCTCTCTTAATCCTTATTAAAAACTCTATAAAATAGCTACATTTTTTTTCTCCTTTTAACAGATGATCATTTGAAAGGCAGAACGACATAGAGGGAGGGGAAGAGGAGAAGGCAGAGAAAACAGAGTGGGAGAAGGAGAGGGGAAGAGATCTTCTGTCTACTGGTTCATTCCCCAAATGGTCACAATGGCCAGGTCTGTGTCAAGCTAAAAGCAGCAATCAGGCCATTTTCTATTGCTTCCTTGGGTGCACTAGCAGGGAGTGTGCCTAGAAGTAGAATATCTAGGACTTGAACTGGTGTTCTCATATGGGATATCAGCATTACAAGTGGCAGCTTAACATGCTGTGCCACAACGCTGGCCAAATAGCTACTAATATTTTCCTTCATTTTACATTTGAAGAAACTGAGGCACTGAGATACTGAGGATTTCACCTCTTCTGGGTCATACATTATATGATACTCTTAGAATCTAAATTAGAGCCCATGCTCTCGAGCGTGTCGTCCATCTGAAATACGATCCAAGCCACACAGGTCACCATAAATTGACTAGTAGCTGCCTTACAAAGAGACAGAGTCAGGCAAGTGTTTGGTGCAGTTTTAGGGATACATGCACCCCATGTAAAAGTCTCTGACTTTGAGTCCTGGCTTTGCTGCTGCTGCCCCATTCCTTGAGACAGCAGTGGATGGCTCTAGTAGTTGTGTCCCCCTCAGCCAACTGGAAGACCTGGATTGAGTTCCTAGCCCCTGCACATCTGGGGAATGAACAGCAGATGGAACTTTCTTAATTGTTAGCTTGTTTCTCTGTCTCTTGAATAAACAACATATACAGAAAACATGTCATTTAACTTCATGGCATTGTAAATTTCTATTTTTCTTTTCATTGTTGATTTTGTATCACGACTTTTCATTTAAGGGGATGTACAGTAGTTGTGTAATGGAGACTGTCATATCTAGTAACATGTCATTTAACTTCATGGCATTGTAAATTTCTATTTTTCTTTCTATTGTTGATTTTGTATCATGACTTTTCATTTAAGGGGATGTACAGTAGCTGTGAAATGGAGACTAACATCCAGATGTGAGGATGCAGTGTAGTATGCATTTCTGTTTCCAGACAAAGATGGACTCACAATGAAACTGTTCACTATATCTTGACAATAGGATTCTGGACTTTCTGCCATTGTCCATGCCCGCAGTGATGGACATATGATGACTGAGTATGAAGAACTATACTTTAGTAATGATATAGAGGAACTAGGTGGGGGGGGAGGGAATTGGGGAGGGGATAAGGGAATATGGAGCTGTGTCATAAAATGATAGCAATAACAATAAAATGTATATAAAAAACATATACAGAAAACAAGAGAGCTAAAGCCTATTTTGATATAATGGAGCTTTACATATGTCATGGAAAAATGAAATTTAAAAAGTTCATTTTGGTGCAAAAAATCGAAATGTATGCATTTTCACAACATTTTCTATGAAGTTTTCAAAGATCATATTTTTTCTGAATCCAATATGTATTTCAATTTATAATTTACTTTTAAAATTATGTATTTAATAAAAAAAGAACAACTGCTGTTACATCTGCTGGTTTACTTCCTGTGTGCAAGTGCCATGACAGGGCCAGGCAGAAGCCAGGAGCCAAGAACTCCATATGGTCTCCCTTGTGGGTGGTAGGGGACCCAAACACTTAAGATATCCCCTGCTGCCTCCAAAGGTGTGCATTAGTAGGAATCTGGATTTGAGAGTAGAGCTGGGATGTGAATCAACCACTCAAAAATGAGATGCAGGCATCCCAAGTGGGATCTTCACCATGTGTCAAAAGTCCTTCTGAGATACCTTAGCTTTTATATATGTTATCTTCAGAAACCAATGGCTATTTTACCCTTTCACCATATCTTAATTCAGACTAGCGGCATTTCAAGTGCTAGATAGCCACATGTGACCAATAGGAATTGTCCTGGGTAAGGCAGCAAGAGAGCTTGATCCTGTAGGAGACTAAAGATTGAAAAGAAAGAAGATGAAAAGGAGCTTTTGTGTTTTGTTTGTTTGTTTTTTCCACTGACCTGTAGGTGCGTCCTCAAGAAGGTTTTCCTTTTGGTGTACTCAAAGTTGTTTCTCATCAGAAGATACAAAAGTGCCGAGGCCTCATTTCTGGTTGAGCTAATTTTTGAGGTGCAACACTTTAAAACTTCATAGCAAAATGCAGCACACATGTTTACTCTACCTTTGAAGAAGGCTGATGGAAACTAAAAAACAAAAAAAGAGGAAACATTGGTTAATATTTCAAAACTCAACAGCAAAAGGAACTAAAATTATGTGAGGTGCTTGGAAGACAGAAAACTATGTGAGGTGCTTGGAAGATAGAAGTTGGGGTATTGCTCTTGAGAGAGACTGAGCTAATTCGCATAAAGACCAATATGTGTCAATGAGAAATTCTAGTCAACATACATGTTACTACTACAAAGATGTAAAGGTACAAAGTATAAATGTTACAGAGTTGAGAAGAACTCAGAATAGACTAGAACACACAGCAGGTAGGTACTTAATAATATGCATTAGCTGAATGAATAGCTCAAATGATGAATGATGGGTGTCATGGGAAGGGCAGTCTGTATTATTTAAATAGTTCCTTATGAAGTTCCAAATGTTGACAAACTTGTAGTTGAAAGAAATTAAACAGGTAAAGTTGATCTTTTAATAAAATTGGGTATAAGTGAAATATGCATACATGTGAAGCAGACATACACATATGCACTCTCACATCCTCTAGTAGTAAACAATTTGAATTAAGGTCTATTTTGGACCTGGAAGAGGAGTACAAAACTGAGTACCTAATTCTCCAAACAGCCAAGTACCGTGTAACTTTAAGAATATATTCAGTTGGGTTTGTTGACGATACTATGCATACCTATGTAATACAGGCTTGTTACAATTTCCCGTGCTTGCATGTTTGGACAAGCAAGTAGTAGGCTGCTCCAAGAATACATGGATGTTTTTCAGGAAATGCAAAACTAGAGGGGCACCCTTTCAAAAATTACTTCCTGGAAATTCTGAATTTAAATCAGTGTTACAGGAATCTTTGCTTTATCATTCTTCATACCAAGTACATTGCTATACAGATAATGAAGCCCTAGTAAATATATTTTTGCTTGGTATCTGGGGAATTTCAATAATAGTTTCTCCAGATTAAACCAGTTCTTGCTGGATAGTCTAGTACGATAGCAACCTTTTAAGGGAGAAAGGCAGTTACAGTATAGTTAACCCTGTCATCAATCTTCTGTGCACATCACCCAGATTTCCCTAAGTGGGCAGTGGCTAAAATGACTTTTTTAAAAGAAATTATTTTTGATGATGCTTACATAGTTGAGAAGATGCATATCCGTGTAGGCTACTGGTTAGGGTGGGAAGGGTTGAGGATTAGGGGAAAGTGGATGAGACCATTGTTTCCAATCAATGGCTTTCTAATGGCCAATTCCTTGCTTAATGACTGTACATCACCGCAATGTTAATGCTCCTTTCTCCTTTGGCTTCTGTGAAAGCATTGTTTCCTGACTTTCTTCCCGCTACTGTGACTGTTCTCAACTCCTTCAGAGGCCCCTCTTCAAACCCCATCCTATGTTATTTTTCTTGGCTGTTCTACACTTGACCTTTACTTTTTTCTTTCTCTGTTTTACTCTACAGAGGAAATGAAATGAACTCCCATGATGTCAATTACCACTTGACATCTCCCTAACTCACCATGCTCCAGTTATACTGGCCCATTAGATACCAGAATGCTCCTAACTCTTTCTTGCCCCAAGATCATTGCATATGCATGTCCTCTTCTTAAGAGTGTGCTTCCTTGGGCCCGGCGGCGTGGCCTAGCAGCTAAAGTCCTCGCCTTGAAAGCCCCGGGATCCCATATGGGCGCCGGTTCTAATCCCGGCAGCTCCACTTCCCATCCAGCTCCCTGCTTGTGGCCTGGGAAAGCAGTCGAGGACGGCCCAAAGCTTTGGGACCCTGCACCCACGTGGGAGACCTGGAAGAGGTTCCTGGTTCCCGGCTTCGGACTGGCGCGCATCGGCCCGTTGTGGCTCACTTGGGGAGTGAATCATTGGATGGAAGATCTTCCTCTCTGTCTCTCCTCTTCTCTGTATATCCGGCTTTCCAATAACAATAAAATCTTTAAAAAAAAAAAAAAAAGAGTGTGCTTCCTTAAACTCTATGTATCTAGCCCCTTGTCCTAATTCAAGTCTTATTGTAGAAGTGAAAAAATGGGGCTGGCATCATGGTGCAGTAGGCTAAGCCTCTGCCTGTGGCACTGGTATCCCATATAAGCACCAGTTTGTGTCCTGGCTGCTCCATTTCCCATCCAGCTCCCTGCTTGTGGCCTGGGAAAGCAGTGGAGGATGACTCAAGTCCTTGGAGCCCTGCACTTGCATGAGAGACTCAGAAGAAGCTCCTGGCTCCTGGTTTTGAATTTGATCCACTCAGCTCCAGCTGTTTTGCGGCTGCTTGGGGAGTAAACCAGCAGATAGAAGATCTCTGTCTCAGCTTCTCTCTGTAAATCTGCCTTTCAAAGAAAAAATTTTAATCTTTTTTTAAAAACAAGTGGTAAACCTATCTCACACAAATCTAGTTTCTGTCTCTCCCTGCCAGAAGACAGAAGGGTATACTTCTACACCGTCACCCTTTCTATAGCACCCAGTATAGCACTTGGCATGCAGAAGGTTAACCAATCAGCACCATGATGTTCTTTCCTTTCCTGTCTTTTCCTTATCAGGTAAGAAGGGCATCACTAGCAGATCCAAGGCTGTGGTTCTTACCTTACTGATAAAAGCTCGCAGAGAGGCAAATACATGTTTCAGTGACACTTCAGACTGTCCGTTTTTAAGAAATGCCAGATGAATGTCAAATACCTTTTTCATTAATGGGTTGTGGCCATCATTATTTAAAAGTTGACTCTATAAAATATGAAAACAGTGTTTGTAGAAATACTTCATTCATAACCCACTGAGAATAAGAGAGCTGACTGTACCAATACCTGCTTATGAGCTCACTATTTCAAAACCTCAGAAAAATAAAGACAAATATTTTAAAAAATTTTAAAAATCTGTGCCATCTTTCAACTTGGAAATTTCAAAATATTACAAATATACATCTAGAATGCTGATATCCTACAGTAAGAAAACTTAATTTTTGAAGGCAACACAGCATAGATTTACTATGGGTGGGAGTCAGCACTTTGGTCTAGTAGGTGAAGTGGCAACTTGTAACACCGGCATCCCACTTCAGAGTGTCAGCTTGAATCTTGGCTCTTCTGCTTCTGATCCAGCTCCCTGCTAATGCACCTGGGAAAGTAGCAAATCATGATACAAAGACTTGGGGCCCTGTTACCACTATGTGAGCCCCAACCAGAGTTACTGGCACTTCACTTTGGCCAGACCCAGCCCTGGCTGTGCAGCCATTTTGGGGTAAACACGCAGATGCAGTTCTTTTACTCTTTTGTCATCTTTCTTTTACTCTGCCTTTTAAATAAGTAAATCAATAAATCTTTAAAAAAAGAACTCTCTCAGTGGTGTTTGATTTTTCTTGTACTTTCTTCAGTCTACCTGCAAGCATGGGAGATGGGTTAGAATCATGGGCTTCAGTGAGCAACAGAATGAGCTGTACTCTAATTCTACCACTGACCATATAGGCACCATTAATCTCCTTGCGCATGTCACTTTACTCATTTTAAAATGAGAACAGCAATAGTACCTACATTCAAAAGGCCATTATGAGAAACATGCTCCTATTTGTATTTTCAAGCATGTCCAAAACGACCTACCATAAACATCACCAATGTTAAGTGCAATTCAGTTAATTTTAGTCAGTGTGCAAAGAATTGAGCACTCCAATTTTGGAATATTTTTCTTTACCTCAAATTGATTGTTCATGCCAATTTGTAGTCACCTGAGTTTCCTACTCCTAACCTCACAATAAGAAAGTGAGTTAATATTTATAAAGCAATTAGGATAACACCTGATATGTACCAGGATATATATAAGTGTTTATTAAATAAATATCAAAAGAGGAAGAAGGACTATAGTACCAATCATGTTAACAATATATATACACCTAGACCAGGGGGTCCAACGGCTGCAGTGTACCCAAATGGAATGTTACCCCCTTAAACACTGCTTTCCCTGCAGGACCACCTTCGTTTCAAGGCACTGTGGTTCTGGATAGGAACTGTGTCTTAGGTGAGAGGGTATGTATGGACTACTGTCTGAAAAACACAGCTGGGGCTCGAGATCTGGTGAGCCATTCTGTTCTTGACTGGAGGTGAAAATGTTGTTTGTGGGACATAGATTCCAGCAGGAGGAACCATCCCAGCCTTGAAGGGATCGCCAGCTCTCCAGAAGCCAGCTGTGCTTTTGTCCCACAGCTTTCTGCCCTGTGTTTCTTTCGAGTTTCTTGTTCTTGTGGACTTTTCCTCAGGGATACTTTTCCCACAGGTCCCAACTCACACATAGTTCCTGCTCATCACTGCTCCCCAGAAGTGTTACACTGGTGAACAGACCATGCTTAGCTCAGACCTGGGCATCCTTTACTGCCATACTGTTCCCTGGGGGCCTCACACACAGAACAGGGAGGTGGACAACTACTTCAAAAAGACCACCCAAATACGACTTCTGCTTGAAAAAAAAATATATATATACCCAATGAAAATTTGACATGCCGGATGCATTTGAATGAGAACAAACCTAATACATCATAAGAAGCTTCTTAGACTATTTATTAATATCAAATGCAATTTTCCTTTTTAAACCTCTTTGGAAAATGCATGCCAGGTTTCTATAATAAATCTGGAGGAGCTGAGGTGATGAACTGAATTACTTAGAGACTGGTACAGGAAGACAAAATCTGTACAACTCAAGGAAAAGCAAGCAAGTTTCCTGCTTTGAGTCCTGCCACTAATGCTGCTTTACATAAGACGCGGAGTTTTCACTTTTCAGCATTCCCTCACATTCATTATCTCGTTTTTCCACTTTGAACAACTTTCCAAGAATAGTGCTTTAACCTTCTGTTTAATATCATTCCAACAATGATTTGCACTGACTGAGAGCTAAATATCTGAAGGAAAAAACCCCACGAAAAAAACCCTGAAGTCCCTGACTAGGAAATCCAGGCAGCTTGCCTGGACGTTGTTTACCCTGACCTCATCACAATAGGTATTTTGGCAGAATGATCCACTCATAATTTGGGCTAAACATTTGTGGATATTTTCATGCAAGTGTGAAAGAAAAACTGAACATGAAAATAAAAATAGTGTTTAAGATGCAGAAGGGAGTTTAAGGCAAATTAACCTAACCCCTTCATGTCAGGGATGACACAAGTGAATCTCGGTGATATCCCAAGGTTGTAATGGTAGACAAACTAGATCTGTCATCCACATTTCCAGACTGTGGCCAACTTTTCCAGTGTATTATCCTGCTGCCTCTGATGACTTAGATTTTGTATGATTCTTTTTTTTTGACATATCATGCCAACTGAAATTCTGATTCCTCATGATTACCTTGAAGCACTGGGTGAAAAATGATATGGTATCTAGTACTGTAAGGGAAACTTCTGTAGCAGTATTGCCTTCAAGAAGTGCCTGGTGGAAAATATCTGCTTCCGTTGTTGCAGAACCTAGGGTTAAAAACACAAAGATTTGTGAGAAAGAAATGCACATAATAGTGTGGATTGGCTCCCTAAACTCTGTGTGTGTGCATGTATGTGCGTATGCATGTGTCTGTGGGGGGGGAGGCAGGCAGGGGAGGGAGGGAGGGAGAGAGAGACAGAGAGAGTGAGAGAGAGTGTATGTGTGTGTGTGAGAGAGAGAGAGAGAGAAGCACAAAGAAAGGAGGCTCACAATGCCTGCATATCTGAGTTTCACTGTATTTATATTCCTTAATCAATTACGGTTTAGGCTAATCAACTGCATCACTTTTCATTTATCTAGATTTATTTGTTTTTATTTGAAAGGTAGCGTTGCAGACAGAAGGAGAGACTGAGGAAGAGAGAATCTTCCACCTGCTGGCTTATTCCCCAAATGGCTTCAAGAGCTGGAGCTGGGGTGCTCTGAAGCCAGGAGCCAAGAGTAGCATCTGGGTCTCCCAGGTGGGTGCAGGACCCAGGGATTTGGTTACTCTTTCACAGCTTTCCTAGGCACATTAGCAGAGAGTTGGACTGGAAGTGGAGCAGCTGGGCCTCAAACTGGCACCCATATGGGATGCCAACACCTCAAGTGGAGATTTAGACTATGGTTGCTTCATTATTTATCACATCAGCTCTTTTTTTAAAAAAATTATTTTATTTTTATTGCAAAGTCAGATATACAGAGAGGAAGGAGAAACAGAGAAGAAGATCTTTCGTCCAATGATTCACTCCCCAAGTGAGCATAATGGACAGTGCTGCACAGATCCAAAGCCAGGAGCCAGGAAACTCCTCCAGGTCTCCCACACGGGTGCAGGGTCCCAAAGCTTTGGGCCATCCTTGACTGCTTTCCCAGGCCACAAGCAGGAAGGGAAGTGGAGCTGCCGGGATTAGAACTGGCGCCCATATGGATCCTGGCGTGTTCAAGGTAAGGACTTTAGCCACTAGGCCACCGCAGTGGGCCCTTCACTTCAGCTTTTTATCAATAGCTCTGCAGCACATAATTAGGTGAGTACGTCTTTGGAAACAAGATTTTTCTAATAAACTATAGTGCTCTAACTAGGAAATAATGTGAAAGAAATTTTATGCCACTAATTATGTATGCAAAGATAAGAAGGTCATAGAAATTCAGCTACATGCATACAAATGGTACGCTAAGATGAGACATTTTCAATTATGCAAATGCATTCAGACTTATTTCTAACTCAGAAGTGATCTGGCCAACTGAAGTAAGTTCTTTATCCTTTTACAGGAGGCTTAAAGCTTTAAAACGTGCCCTCTTATAGAAGTCTTGAGTCTGTTAGCTTAGAGTCTATCTGTTCAAAAGATTTTTTTCTTATTAGACCTTACCAAATAGCCAATTTTGCCAGATTCCTTTTCTTCAATTTTCAGAGGAGGATATGAAAATGAGAAATTTCTTACTCTGAGTTCTTAATATTTGCTTTGCAGAGGAGAGCTTTACTCGCTCTAGTCAGTCTTCTATATTCGCCAGCTGAGAAAGATCTCTTCCCTCATTCTATTTGCATGGACAACAAATATTATAAGCGTTCTAAAATACTTTGTGCAAGTTGTATTTACACTTCACTGCATTCAGCATGTATATTTCTCTAACCATTAAATGAGTAAAAGGAACTCCAAATAAATATTATTATATCAAACACTATAAAGTGTCAATATTTGCGCTGAAGTTTAACAGTAGGGATGAAGGACTTCAAATACAAAAGTATAATGAGAACATATTGCCAGAGGGGGGGAAAACTTTAATACTAAGGAAAGGATTTTAATTAGAATTACTTAAAATTTTTGAATTAGCTATGCATATTTTATCATTACCTAGTTATATATAATGAAGGGCCTGGGACTTCATGGGTAGGAGTCTGGAGTCTGCTCTTCAATATGCTGCTGCCCTTCACATCCAAGTACCTGGACTAGAATCCTGACTTTGCTCTAACACCAGCTTCCTACTAATGTTAACTGTGGGAGGCACCGGGCAATGTTTTAAGCAGCTGGGTTCCTGATACCCATGAGGAGACCTGGATTTTGAGTTCCTGGTGTTAGCCTGGCCAAGGTCTGGTTTTTTCCAGCTACTTAAGAGTATGAACAAGGCGATGAGAATATTTGCCGTTCAGTAAACAAAATAGTAAATCAAGACTTAAAGTTAAATACCATGTTATGGCTGTTTCAGATGGATAGCACACACACATTTTTCACTTACTGTGATTCAGTGTAAATGAACTTTCCAGGCTACTGAGATGCTGAAGCCGGGCCTGCATGATTCCTGATCTGCTTCGAAGAGCTGGCATAGTTTGTGATTTTCGGTCTATCCCTAAGTGTTTTGAAAGCCAAGCATCATGCACCCTAAAATAAAAATTAAAATTAGAAACTGGAATGTTCTAACAATACATCTCATTAACTAAAAAACAATCAGGCCTCCATGTAAATATGGTACTATGCTCATATTCTACTGAGTGTTACTTGGATTAAATGATGTGTCACTGAAAATTATTAAACATTTTAGTGTATCTTTAAAATGAGTTTTAAGAATATAATTTTTATTTTTATTTTTTTTAAAGATTTATTTTTATTACAAAGTCAGATATACAGAGAGGAGGAGAGACAAAGAGGAAGATCTTCCATCCGATGATTCACTCCCCAAGTGAGCCGCAACGGGCCGATGCACGCCAATCCGATGCCGGGAACCTGGAACCTCTTCCGGGTCTCCCACGTGGGTGCAGTGTCCCAAAGCCTTGGGCCGTCCTCGACTGCTTTCCCAGGCCACAAGCAGGGAGCTGGATGGGAAGTGGAGCTGCCAGGATTAGAACCGGCGCCCATATGGGATCCCGGGGCTTTCAAGGCGAGGACTTTAGCTGCTAGGCCACGCTGCCGGGCCCAAGAATATAATTTTTAAAATATGAAAGGAATTTATCACTTTTCCCCCTAAAAAAACAAAACAAAACAAATCAAAAAACCAAAACTGGAATGAAGTGGCTAACAGAGCAAGAAGAATCTTCGCAGCAGGTGAAGAAAGAGAAAAGTGAAGGGGATTGAAATCAAGATGAAACTCTGGGGCCAGGAATTTAAGAAAATCCATTTCTAGAGCTAAATTTGCAATGGAAAAGTTTATTCTTTAATCACACTTATGATTAAATGGGTGAGTTTTCTTCTTTCTTGAATTTAAGGAGCCATTTAAAAAAATCACAAGTAGATCAAGTTTGAATAAAGAAGGAAAAAAGTTCATCTATTCTCTTTCTAGTGGGCAAAATCCTAGCTAAGCAAGGCTCATGGCAACAATGACCACAGGGAAACATGATGGAAATGGGAACCCTTGAATACATATTATTAGGATACTCTAGAGATGTAGCAATAAACTCCATCCAGTGGCTTTCTTTGTCTTTGAAATGTCATGAAATTTAACTTCTTTTAAAAGAAAAACTATATTTGAGTTCCTTTGTTGGCCAACACTATCCCTAAAAAAATAGATGCATTATTGAAACAAACGGGTAACCTTGTTTTCCTTAGGACCTGCAAAAATTTTGATGTTTCTTTCACTAGGCATGTAATGACAAAAAGAATAAACAAATAATACTTAACAACTGTTCCAGGTTTGAGAGGATCTTACTAAGTAGAAACTGCATATCGCTCTAATTATTGTCCCTTAGAAAACTTTATTAGCTTACATTCGCTTGCACTTTGAGTTGTGATGTGTTAAATAAATCGTGGCCATATTAATATTAACTTGAAATTAATAATCTGGATTTTATATGGCAAATCTGAGAGTGCCCTCTGTTGGAAGAGCAAGAAAAAATTGAAAATTGCAGTGTTATTACCTTGCTATGTTTCTTTTCCCCATATATCTAAAGTGAAACAAACATACTCTAGGACAAGAGAAAAACAAGAGCACGTTAGTAATCTATTACAGTCCTCTGCCACTTAACAAACAACATGTGAAAAGTCATGAATTATCCCCAAAAAGGTGCCTTTTTCATCATATTGCTATTAATACGCATTTTGCTGTACAAATATAAAGATGCAAAAATAACTACTTAACAGGCTTACAATACTATATCTATTACATTTGGCACAATTACATTAGCTCCTAAATCCTCATGTCTTTATATCCAATTCTAAAATGACAGGTTAAACATATGTTAGTGCAAATCCTCCTCTGTGTTCCATAGATACCTTAGCAAAGATCTCCAACAAAGTCGTTACCACCTCAAAAAGGCCATAGGACCTAAAAACTGATGCTCCTACATTTTTAAATGGAATAAAAAATACTTTCTACTACTGAAAATGTAGAATACATAACAATTCAGCAATGGTAGCATACTGAATGCCAAATAGCACCTTCCAGCTTCAACAATAAACTCAGGACCATTTTTGCTTAACCTTGGCCCCAAACTTTTAGTTCCATTGATTTCTCCTACCCCCTGTGCCTCCATTATTTATTCACGCAAATTCCCAACATAAGATATTTTCATTAGTAGATATTTCAGTGTAATTGCAGTGGCTTTACATTTTTTTTAACTGCAGTTTCTGCTACTAACATTTTCGGTAACATTTTGAGAGATTTTAATCAAATGGCTGTGCAGTGATTATCCTGTATTTTGCATATACACATATAAATCATACGTGCTTATTGTTTAGGTAAAAACTTCTTGCATTTGTTTTTATGTCAGATTTTTCTTTTAGCTTTCAATAATCATACACAAACAGCAAATTCCCTTGCACAAATGTCCTCTCTCACACACACACTTTAATCATTCAACTGCACATAAAAGTACAAATATTAATGTTTAATCACTTAACTGACTCCATTAATCCAGCATCTACCTCAGATGAATGATGCTTACAGTTTTTACTACTTCTAGTTTTTCCAGATCACAAGAAGACTGCTTCTGAACTGCAAAGATGGCTTTTTTTTAAAAAACAAGCTAAAATTTTCTGTAATATGGCAAGTATACCATCTGCATGTCTTCCCTATCTACAGGTGAAACAACTGTATGTCATCCTCTAGATTACATAATAATTTGTAAGAGTGTAGACATTATTATCAAACATGCTGTTTTGTTCATGGAAAAAAGAATTTTAAAGAAAACAGAAAAATGATCATATTTAACTTTCCTTCAAGTAAGAAGGTATATAAAATAAATGAATAGAACTTACTCTAGAAGCACAAGAATGTTTATGAGCTCTTGAGGAGATACTTTATTCCAGTAAGTTAACAGAGTATCTGAAAAGGAAATAATGAAAGCAACAGATTTTGAAAAAAAGCAACTAGCACAGTGAATCCCCAGATACCATAACCTGGTGTCACCAACCACCAGTTCACGTTAAAATTTATTTGCATCTTCCTCTCCCTTCCCATTACCCAACACTGTATTCTTCTGAACTAATCTCAAAAATATTATTTAATCTATAACTATTTCAGCCCCAACAACTCCTATTTACTTTTAAACGCTCTTCTGGATGGCTTATTCCCATGTTTATATCATCCCTGAAGACAGAAGATGAATTATTGTATGGGTAATTTGGAGTTAGTGGGGTTTTTTCTTTTTGTTTTTGTTTTGTTTTTAAATAAACCCTTTGAATGGTGGTGTGTTTGTGTGCATTTTTCTGAGAGTCAAATGCCTTCCCCTGCTTCTGAAAGTGACTGGTGAACCAAAAAGTTTAAGAACTTTAAAACTTTAGAAGTCCTTTTCCTTCTTTTTTTTTACCTCTGTATTTCTGGAGTACTCTAGTGTGTCCTATGTATCATTTATCTTTCAAATAAGTATTTCACAGATTCAACAGTCTCAAATCCATCACTAAACTTTTCACCCATTTCTTTATTCTCCTACCATACACACTTTCATTTAAGTTTTCTTTGTTTTTTTTTTTTAGATTAATTTATTTGAAACAGTTAAAGAGGGAAAGGAAGAGACAGAGAATCTATCTTCCATCTACTGTTTGCTGGTTTATTCTCAACTGCCCACAATGATTGGAGCTGAGCTGCTCAGAAAGCCAGGACTCAGGTGGTAGAGCCCCGAGCACTTGAGTTAACCCCACTCCTTTCCTGGGCATATTGATAGAGAGCTAGATACGAAGTGGAGCAGCCGGGACACAAACTGGTGCTCCTATGAGATGCCAGCACTGCAGGCAGAGGCTTCACTTGCAATGCCAATGTTATACCTCCTATTCTGAGCCTTAAAGAGGTAGAGAATGAGTCACAGACAGCTGTTTTTCTCATCTGCTGGTTACTCCCCAAATCCTTGTAACAGATCTGGCTAAGTCAGACTGAAGCCAGTAGTTGTGATCACCATGAATCTGGAGCAACCGCAGTGGTTGGGATGTGGGGGCGATGAGGGGGTTTGATAAAATACAGAAGGGGGCATCTCAAGCAGTATCTTAACCTCTGGCCAATAGCCAACCCTGAGATTGATTTACTAAAAAAAATTAAAGCTATCAAAATGTCTCCCTCCCATTCCTTTCCTTTTTTTTTTTTTTTTAATTCTATTTGGACTTAGTTTACAGTATCACAGACTCTCCTTGAAACTGTAACACTTTTGCGGACACCATAACAGAGTGAATTTTCAAACAAGCTCCAGCTATTCGGAAGTCATAGGACGAGACCACTTATGCTTTACGGCAGGTGAGGGGTATACAAAGTGTGGGGGTTTTGGCTTGCCTCCTGGTCACTGAGAACCATGAACACTAAGAGGCTTTAAGGATTTCAAACTATTGATCAAGAATACAAATATTAAAATACACTCAAACTTGCTTCCAGAAAAACAGTAGCAATGACTTCTAGCCTCCCCTCCTGCCTTTCCCAGCTGCTCAAATGGGAAAGGCCATTTTCCCAGAAGTCCTTGCGTTTCCGGTCGCGTTCCTGTCAGAACGCCACCGCTTGCCGCCATTACCGGCGTCAAGCAGAACCACTGACGTGACGACCTTGACGGCGTAGGCTTCCCTCTCCCAGAGAGAAGCCAGTGGCCAAAAAGCTGAGATTAGCCATCCCGCTGCCCCACTTCCCAGCTCGGTGACCAAAGCAGCATAGGAGAAGGTCTGTGCGGGGGGTGAAGGGGCTCATCAGGGGAGTGGCGAAATCTAGTCAGCGGTTCTTCCGCCATCTTGGTAACGGTTCTGTCGAGCGCTTAGCCCATCTCAAGCGCTTCAAAATCACTGAGCCATGATGCAGGCAGGCAGCATGGGTAGGGGGGACAGGCAAGAAGATGAGAGATCGGAAGAAGATAAATCACAGGCTAGCGGATGTGACTTGCCTTCGGATGAGTTTAAAAATGCATGGCTACTGCTGAAAGATCTCCATGAGGGAGAAGTTTACCGTTTAAAGGCAAAAGTGAGAAGGCTTAGGAAAGAGAGGTTGGCAGCAAGGCAGGCTAGCAAGAAAATCACAGAGAAAGAATTTTACGAACAGCAGAAAGTTCTTGGTGATGTTATTGTTGAGTTACGACAGCAGTTGAACTCAAAAGTTTGTATCAACTGTTCAGTCAATGAAGCACTTAGCAGTAAGCTCCAGCAAGACCTGGTTGAAATACAGGAGAGTAATCGTAAATGTATCGCTGCTCTCACTGCAGAAAAAGAGAAGTTAATGGAAGAAAATAAAAGGCTTGCTGAAAAGCTGAAACTAAACCAGCAACAGTATCAGATCACATTTTCTGATAGCGATGAGGCTGAGGATGTCTTTCCTTGTACCCAAAAGAATATTCCAGTCTTTATAATGAAAGAGCCTCCAGAAGGAGCTAAGATTCAACTACCTCTGAGGCGTAGAAGGCTGATACATGCTGAGAAGCCAAAATCTGTCATAGTCCGTTCTGACAAGCCAAAACCTGTCACAGACCATCCCGACAAGCCAAAATCTGCTGTAGTCCAACCCGACAAGCCAAAACCTGTCATAGACCATCCTGACAAACCAAAATCTGTCGGTAGAAAGCAACAGCATAAAAGTCCAGACTTTCCAATTCCATTCCATAGTCAGGATCTCTTTGAAGTACCCGAGACCTCCATGGAGGAAACTTCTTCTAATATGAATATGCCTGTCCCTGGAGGCTCTGCCAATCAAAAGTCATGTTCACGTTTTTCCTCAAACACACCTGGTCCTCAGAAGGGGGGTAGATTTCTAGGTGTGGTCACTTCTCCTGGAGATAAGCCTAAGCAGCTTAAAAAGGAAACTAAAACCAAAATACCAAAAGTCTCTACACAGCAGTATGATAGTCCAAAAGACTTTTCGTGGAGTCTTTCTAGTATCTCAGGAGAAAATTTACCTAGTGACATAGTATCTGAAACCTCAGAAGAAAACATGCCCGACTGTAACAAAAGTCCACTTTCAACTGCCCTGAGAAAGGACACACACTCTCCATCTCTTGTTGATAATACTGGGAAATCTACTGGGAAAAAAAGGTTATCTAGTGTTCATAATTACAATATTGGATTTGCAGTGAGAGATAGCACTAGCCAGAAGCCTTCTAAGGAGGAAGCTGCCTTGAGTGCCGAACAACCTTCATATTTAGGTTATAGTGTTAATAAGCCTCAAGAAGACTATGAAAGTCTGTTTCCTGGCAGTACAATAAAGAGAAAGAGAGCATGTCCAAAAAGGAAGCGAAGGTAGTTTCCCTTCAGCTCCAAAGGAAAATGCCATTGTTTTTTTGAAAAGGACAGTCTTCCTATCAACTCAGACTATACAACATCTGACTGATTCCTTTTTTCAGGATCTAGAAAAACATGGCATGAAGACTTGAAAAAATGTTTGGCAGATGACTCTAAAATTCTGAAACAATTTATTGATAAAAGGTAGTTATAAATAGGTGAACTTTATTTGTTAGTATTTGTTAGAATCCTTATATTTCCATATAAAAGTGTACAGATAGACCATCAATTCTGTTGACACTGAAGTTACTATTGTAATGACTCAATTTTTAAGAAAGCCGAGAGAAAACCAAAAAGGCTGTGGACTAGTAAGAACATAATATTGCAATATACATAAGAATAACTAAAATATAATATTTACTGGACATGACAACTAAAAGGCAAAAGGAATGAACTTTGAGAACTTCAACTCATATGTACATAGATGAATTAAAACAATATTTACCAGACAAGCTAATCTGAAAGCATCCATTTAGAAGAGTCCAAAAGCAGTTTTCAGAATAAAATGAGTATGACTTTACAGATACCTAGTGTGACAATACTTTAAAAAGATAAAATGACATATGACCCAGACTGTATTAGTTATCAAAAACATGACTTTTGAAAAAGCAAGAGCAGAAGACAGATCAAATACTTGGCAGTGTTCTGTTACTGAGCAAGCAAGGTCAGCATCCACAAACATCTATAAGAACAACTATAAAGTCTTCAAGAAATGCAGTAGTTATGGTTTAACCTATCAGGTTAAACATTGCAGCCAGACTTGTCACTGGTGAGTATTGTATGTACAAGCACACATGCATGTGTGTGTGTGTGTGTGTGTGTGTACTGAAGTGGAGGAGTGAAGTGATAGTCATGAATGTATCTCTTTTTCCTCCTTTGCTGTTTGTCTCCCCTATATTATTATTATTATTATTATTATTATTATTTTGGCTATAGGAGTATTCAAACACTATTATTTTTCAGCTCCTTTTTCCCTGTTCTCTTTTTTGGGCAGCTTTTTTTAAAAAAGTAGATGCATTGAATTTTTTAATACCATAAAGTAACTCATTTAAAATGCACAATACAATTTTGCATACTTTGTAAATTATTCCTTTATTATTCTATAATATATTTACAAAATTGTAAAACCATCAAAACGTTTATGGAATTTTTGATAATAACTCCCTTGTCTTAAAAATACCTCATAAGGGTCTGGCACAATAGCCTAGTGTCTAAAGTTTTCACCTTGCATGCCTAGGATCCCAGATGGGCACTGGTTTGTGTTCCCAGCGGTTCCACTTCCTATCCAGCTCTCTGCTTGTGGCCTGGGAAAGCAGTAGAGCACAGCCCAAAGCCTTGGGACTCTGCACCTGTGTGGGAGACCCGGAAGAGGCTCTAGGCTCCTGGCTTTGGATCGGCTCAGCTCCAGCCATTGTGGCCACTTAGGGAGTAAAAGAGCAGATGGAAGATCTTTCTCTCTGTAAAAATTGACTTTCAAATAAAAAAATAAATCTAAAAAAAAAGAAAACCTCATGAACATTTGTCATCAATTCCTACACTGTTTCACTTTTAGCCTTGTTAATTGTGGCTATACTTGTTAAATGATTCATCCTAGAATGAAACTTCTCTCCTTTTACTATTTTTTTTTTTGTGAAATAGTAAAACTTACCACATCGCTCCAATATCAATTTTTAAAAGATTCGTTTAAAAGAGTTACACAGAGAGAAATAAAAAGATATTCCATCTCTTGGTTCACTCCCTAAATGATTACAATGGCTGGGGTTAGGCCAGGAAGAAGCCAGGAGCCAAGAACTTCTCCAGGGTCTTTGACACAGGTGTCAGGGGCCCAAGTACTTGGATCATCTTCTACTGCCTTTCCATGTACATCAATAGGGAGCTGTATTGGAAGTAGAACAGCTGGAATTCAAACTGGAGGCCATATGGGACACCAGGGAAGCCAGCAACATAACCTACTGTGCTACAATGTTAGTTCCATAATATCTGATTTTAAATTTACATTGTATCTTCCTAGAACTTAAAGATATCGTATTATGTTTAAAGGTTTAATGAATGTAGCTTAATTTAATACCTAGTAATTTATTTTAATTAATTAGCTAATTTTATTATCTATTTCTTCATTATTAAATAGTTAAAGCCAGTAATATTTGCTAAAAAAAAGAAGAATAGAAAATGGATAAAACAATGATTTCGATGACAAGAACTCAGGTATGTATGTTTGGGACACCAGTGCAGAGAGCAACTTAACCCAATGCACCACAATATTTAACTAAATTTACATATTTCTTCAGAGAACTTAAAGATTTTACATTGCTTAAATATTTCATTAATGTATCTTAGTTTATTTAATGTCTATTTTAACTAATTAGCTACTAATTCTATTATCTGTATCCCTCATTGTTAAATAAAGCAGGTAATATTTATTTAAAAATAGCAAATAGATAAAACCAAATAGATAAAACCATGACTTTAGAGACAAGAACTCAAGTATGTTTGTTGGGACATGAGTGCACACAGCAACTTAACCCACTGCACCACAATGCAGCCCCGTAATATTTGACAGTTTACATTGCATCTTCCCAGAACTTAAAGGTTTTATATTAAGTTTAAATGTTTAATTGATGTATATTAGATTTTAATATCTTTTGATTCTTAACTAATTTTATTATCTATATCCTTCATTATTAAATAAAGCTAGTAATATTTACTTTAAAAAGAAGAATAGAAAATGGATAAAACCATGACTTCAGTGACAAGAACTTAGGTATGTTTTTCATTAAATTTTTAACAATCTTCATTCTTATATCTAGTTTTGAGCAAAAATGTAAATAAAAGGAAGGAAAGGTTGGGGGGATCATTTTAAGTAAATGTGGTATTTGAGAATAAGCAGTCTGATTTTTACTTCCAGGTGTGCTCCATTCATGGTATAAGAACTGAACATGACACCAGACGGTACTGTGGAGTGATGCCGCAAAGACAACGATGCATTCCCGACCACTTGCGAGCACTTCCTGTCTTTCTGCTTATGCTTTCTAAATCCTGGGTCATGTAAAGCTAACGTTTTAAATATGAAATCTGGTTATTATTATGTCCTTCTCATGGGTCGTTGAATAAGTTCCATGCATAAAAATAAATATAAGGTTATTCCTTTATCTCAGAAATGATTTTTTTTAATTTTTAAAAATTATTTGGAACAGTCAAACCTGCACACACTGATATGATATGATCCTATCTTCAGGTTTATTTTCTGAAAGTTTCTTATTTGAAAGGCATATCTCTATACAGAGAGAGAGGAAGAAAAAGAAAGATCTTCCACCCACTGGTTGATTCACTAAATGACTAGGGCTGGGACAGGCTGAAACCAGGAGCCCAGATTTCCTTGAGTTTTTCCTATAGCAGTGGCAGGGAGCCACATACTTTGGTCATCATTTGTTGCCTTCCTCAGTATTTTAGGAGGAAGCTGGATTAAAAATGGAACAGCTGGACTTAACAGCACTCAAGTGGGGGATGCTAATGTCTCAAGCAGAGGCTTTAACCTCAGAATGCTCTAAGATTCATTTTAAGGAAGGTTGTATAGTCAGTATTCAAAGACCTGTTTCCAAGATACTTGTTTCCTATTTACAGAAAATGGTCAAATACTTGTATGAATCTCTGAGTAGCTACTATAATCAATGTTGGATTAGTCTATAAACTCACCTTCAGATATCATTTTTACTATGTATAGGTAGCACATCAACAGACTTCTGATTTCATACTGATCCAGCCGGTTATACTGGGAGACACTATTCCTTGTAGAACTCTGCCGCGCCTGTAATATAAGGACCAGACATTTGTGAAATGGAATTACAATTGTCTTTAGCCTCAAACTTGGTAACTTTTCATCATTATCCCTATTAGAGAAGTTCTAAAAAAATATTTTATTATATCTGGAATGTAAATGGGCTGAAGTACAACTACTGGGAATTACTTTGGTGTCCACAAAGATCAGTAATATTGTGGGTTTCATTATGATTGTACATTTAATATAGGGGCTTCTACATGGGAAAGGACTGTAGGACATATGAAAGGTTAAAAAACTTTTTAAACTATAGAATATCTCTACAGGGCTCATTAAAATCTATTCTGCAATTTATAGATCAGAAAAACTGTCGAAAATGGGTTACTGATATTACAGTAAGATAATTAGACTAAGAAGGACCTTTAACAATACAACATAGCAATGCCCATATTATTTAATACCTCTTGTCAAAATATAAGAAATTAAGCTATGAAAAGATGTGATTTTTTTGAAGATTTATATGACTAGTGCTAACAGTAACCACCTAAAGTATTTACTCTCTTATTTTTGAAAAGGGAAAGAGAAGCCAGAAAGATAAGAAAAGAGAGGCAAGGAGAATTGAGAAGTATTTATTCTTTTTAAAAACCAATAATTTCAATAAGAGCTGGACTAGGAATATACTTTAACTGAGGCAGGATTTACTAAGAACTTGTATCAAACATGTATCTAGGTTCTGATCACTTATTAGCTATGTGATTACTAGCAAGCATTTAACTCTGATCTTTGTTTACTTATATATATAACAATGTATTATAAATGATGTGAAATTGGAACTTTTGAAGATAAATTTTTGCTCAAAAGGTCAAGGAAGTATATATAGTCCACTAGTTTGCAATTGGTGCTTCTAAGCTAGTAGCATTAGCTAATTTGCATACAAATTTGTGGGCCCTTTTCCAGACTTCCTGAATCTCATCATCCTGATGTACACTAAGTGAAAAATCAAAACATGTTAGAATTAGAAAACCCATAGCAGCATGTTCTAAGTCACAATTCAAATTTTAAATTCAAATCAAGATTTGGAAATTACTAATTCATATGATTCTATAATTTTACATGGCAGTGTGACAAAACTTTTATTGGTTTAAAATGAGATCTGTGCCTCAAGGCAAACACATCTCAAACTTGATTGTCCATCTTGAAACAATCTGATGGGAAGGTATTATGATTAAGTCATGCTGAGGTACTAAGATCAGTTTACAGACTTCCAGTTTCCTCCTCTCTAGTTAATGTCATTTTAAAAGGTTAAGTCAAACCTGCCAATGTGTTCTTCAGTTTTAATGACAAGGAGCAACAGATAATTACGAGAGAAGCAGAGGCAGAGAGAGGTTCCCATTTGCTGGTTGACTCCTCAAATGCCGACAACAGTGAGGAAGCTGAAGCCAGGAGCTGCAAACTTAACCTATATTAGTGGCAGGAAGGCAGCCACTTGAGCCACCTGCTGCTGCCTCCCTAGGTCTGCATCAGCAAGCTGAGTCATGAGTTGCAGCAGAGATTGAAACACAGCTACATCAATTAGGGAGATGGGTGTTTCAACCAATGTCTTAATCACTAGCTCACATGTCTACCATATTAAATATTTAAAATTTATTTATTTTTACCTGAAAAGTATATAGACATATGGAGGGTTAGTTTCCATGTGGTGGTTATCTACTCAAATGCCTCAACAGTTACAGTTGAGCCAAGCCAAAACCAGGGGCCTGGAATTCAATCTGCGACTCCCACATGGGTGGCAGCAACTCAAATATATGAGCATTCATGTGCTGCTTCCCAGGGTGCAACTGAATAGGAAGTTGAATCTGAAATAGTTGGGACTTCAGCCAGGAACTCCAATATGGGATGTGAGCCCCTTAAGCAGCAACTTAACCGCTGAGCCAAGTACTCCACTGGATATTTTAAACTTGAATCTTCCCTCTCAAGAAACAGGCTACAGTGTGCAGGTTTAAAGCAGAGTCAGAATTAGAACTGATGAAAAAATGTTTTTTAAGATATGTAGGGAAGGCAGAAAATGGCAGGCTAGGACACACCACCCTGGTTCCCAGGTGGGAGGGCTGCAGATTGCCTGGGGAAAAGGGGTCTAGGGGCATGTTAAGAGTGGGATCAGCTGAGGTCACGTCTGATGGGGAGGAATGACTTACAGGGGATTCCACGGACTGGGTCACTGCACTCGTAGGTAAGTGAGGGAGATGAGACCGGATGGTTTAGAGGGTGGAAACCAGAGGGCATGACTAGGTCAGGCCAAGGTACACACACCCTTAAGAGACCTGGACTTAGCTAAGTAGCATCATCCACTGGCACACAAAAAGCTGGGGCTAAGGGATCTACCTGGCTGGGCTTGGCTGCAGTACATACCCTCAAGTGTTGGGGTAAGGGGTGGGCCATGTCAGGCTGGGCTGCAGCACCTACCAGAATGCAAGAGAACCAGATCTGGGGCAGAATCTGTAGGGGACTTGTGGGCTCACAATTGTGGGACTCAAGCACCCACAAATTTGCATAAGACATGGGGATGGTGATGGGCTGAGCCAGGCTAGACCATGAAACTCAATAACACTCATGGGAGCTAGGGCTGAGAGGAGGCTGGGCTGGGCCAGGCTATAGCACCTGCTGTCACATGCAAAGACCAGGACTGAGGGCAGACCATGGCAAGCAGGGCTGCAGCACCCACTGCAGGAAACTTCCCTACTAGGCCACAGCTCCTGCTGGGAAGCACAAAAGCTGGGGCTGGGTGCAGGTCAGGCCAAGCAGGGCTGCAGCATTTGTGTGGGCCAAGTTTGGGACAGGTTGGGCTGGGCCAGGTCATGACCCACTTTGGCATGTATAAGAGCCAGGACAGGATGTGGGCTATGCCTGGACAGGCTAGGCTGCAACATCAGCCAATGAGAGCTGAGACTGCTGGTGGGCTACGCCAGGTTGGGTTGAAGCACCCATCAGAATGTACAAGATCCAGGGCTAGGAACAGGCCTGGTAGGGAAACTTCAGGAACTCCTCTGCTAAGCACAGCTCCCACTTGTGACTGTACTGGGCTGGGCACAGCCACAGCACCCATTGGCATTCATGTGGGCGAGATCTGGGGGCAGGCCAGACTGCACCTGCTAACACTTGTAATAGCCAGAATGGGTGTGGGACAGACTGGGCTAGGCTGTGGCACCCAGTGGGTCACATGAGAGCCAGGTCTGGGTGTGGGCCAGGCTGAGCTAGGCTGGCAGCACACACTGGCCAGAATGGATGACAATAACTGCCAGTACTCACAAGATCTGTAGCTGGGAGCTGGTCTGATAGGAGAACTTCGGGGACTTCCCTGATAGGCAGCAGCTCCCACAGGCGAGTGCAAGAGCCAGGGCTAGGTTGCTGTACCTCTTGGTGAGAGCTGGGACTTCGGGGTGGGACATCTCAGACTGGGCCACGACACTTGTGCAAGACCTGGAGCTGGGAGTAGGCCTGGTAGGGAAACCTCAGGACTCCCATGCTGGGTCACTACTTCTACTCCTTGAGCATGAGAACAGGGACTGGGGCTGAATGGGTTGCAGGCCAGCCAGACCAGCCAGGCCAGCCAGGCTAGGCTGCAGCACCAGCTAGCAAATGCCAGGACTGGGTGCAGGTCATGTCAAGCTGGACCACAGTGCCCATTCCAAGGCACAAGATCCAGGGCTAGGTGCATGCCTGGTATGGAACTGAGTTCACCCCAGAAAACGTTTCTTGGAGGACTCCCCAACAAGTTCACTGGACCCAAATCCCAAGCACAGGTCAAATCAAGGATATGTGGTCCAACCTATTAGGACTGGGCCTCCTTAACTGCTGATGCCTGTGCAGTGGACAGCATGTCCAGATGCACATAGGGGCCAGCAGGTGATATTAACTGCCATGTCAAGAGGATAGGAAGCAGAACCGGTTGGACAATTCTCCTGGCCAAGCTTTGAAACACGTTCCTGAGTCTATGGATAAACACTGAGCTGGACTTGGTCAGCAAATAGACCTTGGAAAGATTTTCTAAATCCTGTTACTACAAAGCTGACAATGCTTCATAACTATCAAAGCCACTCCAGTAACACCCTCAGAACATTCTTCTCCACATCGGGTTCCCCATCCCCAGTGCTGATGTAGTTTAACAGCAAGGAGTGGCTCCCTCTCCTTCCCTTATTCCAGACCAGGAGAATAAAACAAAAAGAACTGAAATATTGGTCCCACCCACCTTCCTCCATACCTGGATCCCACCCTAACTGGAGTCCCACATGGGCATATTCTCAACTATGTAAACAATGTTAGAAATAAAATAAAAAATTAAAACAAGGACTATTGAAAATGAATGCCTGATTGTCCAGAAATAGTTTAGGATATCCAAATAGCTGCTGTCAGGACACAACAGGATTGTTAACACTTCTAAGAGTTATGTCATGTTTTCTGTAGCTCTAGGATGCACAGTAGGAGAGTAAAGAGACTCATACATGTTTTTAAAAAAAAAAGACTTGTGTCCTAACACATCACTAAGGTTATCCTATGATTTTAGTATCTTACATTTTCAACTGTGTTGCCCTGATCTGGAAATCCTGTTGCTCCTTCTGGGATGAGGGACCCTCTGGAATCTTCCCTCTTCATGCCATGACCATTTGGAAAAGACACATAAGCTGGGAAAAAAAGCCAAGTTACTGTTAAAAACATGGCAAAATGTCAAAACAAATTTTTTAAATAAGTACTGGTTTAACTTAAGATATGTGGCTACTTCAAAAAGGTTGTGGAACACTGAACTAAAAGATTCGTTTTGGTGACTTAAAAGTATTTTTTGAAATCCATGCATGTTTCTTCATAAATACACTTTCCATAAACCTGTTGAAGATCCCTTGTATTACAGGGAATAGACAGTGGTCATATAAAATATAAAATAAATTAATATCAAAACACTGTAATATGCCAAGTAAAGCTTAAGCAGATTTTTTAAAAATCCCTCAAAATTTATTATCATGCATAAAATTACAAGAAATTCCTTGAGACTCATAAAACAAAGAAAACTCATAAAAATAAATAAGGAAACTTGGGTTCAGCAAAAGGAAGTGTTTTGCCCCAAATTGGTGACAGATAAGAGGATTGAAACCAATATTTTTCTCACTATCTTTATTTTCTCAGTAATCAAGCTAGGTCTTTAAGAAAAATAGTCAAAGTTTAAACAAGCTTAGACAAAACAAAACAAACAAACAAAAAAACACCTGGGCAAAGAAATGTGGCTGCAAGTGTAACAGATTTCAATTACGCTTAGTAGAGAGCATGCTACGTATAGTTTTCTATAGTTTCCTAATTATGAAATACAAAGCACAATTTCTAAAACTCAAGCAATGTACAATCTTTAAAGTGCTTAATTACCAGTATCTTTTTCAGTACTCAGACTCCCTCTACTCGCAGGTGAAGTGAAGCCACATGGAAACTCATCCCTGGATGCCTGTAACAGAATATGATACCTGTGTTATTTAAACTAATTATATGCTAGGATAGGATGTGGCTACAAGCATACTGATAGCCATGACTCTAATCAAGTGACATCGCTCTAGATGGCTGTAACCGGTGCAATCTAACCAGGGCTCAGTTCTTGGAATCAGGGAAAATGCTAAAAATAGGGGAGTGAGTCAAAGCTCTAGGTGAACTTGACCTATGAAAGAAAAGATCAGATCAGTGAACTGTTTCTGAATATCACTGTTACATGAATATGGAGTGAGCCTAGGTATGGGCTACTCTATGTTCATTAGAAAAAACCACCCTAGCACACAGGTGAATGCTTTAGCATTCACACTCCACTGACTGACAAGCTCAGGAGGTCAAGGCAAGCTTGGCGGCGGTTGGCACTGCATAGGAGGAAATTCCAGAAGAAACTATAAAGAGACATTTTTGAACCTGTGATACAACAACATAACATGGTTCAAAGTGTAAAAATGGGGCCCAGTGGCTAAATCCTTGCCTTGTATGTGCCGGGATCCTATATGGGTGCCGGTTCGTGCCCCAGCTGCTCCACTTCCCATCCAGCTCCCTGCTTGTGGCCTGGGAAAGCTGAGGAGGATGATCCAAAGCCTTGGGATCCTGCACCTGTGTACGAGACCTGGAAGAAGCTCCTGGCTCCTGGCTTCGGATTGGCTCAGCTCCGGCCATTGTGGCCACTTGGAGAGTAGGCTAGCGGACAGAGGATCTTTCTATCTTTCTGTATCTCTTCTCTGTAAATCTGCCTTTCAAAGACAAAAATTAACCTTTAAAAAAGAATACAAAGTGCAAGGGTGGTTGTGGGCTGTACAGAACAGGGTTTGGGTGGCAGAGGACACAGGGCTGGAGGAAACAGGTATTTAGCCCATCTGTTAAGTTGTCCACATCCCCACAGTGGAGTGCCTGGTTTGTGCAACTGCCTCTGGCTGCTGACCCTGGTCTTGCCAGTGCAAACCCTGGGAGGCAGGGATGTTCAAGAGACTGGATCCCAGTCACCCATGTGGGAAACTTAGTTTGGGTTCCTGGCTCCCAACTTTGGGATGGTCTGGGCTGGGCTGTTGTGGGCACGTGGAGAAAAACATCAGATGGGATTTCCCTATTTCTCTCTGCCTTTTAAAGATATCAAATTTTATTTTTTTAAAAAAAAAGATCCTAAAGGAAGAAAAACAAATACAGATGAACCATAATAAACTAAAAGAGACTCACCAAGAAGTATTTAAAGGAGATCACCAAGGGAGAGGAAAAATAGAGTCTAATTCCCAGTGCATAAAACACAAGGTGAAGAATCATTTGTCTAATTTTCATGCAGAATAAATATGTAAAAGAATATTAACAACAAAAAATCTTAAAAACCAAGGGACTCCTGGTGTTTTCTTGGACCTAATTATTGCTATTCACATTCTAGTCTATGGACCAACAGCAGCCAAAAGCTTGTTAGAAACACAAACACTCTAGTCCTGACCTAGGTCTATTGAATTAGAATCTGTGTTAGCAAATTTTCCAGGCCAGAGGCCAGCATTTGGCACAACAGATAAACAACCATGTGCAAAACCAATATTCTACTTAGGTACCAGAGTGCTTGGGTTGGAACTCCATTTGGGTTAGTTCTCCATTTCTGCTTCCTGATTCTGTGCCCACTGCAAGGCAGCAGATGATGGTTCAAATGATTGGCTCATGCCACCCACACAGGAGACCCAGATTCAGTTCTGAGTCCCTGGCTTTGGCCCGGCCCAGCCCTGAAGGTTTTGTGCACTTGGGAAATGAACCAGCAGAGAACTCCCTGTCTCCATGCCTTTCAAATAACTACCTATCTACCTACCTAAATAAGTTTTTAAAAAATTTCCCAGGTGACTAACAGGTGCATTCGAGTTTAAGAAACACTTTTCTAGAAAAGATGGCGTAAATTTTAAAATGGAGTAGAAAGTGAATTCTTAAGTTTGATACAACACAACATTTGGTTTGAGTTCCAAATGCATTCAATTAAGATAGGAGAAAACTCCAAAAGAAATGTGTTACTACTTACAGAATTAGGCATGGCTGCACAGGAATACAAGGTGTCTCGACCTGCTAATCGCTGTATATTTTCCAAAAGCAGTCCAACAAATGGGAGGTACAGTTGTGCTATTTTTGCTTGTTGGTTCTGAAAAATAATTAAAGTTTATTAGGTATATAATATGCATATATTACAGATAAACACAGTTGGTTCCAGATAGCAGTTTGAAGACCCTCAAGAAATTAATGAAGCATGAGTTCATTTACACTTAATACGAAGCTATCACAAAATTTTGTTAGCATTTAGTTATACATGATTCAGTCAACTCATATCCCTCAACATAACTACATGAAGTAAAATGTTTAACAGCAGTTGACCTATAAAGCAGGAAGTATTCTGTCTTTAGCTCCAGTGAAAGCTGAGCTTCATGCGAGCAGGGACTGTGTCAGTCTTGTTCACTGCTTCATTCCCAGTGCCTGGGAACAGAGCAGACAGTTAACACGCATTCACTGAATGAATGAATGTATGGGAAATGGGAAAAAAATGGCAAATGATTGTACTCGTGTGAGAATGAATGGACTTTTTTCTTTGCTTAAAGCTGCAATTAGAATCACATGAGCTTAGCCCTCTGTGTCAATTCTGAAACTTCAGTGACTGATGTATTTATAGGTATAGAGATACAGTTGACCACTAACACAGTCAATGTAGAATCTTTTACACACATTTACTCTTGCTTTCCTGAACTACAGGCATTCGTCATCAGCTACATACCTATACTCAAATCAGAGCAAACAATGTGATGGCCTAAGTTGTGTCCTCCCTATTTCAGGACTTGGAGAGATTTGACAAAAGACTTGAATAAGCTTTCTAGAGCAAAATGGTCAGTCTAGAGAATATAGATTATAGTACCTCACTGTTGTTCTAGTTTGAATTTATTCTAGACATCAGACATTTTTCATATGTTAAGTGACCATCTGCACTTCTTTTGTGAATTTTAAGAACCCTTACAGACTTCTTTCCAACATAACACATCGTTAACAATTGTCTCTATCCGCAGAAGGTTTGGACTCAATAGGTGTGAGCTGCTCTAGATGATGCTGATGTGCACCGTATAAAGGTTTAAAAACCCTTGTCCATTCGAACTTCCTGCCCAAGGCAGCAGTGGATCTTCCATACACCCCTGACAAATACTTCAGTCCTAACAGCTGGCCTTTTTGTGGGTTCTGGAGTTGAAACACATTGCTGTAGGTTCACCCAGCTTGGTGTGATTTTATCCTTCAGAGCTAGAAAGGTTAAGTCTGCTTTTGCTTTCACATGGAGACTCTTTTCAGGTGTGGGGACCCTGCTTTCTGCTACGGGACATGTGGATAGTTATGATATAAATCACAAGCATATAAAATTGTAAGTTTAAAAATTAGCCTGTTAGATGAAGGAAACAATATGGAAATAATAGTCTTACCCATTCTCCTAAAGCCCTTGAACCTTTTTACCCTAGTTAACTATGTAAAGATTGTCAAAAATATAATTTTAAAAATGAAGAAAAAAAAAAGAAAAATATTAGCCTGTTACAGACTTACTGAATTTCAAGCGCTGTCTGGATGCCTTAGCAGGGATAGACCAAATGATTTTTGCTGGCTTTCATGCCAGCAATGCCCCACCTCTGCTTTGGAGACTGTTACCATGAATTGTGTTAACTTGCTCTTCACAAGGGTAAATAGCCCTCGGGAATTATTCCTTTTCTAGTTTAAGGATTTGGATGTATGATTTTCTTATCACCATGATTATCCATTTGGCAGTTGTTCTATGTTTTCAATGCCTCAACTTGAGATCCAAGAGACAGTACAGATTTGGGAACTAGGTACATATAAATCCTCCTCTTCCATTTAATGGCTGCCAGACTTTGATCAATTCAGCCGCACTTTTTTCCTCAGTAGGACCTGATACAGATATTAAGGCAAGTGATGTATTTATTACACTATTTGGCAAACAGTGTATCCTCAATGAATTCTGCCTGCTATTGTTAATATTATAGCCTCTAGATAAAAGTCCATTTTTATTTTGCTATTGAATTGTCTCTAGGGAAGGAGCCAGAACAACTCTTTTCAAGTGAATGGAAACATAGGAAAACATATAATCATTGCAAAATACATGAAAGTTTTGCCTACACAAAAGACAGAAAATATTTAAATATAAGACTATTCAGGTAAACAAAATAAGGCATATCCATATGATGGGATACTTCGCAATTATTATTTTTTTAATGTTGTAGATCTACTTATCAGGACATACTGTTAAGTGAAAAAAGAAAAAGGCATAATACTCATGCACACATCTATTTCACATTTATCTCCTAGGTCTGTGTATACATATAATAGAAGTATACAAAAGAAAGGGGCAGCAGAAGTTGTTTTTTGGAGAGGCAACCTTCAGGATAAAGATAAAGTGAAAGAAGCATCTTTTTGTTTTTCACCCTGTATATGGGTCACATTTTCTCAAAAACAAAACAAAACAAAACAAAACCTAATTTTCCCACAGCCAGCTGGAAGTAAAAGTTACAATTCTCTTAGGTGTTATCATTTGTTTTGGGTACAGGAACTATACACAACCTAGCACAAGTATTAGATATTGGACATTCTTGTTCCAATTATGAAAGATGTCTCTTGGTAATTATAACAAGAGATGTCTCCAAGAAGTTTCTGAATAAACAGGGTCCTGGCTATGTATCTAGAATTCCATCAGAGGGTGGATCTGGCATTAGTCATGTGGAAGGGAAAGGGATGACCATGGAGTCTAGGCTTAAAGCATGCTTTCTGTAGGAAACATTCCCTTAAAATTTTTAACTGTTGAAGCCAGCACAATGGCTCAATTGCTAGTCCTCAGCCTGCTAGCACTGACATCTGGTTCATGTTCCAGCTGTTCCACTTCCCATCCTGCTCCCTGCTCCCTGCTTGTGGTCTGGGAAAGCAGTGGAGCACGGCCTAAAGCCTTGGGATCCTACATTCATATGGGAGACCCAGAGGAAGCTGCTGGCTGCTGGCTTTGGAATGGTTCTGCTCTGGTCCTTGAAGTCATATGGGAAGTGAATAGCAAACAGAAGATTCATTCTCTCTCTCTCTCTCTCTCTCTCTCTCTCTCTCTCTCTCTCTCTCTCTCTCTCTCTCCCCCTTTTCTCTGTAAATCTGCCTTTCCAATACAAATAAATACATTTTTTAAAAATTTAACTATTTATTGGAGGTCATATTGGAGGAATCAGTGGAAATTAAAGCTTGCAGTTCCCTTTGAACCCTTACTTTGGCAACATCATTCCTGAGAAGCATATTTTACTCGAATGCAATTGACAAATAATCTGATACCCAGGTCACCTGTAAACTCTTCAGACCAAACACAGAAAGCACGTTTTGTATCTTCATCCACTACACTAGGATTGAAACATCAGTAACCAGATCCATGAAGCAAAGTTCTTCTGGAGAGAATCCTATACTTATTTGATGCCTGTATGAAGCTTTTGAGCAAAGAGGTAAGGGCTTCAGAAGTCACTAGAAGGGTGATGAAGCTGGACATGGCAATATTTCCCATAACTGAAAATATCAAACAGGCATAGTGTCTAACATTTTAACAGGTACCACTTTGAAAGTGTGTGCTTGTGTATGTGTGTCTGTGTGCACATGCGTGCAAACAGTTTTCAGAATTTAAAATGTAACAATGTGCAAATTTGTGTTGTGAAATATTTCAATTCAATTTCTGGGGAAGACACTGATGAGATCCTATTTTCCTTCACTTTAATCTGTAGAGGTAGTAGAGAAAAATACATCTCTCTGCTTCACCGCAAGGAAGTTCATTTTGCACTTTTCCTGTGAATCCTTTAAAATTTCAGCAACAGGCATTTCCTCTGCACCACAAAAAGTGCTTTCTCCTGTTCCTCAGCAGTTGACGAGAGCTCAATAACCCCTGACATTTTTGAAAGTATGACTTAGCATGGCTGGACCGAATGACTTGCAAGTTGTCTTTTAATTTGGACTGTTATACAACAGTTAACTTGTGTTAAATCAGTACCAACATTAACAGAAAAGCACATGGCACATCAGGGAGAAAACTACATGAAGTTACAGTGTGTTGTAACAGTTAAGATGTGGCAAAAACAATGCAGACCACAGTGAGCAAGTTACATTTTAAAGTGTAGGCACTTTTACTACTCTAGGAGAAAAAAAAAAAAAAAAAAGCCAGCAAGATCTGTAATTAAAAAAAAAAATCTTTGGAAAAAAAATCTTTGTAATTAAAGAGGTATGAGAAGACGTTGCTGGCAGGCATTTTTGTATATAAAGAGCAAAGGGGTGGGGGGTAGTGCTGTGGCATAACCAACTCAGCGTCTGCCTACAGCACTGGCAATCCTATATGGGTACCAGTCCAAATTCTGACTGCTCCACTTCTAACCCAGCTCCATTCTAGTGCCTTAGAGAGGAGGGCAAGGGAGAATGACCCCCCCCGTGCTCAGAGCCCTGCACCCAAGCAGAAGACCCAGAGGAGGCTCCTGGCTTTGGACTGGCTCAAACTCCAGCCACTTTAGTCACTTGGGGAGTGAACCACCAGATGGACGACCTCTCTCTGTCTCTCCTTCCCTCTCTATAATTCTGCCTTTCAAATAAAAATAAATCTTAAAAAAAAAACCAAGCTGAAATACTATGGGGAAGAGTAAAACCCATCTCTGAATCAGCTTCCCAAAATGATCACAATAATCAATGAAATCATCATTTATTGTATTTCAGTGTAAAAACAGGAAAAAAATTGTTCATTCAGGAACAACATGCTGTTTCCCTTGAGCCATGTGATACCAGTGAAGTAAGTCAGGCCATTTGAAATCCATTTAGCTTATAGTCTACTTTTCAACCCAGAGGATTTAATGTCAGAAGATCTGTATACATTAGGGTCCTTCAAAGAGTATGCAGAAAACAGAACAAAAAAAATATAAGTTGATTTTGGTGCAAAAAACCCTGCAATTCATGCATAGCTTAGTCATAATACACCTTTCCAATACATATTTTAAAGACCCATTGTGTGGATGGTTTTAAAACAACATTTCACAACAAAATTATTTTTAATTCCATTTCCGTGAATTGTTCCTTAAGCCCAGTCACTTGTTAGAAGTGCAAATGATAGCAACTATAGCTGTGGCTTACACAAACAGATATTTTGCAACATATGTAGGGCTTACAGCCTCACCCACATCGAAAGATAGCAACACTGCTACATCAACGTTTAGCGAGAACAAAATGTTCATGTTACCTATTTATATATGATATGCTTAACATATATTACAATATTTAATAATGAATAACTATAATATTTATTTAGAAACATATATCTTTTAGAGTATATATTTAGCTTTACATTTGACAGAATATGCATGGATGCAATCCTGTAAGAGTTCTTTAAAAATTCATAATCAGCTTATGTAACTATTCTGAAATGGCTACATTGTTCTTTAAATATTTAAGAAACCAGTATTTTTGTACAACAGTTAACTTAGCAGTGTTTTTTTTAAAAGCTCATGATTAGAAATGGGGGAAAAAAAGCTTATCTGTAAAAATAAGACCTCATCAAGGCCAGCACAGTGGCTCAACAAGCTAATCCTCTGCCTGCAAGCACTGGTACCCTATATGGGCACTGGTCACATCCTGGTTGCCCCAATTCCAACCCAGCTCCCTGCTCATGGATTGGGAAAGCACTGGGGGATGCTCAAGTCTTGAGCCTCTGCCACCTATGTGGGAGACCTTTAGGAAGCTCCTAGATACTAGCTCTGGCTCGGTTTGGCTCCAGCACTTGTGGCCATTTGGAGAGTGAACCAGTGGGTGGAAGGACTCTCTCCCTCTCATCCTCTGTCTCTCCTTCGCTCTGTAAATATGACTTTCAAATAAAAATGAATAAATCTTTTAAAAAATTAACATTTCATCAATGCTCATGTACTCCTTCCTGTCAACTTCATACTAAATGAAAAATCTTACTAGACATTTACTAATGTGATGTTCACAACCATACGGACATCCTTACCTTGTGTTGGTACCTAGTGTCAAATGCATGCTTTATCAAAAGATTCTTTACAACAGAGATAGCCGTATATCTGATTTCATAATTGTCTTGAAGAGCAATGGAGGTTTCCCTCAAAAGTAGACCAACCAGGAAGTGATGCTTGCAATACTCATCTGATAAACTGTATTCAAGGCTGGAATCTGCAGTACAATGAAATGGAAAACCCATTTATAAAAATATCAAGGAAATCATAATATAAAAAGTATTGTATTTATTGCCTAAGAATCTATAATCATGCTAGCTAGAGCTATGATTTTTTATTATTAAAGAATCTGAATAATTCTTTCATTGTACATTATAAGCATGCAAAATTTCATAAGAGCTCTCATCATTAGGACTAGACGGTAGTTTAAATGATAATTTCAGTCAGCCAGAAAATCCTGAGATTCTCTTGCCTGCCCCATCCCTAGATTATTTTAAACTCTTAGCAATCTTAGGATGGAACCTAGAACAAAGTAACACTATATTTGATCATGTTTTAAACTATTTCTTTATATCTGAAGAAGTTTCATTACAATTACTCATGTAAGTAACTATTTGACAGTTCTTTATTTATCCAATTATACTTGAAAATAGGAGGAGAAACTAGGAACACCTGAACCAATCTAACAACATCGACTAAATATTTTAGTAAACACTACATATTGGCCAAAATCTATATGTAAGATACAGGAAGAAAACCAGCCTCATCTCACTCCAATCCACCAGATGAAGTCTTCACTCCCTATTCTCTTCGCAGTGTATTTGAAACCCCAGATGTTAATTTCCCTGGTTGGAATTTGCCTTCTAGCTACTCAGAGGATATGGTGATTGGGTTTAGTCATTTCAAGTATGTCATTTCTACTCTCCATATCCTCTTTCCCTACCTCGTGATTTTGTGAGGGTCAAAAAACTGAAGTACATGTTTTTGTTCTTTTTTTGACCTGTGTAGCATCTAATATAACTCTGTTTATCCAGTGTGAACTTAATAAATGTAGCCAGAGGTGTAGTTTCATTCTAAATCCTAATGAACTCCTTACCCCTTCTTTTCCTGACTTCCTCATAGCTTTCAATACATTCTGGAGCAAGTAGGTGAGCTATGCAGGTACTCAAAATGTAATAGAGGAATGGCTGAACAGGGCTGCTATGGTTTTTACATTTTTTTCTCTATTTTTGATGGCTGTGACTGCATCACTAAAGCCATCACTCAACAGATGCTTTGCTAAAAACCAAGGTGGTTGGTTTTCTCCCTGTGTTGGCCATGCTTTTTTATGAATCTCAATTACTTTGTATGCATAAGGGCCACTTACTGCCTAAGCAAGGTGGCCTTAACTGAGAAGATTTTGCAAATGCAAATGGATTTTTTTAGTTCCTGCCACACCTTCAGATATGAGAGAAGGCATGACTGAAAGAGGTACCACATGTTTCAGAACAGATTCTTTCAGCTCCACCCCATGGCAGACTACTGCAGGAACTTGTGTTCAAACTGATTTCAAGACTAGCAACACTCAAGCTTATTTCCAAAGTAAACACACTGCCTCCTAGATTTTCTGAGTACTTGAACTGAAGCCTCATTTTGGCTAGGGAGGATTTGCCAAGCAAACAAAGCCCCCATCCATCTAAGCCATTCATCAACGGTGTTTAGAGATAGCAAACTACTTTAGAGTGAACCGAGTAAAACCTACCTACTGAAGTCAAACGGTCCACCGCAAATGAAAAAAAATCTAATTAATATATGAAAAGAAAGGGAACAAATAAAAAACATAGTAACATAAGAATAGTGCTACACAACAAAGCATACAATAAAACTAGCAATGGAAATCATGAAAACATTTCATAGTTAATACATACATACTATAATTTTATTCTGCCTTTCATTTTTTGATGCTTTCAGCAGAAATGCATTCCTATTTT
This sequence comes from Ochotona princeps, assembly GCF_030435755.1. NCBI lineage: Eukaryota > Metazoa > Chordata > Mammalia > Lagomorpha > Ochotonidae > Ochotona > Ochotona princeps. The sequence continues at coordinate 80,204,196 of NC_080865.1, read as the reverse complement.
TTCTTAATTTTGCCTCATGTAAGATTTCAAACACCAATACATAGAGCAATTTTATCAGTATCAATATCAGCATTTAAGCAGCAATTTATGTAACACACTGTCATCATGCTATGAACACAACCCTTGCAATAAAAGAAATGGCAGAATACCATTAATGGACCCAGCTTCACACATTAACAATTCTGAGGTCACATTCAAGATGATGAGTTTAACTAGGCAGCACTACACTACACTAGCACTTATGAAAACAAAGGGGCCGAAACATGCCAGATGTTGGAAAATGCCAATACATACCTTGAACTCTCTGCAATTTAGGTTTTCCAAATGCCATTGGCAAGTTCAGAGGAATGTAATGTTCATGGTTGCAAATGGTTTGCAGAAATTCAAACTTGTATTCTGCCAAAACCTAAACAGAAAGAAATTAAACACTCACTCATATTTGGCAGGCATTTACAATTTTAATAACTAAATCATTTGTATTGATTTTCACAACAAAAGCATCTAGACTGAGATGGGCTCTGTATGCATGAGAGTTAACACAGCTGGCCTGAGACTGCTCACCTTACAAAGCACATGCTCCCAAGGTTGCTCTTTGGCTGGCATCTGGAAAGTTGGATTTTGACACATTTCCTTATCACTTTTTGCACATTGAGTGCCAGTCTGCACTGGAGTTATATTATTTCACAAACAATGATTTTACGGCAAAAACCTGTTTTGATTTCCTTCCTCAGAGTCTGGAATTTGGATGAGGCACCAGTATTCATACATGACCCAGTCCCCAACAGAAACCTCAATGCATGGAGTCTCCAACAAGCATTTTTGAACAGAACTGATGTACACATGTGGCTGTCCGTTCAGTGACGAAGGGAGAGTGTGAGCCCCCACAGGAGAGGGAAAAGCCCAGGAATCCTGCATAGGCACTGTCCCAGACTCTGCTTGATGTCTTTTGTTCTTTGTGAGCCAGCTCAGGCTCCTCTCCATGTCAGTCTGTGGATCTTAGTCCTGAGCACGAACTATATGCTGAGTTCCTGCTAGTGAACCAAACATTATATTCTTTCAAGTTCAGCTAAACTCAAAAGTACCCACATGAAAACAGCATTTTCAAATCCACCAGAAGAGAATAAATGTCACCTTGGTATCATGCACTCATGTCTGACATCCGCTACTATCATGTCCTTTTAACTTACCTTAGGATCTTTGGGACTGAATCCAGATACATAGTCATTTATCAGATTGAAAACGAATCCTCTATCCATTAGAGTCAAACAGCGCTACGGAAACCAAGAGAAAATGAACGGTTAGGTACATGATTCTGAAGGTTTGTCAGCCATATATTTTTAATATTTTAAAATTTGCTCCATACTGGAGGTGGGTGGTATTTTCAATTTCATAGATAACAAAATAAGAGCTTTCAGAGCTACAGGTGATCTTAAACAAGAAGAAAAAGGGCGAATGACTTGTCATTGGATCTGGGACACACACACACACACACACACACACCCCTGTGCTCTCGGCTTCTTTTTTTTTTTTAAAGATTTATTCATTTTTTTTTATTACAGCCAGATATACACAGAGGAGGAGAGACAGAGAGGAAGATCTTCCATCCGATGATTCACTCCCCAAGTGAGCCACAACGGGCCGATGCACGCCAATCCGATGCCGGGAACCTGGAACCTCTTCCGGGTCTCCCTCGCGGGTGCAGTGTCCCAATGCATTGGGCCATCCTAAACTGCTTTCCCAGGCCACAAGCAGGGAGCTGGATGGGAAGTGGAGCTGCCGGGATTAGAACCGGCGCCCATATGGGATCCCGGGGCTTCCAAGGCGAGGACTTTAGCCGCTAGGCCACGCTGCCGGGCTGTGCTCTCGGCTTCTTAAGGTCTATAGTTCTCTCTGTCTCCCCCGCCCCCCCACACCCCTGTGCTCTCAGGTTCTCTCTCTTTCCACACACACACATACACACGCACACTCGTGCTCTCGAGTTCTTAAGGGCTACAGTTCTCTCTCCACACTCACACATTCATGCTCTCAGCATCTTAAGAGTTGCAGTTCTCTCTTTACACACACACACACACACACACACCTGTGTTCTCGGCCTCGTAAGGGCTGCAATTCTCTCTCTCTCGCTCTCGTTCTCGTGCTCTCTATCCACACACACACACACACACACACACACACACACATCCTGTGCTCTTGGGTTCTTAAGGGCTGCAGTTCTTACACGCACACACACACACACACACTCCCTTCCTCTGTACTCTCTTGGTTACATTGCTGCATTTGGGTCAAACCTTAAAAACTCACATAGGACATTCAGTTAACTACTGAAAGTGGGGTTTGCCCATGTGGAGAATTCAGACCAAAAGGGAAGGCTTTCTTTGGGTCTGGGAAGTCTTGACCTGCTTAAACTGTCAGCCTCTGTGGCAGTCTTACTAGCTGTTCTTACTTGTCTACAGTCATCCTCCTAGTTAAGGCTCTCATTGTTTTGGCAACTCAAGAACTGCATTTAGCTGACTAGCCAGTTTGCATGCCTCTAATCCCTCCAGCCATTCAACTGATTCAGATTAATCTCTAAATTCTATCCCCATTTATGCCACCTTCCTGCCCCAAAGCTTACAATACTTCCAAAGAATGTAATGCAATTCAAAACTCCTTAGACTGACACTCATGATCTTGGATGGATCAACATACTTTCCCAGCTTTACTTTCCAATAGAGCCCAGCCCATTGGTCTATTATCTCCTCTGCATGCACCGTGATTTCTCACTTATGAGTCCTGACTCATACCAAGCTCAGCAATTCTATCATCACCTCTTCCTAATCTTGCCCATTCTTTGATTCTAGGGACCGCATAGTAGCACAGAAGATAAAACTGGAGCCTACAATACCAGCATCCCACGAGTGCCAGTTCATGCCCTGGCTGCGTCACTTTCAATCCAGCTCCCTGTTAATGTGCCTGAGAAGACAGTAGAGGACGTCTCAAGTGCCTTGGTACCTATCATCTACGTGGGAGTCACACAGTTCCTGGCTCCTGGCTTCAATCTGGTGCAGTCCTGTCCATTGTGGCTATTTTGGGAGAGATCTAACAGATTTCTCTCTCTGTCTCTCCCTTTATCTCTGTAACTCTGATTTTCAAACAAACAAATGAATAAATAAATCTTTTATAGAAATCAACATGGTCTGTCTCCTTTACACTATAAACTTCAAGTTTAAAGTCCATGGGAGGAGTCAGCTCTGTGGCACAGGAAGTTAATCTGCTATCAACTACCCAGGCATCCTGAACTGGTACTGGTTCAAGTCCTGGCTGTCCAATTTCCAATCCAGCTCCCCGTTAAAGGCCTGGGAAAAACAGCAGAAGATGGCCCAAGTGCTTGAGCCCCTGCCATCCATGTGGAATCCTGGATGGAGTCCTTGGTTTGTGGCTTTGGGCTGGCCCAACCTTGGCTGTTGTGGCCATTTGTGGAGTGAATCAGTAGACAGAATATTGATCTCACTGTGTGTGTGTGTGTAAAATTCTGCCTTTCAAATAAATAAAATAAATCTTTTTTAAAAAGTAGAAAGTCCATATGAGAAACTAGGATTTTCAGAAATCTCATCATTAATTTCCTTTTTTAAAAGTATGTTTGCTTTCAAATGCACAAAAAAAATGGCTTATGTGATACCAATCAAGTATTGTTACTTTATATAGGATATTTGTGTTCTATCAATATCCATCACACACTAACAATAACAGAACACAATAAATATTCTTTCATACATATAAAGATTTCTGGCATCTTACCAAAAAAGTTCACTCACTAAGACTGATAATTCCCACAAATATGTACTTAATATGTACTTGCATATATGTAGACTGTGGTTTGGTCACCAAAGGGGTTTAGTTCAAACACTGAAAACTCAAAAGCCAGCATGGGCCAGACAAGTGATTTAAATACATCAATAGGGTTAGGGATACAGTTAGGAGTGGTAGAAACTGTGGTGACCTGGACAGTATGAGCCACATCTAAAAGCATCCAGAACACAATATGTTTGAAAGCAGCTCATGGGGCCCAAGACCATAGCCTAGTGGTTGAAGTCCTAGCCTTGTATGCCTGGGATCCCACATGGATGCCGGTTCTTGTCCCGGTTGCTTTACTTCCATTCCAACTCCCTGCTTGTGGCCTGGGAAAGCAGTAGAGGATGGCCCAAAGCCTTGGGACCCTGCACCTGTGTGGGAGACCTAGAAGAAGCCCCTGACTCTTGGCTTTGGATTGACTCAGCACCGACCACTGTGGCTACTTAGGGAGTGAATCAGCATGTGGAAGATCTTTCTCTCTGTCTCCCCTTCACTCTGTAAATCTAACTTTCAATAAAAATAAATAAATTTTAAAAAAAGAAAGCAGCTCATGAAAGAAGCCAATTGTTGCTTCTGGCAAAACTACCTATGTGGGAGCTCTAATTTAATCAATTAGCCATTTTAGCAAGAGTGAAAAAAATCAACCTTGGCTGAATTGGCCCATCAATTGAATTAAAAGGTTATTCTGACACCTGTTTAAAGATCTAGATGACATCTTAGGGTGTGGATGACTTTGATCCTTGGCTTTCAGACTATCAGTGAAGAAGAGATTCTTATCATGTTCTAGCTGCTTGTAACTCACCTTCAGAAAGCTCGCCAAACTATAATTGACATTTCTGGACTCTTCAGGAATCTCTGCATAGCGAATAGTCACATGGGGAATTATTGCAAGAAGCAATGAATGTAAGACATGATGAAATGCTTCTGGAAATCTCTGGCCTCTGGGAAGCTTAAAACAAACAGGCAAAGAAAAAAAAGTCAGTGTGCCATGAGTCTAAAGCAATCAGCCTTTTTTATTTCCAAACACGTTCTCTATACAACGTTTCTAAACAGAAATGCAATTTTGCTCCCAACTTCGAAATGATATCACTATTTCAAAATGTACTTTCCTCCAAATTATACAGATACTAGCTGGACTCTGGTAAGAGAACTGAAATCATCAGCACGAACAGGTCATTCTGACCCAACTTGATGATATAATTTTCCTGATTGGCAGGCACATCATCACAGTGTTCCATTCCATTTAATTCTGGCACACAGAATAGGCTCGTGTCTCAATTTCAGTAAAACTTATCTTATGATTAATCCTTTAAAACAGTCAAAGCTTTATGATGCACTTAAATGACAGTTAAACTCATAACTGGTACTAAGAGATTATATACTGCTGTGATAACATGGGGGAAATGTAGGAAGGGATAATGTCTGAGAGGAAGGGAAGAGGGGATTAAAGCCTATTTCTACAAATGTACCACGGACAATTTTTTTTAATTGTAAAAAAGGAACCAGTAAGAGCTGGGCATTGACAATTTTGAGCTTTACAACTACTGTAAGAAAATCTCTTTGTATTTCAAAAGCAAAAATACAACTAAATGCCAAAAACCAAAGGTCTAAGGGTTCTTGAATATAAACCTGACTTTGCACATCGTGGCTACCTGTAAGATTAGTTTCCTTTGTGTATGTTACATTGTATTCTTGTAAATATGTACAATTATTAAGTGCCGGGTAAAAATAAAACAAGAATATTCTTGAGTCTACTTACCTTAATTTTATTCTCTTCCAGCAAGTATGTGGCCATAGACTTTGCAATTATTTCAAAGAAAAACCAGGAGTACTAAAATAGATAAGTAAACAAATGAATAAATAAAACCTTAACCAACTCCCAGATGGCTGAAGCCTTGCAAAATCTGCCAAGTCAATATGGATTTTCATCTCTGAACTGATTTTCAACCACTACCAACTCACCATCAAAGTCCCACAGCGTACCTTTGTATAATATTGTTTGAGCCAAAAGACAGGACTAGACCTCAGGGCTGACTGGTGATGCACAAGGGGAGGATGGGAATGCAGTGTTCTCCATGGGGAGTTTTGTTTTTATCCTTGACATTTGTTCCGAACTGTCCACATGTGGTTATAAAAGCAGAAGAACTTTTAGTTTCTTTTGTTAGTGCTTTTAAATGCTCTCCAGACAACAATGAACGCTCTTATTCCCCACACTCAGTGGGGGTGCCATCTTTGTCCCTGTGGCCTGAGCAGCTTGGGACTTGCCTGCCTTGTGGGGGTAGAGGGAGGGCTCAAGCACATACATCCCAAGATATCCCAAACTGCACCAATAGAATAAATAGTAAAAATAACAATGTTAATAAGGGCTACCATTTATTGAGTGTACCGCTTGATTTAAATTTGAAAAATGAGGAACCGGAGACTCACAGATGCCAAAATTCTGGCCCTACGTCACAGAACTGTGCTGAGACGGATAGAGACTCTAACTCAGGCTCACCAAATGGAAATTTCCATTATGCATTTGTCTGAGGGCAGGGTGCAAGTAGGGAGAGTGAAGACGCTTCTGTACAGGACCTCAGGAAAAGGACGCATGCTTGAAGTGGTACAATGACTAAAGCTGAAATGAGAAGGCATGAAACAAGCCCTTCTGGAACTACATTGGTCCCTGGCTGTGTCCCATGCCCTTACCTTTAGCAGTTTGTTTATTGCTAAAAAATCTGCAGACTGTTTCAATATTGCTATCATAGTAGTAGCCAGAGTTTCGTGTATCAGCTGTGACTGAGGAGCACTTGGTTTTTCAGGTCGGAAACTATACTACAAAGAAAGGAAATGAACTGTAAGGTGCAATCTTCACAGAAAACCAACCACCCAGAAAGAAAGTTGACTCCACGAACCTTGATGAAGGATCTTAAATAACTCTCCAAGCCTTCTTCATGGCATTTTGATACGATATGTAAAAGGACCCTGAAATGACATTCCTGAAAGTCAGCATGCCCAGCGACAGTTAATGACCAGTTTGTTTGTTTAATAAGACCACTGTGCCCTACCCTAAAAACACCTTACATTGCCTGCACAATTCAAAGTGAGAAGACTATATAAAATGAATTATATAGATTTTAGCATCTACTATATTCTGGGACTGGGAAATATATTTTCTGGCTCAAACATCCTATGGTATGGTCTAAGACCTCAAGGAAGGTAATAATTGAAATCGCTCTAGTGAAAATAAAAGCAAGAGAACAGAGAGATAAACAATACAAAGCATGTTAACAGATGACAGTGTGGGGAAAGAGTGGAAGGGAGAAACAGGACAGGTATGATACGAGCTGAAATAGGAGATAAATACATTCAAAGAGGCTAGCAATGGCTGTCAAACTTGAGCGTACATCAGCATCACCAGAGGGAGGGATTTGTCAGAAGAACACCGGACCTATCTTCCAAAGGTTCTGATTTTCCAGGTCACCATTAGTGTTCCTAGTAAGCTCCCAGGTGATATTGACACTGGTGATCAAGGAAGCATATTTTGAGACTCACTGGACTAGAGCAATGCATCTTAAATTTTCAGCCTGATCAAACTTCAAAGCAGGCAAGAGCAGAAGATGTGTAGGCGTGTGCGGGTTGAGGCCTGGTGTTGGGAGGTTATGGTCCAGCTGAGGTGGCAAAACCAGAAACACCTAGCAATGAGCTCACAATACTTTTGAAGTCTCCTGCTTTAACTTCAAAATTTAAGGACATTTCCACAATCTACTATGCAATATATCTTATCTTGTAATATAGAAATAATACTCTGTATTCTTTCCAATAAAAGGCAGTGGTGTAGCTGTTCTGTCCAACACCAGAGCTTCTACTCAGATGTGACTATTCAAATTGGTTAAAATGAAACACAGTTAAAAAGACAGTTACTGAGACAAATTACCCAAAGTCCATGTCCTCAACAGCCACACAAGGATACCAGCTACCATATAAGATGATGTAAGTACAGAACATTTATACCATTGAATAACACTCAATGGGAACTTGCATATTTTTCTTGTTAATTATATAAAGCAAATAGTAATGAACATAAATGGAGAAATGGAAATATAAAACAGCAAGAGACTTTAATATTCCACTTTCAATAATGAATGTATTGGTTAGAAAGTAAGGAAATACTGGACGATAGATCAAATGGGCCTAAAAGACACACACAAAGTCTTTCTTCCAGCAATGAGAAAATGTATATTCTTCTCATATGCACATGGGATATTCTCCAAGATAAACCACATGTGAGGCCACAAAAGATGCCTTAACAAAATTTAAAAGAGTGAAATCATATCACGCATTGCTTCCATCCACAATGGTAAGAAACTAGAAATCAATAACAAGAGGAACTGTGGAAAATGTAAAAATATGTGGATGGGTCCTGAACAACTGATAGGTCAAAAAAGAAATCATTAGGGAACTTGTTAAACACCTTGAGATAAATGACAATGGAAACACAATTTATCAAACAGATGGGATGCAGTAAAAACAGTTCTAAGAGGAAAGTTAGTAGCAATGAACATTTCCTTTAAAAAAGAAAAAAAAAAACATCTTTAATCAATCATCTATTTTGGTCTTGTAACACCAAAACTCACTCACATGGTGCAGTTGATAGGAACATCATCTTCATGGGTCATGTTTGTAAGTACTCGAAAGAGTTGCATAAGAATTACAGGTAGAAACTGTATCATGACTTGGATCTCCATGGCATGCAAACACTGAAATAAGTCATTATTAGTTATGAAAATATGCAGAACTATGATGTTACACAGGTGAAACAACAAAAAAATTTAAGTAATTAGAAATGCATTGACTAGAATACAAGCTTGCTTAAACGTGGGCTTCATGAGACAGGGGACAATGCTTTGTGACTTAACTTATACTTCTATTTCAGTGCTCAGATGTTGGTGGGTTATTTATTGTGAAGTACTTTACTGAAGATAACATTATAATTGGGATAAACAGGTCTTAGAAAAAAAGATAACCGACACTTTGTAAACCAACACTTAATTACAGGGGCCTGGCGTTGTAGCACAGTAGGTTAGCCCACCATCTGGGACACTGGCATTCCATATCAGTGTACCTGCATGAGTTCCAATTGTACTGCTCCTGATCCAGCTCCTGCTAATGAGCATGGGAAAACAGCGGAATATGGCCCAAGTGCTTGAGCCCTTGCCACCCACGTGGGAGACTTGCATGGAGTTCCTAGCTCCTGGTTCTGGCCTGGTCCAAATATGGCAGTTGCAACCAGTTGGGGAATGAACAAATGAACCAGTGAATGGAAGATCTCTCTCTCTCTTCCCTGCCCCCATCATTCTTTCAAATATATGCAAATAAATCTTCAACAAAAAGAATCACTCATCTCTGGGGATGGAAGTGGACAGATTCAGTAGTTAGCAGACATGTCTATTAGCACTCAACACTGTTTCACAGAGGAATGTGGGCTATTGGCTAACCTAGTAAGAACTTAAGCAGGCTTCAAAACTTAGTACTGCTTTTTTCTTATTCTTTTTTAAAAACATACTTATTTATGGGCCCAGTGCAGTAGCTTAGTGGCGAAAGTCCTTGCCTTGCATGCACTGGAATCCTACATGGGTACCAGTTCATATCCCAGCTGCTCCACTTCTCCATCCAGCTCCCTGTTTGTGGCCTGCGAAATCAGTCAGGGAAGGCCCAAAGCCTTGGGACCCTGCACCCACATGGGAGACCCGGAAGAAGCTCCTGGCTCCTGGGTTTGGATCGGCTCAACTCCGGCCATTGAGGCCACTTGCGGAGTGAGCCAGCAAATGCAATATCTCTATCTCTCCTTCTCTCTGTAAAAAATGTGAGTTTCTAATAAATATAAATAAATCTTTAAAAAGGAATACTTATTTATTTTAAAAGGCAGAATGACAGAAAGAAGGGAGGAAAGTGAGAGAGAGGCAATGAGTCAGAGACAGCAACACAGAGAGCTCTTCCATTCTCCAGGTCAGCTCCCACAGGACTGCAACATCCAGGCCTGGACCAGGCCAAAGCCAGGAACTCCATCCGCTTGTCCTACCTGGGTGGCAGGGGCCCAAGCACTGGAGCCGCCCTCTGCTGCCTTCCCAGACACATCAGCTTGGAGTTGGGCTGGAAGTAGGGCAGCTTGGACTTAAACTGTTGCTGCAGTGTGAAATGCCTGCACTGCCAGTGGCAGCTTACCCGTTGGTGACATGATGACAGCTCCACTGAAGTGCACATCTATGCGCACGTGGTTCTACACCGGCATCCTTAGAGAACTCAGGGATCTTTGCATTCTAACACCTTCATAATACATTTCCTCAAAGTGCTAACACTCTGAGACGAGGTGAGTTAAAAAATACTAGGAAAGAAATGTGTGTGTATTGCCATTTCCAGAAAGAACATCAACAGTGGAGTTTTGTTGAAATCTCTTCTGCACCCTTACTCACTCACTCCACCCTTACTCACTCCACCCTTACTCACTCACTCAACCAATCAAAAAAAAAAAAAAAAAAAAAAGCAAAAAAAAAGAAAAGCAAACCAACCAGCCTGAGCACCTTCTGTGAGTGCGGCAGAGAAATGAGGAGTGTGTGCTTCGGGAACGCATAGCCTGAACCTCTGCCTCCCTGTATGCTGCCCCATCTTCCCAAGTGTAACCTTTCACAGCAATTGCTAACTATATGGGAGTTATTTCGGGAACAATCCCTTAGGCATCTTGTGCATCTTCCGACAGATACACAGGGCAAGATCAGGAGCTTAAGCAAGCGGCCGCACTTGCAGCTTTTCCTTCCTGTACCCCCCTTCTCTTTCCGCCTGCCCACCAGCACTGCCTTTCAGGACTGTGTCATCTAGAACGAAAACAGTCCCATGGTTTTCTAACAAGAATCTGAACAATTTTTCCTGCTAGTACATTCAACGCCCACTTCCCAATGAGTGTCCCTCGAATGCTAGATTGAGAATCTCCCTATTACACTTCACTTGACATCCTTTGGCCAGGCAGGGATTCAGGCTGTGAGCATCTTTTTCTGGGAACAGGTATCAATATTAGAAGGAATGGGGAGGAAACCGCTATTTGCTTTTACTGAGAGTCCTGAATAGCCATCTTCGACTTGTTAAATAAAATCTGATCCAACAAATATAAATCAAATTCGATCATCAAATTTGCCAGGGTTGAATTCAAAAGAACTCTGTCTTAGGCAATGGCTCAAATGTAGCAATTATATAAATGATCTATAGTTGTAAGAGTGTTTTCAAAGTTTGTGGGAATGCAGAATATTAAAAAAAATTAAGTGTGGATTTCAAAAAAATTACATCAAAATAAATGTATCTTTTAACTTCATTTTTCTAACAAAATTGCTCAAGGCTTCTCCTTTCAAGATAGTTTTGACGCCTCCTATTCCCAGGGGCAGTGGATCTCCAACTTGGGTCACTTCACCCTGTCTTCCCCTGCCAACAGATCTAGCAATGCCTGAAGACTTCTTTGGTTGTCACTACTGACATCTAGTGGGTAGGGTCGAGAAGTGCTGCTCAACTCCCCACAACTACAGGGGACAGCAACCCACCAAAGATCCATCCTGCCAAAAGGGCAACAGTGCAGAGGCTGAGAAAATATAACCTAGAATAGTAAATCCTGTTAGTTCAAATGCAGGCTACATTCTCAACCTTACTACTTCATTACCATGCTTTACAAGGTCCAACTGGTCTCTTCAGTGTTCCTTGAATGTATCATAAAGTTCTTACCTTTGTGCCTTTATTCACAGCTCTTATACAAATCCTAGCTACCATTCCAAGACAAGTTCAGTGAACTCTTCATTTTCTCATTCAATAAATGTGTATCAAATAAGTTCCTAATTGCCACACATGCACGCACACACATACACACTGTAAACAAAAGATGATTACCACCATGCATCAGTGCAGTATAAACACACAGAACTCAATCAGTGCGATACAAATAGCACACAGTATGATAGTGGGACACACAGAGAGCACAAGGGAAGAAGCAACTGAGTGTGGAGGAGAGTAAGCTACACCAGAAAGGCTTCAGATCACAGCAGAGCCCCCTGCTCCTGTATCCTTCTGCTATTCTGATTTCGTCTTAACACCCAGGATTCTTTTCCGAAATGCAAACTGAACAATGCACTCTCCCATTTGTTCAAGGCAATACCAAACCAACCACCATGAATGAAGAACTGTCAAACTGTCATGGACTTCCAACACGTATCCCCATGCATCCTATCTCTCTCTTCAAAAGTCAACTCATGCCATGCACTCATGCCCCCCACCCCCTGCCTGCTTACTGAACTCCCATTAATAGTGCCTTTTCTTGCTCTGCCATGAATGTACCAATAGAAGGTGTCTCTACTTGCTGCAATGCGCTGGTATCCTTTCACACAGCTTAATCACCTAAAACTTTCTTCTTCTTATTGCTTGAGAAGCACCTTCCCTGACAACTCTATCTAGAAAGCTCTCCTGGTAATGTCACAGTTCATTAACATACTTGATCTTCTTTTCTAAAAACTTATTTATTTTTATTTTAAAAGAAGATTTACAGAGAAAGAAAAGAAAGAGCTCTCCCATTCACTGGTTCACTTCCCAAATGGCCTCAATGGTCAGTCCGATCCAAAGCCAGGAGCTTCTTCTGGGTCTCCCAAATGGGGGCAAGGATCCAAGGACTTGAACCATCATCCACTGCTTTCCCAGGTAATAAGTAGAGAGCTGGATCGAAAGTAGGTTAGCTGGGAATAGAACCAGCACACACATTGGATATTGGCACTGCAGGCAGAGGATTAGCTTGCTATGACACTGTGCCGGCTCCAACCCTCTTGATTTTCTTCTCAGCACTAATCTCTATCTAAAAGTCTTTATTTATCATCTCTGTTCCCTAACTCAAACAAGTATGGACTCTGAATTTTTCCCACCTCTTCCAAGAACCTAGAAAAATGTCTGCTCCATAGTGGCTGCTCAAAAGAGATATTTGAAGAATTACAAAACAAGTGAGTGAATAAAGAACCAAGGAAAGGTTAATTATGGACGCCTTCTGGTGGGCAATGGTTCCACAGTGATACCCTGTATCACTGACACTGAATCACATACGGTTTTGTATGAATGACATACTACCATTTAACTTGTGCTGTCCTATCTGCAGCTGGGTTGTAATAACTTAATATGACCATTAAGTTATTCTCTACAAGACCCACAGCATTTAGGAATACATCTATGTGCATAGTAAGAGCTCACTAAATAGATGTTATGTGAACTATAAAATGAAGTCATTTAAGGACAACAGACAGCAAGGTGTCTAGGTAGCAAGAGACACATGGCACAGCTATGGCTTAGCTCTGCTGCTAATCAGCTCAATGATTATAGGCAAAGGCAGTTCTCACTGCATTTGTTTCCTTACCTGTTAATAAAAATATCTGGAGAGCCCAGCACGATGGCTCAGTGGCTGGGTCCTCGCCTTGCAAGCACTGGGACCCCATATGGGCACCGGTTTGTACCCTGGCTGCTCCACTTCCCATCCAGCTCCCTGCTTGTGGCCTGGGAAAGCAGGGGAGGACGGCCCAAAGCCTTGGGACCCTGCACCCGCGTGGGAGACCCGGAAGAAGTTCCTGGCTTCTGATTTCAGATTGGCTCAGCTCCAGCTGTTGCAGTCACCAGGAGAGAGAACCAGTAGACAGAGAAGATCTTTCTTTCTGTCTCTCCTTCTCTGTAAATTTACCTTTCCAATAAAAATTAGATAAATCTTTTTTTTAAATGTCTGGAGTTCTTTCTAGCTATAATCTTTTAAAAATTTTTTATTGGAAAGGCAGATATACAGAGAGGTGGAGAGATAGAGAGGAAGATCTTACGTCCTATAATTCTCTCCCCAAGCGGCCACAATGGCTGGAGCTGAGCCAATCCGAAGCCAGGAGCAATGAGCTTCTTCTGTGTCTCCCACGCAGATGCAGGGTCCCAAGGTTTTGGGCTGTCCTCAACAGCTTTCCTAGGCCACAGACAGGGAGCTGGATGGGAAGCAGGGCTGCCGGGATTAGAACTGGCGCCCCTATCGGATCCTGGCACATTCAGGGCGAGGACTTAAACCACTACACTACTGTGCTGGGCCCTCCAGCTATACTCTGAATGTGACAGGCTACTTTCTATTTTGTCAATGTAAAGGAAACATATTTATATCGTTCCTAGATACAAGTTAAAGAACATAACGATACTGTCCCTTACTTGCTCTCTTCCTGTTTTAATTTTTGTGATTACATTTTTTTATTTACTTTATACTCAAAGGCATAACATTCCACTAAATAAAGGGTTTAACAAGTAAAACATAGAAAGATCAGAGTTCAATAGGAATATAGACCAGGGCTATTAATAATCAAATCCAAAGATGTCAATTCCACTCATGTACAAGAAATGTTGGCTATTTCTGAGGTCACACAGTAGTTAATTCACTGCCACTAGAGGGCGAGCATATGTCACAAAAATATCTGAAATTCCACACCCTGAAAAACACAAGTCTGAATAATTTTCTTTCATTTTAATGAATGGTACCTTATAGCCATTTTAAGGTATATAGCAGCCGGTCCTGTATATAATCTAAAATCGAAATGTCAATGAGCTAATCATAGGTTGTGGTTAGGACTTGCTTTTTTTTTTTTTTTTTAACATACTGGTTACTCAAAACCATGTCAATTCCATAATGTTGCAAATTGCTTTTGATGTTATATTGGGACTCTTAATTGACTGTGATGATATTCTACCAGCTCTAACTTCGGACCAGAAATGGTCTCCCCAAGAAACTGTTCAACCCATCTGGACAATAAGTAGCTGGACTCTATGCTTGGTATACGTTTGCAAGGAAAGAATCTTGATTGAATTTGAACTCTAATACTGCATCAAGGTGGAGGAATCCACCAGGGGGGAGGGGCGTGGGGAGGGGTGGGGGGATTCCCAGAGCCTATGAAACTGTCACATAATGCAAAATAATTAATAAAAAAAAAAAAAAGAAAGAAAAAAATCGGTATATGAAAACGACATTTTGTTCCATTTAAGTCTGCTAACATTTTTAAAATACATCCTGGGCCTGGCAATGTAGCCTAGTGGCTCAAGTCATTGCCTTGCATGCACCGGGATCCCATATGGGCACCGGTTCGTATCCTGGCAGTCCCACTTCCCATCCAGCTCCCTGCTTGTGGCCTGGGAAAGTAGTCGAGGATGGCCCAAAGCCTTGGGAGCCTGCACCTGCATGGGAGGCCCGGAAGAGGCTCCTGGCTCCTGGCTTTGGATTGGCACAGCTCCAGCCGTTACAGCCACTTGGGGAATAAATCAGCTGATAGAAGATCTTTTTGTCCCTCTTGTTTGTATATATGACTTTCCAAAAAGATAAATAAATCTTTTTTTACAAAATGTCCTTATTAGAATAAAAATACAATGCTCCTAAACAGGCAAAGTATCCAAATCCACACGTATAACTGATGTCGTCCTAGACATCATCCAAGAAAAGGATCTTAGTGTTAGATGACTATTATGCTTCTTTATGAAAATCAAGAGCAACAGGGCTGAGCTTAGTGCAGCGGTTGAGGCGCCACCTGGGATGCCCATACTCCATATCAGAGTACCAGTTCTGGCTCTTACTTCTGACCCAGCTTTTTGCAATGTTCATCCTGGGAAGTAGCAAGTGATGGTTCAAGGACTTGAGTCTTTGTCACCCACATGGGAGACCGAGAGACTCCTGAGCATTTGGGGAGTGAAGAAACAGATGGGAGTTTTCATTGCCTTTCAAATACAATAAAAATAAATACAATTTAAACAAATATGCAAAAGAACTATAGCTGCTGTCTCCCTTTTCCTGGTCTTCCAAAGGAGTATTTTCTACATGGCTAAACAGAGTGATACTTCAAAAACCACGTCACAATGTGTCACTCCTTGGTGCAAAGTCCTGCAAAGCTTCTTATCTCACTCGAAATAAATTTTAACTTCTTAACCAGCCCAGCTCCTCAGCTGCTGGCCAAGACACTGTATACCTCTGCATCAGTAGACTGGGGATGGTGCTGCTCCTTGCATGTACTAATCCTAACCTTGGCAACTGCTCCCAGCTGTTCCCCCACCCCCCGGAAATCTCTACGCTCCTTTCTTGCCTCCAGATTTCTGCTCAAATGTCCGTTTTCCAGAGAAACCTCGTCTGAGCACTTTAAACCAGCTTCATTCTTTTTCATGCGTCTTCACACTTCATTCAATGCTATTGTTTTGGTTTTCTTCAGAGCCCTTTTTTACTGCCTTACATGACATACGCCTTTATTCTTTTATGTATTTAATGTGTGTCTCCAAAGGAGAGCAAACTCCCTGACAATGAGAACATGGTTGGCTTTCTCTGCTTATATTTTCCAGCCCTTACAGCAACAGCTGCCCTACAGGAAGTGCTCAAGAAAGAGCTGTGCCATGAATGACCAAAACAGGGCATCTTCTATCCCATTCAAGCCTCGGAACTACCTGGCAAGACAGGTAATCGCTGCTATCCCCGAGCAACAGAGAAAGAAAGTAAGACTCTAAGAAGTTCAGTAGCTTAGCCAAGGTTAATCACAGAACCAGCACATGACAGAGCCGAGACAGAACCCCATTCTCTACTTTCAGAGCTCACACATTTCATTTCACGTCATACCACCTCTCAGGAAGAAACAAAACATGTTTGTTTCCTAAGACTATCATGCAGTACTGGCATATATCTAAAGGGAAGGTTTGCAGAGGTTTCCTTTACAGCTCAAAGTCCCCACGCTTTCCCTAGCTAAGCCACTAAACCCATAATCCAAAGACTAAGTGTGTGACAACAAGCATACAGTCCCAGCACAGTGGGAGTAAACTGACACATGTCAGAAAATATGGGTCTCCTGTCCCCTGTGCAATGTACTAAAAATGCACTTCTTTGCTTTCTTTAGCTAGCCTTTTTGATTGTTCTCATGGATACAAGAGCCAGTTCCCATTTCATTCCCAGCAAAAGGGATTCACTGCTTTTCTCACCTTTAGTGGGCAGTCAGCAGAAAAAGAAGAGACCTCAAAAACCCACTTATGAAGTGGAAGTAAAACATCTTCATGAGTTTAAAAAACATGAGCCTGGCACGATAGCGTAATGGTTAAAGTTCTCACCTTGCACGTGTCGGGATCCCATATGGGCACTGGTTCTAATCCCCGAGGCCCCGCTTCCCATCCAGCTCCCTGTCTGTGGCCTGGGAAAGTCGTCAAGCATGGCCCAAAGCCTTGGGACGCTGCAACCATGTGGGAGACCCAGAAGAGCTCCTGGCTCCTGGCTTCAGATTGGCTCAGCTCCAGCCGTTGTGGCCGCTTGGGGAGTGAACCATCGGACAGAGATCTTCCTCTCTGTCTCTCCTCCTCTCTGTATATCTGCCTTTCCAATCAAAAAATAAATAAATCTTTTTAAAAAAAACACGATATGAACTTCTGGACCCAAACTTTCCTCCTAACATAGCAAGCAATTGTGCTATACGCATCTAAACAGTTCCTTGAGGGCAAATGCATAGGACAAAGTATTCTCCTGAATGTAGACAATCAAAAGAAGCCATTGAATTCTGCTTTCCATGTCAAAAGGTGGTATCAGAATGCCAGGAAAAATCAACCCTTCGCGGAAAGAGACTCTTCCATTTACCTTCAAATATTTAATGAGCTCGCCTGGAACTTGTTTGGATCCTGACTGAATCAGCTGGCAATGATGGAAGAATTTGTGCACATGCAGATCCTGGAACACAGATGGAAGCAGCCATATGAGACTGGATTCATTGCCATCACGTGCACGCGCTCTCCTCTCTCCTTCCTTCTGCCTTTTGCAAAAACCCTGTTATCTGAGATGCCGTTGTGAGACGCAGCAGCTGCAGCTGTCTGGGACCCCTCCTCTTGAGGACCCCACAATGCAGCAACACCAGGCTTGGGAGGACATGTTCATGAGCACATGTACATCCAAATATCCAAATGTTAATTGAATTCATTTTCTGACTAGTGTGTTCTATGAAACTGAGGTGATCCTCCACTGCAATGAAGTGAACAGGAAGAGAGGTCTGAGCTAACAGGTGAAGAGAAGGTAGCCACAGGGCTTTCAATGCTCACTTCCTTAGGGGATGGATCCAACGTTCTACAAGGAATTAATGTACACTGATACTGTGGACAGTTAGAGCCCCATCAGGAAGTGGAATCCTAAACAATGTACATTCTGACTCGGTACCCCCAGTTATTACTGTGTGGTCATGGATAAGTTACCTAACCTGATGGAATCCCAGCATTTTCATCCACCAAATGGAGATGACAATTTTGATATTCCTCTACAATGAGTAGTGTAGGTTCCCATCAGCTGCAGGGGACAAAGGGACTTTGTAATTCAAGAACTGTAGAATTGGGAGCTAGGATGATGTTACAGCTAACAGGAAAATCTTACATGCCACTTCTCTAAAGATGTTGAAGTCAAATACAGTCCACTTTAAACAGGAATCATACTGTATAGCATGGAAATTGACAAAAACTAGGTTATACAACTTACCTGAGTATACACAGTAGACTCTAAGTGGCTTCTAATCTTCAACAATGGCTTGGCACCATCTACCCATTTAATATCTACATTTGATTGCTGTGAACAGAAAATGGAGTTTCTATGAGAAAGCAATGCACACATGAACGACCCAACACCTTTCAGAGTGTCAATCTTTTCCCAGGAACAAATGTGCCCATTTCATACAAAAGAGATTACTGGAGAAAATAACCCGCATCTAAAATAAAAATATCCTAAGTCATTTTAAATTTTGAATCCTTGCCAGACTAACACTTTGTAAGTTACACTACAAGTGAATTACTCAAATAAAAAATTTAAAATAATGCACAAAATTAGAAAACATTTTGAAAAAAAATCACTGTTAGAATCAATGGGGGTAAAATAGGCCTGTCACACTGCCAAACATGATAAACATGCATTCTCTCCATATTTTTATTCATTGTGGACCACAGCCATACCTCAAACCACATTTTTTGTGCACAAATGGACAAACTAGACCAAGAATATTCTATTTTTAAAATATTTAGACATGATCACATCAACAAACACAACAATTTTCCTACCCTTCTTGATTCTGGCTCGTTCACGTTCAAGTAGCCTGGGGGAAGATTAGCCGAAACTGGCAGCTGCTGCTCAAGTGTGATGATTCTACCATCCTTCAGTAAAGGCACCCAGGCGAAGCCAACTGCCAAGGCAATTAACAATGACGAGAAACAAAACAGTAAACGGAGCTAGTGCTACAAATGTCTGACAGTTGCAGGGCAGGGCATAGTAATGATGTTTCCAGAGATCTATATGTGGGAGTATAGTGGTGGGGCCTCAGAGGCCTGGGAAAGGAACATCATTCTATCTCTTTAACCATGAATATAGCAACAATAGTGCCAGGATCAATGGTTGAATTAGCTAATCATCCACTTACAAGCACCAGGATCCCACATGGGCACTGGTTCAAGTCCCAGCTGCTCCACTTCCTAGCCAGCTCCCTGCCCGTGGCCTGGGAAAGCAGTGGACAGCCCAAAGCCTTGAGACCTTGCACCCATGTGGGAAATCCAGAAGAAGCTCCTGGCTAGGGGCTTGGGATCAGTTCAGCTCTGGCCTTTGTGGCCACTTGGGGAGTGAACCAGCAGACGAACTTTCTGTCTCTCCTTCTCTCCGTAAATCTGATCTGCCTTTCCAACAAAAATAAATCTTTAAAAAAGAAGAAAATAGTAACAGCAGTCTTTCCATCCCAAAGAGTTGAAGGAATAGAGTGAAATAATATAGGAAAACAGCTTACAAATGCTAAAAGTGCCTCAACATCATTATCTTAAAATCTGGGGGAATATTTTGGGAGTAGATTTAGCTTTTAAAAGGTTTAGATCCCTTGTATTCACTCTTACATGTTCCAAATTCTTATTGTGACCCCTAGGGTAAAGTCACAATTCGAAGTTACATTCCAGGTTTATGCTGGGCAGTTGCAGTAATAAGTCTTTGGTTTTCCTGATTATAGACGACAGAGGTGTAAGGAGGAGACTACAGCATGGTGTTTATGACTGGATGCCATCAAGAGATTTTCCCCAATCTGTACATTTGTCAACAATTCTACCCCCACTTAAAGGACCGCTTGGCTTCCTATTAGCAAACACATCATGTTTTAGCTAACAATGCCAGAGCCATCTGTGTTGCCCCAGTGATCAGTGTCAGTATTTCCATTATAGCGATCGCACTGGGTTTCAAGTGTTTATAAGTCAGCTGTAAAATCGCTTGCTCTGGACTGAGTTTTGGCAAATGACAGGAGCTGTTGGCTGGAGAGTACTTTGTAAAGCCCCTGCTTTCTGATCCTCTCAAGTTCTTGCAGAGGTCCACATGTGCACACGTGTGATTTTATATTGTGAGCGCAGAAGTCAACAAAAATCTGGTTAGAATATTTTTGTTTATGTGTTTAACTTGCCAAATGCTTGCATTCTCTAAAAGAAGCCAAAAGAATGGCTTTCTCTAAGTAGACTAAATGGCTTTTGCAGACTGCGAGACGAAGCTGGAGGGTATTTTTTTTTTTTTTACTAGTACCGCTCCCGACAGGGTTTCCGAGACTTTTTCCCAAAAACAGCTGAGGGGAGGAACAGAAGCACCACGAACCTGCACAGCTGACAAAGGACAACAGATCTCCAGCTCAGAAAACAGCAGACATTCTATTGTTATTCTTCGGTTTAAATAAAATTTGCATCTGAAACCAATGGTTTTCAGTCTAATTGCCAAGCCTGTGTCTCTATCACAGTTCCAAAACTTTTTCATGATTCCTAAAAGAAACCCCATGGCCCTTAGAAAAGGGGGAAGTTCCCATTTCCCTCTTTCTCCAGGCCCTGGCCATTTATCTACTTCCTGTCTCTGTGGGGTTAGTTAGGCAATAGTTTTCACACTGCAATTTCATCAGAACAGAGCCAACCATGTCTTTTAGTCAAAACTCATAAGGAGCACTTGGAAGCTAGAAGGGGTCAATGTCAAGCATACCACTGGCTCAAAGGTAGCAAGCACCTCAAGAGAAAGGCAGTTCAAGGTGATGAACGGCATAGAACAACCATCTCATGCAGCATTGAACACCTCATCCACTTTAGTTTAGGATTTGGATAAGAAAGAGTGATTTACCTTTGAGGAGGCCACATATGGGTTCCCACTGTTCTCTGCCTTATTCCTCAGGGTCCCTGCACTAACTGAAATTTCTATGGGGACAGATAAGAGGATCAAACTATCCACAAAAGGGACCCCTTACTCTCAAGATGCTTCACTAGCACCTCAAACTCAGCATCAGTCCAGAAACAGGCACTCACAATTTGGCTGCTGACAAACACCCTCTTTCCATTCAGCCAGGTGTGAAACCCCAGTGTCAACTGTCAATAGCCTGCACAGACCTTCCTATACACCACAAGTCATCTCAGTACTACTTACAAGACATAATAGAAATGCGATGTAAATAGTGGATATACTGAATTGCTTAGGAAATAAACACGAAGAATAAAAGTATGTTAGGTACAGTTAGGTACAGTTACAACTTGGGGGAGCGGGGTGGATATATGTCCCATCCACAGCCAGCAGGGTGTGTGGCTGCAGAACCTGTACATGAGAAGAAGGTTGTGTTTCTTCTATGACTGCCCTTTGTTCTATTTCCTGGTCCTGCTTTCCTGGTTGGACCTTTAAAATGGCCTCTTAACTGCCAGTCTTCCTTCCTTATCAGAGACAGAATCAGATCAGACCCAAACACTGACACTCAAGGCTTTCCACAATCAGATGCATTCTTTTCTTCCTTTCTTTTTTGTTTTTTTTTTTTTTTTAAGATTTATTTACTTATTTGAAAGGCAGTGTAAAACAGAGAGGAAGATGTAACGAGAGGGAGAGGGTTAGTGCTCCCATCCACTGGTTCACTCCACAAAAGAACACAATAGTCACAGATTAGACCATGCTGAAGCCAGGAGCCAGGAATTCTTTGTAGGACTCCCACATTAGTGGTAGGGTCTGAAATACTTAGGCCACCTTCCCCCGCTGCCTTCCTGGGCACATCGACAGAGACCTGCATGAAAACCAGAGCATACAACAAAGTGCCACAATGCTGGCCCCCATTTGCAGCTATTTGAAATGCAACTGGGCAGTATCTAACTTCTTTTCTTCAAGCTACAGACCACTTCTCTCCTTGACCAAAAATTTACATTGATGGGTTTAAAGTTCTTGAAAGTTCTAAGACATTATAGGATCAGAGATTCAAACACAGATCTCATTTCCAGTTAGCTTATGATGTACTAGGAGGAAAGAGTGATTCTGTAGGCAATTACGACACCAAATAGACTGGAAGCCTTGCAGTGTGAACATGGGAAGATCAAGTTATCTAGTTGGTGGAGGGATAAGTCGCTGGAAATCAGGGAGTACTTCCAGGAAGAGAGATGTTAGAGTGAAGCGTTAAAGAATGACATTTGATAATGTGATGATGGCAGGACTTCAGTGATCCTCAAATGAAGGAACCATGAGTACAGGGACTAAGGATGAAGATATGGACAGCAAGCTGTACTTGGGACATTAACCAACAGATAAAAGATTGTTCTCTCTTCTCTCTCTTCTCTCTCTCTCTGTTGCTCTTTCAATAAATAAATTTTGAAAAAAGCTGCAGAGTTGTTTTTAAACTATTATTTTTAAAATCTTAAATTTATTTTAGTTCTGTGAGAAGCAGAAAAAGAAAAATGGAGACAGAGAGCTTCCATCTGCTGGTTTACCTGTCAAATGCCTGCAACAGCCCTGACCGGGGAGCCAAAACTGGGCACCAAGAATTCCATCAAGGTCTCCCCCATGGGTTCCAGGAGCCCAGTCACTGAAGTCATCACTGCTACTTCAAGGGAATATATCAATCAGTAGCCAGAAGCAGGACTAGCACTTGGACATTCGGGTATGGGGTCTGGGTACTCCAGCAGCTAGCAGCCACCAGGCCAAATGCCCAGACAGATACTTAAAGCACACTCGTACCTGGTGTTTCAACGGTGTCCTGCTTTTTGGTTGTTCCCTTTGTGTTGATTTCACAACTCACATGATAAAATGTGAAAAGCAAATGATGTTTTTGATGCAGGTGAATAGGAAGCTCAATTTTCATCTGAAACGAGAGCAAACTCCACATGACATTTTTGGTTGTTTTTTTTTTTGTCATCATCATGCTGGACTGTTAAGACGTTTTATTGCATTTCAACATAATGTTCCAAGAATGCTTCCTACACACAAACCAGGGGGCCCGCAGTAGATATTATATCAATACATTCCAAAGGCTTCTCTGGTCATTTTCAGTTTGACAATTATTATCTCCTGAATTGCGAGAGCTGGCTGATAGCTTTTGCTGAAGAATCCCATGGATTTTTCCCAGATTCAAATTTGCAACAGGAATCTTCAAAAACATTTTATCAAAACCACAGCTTCACAGCCCAGGGACACTGTATAAACCCAATCAGAGCTAACAAACGCACACTCTGTTTAAGATGTGTGCTGATTTTGCAAGGATACTGTTTCTATGTTTTTGCTTTCTTTCACATGAAGAAAAATTAAGCTCTTCAAGTTAATAATGTACATAAATTTCTCTAGAAGAAAATCATAACTTCATATATATACACATATAAACACATATATATATAAACTTGAATAATTTTTACTCAAGACACATCAATTTGGTTCAAAATTAAGGCTTATAGTGAAGTTTCTGAAGCAATTTTATAATCAGCACTCAGCAGAATGATTATAATAGATGATTCCTAAAGGTAAGTAAAACACAAGTTATACACATTACAAATTTAACTGATCTAATGCATAGGAGTATATCCACATAGAATAGATGAACATCAGTCTCTCTTTTCACTGTTCTCTATTCCTCCTTCTTTGCCTCCACCCTGCCCCTAGTCAATGAATGGTGAATGATTTAAAAACCTGCTCATTTTAAACATCTTAAAACCAAGGCAGGTGAGTGACATCACACGAACAAGTTTGCAGTAGTACCCGGCGTTGGCCAGGTGCATGTATTAAATGGCTTGGCGATGACATCTGGCCCAACTGCCACTCACAGGAGGCACGGCTTTTGTGTTAAAACTCATGTGTGTGGTAAGTATATTTCACTAAGGCATGTGGCTATTCACAGCATCCAGGCCATCTGGGTATCTAATGCTCTGTTGCACATCAATACGGGCAGGCATCCTCCCCCAGTGGCAACTGTGCGGCACTACTCTCCCCCTCCCTGCTCCAAGCAAAATCATGGCCATCAGACAGAGAGACAAATAAGCAAGATCAGAGGCTTCAATAGATCAGCATGAGTCCCTGGGGGAAGTCACAGTGGCAGTGGGGGTGGTTTCAGATCAGGCCAAGAATGGAGACACAAAGATGGAGCAGTACAAACTGCACAATATCTGGCCTGGGATGTCCATGCCTGGTTCCATGGAAATACTCAGGAATCAATAGCAATAAGATAGTATGATGTCAACTCTAGGGATATTATATGTGAATCTTACTCTATGTTACTTACCTGTACCTTCTGGAACAAGATCTTGTGATGTAATTCATTAATCAACCAAACATAAGAGGCTGATTGTTTATAATCACCTGAGATGGTCATTGTCCTTTTTATCACTGTTATTGGTACTGCCTATAAATAACGAAGATCTAATCCTCATTGTACCTACATTAGGACCCTAGGATACAAGAATGAATCTATAACGAAATGACTGACAGTCTCCTACGTGGTTGGGAGATACACTCCAGCAGCAGCATGATGGACTTGGGAAAATTCACGAAAGACACACATTGTGAACCTGGAGGGGAGCACAAAGGGAAGGAGAGGGAACTTGGGGGAGGGGGAAGGGAGAGTCCAGCACCAACTAAATTGTATCCAAAAGCAAACAAACAAACAAAAATTAGCAGTCTACAGGTCTGCGAAAGCCAGATGCAGACACACCACAGAAGCTGTGGCACAAACACCGCAAAACATTTTAGAACGTAAAGAAATGTAAAAACAGAAGAGAAATGGGGAAGGGAGGTGGAGACAAGGGTTATAGATAGGCTCAGGAAAGTGTAAAATAGAGGAGTCCACATACACTGCGGTAGTTCTTATGCACTCGGGCTCTGCTGTCCCAGCTGTGTGGCTGTGTCTCTGCAAGCATCTTACCATGCGAGGCTGAGCTCTACTACATAAAACCACATGGGCAAAAAGGTGCAAGAACCGTCAACACTTCTCTTCTGCATGGCTTATTTTAAAGCTGAGGCAACAGAAGCTCAGAAAATTACAAGAGACTTAATTCATGTGCCAGAGCTTGGGAGGGCCAGGCTGCTTGCCCCATTCTGGCGTCAGTTTCCTTACATTCGCATCCTGAGTCTGAGAAGCCCCTCACATGTGAGAGCGACCTGTCACTGTCATCAAAAGGCACCAAGCAGGCAGGTCACTGCTGGCTTCGCGGTGACATTCTCTGTTTGCTCTAAATGAAACATTCAGGGATGCCAAGTGCAGATAAGAAGGACGGAAAAGACACAAAAAGAAAATGAGGAGCAAGCATTGGATTTCCTATATGTCACATCACGATGCTTTTACCTCATCGTAGAACTCTGGGTTTTGGTTATGATGCGAGACAACGGCATAAGCGTTTGTCGTGAAAACAGACCCTGCAGGTTTACCATAAATACACTGCAAAAGAAGGAAACAGAGTCACCGTTCAGAAGGCAGTCTTGGAATGTGACATCATGCAACCACATACACTCAGAGGCACAAAAACACGGCCAAGGCCACCTGGTTTCGCCATTCTGAATCACAGACACAGGCATGCCACAGACCACTTGGACAGCACCTAACTTGTCTTTCTGGATGCTCTGCAGCTTTCATGCATCTAAAAAATGCAATCCCCCACTACTGGCAGCAAGAAGCTTAAGAGTCAATCATTTGGGAGGAAAATTCTCTCAAACCAGGTCTATAAAGCCTCTGTCACATTATTTGTGTTCCTTAGCAGGAGGGTACGCCCAGAAAACACACGGAAGTGAGATTAGTGGGTTGTGGTGCAGAAATCAACTGAAATCCATGCACAGATTTTTCACAGTACACATTTTTCTGGAATTTTGGAGACCTAAATATGAGAAGATCTCCCTTAGCCAATCAGCAATATTGCCTGTATGCTCACTGTGCAGCGACCAAAGTGAAAAGGTTTTTTTTATTATTATTGTTATTTTTAGGTTAAAACACAGAGTTTTAGCCTAAAGGACTTTAAAAATGAATACCTAGTAAGCTATGGGCAAATCTACTGTTATCATACATTGTTAAAATGTGGCACATTTAGAGCCACATTTTAGAACTTGTTGGCTTTCAGGCATGCCATTAAAATCAATGTAAGGCTCTCTGTGGTTCTATGGAATGCTGCAACTGCATCTGTGATGTGAGTTCTTCACTTCCATGAGCCTAATAAGTCTTAAGATGAATACAAAGTTGGCATGCCAAGTGATGAACTGCCTCACTCTGATACTTAAAGGCCAACTAAGACATTGGGATCCTCTATGAGTGCACATCCAGTGCTCCTTAAATACGTTCCTGAAAGCAATTTGCAAGAAGTGCTGAGAGGTAACCTAAGACTCCTTAAGTACACAGAAAGATAATGTGTGGAGGGCAAGCAGCATTTCTCATTTGCACTAAAGGGAGAACCAGAAAAAATACATCAAATTGGTGGCAATAACTAAGTTCTCTCTGAAAAAAAAACCCTAAAAACCCAAAACACCCCTCTTTTGAAAGGTAAGTGCTACTGAACAGTGATAGAGGGGGCATGTTAGCCGCTTCCCCTAAGTGGTTTGGTTATAGGACTAGCCACTATAGTGGCCTAAGCCTCGGCCTGTAGCACTGGCATTCCACAAAGGCTCTGGTTCTAGCACCAGCTGCTCCACTTCCCATCCAGCTCCCTGCCTGTGGCCTGGGAAAGCAGTCGAGGATGGCCCAAAGCCTTGGGATCCTGCACCCACATGGGAGACCCAGAAGAGGCTCCTGGCTCATGGCTTCGGATAGGCTCAGGTCCAGCCTTTGCAGCCACTTGGGGAGTGAACTAGTGGATGGAACATCTCTCTCTCTCTCTCTCTCTCTCTCTCTCTCTCTCTGTCTCTTTCAATCTGCCTCTCAAATAAAAATAAATAAATCTTAAAAAAAAAAATACCAGCCATCCATGCCTCTAACTTAAGCTAGAAGTGGGGAGTCAGATAGACACTGTGCAATGGCTGACTGTTCTATAAATTTCCTTTTAGGTCTGGTCCATGAGAGAAATAGCAAATCAGAAAATCCAGCTAGGGAGAATGAAAATGTAAAGGCACTGTCATGTGACAGGCATTTAAGGATTGCTGTATCAGGGTAATACTTAGATTCTACTTTTCACAGATCACAAATCCATGTCTGAAGACAGCATCTGACCAGACAAAGAGGAAAAGTCATATTTCAGATCAAAGCAGTCATGTTGTGCTTCTGTCAGCGCAAAGCCTGTTCAAATTTCAAGGAGGAAGGAGTTCACAGTATCCTGTTCGAACCATTATAAGCTCTCAGGTCAGGAGAAAATGATCTAGGGACTGGAAATCAGAGGGCTACAAAATCCAAAATCTCATGTAGAGAAACTTACTCCAGTGTAGATCTATGTGTGCCCCCATCCCATTTTGTGATCTATTTCTATTTGAACTAACCCTCATAACCCATGTGCAAGAGAAGGAAATATTGCTTTTGCCACTTCAGTACATTCGCATTTTGATTTTTGAAATATATTAAACTTAGAGCATGAGAACATCAAGTACCCATATCTCCACCTCTACCATCCCCAGGCGAAGTGCAATGCTTATCAGCATCATAAACAAACCTTTAGAGCACAAGCATCACTTTCATCTGAATCCCGGAATTCCACGCAGACGGCAATATTCCTCGCCTAAAAGGATTATTTAAAATGAGTCACACTATGGGAAGATTACAAATAATAAAAGTTCCGGTCTCTGAAAATGTGTACCATTTCGCTGTTTACCTTGGCAAATGTCTTCTGGCTATCATATTTTAATTGCAAGGGATATACATACAGATGGTTTTTGTAAACAGTAAATGGATAGCAATATTTTGTCATTTCTGGAACAAACTCTTCAACCTCCACAGCAATATTTTGACAGTTCTTTTCAAAAGGCTTCAGGGGCACATATGAAGATGTGATGCAATCTATAATTGAAAAAAATACAGGAAAGGAGCATACCATTTAACAACCCTTAACACTCTCTGGCATTTGTAAAATCTTAGAAGGATAGTGTTCACAAAGCATAATTTTAGAGACAGAATTCTCAATAATTGACAAAAAAAGCCATACAGCCATTTTAAGAACCCAAAACAACAGGATGAGTAGCCTGGTCCAATTTTAGCGGAACCCTTCACACCACACGTGGATTGCTTTTCATTCTCAATGTCGAGTCATTTGCCAAATATAACACATCATAATTTTGACGAAGTTACACTGCAGAGAAATACACTGCAGTTTCCCTCCCACGGCTGCAATTTAGCTTTCACTGCAAATTTTTATTAGTATCAGGGAAAGAAATAACAGTCAATTTATGCTTCCAATTAGCTCATGGCAGGTCACTTTTTAAAAAGTTCACTGGGTGCAGGTGCAAATTTTCACCTAAGAAATAGAAGAAGCCTTTTCAAACAACAGATCTTATGATGTGTTACAATCATAAATGCCATATTCCCAAATGTGAAAACACCAAGCTCAGAGAAAGTTTGGCAGCACATGGTACAGAAGTCACCACTGCAGGCAAGGTTACGCATATACTTCAGGGGGTCTAAGACTGCTCCTCCTTACTGTAGGGCGTGAGTGATGGAGAAGGAAGACCCAGGGTGAGCCAGACCTGAGGACACAATAGTTCTGGTTCGGTTTGTAATTCTCTGATTACTAAAGTGGCACATAATTATATTAGGATATCTGCAGATACAGAGCAAAAGTACACAATAGTGATTAACCATTGTACTACTCAAAGACAACTGCTGGTAACATTTTATTTTCTTCTGATGCTGCTTCCAGGCACATTATATATTGTAACATAGACATTTTTACTATGTGTATATCTTCTATTTCTGACACTTGATCTGATGCCTTATTTCAGAAACTGTAAACCCCAGTTTTTAAAGACTGCACAAAGCTTCGTGACACTGATGTGCCATGATCATCGTAATCATGCTGAGAGTGTCAAACTCCAGTTGTGTCCAATTTCCCTCCAAAATAACTAACACGGCAAAGAACATTCATATGCATAAACTCCTGTCTGCATGTGAAATGATTGCTTTTCTAAAAATAACGTTTATTTTCTTAAAGGACAGAGTTAAGAGACAAGTGGAGAGAGACAGAGAAAGAGAGCTTCCAACTACTGGTTCACTCCCTAAGTGATTGTAATGGCTAGAGCTGGTGGTCCAAAGCCAGAAGTTTTTCCTAGGTGTTACAAGTGGGTGCAGGGGCCCAAGGATTTGTGCCATCCTTCACTGCTTTCCCTGGCTCATTAGCAGAGAATTGGATCAGAGGTGGAATACTCAGGACACAAACTGATGCCAATATGGAATGTTACTGCTGCAAGTGGCAACATAACCTGCTAACACCACAGTGCCAGTTTTCAAACAATTCCTTTAGGGAAAACAATCCCCTGTACTCTTAGACAAAATGTATGTTGGATACCACATTTCTAAGTCTTTGGTGACTTTTCATTGGACCTAAAACAGAATCCAATCCTTAAAATTATTACCTTGAGTTTTACCACTCCCTATTATGATCTGATTTCTCCTGCTTCATCTCCTTTCTCCCCTTTTGCTGCAAACAGTACGCTGGAGCTACAATGGCTTCCTTTTTGCTTATACCAACCCAGTGCATTGCCACTGCAAGCCTCTGCAATCTATGTGGTACCCTCAGTCCCAAATGCATAGTCCCCACCAGCACATGCTGGTTCCTGCTGTCTATTCTGTTTCTGATTGTCAACATTGCCTTTCCCAGCCACTCTTCTGAAAGCAGCTTGCTTCCATTAGAAACTACAATTAGTCATTTATTTGTTTGCTTGTTTGTTTACTGTCACTCCTTCTGGATCTTACTGCTTAAGTTTAAAGCACCAAGGAGCTGGTGTTGTGGTGTAGCAGGTAAAGCTGCCACTTGTGCCACACTGGCATCCCATATGGGTGCTGGTTTCTGTCCTGGCTACTCCACTTTCAAGCAAGCTCCCTGCTGATGGCCTGGGAAGGCATTGGAGGATGGCCCAAGGCCTTGGGACCCATGTGCGAAACCTAGAAGTTCCTGGTTCCCAGTCTCAGGCCATTCTAGTTCTGGCTATTGCAGCTATTTGGAAAGTGAACAAGCAGATGGAAGAGCTCTGTCGTCATTTCCCCACTACCCCTATAACTCTGACTTCCATGTAAAACAGAATATTTTAAAAAGCACCCAGGGGCTAGCACTGTGGTGTAGCAGGTAAAGCTAATGCCTGTAGTGCTGGCACCCCATATGGCTGTAGGTTCAAGTCCTGGTTGTTCCACTTCTGATCCAGCCCCCTACTAAATGCACTTGGGAAAGAAATGGAGGATGGTACCCGAGTGCATGGGCCCCTGCACCCACATAAAAGACCAAGAAGCTCCTTGCTCCCGACTTTAGATCAGCCCAGCTTCAGCCACTGAGACCATCTGGCCAGTGAATCAGTAGATAGAGAATTCTCTCTCTCTCTCTCTCTCTCTCTCTCTAGTGCTCTCACTCTCCCTGAAACTGCCTTTCAAGTAAATACATCATTTCATCCTTTTAAAAAAATAAATGTACCTAGCAGGTAGTTAACAAATGTTTTTACTCAATAAATATTTGTTTAATCAGTGACTAGATAGAATCTCAGAACTGGAATGCCTTACCAAGGATACCAATTGCCAAAGGGTGCCTCTATCTGTGACAGGTCATGGTACCTGGCCAAAACAGTACCAGCCTTAGGTGGCTTCATTTTTTATGATTTATTTATGTTTATCAGAAAGTCAGATTTACAGAGAGAAGGAGAGAGAGAGAGAGAGAGAGAGAGATATCTTCCATCCACCAGTTGACTCCCCAAGTGGCTGCAATGGCCAGAGCTGAGCTAATCCAAAAACAGGAGACAGGAGTTTCTTTCATGTCTCCCACATGGGTGCAGAGTCCCAAGGCTTTGGGCCATCCTCCACTGTTCTCTCAGGTTACAATCAGGTTGCTGGATGGGAAGTGGAGCAGCTGGGACATGAACCAGCACCCTATGGGATCCCAGA
The DNA here is from genome assembly GCF_030435755.1 of Ochotona princeps. Lineage (NCBI taxonomy): Eukaryota > Metazoa > Chordata > Mammalia > Lagomorpha > Ochotonidae > Ochotona > Ochotona princeps. The sequence continues at coordinate 80,173,048 of NC_080865.1, read as the reverse complement.
GCATGCAATAAGAGGATTTAGCCACTAGGCCATCACTCCAGGCCAAGGTGGCTTCATTTTAAATGTTTTTTGTAGGAGTGGGCATTTACCCTGGCAGCGAAGACCTGTGTCTCATCAGAGTACTTGGGTTTCATTCCCAGCTCTGGCCTCTGACTCCAGCTTCCTTTTAAAGTAAACACCTTGAGAGGCAGAACTGACAGCTCAAGCAGTTGGGTTCCTGGCATTCACGTAGGATACCTGGATTGAATTTTTACCACCTGGTCTTGGCTTATCCTAGGTCCAGCTACTGTGAGCATTTGGAGAGTAAACCAGGATGGGAGACATTTGTCTATATGTGTTTGCATATGTCTGCATGCCTCTCAAATAAGCAAACAACATTTAAATTATAAAATAAAAATTAATAAATTCACTTTAAACATTTTCTGTAAGGGCCAGTATCATAGTGTAGTGCTTTAAACCACCATGCACAACACCAGCATCCCATATCCAACCACTGGTTTCAGTACCAGCTGCTTTGCTTCTGATCTAGCTCCCTGCACCAGGGAAGGCGATGTAAGTTGGACCATGTACTTGGAGTCCTGCCAAACATGTGGGAGACCTGGATGGAATTCCAGGTTCCTGGCTTTGGCCTGGCCCAGTCCTGTCCATTGCAGATATTTGGAGAATGAACAAGTGGATGGAAGATCTCTTTCTCTCCCTGTCACTGCCTTTCAAATCAAAAAAAAATTTTAAATTATAAAATATGATACATCAAAAGCATCATGCTTCAATTTGTGTTAGAATTATTCCTGATCTTGACTGTTCTGACATTATGTACTTAGCCATTTCATTTTTTAAATGTTTTACATTTGTGAATTTTTTGAGAGGCAAAGACCACAAGCTCCCATTTGCTTGTTTATTCCCTAGGGAGCTGAAGCCAGGATCTAGCAGCCTAGTACAGGTCTCCTGTGTGGGTATCAGGAACTCAACTACTTGAGCGTTCACCATGGTCTCCTGAAATTTGTACTGGCAGAAAAATGGACTCAAGTGCAGGAGCTGTGGATTGAATCTTGGCACTTCAGTATGGTACGCGGGTATCTTAACTACCACAACATCTCTGTCCCTAGCTGCTTCATTTCACTGCTAGCAAATGACCTTTTGTGTCTTCTCTTCATTTTTCTCCTAGACTCTTAGGATCTGATCCTAAGACAACAAAAGAAGATGTCCTCATTGTTTGATCTCCTAACTAATGACAGGAGAAATGCACCTAAGATAAAACGCAGCAGAAACAGACTGAGGTACACTCCAACATCATCTTATGAAACAGTATTATGGCAAAACCAACATAATTTACTTCCCAACCTGTATTCACCATATACACAGGGTCAAAGACCGTTACCTCCAAAAATCATGTCTACCTGAAACCTCAGAATGCGTCTTTATTTGAAAATAGGGTTTTTGCAGATGTAATTAACTAAGAGGATATAATAATGGATTGGAGTGGGCCATAAACCAATATATGTGTCTTTATAAGACCCTGACTCCAGATTTCTAGCCTCCTAAGCATTCAACTTTGTAATACTTTGTTCCAGCAGTCACAGGAAACTAACATACCACAGACACAATAAGAAAAATGCTGAAAAGATAAGAATCCGAGAGGTGAAAATAATCCTTAAGGTTTATGTGCAATATGTTTGGTTCTTACTTGATAAATCCACAGGAACACATTCTACTGTGATGTTTAGCTGTCCAGGAATAATCTGCAATTTGGTTTTTTCTGGCCTAGATATAAAACAAGGAAATTTTAGAAAGTAAAATTATGAGTACTAAATACACCAGTAACGCTAGATCCAAACATTAAATCTTAAGTGTTCAGTTCTGTCCATACACTACCTAATTATTAAGAAATGGATAATTCATATTCTAATATGTTCATTTATAACAATAAGGTAACACACTTACTTTTTGTATTCTGAGAGCAATTTGAGAATGTCTTCATTTGAAAGCTTGCTACTATCTTGTTTATACAAAGGGGAAAATCTTCCATCAAGATCCAGAGAGCCTTGAATATCTTTGAAAATGGGTCTAGAACAGCAGTAGAAAAAGGCTTTTTTATGTCTAGAGTTCAGACAAACTCAGAAGATATTAGCACTGATGGGAATGTAAAATGGCGAAACAGCTTTGGAAAATTTAGCAAACATGTACTCAGGATTTCATAATGTCACACCATAGGCATATTTCCATGTGGCACATGAATGTTTACAGCAGATTTCTTCACTATAGCCCCAAACTGATAATAATTCAGATATTTATCAGGAAGTGAATGGATACACAAATCGGATTATATTCATACAATAGATACTATCCCAAAATGAGCTACTGATGTTCAAAATGATACGGATGAATCTCAAAAACATATTGAGCACAAGAAACCAAGCACAAGAATCGATATTGCCTGGCTCCATTTCTATGAAGGTTTGAAACAGAGAAAATCCACTTATAGTGATAATTAGATTGGGGTGGAATGACTGACTGGACAAGGACCTGAAGAAACTTTCTGAGATCATATGTTCTAGAATCTTGGTAGTAATTATGACTTTACACATCTGTGCACATTCATCAAGCTGGACATTCAAAAGGTGTGTTACTTTATCAAAGCTAAAGCACATCTCAGTTATGTTGATAACATTTATTTGAAGGGAGCATATGGCCCAGTAGTTAAGATTCCCCTTGGGGTGCCCACATCCTATGTTAGACTGTCTGGGTTTGAATACTGGCTCTGCTCCCAATTCTAGCTTCCAGCTCATTTTATGCACCTTGGGAGGCAGCAGGCAATGGCTCAGGTGGTTGGGTCCTTGCCACCTATGTGCAAGCTAGCACTGAATTCCCAATTCCTGGGCATTCCAGGAAAGAACTGGCAGATGGGAGGTTTTTCTGTCTCCCCAAAACTAAAATTAATGTTTTTAAAAATAGGATTAAAGATCCAGAGAAACTCTTAACGATCTTTAAAAAATTAAATCGGATCTTTAACATAACTTTGTATGGATAATTTATATATGTAGACTCTCTCACATGAATTTGAATTACTCCCCACCCCTGCTCTTCTCCCATTTTTTGAACACCTATTTTACTGATAAAATGGGAAGTCAGGCTCATGCACCCAACACACCTGAAGGGGAAGCAGTTCCTAATTTCCCCTGGCAGAACCTCTGAAGACACAGTTATAACCACTAGCCCTATTGTTCTCACTTGTAAGCATACTTCCTTTATTTCCAGTAAACAACGCTTTATCATGTATTTATTAAGTACTCCAGCCAAGCCTTTGGAGTAAGTTTTTGATAGTGCCAACAAGCAAGATAATCCAACAATGAAAAAATTAGCATAATCGCTCACTGGAACTGGAGAACAAAAGTTCTAACATTAAAGATTTGAAAACTAATCTTGGACCCGGCAGCGTGGCCTAGTGGCTGAGGTCCTCGCCTTGAACGCCCCGGGATCCCATATGGGCGCCGGTTCTGATCCCGGCAGCTCCACTTCCCATCCAGCTCCCTGCTTGTGGCCTGGGAAGGCAGTTGAGGACGGCCCAATGCATTGGGACCCTGCACCAACATGGGAGACCCAGAAGAGGTTCCAGGTTCCCAGCTTCAGGATCGGCGTGCACCGGCCGTTGTGGCTCACTTGGGGAGTGAATCGTCTGATGCAGGATCTTCCTCTCTGTCTCTCCTCCTCTCTGTATATCTGCCTTTCCAATAAAAAAATAAATAAATCTTTAAAAAAAAAAAAAAAAGAAAACTAATCTTGCAACCAGCAAAATCAGATCAAACAGCTACTGCTGAGGCTCGAGGGGAAGTCTGCCACGGTGGTCTAGAGGGGACTCTGAAGTCAGTTGCCTGGGTTCTGAGCCCAGCTCAGCCACATGCTGTGGGAACTTAGGTAAGGATCTTTTTTTTTTTTTTTAACTTCTGTGCCTCAATTTCTTCATCCCAAGATGGGAATAACAGTAGTGACCTCTTAAGAAAATATACACTGAGCATGGAGTGCTTTGCTTGGAACAGAGTTAATCTTCAATAACTAAGAATAAATTGTAACAGCAGCAGCCACAACTGACTTTCCAGGCTGCAGCACTGCTGACATGCTTATGTTAATAAGCCACATTTCATCTTCTGGATCACTTACATACACCAATCTCCCTATTCTTGGCCACTCACATATCTCTTGCCTATCATTTCTTTTTTTCTCAGTGTGCACAATGAGATAATGATACCTTTTCAGCTACCAACATAAAATACATTTTGAGACCTTTCACAAAAATGAAATGATTATAAATAGTGACAGAGATGAGTTAATTAACTTAGAATCTCCTACCCTTATGCTAGTCCCCAGCACCCACTGAACATAACTGATTGAATTATTCAGAACATGGTGCCCTTTCCCCAGAAGTTCCAGTGAGCTGTACCGGCTGTATCACAAACAAGCCAGTAAACCTGTACTTCAGTGGGGAGGGGAGACAAGCAAGAAACATGTTTTAGGTCATCACTTGCAAGAGTTGGATAAAATAATGAAAGTTAACCTAACATATGAACTATAAATAACACGTGCTTCCAAATACACTACCCCCAAAGGATCTGCTCAGTCTATCACCAGGAAGCAAGAAAATCTATTAATTAGTTACACACTAGCACTTCATGGCTATATTCTTTGTCAAACAATTTTAGTATGTACTACAGAATTCTTTCCTAATAACTTTTTAAAGTATAAGCCAAGACAACTCTAAAATAGAGGGCATACTACTATAACTCACAGCAATCTATGGTCTTCTGGAAAAAATTCCATCACTTGGGCAAAGAAGCAGTGCTTTTAACACAGTTAAGTTAAGATCAGTAACCCAAGCCTAAGAAAATTTCCCTAAAGCAAGACAGGAAAAAAATGACAGGGTCTTTGATGCATAGTAAATTCTTTTTTTTTTTTTTAAGATTTATTTAATTGGGAAGGCAGACCACATTTATAGAGAGAAGGAGAGACAGAGAAAAAGATCTTCCACCCTCTGGTTAACTCCCCAAATGGCTGCAATGGCTGGAGCTGAACTGATCCAAAGCCAGGAGCCAGGAGCTTCTTCTAGGTCTCCTACATGGGTTCAGGGTCCCAAGGCTTTGGACCACCCTCCACTGTTTTCCTCAACCCATAAGCAAGGAGCTGGATGGGAAGTGGGTTTGCCGGGATTAGAATCAGCACCCATATGGGATCCCACTGCTTGCAAGGTAAGGATTTAGTCACTGAGCCAATGTACCAAGCCCGATGCATAGTAAATTCTAATAAAGAATTTTTATGCCTCAAGTGTCACAACATAACAAGACTCTTGAAAGTTCATGAAAATGATAGTACAAAAAAATTCACATGGATTTAAACATTATTTGTGCCAAAATGAATTCTTTCTAGTTCTATATTACATGAACTTTGGGAAGTTTTCTAACTGGATTACCAGTAACAGACAGATAAAATGCTGATAAGGACAGTGGCCCTCATCATCAGATTGAGTGTGAACAGAAGGGCCAGGATTATAATTGCACAAACCTTGCAGCCCAAGCAAAGGGCATTCTGTATTGTCCAAGGCGGCTACACACTTGTTTAGCTGTCCTGTGTACCTTCTGGGCTGTCTAAGATGAGAAAGAAAAAGATAAACTCATATTTGTTCTAATAGCCATAGACCCACCCTGAAAAATAACATCATGAGGCTTTTAAAACTGCAGATATGAAATTCATGGCATAGGTTCTCTTTCAATAAATTAGAAAAAAATAGTTTCCCCAATTTTCCAATATCAAAGACTAAGAATCTAGAAAAAGTACAGGAACAGCCTCAAATCAAAACACAATATGCTACTCAATTTCCCTAATCTTTAACAATTTTGCATTCTATCATTAGCAAAGCCTTTACCATTGTATCAGAAGACAGACAAAACAGATGTCAGATGTGCATAGTAGCAAAGAGCTCTATGAAGAAGACCTTAAGCACTTTTAACACGTATTTCTTTTCTCAATGCAAACAAATGCTCATCATTCTTGGGAGAAACTTGTTCTGCATATAGTCGACCTTTCCACTCAGAAGACAAGGAGCGGGTGGCCAGGAGTCAATGCAATTAGTCTAGTGTGGGCAGGAGACGCTGCTTGCATAGTCTCTGCAAGATGACAGAGATTAACTGCCTCTGGAGTCCAGGCAGGCCAGGAAATGCTGGCTGGATGCTTCTCCCCAGGGATACAGCATGCTACGGGCTTTTATCTCTATCACTGAAACACTTCTTTCACAAATCAGCCAGATGTCTCTTCAGCATCCTTTACCTAATAAATGCTATTGCGATACACAACACAATGCTACATGCAAGAGATAGACACTTCATAAGCAATACAGCAGCCACGGTCCCACTTAAGAATTGTACCATGAGGACCTGGAGTGATAGCAATAGTGTAGTGGTTAAAGAATTGTACCATGAGGCCTTTCCCTCTCTGGACCTCATTTTTTTCATTTATAGAATGGAAAGATGGGATTACATCAATGAATTCTTAATGTTAAGTCTTTACAATTGAGAAACATATCAAATGATATACAATTACTAACCTCATGCTGTCACTTATGGATATTCCATGAAACAAAATAAGTAAATTCCTTAAGTTTTAACAGCAATGTACTTTAAAACTTTCGTGAGAAATGGAATTAAAAAATAAGTTTATATTGGCTAAGTTTATGTTGGCAAAAACTTTAAATTCAATCACAATTTTGTCATGATTCATACTTTCCATGAACTTTTTGAAGATCTTGTGGATTTAAAAAATAGATTTCCCCAATATCAGTTTCTCTTTTAACTTGGTTTTCCCTGAACCTTTTAAAATCCTCACATAGGCCAATATCTCACGAAAGAAACATGCATGTAACATCTAAAATGCTGGAAGAGCAAGCAGAACAAAACTCATTCTTCAAATTAAACAGAGCTAGCTGCCTGAAACACTCGCTGTCTGCCTTTCTTGTCTCATTTTATCAAAGGAGCAAATCTGGATGTTCTGGCATTGGGACTGGCACTTGGGATCTTTGGACTAGATCTCCTTTTTTCTCCAGCATGGACATTCTATGTGGACATTCGATGGCTGAATATAGGCTGCAGCTAGGGAAGGAGGGGCTACTGCTAAGCAGACAGTGTCAATTAGCAGAAGCTGCCTAAAAGCTTTTAGCTCTTACTCTGATAAGCAAGCAAAGATCAGACTATCATGCTAAAAGAACACAAAGGAAAATGGCAAAGAAAGCCAGGTTCATGCTTCAGTGTATACTTCCACATCTACACAATCTATATACTCACACAGTATACAATCTAGAGTCACATGGTGTACAGTACAATTTTCATTATCTATAGCATGCTCCAAGAATATGGTTGCTATGTATAAAGGGGTCACTGACAATGTTACGTAATATATCAGCAAAAGACAAACTTGAGGTTAAACTGAAATGTTCACAAATGGCCATTACAAATACCTTTACTGGGTCTGAATTTTTGATGTAGGGTTCTGCACAGTGTGTAATATTTCCCTGTAGCACCTTTTCAATTCTGGCAACTAGAAAAATTTCAGGATGTGGATTTGTCACTGAGAAAATTCCCTGGGGGGGGGGGGGAAATAAAGCACTTTCATTAGATTTCAACATAAATGCATAAGGTTGGCTGTTTGGTTAGTGACTCTCAGTAGTGTGTGTAGTATAAAAAGTTGATATTCACTTTATGATTGTGTTCAAGATTCTAAAATTATGTAGTATTTCCTATTACGCAGTTTTCCAAGATCCCAGTCATCCTTTCAAAGTGGATTTTATATTTCATCAACAACTTCACTTCTATTAGTCCCTCAAGTACAGATGTCACCTTTTTCATGCAGTTATGTTTATAAAGTCAGTTCTTAGGCCTAATTAATACAGTATTGCATTGTTTGACTTAATGGGTATGAGCTAAAAGAGTGTGCATTTCCCAAGTGGAATTAGATAGGTAGGCATTTTTAAATGCAGTGACATGTAATTCTACAATAGTTCCCTCACAATTAATTTTCATTGCAGCTAAAAGGAACAAATCACTTTGCCTCTATTGTTCAGCATAACATAAAAATGAAATCCCCCTGAAGAAAGCAGCCCTTTGCTCCCGTTAAAGGGCTGTGGTGTTGTCTATGCGAAGGTAGCAAGTAGACTTCACATCTCATTCTGTCTCCCTGTTAGGGCTACAAACATACACACAACCAAAGTTGCAGGAGTTTTTCTGAATGCAGTGAAACAACCATGTCGTCCATCCCTTGTCTACCTGAGCTGCTTCCAAATACAACATCCTCTAAAGAGCATGCTACTGGGTTGTGTCTCATTGAAAGGAGCACCACATACATGAAAATGAGTGTAAAAATCCATCACTGGTCTCTACCAAGTTTTGTTTTTCTACCTGGTACATTACCAACTTTATTATTCAAGTGTTTGCCAGTTTGCAGTTCAGACACATTATTATCTCATTGATTCCACATACAACCCTCTGAGGTAGACAGGGCACACCAGAAAATATGGGAGCTCAGGAATTCTCCGAAAGTCAGACAGCTTGTTAAGGAGCTCAGGCAATAGCTGCTGCAGCTTTGAATTCCAAGCAGCAAGCAGGGAACAAAGTTGTTAAAAACTGCTCAGGAGTCAGACTGCTTAGGTTCAAGTTCTGGCTGTGTCATCTATGAGTTCAGACAAGTCACATCCTCTCCAAGTCTTGGGAGGCTCATCTAGGTAACAGGGTAATGATATACAGAATAACTTCATCAAGCTCTTGCATGGGTTCAGAAAAACAATGCATGCTGGATAATTGGTTGTAGCCAGGGTGGCTCATCCAAGCATCTCAAGGTCACAGACGTTGGCTTCTGGTCGTGCTGCAAACATGTTACTTAGGCTGTGAGCTGGGTCTGGCAGACTGCCTAACAGTTCCTACAGAAAGCATGCTGAGCAACGCATTGTAAGTGCAATCTTACACTGACTAATTGCCACCTAACCGGGCTGGCTGTTTTTCATGCTTCATCTCATTCAGCCTTCGGAAAAGTCCTCTGATGCAGCCACTACGATACACACAAGTTACATATTAAGAAACAGACTCAGAGCAGTTTAGGCAGTCAATTAGGCTAGAAAAAAAATAAAAACAACTGTAGCCTGGACTTCCAGACTACGCAGTCCAGGCTCTAATGACTCACAATCTTATGACTCACAGGCCATGCAGCCAATATCCCACGGGATGAAACTAAAGTGGAATAGTGATTTTGGGGTGAGCATTTGGTACAGTGGTTAGGACATGTTTAAAATGCCCACATTCCATATCAGAGTGCTTGAGTTCAAGTCTTGGCTCAGCTTCCACTCCAGCTTCCTGCTAAGGCATGCCATGGGAGGTAGCAGGTGATGGACTCAAGTACTCGAGTCCCTGCTTCCCACACAGAAGCTTTAGGTGAGTTCCCAGATCTTGGTTTCAGCCTGACCTAGCCCTGGCCATTGCAAGTATTTCAGGAGTGGATGAGAGCCCTCTTATTTGTGTCTCAAATAAATAAAATGAATGAAAAAAAAAACATTGGAAAAACAATGCTAATTTTGATTACTGCTATAACTAATATGCACAGAGTAGCTATTGGGCCCCATTCCCAGTACTCCATCCAGACATTGCCTTACACTGATGCCAGCAATGAGGATTGTAATTTTAAGATATTTGACAATAGATGAAAGCATTCTGTTTTCACTTCTTTGTCTGAAATCACTATATCACTCCCAGCAGCTACTCTGACTGAGCAACCCTAGCCTGTCCTAGTGCTCGCTGCATTCTGAGGACAATGCACCTTGTTTAGCCTCATAGTCCCTTGGAGGCAGGGACTCTCATTACTTCCATTTTGTAGAGGATGACTAATTAGGGAGTCCAAAGGTAGAGAGGGGTAGCACTCTTTGAGGCCATTTTACTTTTCAGCCCACATGCTTCTGGTCATCTTGCTGGCCCCTAGAACGCACAAAGTAGCCAAGGAGTGCCCAGAAACCCCATATGGCATTCTAGCACATGTCTCCAGCACAGCCCTCCATCCTTAGCTAGGGAAATCTGCTGATGAGCATGCCCACTACAGGGCGACTCTTAGGTTACTGCCCTTCTCTTTATAGAGATCAGGCCTAGGGCCCCCAACTCAACCCCTAAAATTTGCACAGATCTCCAGGATGAAGCAAAACATGAGGTAAGATTATATGCTAATGTTATACACTTAATTATAACCTGCAACATATTGTTTGAGTTCTGGCCAAAAGACCTAGATTCAAATCCTACTTTTACCACTACCAGCTATGTAATGACTGATAAACTTCATTTCCCCTCAGCTGCAGTTTTCTCATCCACAAAACAGCAACGATCACATCCTCTCACAAGGCGACCATGATTACAATGGAAAATATGCATAATGTAGGAGATATTTTTAAATGCTGATTTTTTTTTCCTGATCTAGATCACAAGTTGGATGCCACCTGAAACCACAGCTAAAACTTCCTGTATTGAACATATAGCTGAGTACAATGAAGTAATATACTGTATACATCATTAGCTTACTTGATGTTATACAGGGATTTAAGGCATCTAATTCAATAACAGATCTTCAAGTACTTATAATACAGTAGTTCTTCAATCTCTTTTAGAAGCCTCTGCCTTTAGGGCTGGCATAGTAAGCTAAGACTCTACCTCCAGTGCCAAATGGTCACTGGTTCAAATCCTGGCTGTTCCAGTTCATGGCCCTACCACGAAATAATGAAAGATCCAGATACCTATGCACCTATGAAAATAGTGGAGGATGGTCCAAGTGCTTGGGCCCCTATAAGCATATGGGAGACCAGGAGGAGACCTCTGGCTCCTGATTTCAGACTGCTTTAGCTCTGATGACTGTTGTGATCATTTTGAGAGTGAACCTCTGAATGGAAGTTATCTTCTCCCCTCTTTCTCTGTAACTCTTTCAAATAAATCTTAAAAAAAATTTTTTTCCATCACAGCGGAATGTTCACATAAATGACAACTCTAGTCTGAGTAATTAATGAAGAGATGGGAAGGCAGAAAGGGACTACTTATGGGAAAAGTGGCCATAGATCCACAGGCTGAAGAGAGAAATCATATGTAAAGGACCCCCCTATCATTTCATAATCTATGTCAATGAATATAACCTTCCTTTTTTAAAAAATGTTTTTAAAGACAGAGAAACTGAGGCAGAAAGACTGGTCTTCCCATTGGTTCACTCTTCAAGTGGTGGCGACAATCAGGGCTGTGCCAGACCAAAGCCAAGAAACTGGAACTCAATCTAGGTCCTGCACTTGGATGCAGTAACTCAAGTACTAGAGCATCACTGCTGTCTTTCAGGGTGCCTATCAGAACATTAGAAATGGAAGCAGAGCTGAGACTAGAGCTTACACAATATGGTATGCAGATATCCCAAATGGTATTTTTTTTAAGATTTACTTATTTGAAGAGTTAGACACACAGAGAGATCATCTGTCTACTGAGTCATTCCCCAGATGGCCATATTGATCAGGGCTGGGTTAGGGATGGGTCAGGCCAAAACCAAAAATCAGGAGCTTCTTACAGGTCTCCCACATGGTGCAGGGGCCCAACACTTGAGCCATCCTTGTTTGCTCATGCCAGGCCACTGGCAAGGAGATGCGCCAGAAGTGCAGCAGCCAGGATACAAACCAGCACCCATATGGGATGCTGGTGGCATCATCAGCAGTGGCTTTATGTGCTATGTCACAACATCATCCCTAAATGATGTCTTAACTGCTGCACCAAATGTCCCAGGTATAATACTTCACTCTGAAAATCTCAATGTTTGCAATTATTCTAGGAAGATTATTCATCAAATGAAGCAGAATGTATCCTGAAGAATGTTCAATATAACGTTAGCTATGTTATCAAAAGCTTAAAAATATCCTAAATAGCTAAATCATTAGAATTAATATCAGCTTCTGGAAATAATGACTGTTATAAAGAAACTAGTATAGAATGATTAACATGACAATAAATGAATATGATAAAGAGCAAAAACATGGCATAATAGCTTCTAGTCAGGTCAGAATGCCAAGGAACCATTAAGCTCTTCCTAATGGGGATTCTTTGCCTCAGATAGGACAGAACACAGTGGAACCGATTTGACACAAAAAGTCCCATTCCATTGCTTTTTCACCAGAATTCCTGTATAAAGAGCTTTCATACTACACAAAAACCACCAACTCATCATGGACATGGGGATGAGGAATGGGAGAGTTAACATAAGGTCAATATTTACTCACAGAACAAACTTTCTGGACACCTCACTCAAAAGTATTCACATGAATATTTGTGTATGTGTGTCTATAGATTCCATCTTGCTGTGAGTCTCACATCAGGGTCCCATTGAAATGATACTTGGCTTAGAACTCAATGATACTTGGCTTGGAACTCAGTGATACTTAGCCAAGTATCATTTCAATGGGACCATGATGTGAGACTCACAGCAAGATGGAATCTAACATGTTGGTCAGGTTTCATTTTTCCACTCTGACTTTAGTCATCAGGAAAACCTAGAGACAGATCTCATAGGAATTAGAATGCCATGAAAACATGGGCCCTACCATGAAATAATGCAAGATGAGTCTGTATCTTATTCCAGCCATGCTAGAGAGACTAAAGAGATTCTTTACCTGCTTTATGTAGCGTAACTGAGACTCAGCAATTCCATGAATGAAAGATTCCGGTGAAGAGCCCTTTGCATTTCCATCACCAGCCAAATGAGTTGAAGAGCCCCACAGCATTTCACGGACTGATGGGGGATTCAGGTCTACATGAAAGTCAGCAGAAATCTTGCAATTGTTCTTTACATCAAATAAGGCAAGATTGATGAAAAAGGGCTCCACCTGGGAAGGAAGAGAGTTACATTTTTAATTAAGACTTTTGGGGGTGAGCATAAATTTCAGGATAATTTGTTTTCCTCATTTCTATGATTATAGTTTCTTTTTGAGTTCAACATTCAAATCACATTATGGCTTATCTGCCTAGGAAAAAGATCACTCCAGTGTAACCAACTCAATCAAATTTTCACTGTTGTCAGGTATAAATCACATCACAAGTTGCACTTCAAAACAATCAGTGGACATCAAAAAACACATTAAAGACCAATTGTTTGGCAAACAAAACTGAGTTATCTGCACACGTACCAAAATGAGTTAACACAATCTCAATATTATAGAGCAAAAATCAATCTTCAGTTATAGCTCATTGGATTATACATCTCATAAGAGCTAAAATCAGTCACTACCAAATTACTTGATAAAAGCTTTGCCCCATCAGCAATTTTGGAAGCCACAATTTCTCTCTACAGATGGCATTTGAAAGCCGGTCACAAAGAGAAATTTTATGCCAGATGGCATAAAGGTTAACCCTTTTCACACAGAAAAGTCTACTGGGTGAGTTTCAGTTGCTTTGTAAGAGAACCAACCATCACTGTCCATATTTGTAAAGGACAAAGCTAGCTCAAAAAAAGAGGAGGATCAAATATAGCCTCTTTGAAAAATTTATATTTATTATTTCACATGCTTCTGAGAAACTGATACGATCCATGACATTTTAAAGTGAAAATCTGCTCTAAATTCTCATTCTACAGAACAGGAGTGAGCAGGCTGTAGAGCATCTCTAATGCAGCACAGCTTGGGAGGTGCTTACTCATAGCCACAGACCAATGTCAAAGAAGCAACCCTATTCTCTTATAGAATTCATATATTTGGAAGTTTTTCCTGGGTCTGTAGGGACAGGTCCCTATGCAATGTCAAAAAGCCCACTTCTGCTATTCTGAGTAGGTAAGACTTGCACAAATGCTATCCAGATTTTTACACACACAAATGCACATTTTAGCAAAGCAATGAGATATGAAATTCTTCCTTGTCACATTTATCATAATGTCCAAGCAAGGAATTTTCACCCAATAAATTCATTATCAGCCATAAAAAAGAAGGCCACGTCTTCACAAGACAGGTTTTCATGAGAAGCTGAAGGAAAAGTCATACGTACATTGGTGGATGGTCCTTTGGCATTGTCTCCAATTTGACCCAAGATATTGAAAGTTAAATCATGGCAATTTACCAGGAAACGCTTGTTGCATTTTTCTTCAAATGGCTTTATATCAGGTTCAATTCCTGAAAAGTCCAATCTCTACAAAGCAGATGGTATGAATCATTAGGAAAAAAACATAGGACTCATATTAAATATTGAATAATACAGTCAAAATGACAGAATCCCACAGTTCTCAATTTTTTCACTTGAAGCCTTTTTGGTTTTTATGTTCTACAAGAGTTGTTGGAGCTCTTACAAGGTCAAATGGTGATGGAAAAATTCTAGAAGAAGATGAAACTGATCTAAGCCAATGGAAAGCACTCAGGTCTCTACCATGCCTGCAAAGCCCTACAGGACTTGTCTCCTTTTTAAAAGATTTATTTATTTTTGGGACGTGGCCTGGCGGCTAAGGTCCTCACCTTAAATGTGCCGGGATCCCATATGGGCGCCAGTTCTAATCCCGGCAGCTCCACTTCCCATCCAGCTCCCTGCTTGTGCCCTGGGAAGGCAGTTGAGGACGGCCCAATGCATTGGGACCCTGCACCCGCGTGGGAGACCCGGAAGAGGTTCCAGGTTCCCGGCTTCTGGATCGGCACACACCGGCCCGTTGTGGCTCACTTGGGGGGTGGGTCATCGGACGGAAGATCTTCCTCTCTGTCTCTCCTCCTCTGTGTATATCTGACTTTCCAATAGAAATAAATAAATCTTTAAAAAAAAAGAGAGATTTATTTATTTTTACTGGAAAGGCAAATTGGCAGTGAGAAGGAGAGACAAAGATAAAGATCTTTCATCCACTGGCTCACTCCCCAAATGGCCGCACTGGTCTGAGCTGAGTTGAGCTGACCCAAAGCAGCAAGCAGGGAGCCTCTTCCAGGTCTTCCATGTGGCTGCAGGATCCCAAGGCTATGGGCCTTCCTCTGTTGCTTTCCCAGGTCATAAGTAGGGAGCAGGATGGAAGTGGAACAGCTGGATCATGAAGCAGCACCCATATGGGATGCTGGCACTTGGAGGCAGAGGATTAGCCAGTTGAGTCGAAGCATAGGCCCCAACCCTGCCTCCTTTCTTCCCTCTGATCTGATCTTCTACTACTTAGGCCTCCCCTGAACCCTCTTCTTTTATCAGGTGTTCTGCTTTCCTTGGTTATTTCTTCAGTACACCAGGTATACTTCCATCCCAGAGCCTTTGCACTTGGTGTTCTGTCAGGAATCCTCTTTTTCCCAACAGTCATATTGTTTACTTCCCTGGTTTCATTTAATTCTGATCAACTGCACTGTCTCACCAAGAGAGATTTCCTGAATCCCCAGAGAAAGCCACACATTCCTTACTAGGCTATGCTTCCTTTCTCAGATTTATCTATGCAGTGTCTCTTTTTAGTATTCATTTGGGGGTTTGCACTGTGGTGCCGCAAGTTAGACCATCACCCAGGATACAAGCAGCTCATGTGAGTATTCATTCGTTAGAGTCCCGGTTGCCCCATTTTAAATCCCTGAAAAGGTGCTTGAAAAGAAACAAAGTTGGTCTAAGAATTTGGGCCCTGCCACCCACATGGGAAACTTGGACAGAGTTTCAGGCTCCTGGCTTCAGCCTGGCCAAAATCTGGTCTTTGCGATCATTTGGGAAGTAAACCAGGGGATGGAAGAGCTCTTTCTGTTGCCATTCCCTGCCCCATCTCGTGTGTGTGTGTGTGTGTGTGTGTGTGTGTGTGTGTGAGAGAGAGAGAGAGAGAGAGAGAGAGAGAGAGAGAGTGATTGCCCCTCTCTATCTGCACCTCTTCCTTTCAAATTATTTTCATTCCAAATATTCATTTAGTTGTAGATTATTTGTCTTTCCCACAAAATGTGTTTCAGGGTAGTGAACTTTTGGTTTCCTTTATGAGCTGGGAAGATGACAAAATTGACAGGAATGGAAATGGGAGCATCTAGAATGACCAAATGTCCTCTAGCTTGGAAGATTTTACAGATAGTGACATCATGAACTCACCTGCAAAATACAAACAAATGGCAGACATAGGGGCAGAGCGAGAAGAAATGACAACTGCCTAGTGGGATGTGTTGTGTGTAAGGTGATGGTAACAGGCTGGCTGGAAAAACGGAAGAGGTCTGGCTTGGAGATGTGGATTTGGGGGGTCAGTGGCACACAGGCGAAGAGGCAGCCCAGGCTGGAACCCTGGGGACCACCTACATTACACTGAACAGAGGGAGAGGCGTCTGCTTCTGAAGCTGATAAACACCGGCTTCAACGGAGCAGAGCTTGAGGATATATACTAGCTGCTACAGAGACAGGAAAGTACTTGGAAATGGTTATGGAAAAAAATCCATTGAAAAGATTAGCTTGTTTCAGTGCAAGAATTTTTTGAAACCCATGGCAATTTCTTCTTTCATAATATGCATGTTCCATAAAATCTTGCAATATTTCCTCAAATTTTTAATGCAGCATTGCAAAAGTAGAAAAAAGGATTTTGTTTTTGGGTGTTTTTTTAAGACTTATTTATTTATTGGGGCTAGCACCATGGCCTAGCAGGCTGCCTGTGATGGCAGCATCACACGTGCGTGCTGGTTCAAGTCCCAGTTGCTCCACTTCCCATCCAGTTCCTTGCTTGTGGCCTGGAAAAGCAGCAGAGGACAGCTTAAGTCTTTGGAATCTTGCACTCATGTGGGAAACCCAAAAGAAGTTCCTGCTTCCTGGCTTCAGTTTGGCTCAGCCCCAAGTGTTGCAGCCATTCGGGGACTGAAGCAGCACACAGAACATCTCTGTGTGTCTCTCCTTCCTCCTCTGTAAACCTGCCTTTCATATAAATAGTACTTAAAGACAGAGTTACGAGACGGAATAATCTTCTATTCACTGGTCCATTCCCCAAATAGCTGCAATGCCCAGAGCTGGGCCAGTTCAAAGCCAGGAGCCAGGAACTTCTTCCAAGTCTCCCATATGGGTACAGGGTCCCAAGGACTTGGGCTGTCTTCTACTGTTTTCCAGGTCACCAGCAGGAACTGGCTCAGAAGTCGAACAGCTATGACTTGAAGCAGCAATCATATGGGATGCTGGTGCTTCACGCAGAGGCTTAATTAACTACCCCACAGCATCAGCCTCATCCAACAATATTAAAAAAAAGTAAAATCTTCCTTTCCAATAAAAATAAATAAATCATTTAAATAAATAAATAAGGTAAAATACTGCAAGTCAAGAAATTCCTCTTGATAGGGGAGGTATGTCCCAGTCCCAGGCCTCAGGCGATAAATTAATGTATTCATTGTGAATGTCAGAACAGACTTACGATCCAGACACAAATGTGCAGAGCAAAGCATAGATTGCAGCATAATTTACTATGCCTTCATAGGTGGGCCAGAAGAGGGTGAATCTGAGCAGAATGGAAAACTCCAGCCAAGAAACACAAGGGCTTTTTCTCAATCATCTAAGTAATTGAGGCCAAAACAAGTAAACTATCCGACACTTAGATAATTATGGCTGTTGTGAGCTAGCCTGCACAGCCGACAAAAATCCTCCCTCAAAGAGCCTGCTGTGTGAGACGTGTACCTGAAAGCATGATTTCCCACCCTTCCCACCCAGCCCCACCCAGAGTTTATTTAGCTATGAAAGGAACACAAATGTGTGGGACTAAACCCGCTCTCCTATGAACACTTATCTGTCTGCCAAGCCAGCAGACATGAGTCATTGCTCACGGAGGTCAGTTCTAATTTCCACCCATTCATCGGCTCTCCTTTTTGTCTTACTCAGGCAGCAGAATGTTCAGCAAACTGGACCCATCAACCCGAACCCCTGAACTTCCTCCTTTCCGAGGCCTGGGACTGAGCACGCATGTGGAGAGTCACAGATTTCCCCAATCCTTCAAAGTCTGAGCCATCTCCTCTAGTCTGTGCTTATTTTGTGAAGTCACAGTGCCTAAATGCCGAATGGAACTGAAAGAGAGGGCTGAAATGATGGGCTGGCACTTCACCTAGAGGAGGTGATCCACACGTACAACACGGATTTCTTTGTGGCAAAACTGCTTTCCACAAACATCAAGTTCAATTTTATCTTGAAATACAAATGTTTCTCCCATTGTAGATCACTAATAAAGAACTCAAACACAAGATCAGCTCAGCTCCATTACCACAAAAACACAACATCACAAATTTTCAAAAATACTAGATTTAGTCTCAACCACAGTCAATTGCATCCTTTGTATCCAGTGAAAGAGCCTGGCATGTCCAATTAGAGTCCAGTGTGCATGGGATCAAAGGCTCAAAAATGCTTGCAGCCAAGGAAATTTCTGAATGAGTACCTTACAACCAAACATTCCTGAGGCCTGCAAAGCTGGTTTTTCATAATTGTGTGACTTCTACACTAAAGCATGAAAGTCAGTTTTCTCCAGATCGTTTTTCTTGAAGGGAATATTTTTATTTATGATGAGAAAAATCTTTGCATTATTTATAAGCTTTATAATTTTTTCTTAAAAAAAAAACAAAAAAAGGTATTTTATGTATTTGAAAGCCAGAGTGACAGGCAGAGGAAGATCCTTTGTCTGCTGGTTCACTCCCCACATGACCACAAGAGCCTCGATGGCATCAGGCTGAAGGTGCAAGTCTGAAACACCATCTGGGTATCCCCCATGGGTGGCAGGGGTCCAAGTGTGTGTGTCATCCTGCACTGCCCTCCTACATCGTGTCACTGGGGAGCTGAATTGGATGAGGAACAGCTGGGACTTGAACTGGCACTCTGACATGGGATACTGGTGTCACAAGCAGAGGTCCAACCCACTGAGCCACAATGCCTGCCCTGATTTTCAATGCAAACTAAATAATACATTTTAATTAAAAACGTTATGAAGAAAAGAAATAACAGCAAATAAGTCTTAGCCAAAGAGTTTATATTTTCACTGAAAAGATTAGAATGCTTATGATAATGCATTATTATCTTTTTTTAAAAAGACTTATTTTTATTGCAAAGTTAGATATACAGAGACGAGAAGAGACAGACAGGAAGGTCTTCCATCCGATGGTTCACTCCCCAAGTGGCCACAAGGGCCGGAGCTGACCTGATCTGAAGCCAGGAGCCAGGAAACTCTTCCAGGTCTCCCACACGGGAGCAGGGTCCCAAGGCTTTGGGCCGTCCTCAACTGCTTTCCAAGGCCACAAGCAGGGAGCTGGATGGGAAGCGGGGCCCCCGGAATTAGAACTAGAGCCCATACGGGATCCTGGCATGTTCAAGGTGAGGACTTAAACCACCACCAGGCTATCGCATCGGACTCAATGCATTATTTTCTATTTTAAACAAAATCAAAGACTTTTAAATAAGAAATCTCATGTGAAAAAAAAAAAGAAAAATTGTATCAGCCTGGGATAAGCAATGATTAATAACACTGATAATTCCAATAGAAACCCTGGCTGCTCTATTTCTGATCTAGTTCCCTGCTGACGAACCTGGGAAGCAGCAGGAAATGAACCAAGTCCCTGTCATCCATGTGGGAGACACAGAGAACTGGGCTCCTGGCTTTAGCCTGGCGCAGTCCGAGCCATCATGGCTGGGGGAGTGAACTGCAAGATGGAAGATCTCTCTTTCTCTCTCAATCTCTTGAACTAGAGGTTAGAAGATCTCTCTTTCCCTACCTCCTACCTGCTCTCCTCTCTCTGTCACTCTGCGTTTCAAAAAAACAAATAAGGAAAGAAATCTTTTATGAAAAATAAAGAGGGAGTATTTTAAAAGTTCATCTCCCCCACCAAAAAATATCTCATTTTCTTATTCCTTGGGAAATGTATTTGTAATGATTCTATACTAATTTTTTTTCAATTTAAATAAACTTAACTAGAAAATGTCATGGAATTCAAAATTAATTTATATATTTTATACAAAACATGAACAAGGCAAAAATATTTTTACAAACATGGATCTCCACCTGCACTCCCCCGTGCCATTCTCTGTTTAAAACAGATTCAGCCACACATGAAAATTATTCCTACTTTCTAGCCCTGCATCAAATGTGGAAAATATGTCTCCCATGACTCTGTACTCTTTATACTGTAGATATTCATTTCCAGTAGATCATGACTGTGTTTCATGGGTTCAATGAGCACTGAAGCTGTATTTAAGGATCCTTTTTTCATTGAGAGGAGCAAGATGAGGCAAAAAGAATACATTATCTGCATATCACATATCTGCATATGCAGATAGTGTATGTATGTTATTCTTGAGTGAAGAGACATGTGGTAAGCTACCTGTTCAAAGTGAACAAGACTAACATAAAGCAGTCTGTATTCTCTACTTGCATGAAGCTCAAGGATTTCAATGTTTCACAACTGTTGTTGATCTGAATAAACAATTCTAGGACTCTTAAAATAAATAGACCATTAATACCTGAACTTCCGAGTCAAAAGAAAAGAGATTCTGTCTTCCATCTCCTCTACTGAGTTTGTTTAGCTGTTCAGTTTCTCTTCCATACTAAAATTAAAACACATTTGTAAAGTCATTTCATTTTCTCCAAAAGAGTATTCAATACCATTTAAATACACAACTATGTGAAGTATCAATTTGACACAGCTTCAAAAATATAACATTCTCTATTTCCATGTACTGAAGATGCCTAAAAGACACTTGCTTGGCCGGAAGTGATAGATTAGCATCATTACAACCTGCAATAAACTATAGGTCAGTTTCTCATCATCTCTATGTTCCTCTCCACAACACCAACAAAGTTACTCATCCCACAGTCAGTACAAAAAAAAAAAATTCAATGGACTTAGATGTAAACAAGGAAATAACAAAAGAGAAAACACACATTAGTGTGTGTGTGTGTGTGTATACATATATATATTCAAGGAATATCATATACAATTCAGATTCCATCACCTTAGGAAGCACATAATGGGCAGCACAGTATAGGATGACAACATTGGAAGGAGAATACAACTAAAGTCCACAAAATCATACAACGCCCATGTCAGAGGATCAGTACATTGCTAAATTTTGAAAAATACAGCTTTGAAGCTTAACAGGGGAATAAATTTAAAAGAGGAACAAATTAATTTCTAAACTTGTATAACCAAGCAGTCCACGAAGAGGAAAAAAAATAAAAATATAAGAGGTTTGACAAGGGTCCAAACGAATACATTGGGTCATTTCTAATCTATTGTAGCAAAGTCTACAGAATAAAATGTGCATCCTGCATCCTACTAAGCTTCACATAGTAATCCTAACCACACTCTCCAAAGTAGTCCAACCCAAATCCCAAAGAACAAAGTAAGCAGCATCAATAATGCCTGTTCATCAACACCTTTATTTGATGAAATTACTCACATTCCCACGTATTTATATATAGGGAGACTATGACTTTCATATGAAATAAGTATGTACAAATCATTAGATTGAGTATTGTATGCATGGTCTGCATCATTCGCCTCTTGAAAAAATGTTATGAATGACATACAGCAGCTACACTGAATAATTGGCAAATAAAATAAAATAAAATAATAAATAAAGTCACAAAAATCTGAAAGCACTTTCTGGAATCTAGAAAAAAAGAGAATTTCCCAAACTATCAGTTGGCACTTACAAGTTTGTCTTTAAGAGAAATAACTTTCCTTTCACATTTGCTACCCGTTTTTGCAATTTAGTGTGGTTTTCACTTGGAAATGACATTGCCAAATCAATTCCATCATTAAAACATTAATTTAATAGCTGCTCCTGCTTTATCCCAGTTGAAGGCAATTTGCCATAAAAAAAGACATACCTTCATCAACTCTGGATGCATACTCCTCTCCAAACTAGCCATGATATTCTCAGCTTTTCCTTGACTGCTCGTGTCATCATCTGCAAATTCATTAAAAGCAGATGTATTAAGCCATACAGACCATTACTAATCACCTAAGAGGAATGTTCTTACTATCTCTCCCACCCCATTCTCTCCTACTAGATTTATTGCAAAGAATTTTGATTATGAAAGCATAGGGAAAACTTAAATGGACTTTTGAAAATCTGCCATGAATTTCCTATCTGTTTTAGTTTGGTTATATTTCCTGTGTCAGAGCCTATACAACATCAACACTTTTAAAAATCTATGAATTCGCATACTCACTTTGAATTAAAAGGCAGATCAAACTTAATGATTAAGAGTTCTATATTCACCCCAGCACAAAGGACATTCCCATGGATTAAAATCAAAGGCTTATCTTCAATAATGAGTCATTGAAAAATTCTGACCTTGTACCGTGTCTACTGTCTCCTTTTTCTCTTGTACTAAACTGTCGGTATTGATCTGAATAATCTTTTTCAAAGTTATCAACCATTCCTCCATTTCCTGCTCAGTTTCAGCAGCCAGATAATGGCTATACTTATCTAACATCTTGAGTTCAAAAGCATGACGGCGCATTTTGGGGCACTGGAAAGGAGGGGAAAAAAGCATGCATTCAGTTAATTGAGTTGCCCTTTCAGTACTAGATTTCATTAGTTTGTTTATTTTTACCTCAGCTCAGCACTTCATGTGCGTCAATTCTTACATGAAATAGTTCCTTCTTTCAACCAGAAATAGACACTCTTAAGGCGATGAATGACCACATACAACATAACATCTTTGGTCCCTTGGGGACTGAGCACAGTGGTATGCACATGAAGTTGACATAAAAGACTATTTGTTAGTAAAAAGTATCAGCTAAGGCTTTTTTACATCCTTTCACATTTAGGAAAATCAAGCTTCTATCATAAACAGAAGCAAACATTTCGTTCTTTCCACTATATTTAAAGTCTTTCGTGCATATTTATAGATGTTTGAAGTCAGCTCTTTAAAATAAGCTTAAATGTGAACTGAAACAAATCTGTTGCTTGTTTTATATTGTAACACAAAATGCAATATGGACACTCAATAAATTTGAACACATATAACCCTGAATATATCACACAGCATAAAAGAAGACTATACAGTTAATTCACATTAAATTATGGCTCTAAATAAAATATATGGAAATTGCCCCACGCTAAATACTAGCATACAAAGATAGTAAAAGCTTCTCTCAAACCTGACACATTCTTTTACTCTACTACTTTATCTGCTGTGACAGAAGAAATGGCACAGTGTACCCTCCCAAATACCATAGCAACAATTTAAAGAAAGGCTCATGAACTTGTTTTTCATTGCATGGTCATTATTCAAGAAGGAATGAATAAAAGTTCCTCCTTCTCAACCTCAAAGTATACGAAAGGATCAAATGAAACTACCCTAGTGCATCCTAAAGATGTATATGTTTGAAAATATTCATGTAAGAGACATATTCTGGGTGAACTACAAAGAAAGGTCAATCCAGACTAGGATTAAGTGAGAAAATCCATAAATTCTGTGTGTCCTCTTTTTCTAATAAGACAAAAAAGATGTTATGTATTACTCATAGTACCTTCCACTCTCATAGATCTTCACACTTTTAAAGATGTTTTCCCATTTTATTTGATGGGATATGCAGACATTCTTATGATACAATTTTGAAAGTTAAAATTCAGGTAATCTGAACCAACATTCCCTGCTTCTTTGTTAGCCCAGGAGTCCTTCTGGTCAACCATATACTCTGGTATAACAGTAATGGCTTGGACAATTGACTTCCTATTCTGATCATTTCTCTGACATTGATTTCTCACCTCTGTCTCTGCTTATGCCTCCTCTGTAATTCAAGTAAGACCCTGCTGTGTGCATGATCATGCTGACTATTGTAAGAGCTACAGAAGTGAGACGTAGTCCCTGTCATCTGAGAAAAGAATGTGCAGAATGAATAACAAATCAGGAGAGTGACTCACTTGTAGCATAGAGCAAAAGTCAGTGGCACGTAGCACAGTGAGGTGGAGTTCCACTCGGTAGCCAGAAGGTTGAGGAGGGAAAAAAAATCTTTCATGGCAGGGGTGGCATTTAAGCTGAGTCTTAAAAGATCAGGTTCCAACAAGAACCAAAAGGGAAAATATAGGGTAAGGCGAGACAAAAATCTAAGGGAAAGTAAGTCTCTTATATGGGAAATTAACTGCATAGTCTAAGGTATCCAGAAAAAATCAAGGAGAGTGAGGCTAGAAGGCAGAGGAAGGCCAATCACAGTAGCCAGTAAATGCCAGGATTAGAGCCTCAGCCCTCATTCTGTAAGACAACAAACAACAAACAAGGATCTGAAATGGCAAGTGGAAGATCTAATGTATGTCTTGGGAAAACAGACAGCACTAATAAATCAGGAGGCAAAAGGCAGGACTCAGGACCAGTGAGAACAAAAGGGAGAACCAGAAACACAGAAGTGGAAACAGAGCCAAAATAAGTGACTCAAGAGGCATTCTGGAGGCAGATATAAAGGAACGGGTCAATATTTAAGGGCTAGCACTAGGGCACTAGGCAAGAGTAGGGCACTGAAGAGAAGGCTGAGGTTTCTGAGGTTCTGGAGGATGCAGATGACATTAACCAAGACAAAAAGTCACCGGAGGTCTTAAGTTTCAACAACCCCCTTGGAGAGAAAGAAAAACTACCTGGATGAAACAATTTTTTTCTTTTGAATACACAAAGTGATGGAAATTGATTTGAAATTTTAAGTAAGCTGCTTATAGTGAAGCCTTTTTTTAAATCATTATTTTCCACGATATAGTTTTATAGGCAAAGCAGTTCATCCTTCCCTCTCCCCTCCCACCCTCCCTTTTGCCCCCTCCCCCATTTGTCTCTGTTTTATCACTTATAGTGCCTTAGTACAAGTTACAAGCTTAACTTTCTGATATTTAAATGTTCCATGACATGGTAAGTATAGGATACAGATATCTATAAACTGTGCAAGCGAGACTAGCATACTGGGAAAGGAAAGATACTATACAGTATGTATATACATCCGAATAAAAGTAGGACAAGACAGTCTTACCTGAACAACATCAATGCAGGCATCCAAGTAGATGCAACCTTTAGATTCTTTTGAATTTTTCTCATCTTTATAGGAATTAAGAATATATGAACCATCAGGAAGTTGAGTCAAGTAAAAATAGCGTCTCTTGAATACCTATATAAACACAACCCAGCAATGATAAGTTTGCTATGTATTATGCATACAATGCTTTTATGTAGCTTCTTACAGCAAATAACTTAGTTGAAAGGTTACTTATTTGAAATTCAGAGCTACTGGTTCACTTCTCAAATCACAGAAATCAACAGGTGTGGACCAAATGGAAGCCAAGAGTTTCTTCCCACAAAGGTGGCAGGGTCTCTTACATGGGTGGCAGGGGCCCAAGCACTTGGGTCATTTTCTGCTGCTTTCCCAGGCACATTAGCAGGGAGCTGGACGGGAGATGGAGCATTCAGGATGCAAATTGGTGCCCATAAGGGGTGTTGGTGTTACAGGTGGTCCACTCATGACACAACACTGGCCACGAACGACAAAACTTTAAATGGCTTGGATGGCATTGTATCTGGACAATCTTCCGAAAGCCTGCAGAAATTTTTAGGACTTACCATTATCTTCCTTTGACTTAAGAAGAACAGTGTGATGTTAAGTGATCTACCATCAAATAATGAAAGAGCTGGTGAAGAACAATAAGATCCACTCTTTAAAATGTATAAAGCATTTTTCTATCTGAATCTCTCACTACAGTATTCTTTTCCCATTTAACTGCATGTCATGATCACTTAAATTAGGTTGATGTGATCAGAAATCCAAGATGTGTGTGTGTGTGTGTGTGTCTTTGTTTATCTTTTCTGCACTCGCCTCTGCCTGTATTCGTCTCTCAGCTGCTGGAAGTCAAACTTACATTGCACTTAACAGGGAAGCAAAGAAAGTCATTAGTTGTCTCCCATTGTTGCCAAGTGCCCTAAATGCTGAGATCTAAATTCACAGGCCTAATGGGACTGTGCCATTTGTTTGGAGTTAGGGATTCATAATAGTGGAGGGACAACTTGTTACAACAGCAAAGCTCACAGGTCAGGGAAAAAGCGGTAATCTATGTGATTCCATTCATGATGTCCCCCACTCTCATCTCCATGTGCAGTCCTGAAACCTGATGAAGAAGGTGAGTAAAGGGGACCAGGAGCTCCCTGGTAGATGTATGTTTCTTTTGTAAGTCACAAACTACAGGCTGCATCAAGCGTTTGTCACGAAGAAAGGTACAGATTACTGCTATTGCAGGACTATGAATCTAAACTCAGTTCGGGATGGGAAGGGACCAGGAAACTCTCTCTTGGCGATTACAGAAGGAATCTTCTCTACTTGCAGAATCTGGCTTTATGACTTAAGCTTCAGATTTTTCTATAACCCATGTGATGATCCAATGTGATCTCTGACTATTTTAAGTACTTTAATTATGTAAAGTGTATTATTTGGCAAGATGATTCTTGCAAACCACTTAGCTATTGGCAAACTTCGGAAACATCGACAATTTATTTCTCCATAGCATAAGCGAGGAAAGTATATAAACATGTTCAGGGCTATTTCTTTGCAGAAAAACTTGCAAAGAGAACTAATGATGCTTGTAGCTATTTTATCACTTGTTTAAATATCACTGATTTTTAACAAACAACAAAAGTATTCCAGGGGCCTGGCACTATAACCTAGCGGTTAAAATCCTCGCCTTGAACACACCAGGATCCCATATGGGCGCCGGTTCTAATCCTGGCAGCCCCGCTTCCCATCCAGTTCCCTGCTTGTGGCCTAGGAAAGCAGTTGAGGACGGCCCAAAGCCTTGGGACCCTGCACCCCTGTGGGAGACCTGGAAGGAAGCTCCTGGCTCCTGACTTCAGACTGTCTCAGCTCCAGCTGTTGTAGCCACTTGGGGAGTGAATCAACAGAGGGAAGATCTTCCTCTCTCTCTCTCCTCCTAGCTATATATCTGCCTTTCCAATATAAATAAATAAATATTTTTTAAAAAAGTATTCTAGAGTGAGGAACACTGGCTTAGGCTAGTAAATGCTATAGCTCTGATTCCAGGGAATGATTGTGTGAGATATCTGGCATTAACAGAAAAGAATGCAAAAAGAAATAACTAGCTTGTTTTTCCTTGCTATTCAGATAAATATCACTATACAACGAGTCTTCCAAAAGTTCATGGAAACACACATTTTGAAAAAAATTATAAAAGAATTTCAAAAATTATTGTGTATAAAAATCTTTGATTCTACTTTTTATGAACTTTTAAACATATTTACTTACTTATTTGAAAGGCAGAATGGCAGAAAGAAAGATGGAGAGAGAAAAAGATCTTTACCTGCTGGTTCACTCCCCCAGATAGCCACTATAGCCAAATCCAGAAGCCAGGAAGTCCATCTCCCAAGGGGTGGTAGGAACTAAAGCACTTGGTCTATCATCCAAGCTTTCCCCAGCATATTAGCACAGAACTGGACTGGAAGCAGAGTAGCCATGATTCAAACCCCTCTGACAAAGAATGTCAGTGCTACAGGCGGTAACTTAACCCACTGTGCTAAAATGCTGGTCCTCCATGAACTTTCTGAGGTATTCTCATATTAGGATAGAAAGATACAAAAAGAGCATGTGTATGTTTATCTGTCCTATCTCAAATATATGAGACAATATATCAGATAATGCATATATTCTCATATTCAATTAACCTACACTTGAGCTTACTGAAAAAATCTAAATTAATAAGAAAAGCTAATCTTAATGAACATTATCTGTGTGCACTTGCTTTATCTTTTTGACAATAGCTCATATTATTGAAATGACAAGATCCAAACAAGTTAAAATTACATATTGAGCTTATTTTGAGTGAACATTGAACACTTCGTGAAAAATACTACCTTTTAAAAAAAGTTTTATTTTTATTTAAAAGGCAGATTTACAGAGAGAAGGAGAGATTGAGAAAGAGAGAGAGATCTATCCACTGGTTCACTCAAACAATGGTTGGAACTGAGCTGATCCAAAGCCAGAAGCCAGGAGCCAGGAGCTTCATCCGGGTCTCTAATGTTTGTGCAGGGTCAGGGACACTGGCACCTTCCTCCACTGTTTTCTCAGCCATAAGCAGAAATTTGGATTGTAAATGGAGCAGCCAGGACACAAACTGTTGCCCATATGGGATGCTAATGTTTATAGATGGAAGATTAGCCTGTTGAGCCAACATGCTGGGACCCCAAAATGCTACTTTTTTAGTTATTACAGCACCTATGTATAACCAAAATTAGATATCTTTTCCATGAAAAAATGAATATGGAAAAATTGTAATCAGATCCAACTTTGTATTATGAGCAAATCTAAAATTTCAAGTCTATAACTTTGGTGATAGTCTATAGAATACACCTGGAGAATCTAGAGGTAGCAATGATGAAAGGGGTAGAAAAGGAAAAATACAGTGAAACATCACGGCATAAGGTTAAATTATAGCCTGTGAGTCTCTTTTTCTGCATGTACTCCTGCCTCACCAAGCAATGAAGCCCAGGAGCAGCCACTTTCTCCTGTATTAGCAAACCACAGTTGTACGGCAGGGAAAGAAAGGGATGTGACATTACAGTAAATTGTTTCCTGTGACATCACAATTATGTCTGAATGGGACACTGAGGCAGGCAGCTTGGGACTAAGTCAGGAGCATGATGCCTCAAGAGCACTTGGAAAGAACAGATGCCTGCAAATTTTATTATCTTGACTCTCAGCCAGGATCTCCTGCTGATCAACAGGGAAATAGTCTTTAAGACTCTGCTTCTCTTCCTCTCTTGCAAAATGATGGAACCAGACCACCTGACCCGTAAGAACACATCAAGATCGACAGATGATTTCATTGAACTTGAACAAATCACCCAGCAGCTGTCCCAGGCTGCACACTATCCCTCTGTATCCCACCCAAATTAATTCTTCATATACTGGAAGCACATGGTTTCTACTGTAAGGACTTTAAAAATCTGTGCTCAACAACATGCTGCAAAATGTGTAAGGTCTCTTCTCATTCCAGTGTTCTATGATATACGCCAGATTTCAATCATGGGAGGCTTACAAGCTGTCTTTTTCAAAGAGGAAAAGGGCATTCAAAGTCTCTTATATGAAATCGAAAAGGAAATCAAAGATCCAGCTCCTCTGATATTTT
Organism: Ochotona princeps; assembly: GCF_030435755.1. NCBI lineage: Eukaryota > Metazoa > Chordata > Mammalia > Lagomorpha > Ochotonidae > Ochotona > Ochotona princeps. The sequence goes on along the minus strand of NC_080865.1, from coordinate 80,143,940 downwards.
TTTTTAAATTTCAAGATGTGGCTATTTAGGGTCCAGGTTTACATTTGTTCTACCTTTCAAAAGGAAAACACCTGTTGAAATAACGACTGTGCAGAATAGTGGAAATTATCGATAGCAAGCCAAACCTTTCATCTAATCTACATCACATCATTCTATATTTATCATATAGCTACAGCATACCTTTCATTTGAAAGGTTCAAGTCCTTTGTAACCAAAAGTTAATTTTCTTAATGCCCCTTCAGCATAAGTATCATTATCGTCATTTTACCTAACAGCAAACTAAGATTAAAAATCTCATTTAACTTTGCTTAGGCAAATCACTGATAGACTGGAATCAGAATCATATTAACAATCTTCCTACCAAGGTCACAACAGTATCGAAAACCCTCACCAGAGTCTAGAATACTATGTATAATATGGCCTCAGAGCACTTATTGTATTTCATTGTAGCCCTGCTGGCTCCAGTTACTTTCACATGCTGTTTCTCAAACATCCCAGGATAATTTGAGCTTTCTCATTTCCTGTTCCCACACCTGAAATCCTCTTTCCCTACATATCCACACAGGTCACTCTCTCAGATCTTTGCTTTAATCACATCTCCAATGAGAGACCTTCATCATAGAACCCTGTTTTATCTTTCCCACATAGTATCAAAGTATCATCTGTATTATCTATCAAAGTATTATCTGTTTAAAAAATGTTTAAGATTCACTTATTTATTTGAAAGTCAGAGTTACAGAGAGAGAAGGAGAGTTGGTTGGTAGATAGATTTTTTTTTTAAGATTTATTCATTTTATTAAAGACAGATATATACAGAGGAGAGACAGAGAGGAAGATCTTCCGTCCAATGATTCACTCCCCAAGTGAGCCGCAACGGGCCGATGCGAAGCCGGGAACCTGGAACCTCTTCCGGGTCTCCCATGCGGGTGCAGTGTCCCAATGCATTGGGCCGTCCTCAACTGCTTTCCCAGGCCACAAGCAGGGAGCTGGATGGGAAGTGGAGCTGCCGGGATTAGAACCGGCGCCCATATGGGATCCCGGGGCTTTCAAGGCGAGGACTTTAGCCGCTAGGCCATGCCGCCGGGCCCTGGTAGATAGATTTTCCATCCACTGGTTCACTCTGCAAGCGGCCACAATGGCGACGGCTGAGCCAGGCTGAAACCACTAGTTTCATCTGGGTCTTTCATATGGGCAGCAAGGACCCAAAGAGTTGGGCCATGATTTGCTGCTTTTCCCAGGCCATTAGCAGGGAGCTGGATCAGAAATAGAACAGGGACGTGAACCAGCACTTATATGGGATGCCGGCACCTCAGATGGTAGGTAGCTTTACCCATCTGCCACAGTGCTGGCCCTTCTATTCAAGTATATCTTATCAATCTATTTGTTTTTTGCTTGCTTTCTTTTTCCAGACCATTGTGGTCTATGTTTCATCTACTGCTCTGTCCCTAGTCCCTATAACAATGTCCAGATGCAATATTAGTGAGTAAATGAATGAATAATTCATGCATCAGCACAGACTTTTCCAGTTTTATGCAATGGAAGTATCTATATATTTGTCCTTCCTTGCCTTTAATATTTTCCTAGATGGTGAACATATCTGAAAATTCTCCATCTTAGTGAGCACATGGATATTGTAGTCTACTCTGACCACCGAGAAGAATAAAACAGAAAGGAAGTGAAAGAATCCAGTCTTTTTTTCAAAATACACTTTTTCCATAAATATTTTGAATGTCTCTAATACACAAGCATTTCAACATTTTTGCATGAAAATAAACTTACCTTTTAATTCTATTTTATGTGAATTTTTTGAAGTCCCCTTCCATACTCACTTCTTCCTTTCTGATTCTTTTCCTTCAAGCGCCTGCCTTCTTCAGAAAACCTTCTCTGACCCAGGTTATAATGATCTGCACTCATACAGCACTTGGTCTCTACACTGCCTTCAAACAATTATTCTTAGTATGTGCTCATCTCCCCTAATAAGTATCAGTCTATACATGTGACACTTCTTTCTACCCTATGCAATGTTATTACAGAAGACATTCAATATCTATCTGGTGAAGGCTTTATAGATTATTACTATTATCTTGTACATACGACGCATCTAATAAATGGCTTTTGAACAGTGACCAATAAATGAGGGAAAACAAAATACACAAAAACATCTGAAAAAATCCTTTATCCATAATAAATGAGCATTATCCATTTTCTGGATATAAGAGAAAATCTGGTAGACTTGAGAATACAATTGGACTAATATATGAAAAATTAAAATTTTTCTCTTGCTTTTACTCCAACATACACAGTGATCTTGACCTCCTAGCAATTACTCTACTGTATGAACTTTCTTAGGTAAAGTACTCTTTTGATCTACTCTTCTCCCACTGCAGAGGGGGAGAAAAACCATCCTGTAAATAGCCAAGAGTAAGTGAGGACTTTTGACTCTGGCTATATAACAAATGACTGTCTCTTGTGCAGGGGGGAAAAAAGGAAGGAAGGAAAGAAAGGGCACCAGAAGTGAGTCATACATCAAGCAGTTGAACTTGCAACCCTGATAACAAGACAGTTCAATGTTTAACTGTGGAGAATGAGGAGGAGGGAGCTAGAGGAATGTGACCAAATTGAGCCAAGAAGATATATAAAGGTGAATGTTCCAGGGTTGGTCAAGAATCTGCAACCATTTTTTAGAAATAAAAGATCATTTTCAAGTTCAAATTCTTCCTTTTCCCATATATCATTATATCCCTTAGGGGAAAAAACATAGTTCTAAATACCAGGGAAAAGTCTTGTCCAATTTCATGGCTATCACGTCCACGTAAAGTTCCTTGCTGATATGGAAAGAAATAGAATAAATTAGCTGGTTTTAGCAGCTACTTGGGAGGGACAGAATGTAAATGAGCAGGTTTCTATTAGGAGTGGAGTCTCCGTTAAGGGCGCATGCATTCTCTACCCTACATTAAACCTGTCTTCAATACTTTTCCTGGAATTGAAGAGTGGTTAAAAAAAAAAAAGGGTGTGTTCTCCCCAACTAGGAAGAACAAGTAAGGAAATTAGTCACTATGACAATACTGTCCTGCTTCAACATAAATCCTAAGAACAAAGCACATTACAAGTGCTGGTAAAGATGATCAAGGTGTCCAGACAGCCAAAAGAGCTTGGCCAAGAGTTGTGTGAGGCCAGCAACCCCTTCAGTGAAAGGGCCCTGAGCACCATGACCCATGGCTTGAGGCACACCCTTGGCGGCTCCCATGTAGCCTGGGATTCTCTGGGCTGGTCTCAGCTGAGAACAGAATTACTCAGCAAGACCGCCTGGGAAAAAAAATAATGACAGCTGTCATATCTCTGGAGAACAGAGCTGGGAGAAAGGTGTACAATGGAGAGAAATACAACATTGTACTCTATAAATGGAAGTGTTACAACCTTTCAAAATGAACAACTCAAGTTCCTCCCCTTAGCAGCCCTTTTTCCCCAGGGCCCATCATCACTTACTTAAAGGTTCTCACAAAACTCTCCAGCAGGTCACTAGGAAAGCTTTATCTTTCTAATTCAGCCCTTGTATAAATTACTTTAGCTACCTACAGCACGCGCATGTGTGTGTGACACACATTTCAAGTCATGGGGTTGCTTTCTCTAAAGAATTCTTTTTTTTTTTAAGATTTATTCATTTTATTACAGCCAGATATACACAGAGGAGAGACAGAGAGGAAGATCCTCCGTCCGATGATTCACTCTCCAAGTGAGCCGCAACGGGCCGATGCGCGCCGATCCAGAAGCCGGGAACCTGGAACCTCTTCCGGGTCTCCCACGCGGGTGCAGTGTCCCAATGCATTGGGCCGTCCTCAACTGCTTTTCCCAGGCCACAAGCAGGGAGCTGGATGGGAAGTGGAGCTGCCGGGATTAGAACTGGCGCCCATATGGGATCCCGGGGCTTTCAAGGCGAGGACTCTAGCCGCTAGGCCATGCCGCCGGGCCCGAAAGAATTCATTTTTTAAGAAAAGTTATTTCTTTATTTTATTTTTTTTAAAGATTTATTCATTTTATTACAGCCAGATATATACAGAGGAGGAGAGACAGAGAGGAAGATCTTCCTTTCCAATGATTCACTCCCCAAGTGAGCCACAACGGGCCGGTACACGCCAATCCGATGCCGGGAACCTGGAACCTCTTCCGGGTCTCCCACACGGGTGCAGTGTCCCAATGCATTGGGCCGTCCTCTACTGCTTTCCCAGGCCACAAGCAGGGAGCTGGATGGGAAGTGGAGCTGCTGGGATTAGAACCGGCGCCCACATGGGATCCCGGGGCTTTCAAGGCGAGGACTTTAGCCGCTAGGCCATGCCGCCGGGCCCTATTTCTTTATTTTAAAGACAGAGTTCCAGAAAGAGGGGGACAGAGAGAGATCATCCAACCACTGGTTCACTAATCAAATGGCTATAATGGTCTGAACCCAGGAGCTTCATTGAGGTCTCCCATGTGGGTACGGGGTCAAGGACTTGGGCCATCCTTTAATGTTTTTCCAGGCCATTAATCAGGAACTGGACTGGAAGTGGAGCAAATGGGACTCAAACTGGCGCCAACATGAGATGCCAGTACTGCAGATAGCAGCTTAACCCACTTAGCCCACAGTGCTGGGTTTCTAAAGATTCTAAATATCTTATGAAGCAGGTATCCTCTACTCCCTTTTATCTACTGGACTTTCATTAGCTGCTTTTAATTCTTTCCCTTTATTTTATTTTCATAAGTTTTGGGTCCCTGCACCATCATGGGAAACCTGGATAGAACTCCTACCTTTGCCCTGGCTCAGCTTTAGCCATTTGGAGAATAAGCCTGTGGAGGGAAGATCAATAATACTCTTTTTCTTTCTTTCCTTCCCTGTCTATAACTCTGCCTTTTTAAAATGATCATTTTTGGGCCCGGCAGCGTGGCCTAGCGGCTAAAGTCCTTGCCTTGAAAGCCCCGGATCCCATATGGGCACCAGTTCTAATCCCGGCAGCTCCACTTCCCATCCAGCTCCCTGCTTGTGGCCTGGGAAAGCAGTTGAGGACGGCCCAATGCATTGGGACCCTGCACCCGCGTGGGAGACCCGGAAGAGGTTCCTGGTCCCGGCATCGGATTGGCGTGTACCGGCCCGTTGTGGCTCACTTGGGGAGTGAATCATTGGAAAGGAAGATCTTCCTCTCTGTCTCTCCTCCTCTGTGTATATCTGGCTGTAATAAAATGAATAAATCTTTAAAAAAAATTATCATTTTTAAAAAGCTGTCGTGCAGTTTCAAACTTTCTAAAGGACAATTTTTTTAACATTCAGAGTTTTCTTACGTTGTACATGAAGAACCTAACACTATAGTTCACTTTGAGAGGCAACAAGCTGACCTGCTTTTATTTTTCTACAGACCTCAGGGAGTGGTGGAGAGAGGGGAGTCTGCAGTCAAGTGTCAAGCCACAGTACATCAAGGAGACTCAGATCAAATGTGAGAGAAGAGGCCTGGATTCCGTAGGCTGTAATTTGCCCATGAGTCATGATGACTACCCGGATCCCACTGCTGGAGCTTCCTGGCTGATGTGCTGTGAACTCACAGGGGCCACTGAATGCGTGGATTCTCTGAGCAGCAGCAGCTTTTTGCATTCAACATATGCGGCTGCTGTTAAAGAAACCTGAGGCTCTCATCAGCGTGGGCTGCACGAGGCTTGAGAAGCACTGCAAATCAATCCACCTCCACTATCAGGAGAATGACTCACAGCGCAGCACACCTGAGTCATCTCCTCAAATGTGCTTAGGCCATCCATTAATATTCTTCACTGCAAAGATTCCATTTGGAATGTCTCAAACCCTGCCAACCTTTCGCTTTCATCCCACCTTCTGCCTGTCCTAACTCTCCAAGAGCTGAGTCAGCTGCTCACCTCATCTTAAGGTTGAGCCTCTCCTATGCCTGAATCAATATAAGCTGGAAGCAGAAAGCACTTCCATGCAGGTACTTCCAAAAGTTCATAAAAAATACATATTTTTTTTAAAACTATGCATGAGTTTCTTTAAAAAGAAAAAAACTGCACCCAGGGCCTGGCGCAATGGTTCAATGGCAAAATGCTCATCTTGCACGTGCCCAGATCCCATAGGGGTGCCAGTTCATGTGGTGGTTGCTCCACTTCAAATCCAGCTCCCTGCTGTGGCCTGGAAAAGCAGTGGATGGTGGTCCAAAGCCTTGAGACCTTGCACCCATGTGGGAGACCCAGAAGAAGTTCCAAGCTCCTGGCTTCAGATTGGATCAACTTCAGCCATTGTGTCCACTTGGGGAATGAACCAGCAGATGAAAGATCTCTGTAAATTTGATGTCCCAATAAAAAAAAAAATCTTTTTTTTTAAATGCATCCAAGTAAACTTTTAATTCCACTTTCTCATGAACTCCCACCCTGTGATAGAACATCTAAAGATACAAACCCAAGTTTTTCACTGTGTTCCTGTTCATAGGTCTGAATTTCTGCTTGGCTATCATTCCAAAGTTCCAGCTAGCAACTACAAGACTGGTGCTTATTTCCAATCCTCTGGTATCAACACACATGCATGCAACCACTTGTGCTTATAAAAAAATTAACTGAATAAAATTATGAAAGCCAACACACCAATCCCAATATGGCTGAGTTAAGTTAAGAGCTATAACAGCTCTCATAGGAAAAAGGAATCTTGGCAAAATCCGTCAGAAAGTTCTGGCTGAGCCTTTCTCCCATGCCCATTCTAGTTTTGACAAGTCCTAAAATATATGACTACTGCTATGGCTTAGGCCTTAAAGTCAGCGGAGGGGAGGAGATACATATGGTTAGCACCCAGAGAGCCAATCCAGGTTGAAGGCGGACAGGGAAGAAGGGAACTCCGTAACCCGACACAGTTCCCAAAGAACAGGCACTCTGTATACTGTGAAGCATTCCCAATTAATATTTGTAAAAGCTCTGTCGCCGCATGAGACCATTTTGGTTTATTCCCCCTTTCCTTCAGTTGGTCTACCGTTTCCCGGAGTTCTAAAAAGAAATAAATGCCTTGCTGACACATGAATTATGGTCTCACACCCCAAAAAAGGAAATAAATAGCCCAAAAATGAGCAGCTGGGGATAAAAAGAGGCAAAACACTAATGAGCTGGAGACAAGTGGCAGCTGCCCTCTTCAGTAGGCCCCAGGGTCACCAGGTGTCCTCAGACCTACCACCCACTGTGGGGGTGAACTGATGGTTGCTGCCTGGCCCCTGTGAGTGCTTGAATTTCCTAAATTAAGGCTAGCTAAGACATAGGCTGAACAATTCATCTTTGATTGATTGTATTCCTTTCTATTTCTGCAGCAGCACATTGCCACCAGCTGAGTGGCCTAAAATAATGCGAATCTGCTATCTTAAGAGTTCTGTAGCTGCAAAGTCTCACATAGGTTTTACTAAGATAAAATCCAGGTGTCAGGCTATGTTCCTTTCAGGAGACTTTTAGGGAGAACCCATTTCCTTTCCTACAGTTCCAAGTTTTCAGAGGTGAGATTTGAACCTATTCAGCACACAGCATATTTTCCAGACCAGGTTTCTGTACTCATTTGACTTACCCTGATTCATTTCCACCTCTCTTCCTCTTACCCAGATCCTTGCCTATGTTAATAAGTCAGTGTTCCCTCCCTACCAGCTAATTAGTAACTTAATTTCCCCTTTGCCATTTCTGGGAACATTCATAGGTTGCAGAGATTGAGACATGGACTCTGGGTAGCTCAAGGCCATGGGCCCCTGCACTCACAACAGGAGACCGAGAAAAAGCTCCAGGCTCTCAGCTTCAGACCAGCACAGCTTTGGCCACTGCAGCCATGCAGCCATTTGTGGAGAGAAGCAAAGGACGGAAGAAATTCATTTTCTTTCTCTCTTTCTCTCTCTCCCTCCCTCCCTCTCCCTCCCTCTCCCTCCCTCTCTCCCTCTCTCCCTCTCTCTCTCTCTCTCCCTCCTCTCTCCCTCCCTTTCTCTCCCTCCCTCCTCTCTCCCCTCTTCCCCACTCCCTCTCTCAGATCCCCCACCCCGGCTTTGTAACTCTGCCTTTCAATTAAAAACATAAATAAATCTTCTTTAAAAACAAAAGAATATAGATTTAAACATCAACCTGTCTCAGTTCAAATTATACGCCCATGCGACCTCAGTTTAACAAATGGATTTCTCAGTGCCTCACTCTCCCCTTCTGCAAACTAAGAAAAATAACAGCACTTGTATCATTGGGCAGCCAGGAGGATCAAACGAGATAGAGAAGATAAAACACTCAGGATGGTGCCTGGCACATATGAAGTCCACAATCTCTTTTTATGATCCGATTCTGAGGCCCATGCCCAGGTGTGGGAGATATACAAGAAGCAACCTCACAACTTTGATTCATTATTTTCAGGGCTTGAAAATGAAAGTGAGACCAGAACATGACTACTAAAGGCAGAGCAGCAGGCAAAATATTAGATTAAGATAAAATTTGAGTCTTCCCTTGGTAGACACCTATGGTTTCCACTTGCAGGCTAGCTGAAAGATAGAATGACCTTTAATTCTTAATGGGAGTGTGAATCATTCTCAGCAAAGTACATGAGCCTATATTAAATATCTGAAAGAACAGTTATATTTGGTATCAGAGAATAATTTGTTTTTCTTCTCAGGCTCTTCCAAGAGCTTGCTGGCTTTTTCCCTTGGATTTAATAGCTCTCCCAGCTTCCTAAACAAAAGACAACCTCATCCAGAAGTGTGTAAGGTTCTGCATGATTTTGTCCCTTTCCATGTGTCCACTTTTATCTCACGCATCCCTTACCCAGACAAACAACTGTGAAACCTTCTAGGTAGGCTGCTCTGAGCAGATTTATACTGAGTAAGCGCTGAATTAGTAGCATGTGCTAAAGGAATGGATTAGGCTGTCCCTTCCACTCATGAAATTCATTCCCACGTACGAAACTTTTGAAGCCCTTTTCTATCAAAGCTATTTTCTTCATTCAACTGACAGCCTCCTTTTAAATGTCCTGATTCAGAAGATGATAACTAAATTACAGTGCCTTAAAAAGCTGCAATTCTAAATTGATCCCAAGGTTGCAGACTTTTAAAAATCATATGGATCTGTAAGAAGCCTCTTACTAAATTAAAGGGTTTCTTGTGAGTGCTCGTTATAAAATATTTTTTTTCCAGATTGGGTACATATACCAATATCCTTAAAAAGGTGGAACAGTATAGTAACTACTTCCTACCTTCATGGTAACCGTGATGGTGCTATTGACATTCGCTTTGTGCAACCAGCCTTGTTTGATCACACCACCCTTCTGAGAACATAACGAAGATGAGTCCTAAAACAGAACGAAGGCCATCAGTCAAATAGTGGCCACCCAGGGATTTAAGAAGCCAAACATCTGGGACACACAGAATCAGGCCCTGCCCCACTGCCTTCATTAAAATGCAAAACGTGCAATCCCCCATGAAGATTTCCAAGCAGTGACTATACAATGGTATGGCTCTCTACTGTGCACATAGTAGGCCCTTAGTATGTACTGAGTATATATGGACATCCTCTGGGAAAGCCTTCTGTACTGTGTAAACAATCAAACTGTACTTTGAAATTGAAGTATCACTGATCTCTGGGCCATATGTCTCAACGAGGATCTACTGGACAGAAAAGTCCAGAGGAAGCAAGGTGACACAAGCCCAACCAAAGCACAGCAACTCTAACAGCATGTCCCAAGGGGGCGGAGCATGTTTATGTACAAATCACAGTCCATTTCACTTGGTTTTTCCTAAACCTCATTTGTAAATTAACATTTAAACAATTTATTTTTTAGAAAAACACTAACTAGTTGGAAAGCTGATCACAGATCATTGTTGACCTTATTTCGTGGCTTCTCATTTATGGAAATGTACAGTGATGGTGTAATAGAGACTACAATATCCAGATGTAGGGATACAATGCAATATGCATCCCAGGTTCCAAATCAAAGATGGACTCCCAATGAAATTGTTGGAAATGTGTAGACAATGGGATGCTGGACTGTCTGACACTGTACCAGCAATGTTGGGGCACACTTAAATAACAGACAGATGGAATCATGACTCCTTATGAAGGACTATACTATTGTGGCAAGGTGTGGAAAATCTGTTGGGGGGTGGGATTTTGGGGGTGGAAACTCTAGTCTCTACTGAATTGTACCATAAAATTCAAAAATTCAAAATAAAAATTAAGCAAAATAACAAAAAATTGAAAACCAATTCCTTCCCTCATCTTAACTCAGGAAATTTCCAGTGGAATCTTTTCCAACAGGAGTGCCCTTGAAGAAACAAGGAAACTTGCCCCCTCTCCTTACCTCATCTTTGTCACAGTCCTCATCGATCTCAAATACATGATTAGGAATCTTTTCTGGTCTCAGAGATTTGCTGAAAATGCAAGAAAACTGCTTTTGACATTGAACAGAATAGACCCAAACCAAACAAACGAAAGCAAGATAAGAAGACTTCTTTGTTTCACTAACAAGAAAATGCCAACAAGACAAGAAAAAGTCAGGGGCTGGGCCATGGCTTCTGCCTCTGGTGCTGGCATCCCACATGGGTGCTGGCTCATGTCCTGGCTGCTCCACTTCCCATCCAGCTCCCTGCTTGTGGCCTGGGAAAGCAGTTAAGGATGACTCAAGTCTTTGGGACCCTGCATCCATGTGGGAAACCCAGAAGAAGCTCCTGCTTTGGTTCAGCTCAGCTCTGGCTACTGTGGCCATTTGAAGAATGAACAAGTGGATGGAAGATCTCTGTCACTCTGTCTCTCCTCTCTGTGTAACTCTGTCTTTCAAAAAAATATATAATGAATCTTTATTTAAAAAAAGAAAAGAAAAACCTCAATCTCCCCTGTGACAAAACTTTTGTAGATACGGGTTCTCACATGTGCAGCCAGCAACAAAAACAAAATAAACGGACTTACTGACATGTATGTCAGTGCTGCAGGAACAGAACCTTATCTTGAACAAAAGGAGATTTATTTGAAAAGCAGAGTCACTTACACAGAAACACATCTTCCATCCCAATTCACTCCCCAAATGACTGCATTGGCAAGGGCTGGGCTAAGCTAAAGGCAGAAACTCCATCTGGGTTTCCCATGTGGATGGCAGGAGACCAAGTAGTTGGGCTACCCTCTGCTGCTTTCCCAGGCACATTAGCAGGAAGCTAGATCGGAACCAAAGCTTAAGTATTCAAATGGCAGTCCCCTATGGGATGGAGGCATCAGCAGCTTCAGTTATGGTACCACAACACTGACCCCAAGAATCTTATCTTTCCAGAGGGAGGCCCTTGGCACAGTGGTTACTTGCTGCTTGGGATATTTGTGTCCCTTATCTGAGTGCCTGGGTTTGAGTCCCAGCTCCTCTACTTCTGATCCAGCTTGACGTTGATGTGCACCCTAGGAGAAGCTGATGATGGTTCAAACACTTGGGTCCCTGCTATCTACATTGGAGGATGGGAGACTCAGATTGAGCTCTGGACTCTTGACTTCAGCCTGGCCATTTGAGGAGTAAATCAGTGCATGAGAGACATCTATCTCTCTGCCTTTCCAACAAAAATATAAATAAAAAGTTAACATATTATAAAAAAGAATACAATATAATTGTGGTTTTTAACAGTTGTTTGCTCTGTGACCTTGGACTGGTGATTTTAGGACTTAGATTTCTTTTTGGGTGCCAGTTTGTGTCCCAGCTGCTCCACCCCTGATCCAGCTCCATGCTAATGGCCTAGAAAAAGCAGTGGAGGATGGCCCAAATGCCTGGGCCCCTTTACCCACAAGGGAGATCTGGAAGAAGCTCCTGGCTCTTGGCTTCCTCCGGTCGATGTGGCCATTTGGGGAGTGAAACAACAAATGTAAGATCTGTCTCTCCTTCTCATATTCTCTACCTCTGTGTTTCAAATCAAAATAAATCTTTAAAAAAAAAGAATACTACTACATTATGTTTTCCAAAACATTTCACATATGATACTCTATGCAGTTAATAGTATTAAGGAGGAGAAAAAAAAAAAAAGAAAAAGAAAATTAGTGACTGATGCAAGGTCATCCAGCTAGTTAAGTGGCATAACAAAGACTTGAACCTTGGCAGTCTGGCTCATGCTACTCCTTCAGATCAACTAAGAAAGATGTGCTATCTTCACACAATGTCTAATAACACCAAACTGAGCCAAATAGCTTCTAGGTTTTTCTTTCCACTACCCTCACTGGAAAATGTGCACTGCATTATCTAAACGGAGAGTACACATTGTCATTGATACTATGTATCAATACCAAAAAAAAAAAGAGCTTATCTATACTGAAAATTGTATCAATGAGCAATATTCAAACATAATCAGTTAACCAAAATACTACATTTACTAAATGTGCTGGTTACGTCAAGTCTTGATTTATCATAACTTCTGAATTTGATATTTCCCCAAGTGGCTTTAAAATAGCGGTAAGAAGTTTAACAGTTCCACTTTTAAGCACTTCTCTTGAATTCTAAACTTACCATGGCAACATTCTAAAGTCTCCAGAGAAGTCTTCATACTTGTAGTTTACCACATGCCAATCTGTGCTATAGGTTTTAATACACTAAAAGAAAATAGGAATGTTTAATTTCAAATATAGAAAAATGCACACTTATCCACTTTTTAAGTCTGGTAACATGCTTACGGCTATAAGAAAACATTGAAGAAGTATGGTAGTGGGTCTTCCTTTAGGAATAAACTGTATAAATCCAAACTCCTACTGAACACTCAAACCTCAAGTCTACAGAGTTCTCAAATCCAAAGGATGTCAAGAATACATGCTGCCAAGAAATAATTAAAAATTTTAGACAGATGTATTTACAAGTGAATTACTATATGAAGATATAAAAATATTCTAAATCTATGATGTTCTTCTGTGACCTTTGACCTTCTTACCTCTTTGACAAATAAACTCTGGGCCTTCTTTTCAGCATCTTCTGGCACAGTAGACTGTACTGTTCTGCGTTGGCGACCTATCACTGAAATCTAGGAAACAAAGAACATTTTGACCGTGAGAGGTGGCCTGGAAAACACCATTGGTTCCTTTGAAGAAGTGCTTGTGAACTTACAGATATATCTTCCATTGGAAACATCAGCAGGTCTCGGAGAGGGTCACTGTAAATCTGAGTTTTTCTTTGGGTGACAACATTCTCATAGTCCAGGGGCTCAACAACTTTGGCCTTTTCCTTTACGAGAGAAAACAAAAATAAAGCTATTATAGGGAAACTCGCAAAAGCTATTTCACAAAAAAATTGTTTCTTGCTTACTAAAACACAGTAAAATGAGACACTTTCACAAGAGAAGTATCTTGCAGTAACAAGAATCACGCACCAAGCACATATACACACAGAGAGACTAACCCTTACTAAAGACCCAGAGATTTTGGTAGGAAACTCCAACCATCTTTTGCTACATCTATCATGTTTTCAATGACCCAAGTGAAAGGAATTTGTACTTTCCAGGTCTGACATTAGGAGTAGTGATTAATATCTTGAGAAGTTGAACAAACAAAGCCCTATCTTCTAAAATAAGCTTCAGACACTGAAAAACACGGGAAAGTCTTGCTTTTGCTGCCAACTACCATACCAATATGACTCCAATAACAGTTTCCTAATTCCAACATGTCAAGTTAGCATGTACTAACTTCTCATTCTCTGCACAATAATCTTACACGTACCTGCATCAAAGTAATGTGAAAAACAAACAAGAAAAATACCAGAAAATCCTCCTTGTGGTGTCAAGTTAATAAGGCAGCTGTCAAGTTAAAATAGAAAAGCTTATATCAAAATGAATCACTTGTTTTTATGTAAACACAGTATATGCCTTCTAAAAAGGAAACTTCCAGCTCTCCATGTGTTTGGAAGGTGACAGATGCATGCTATAGAAAGTAAGGATACACTTTGCATTTACAGAAAAAGTGCTCAGTGGCTTCACTCCTATTTGCTTTGCCAGAAAGATTGGGTCCTCAAAGTTTCCTTCACAAAGTATCTAAGCCTGAGATCTGGACTTCAGCTCTGTAAGGAAAAAGGAGTAGGGACTGAAATCTTAAATCTTCTACTTTCCTTCTAGGAAGCTTCAGCTTTAACTCTGCTAACATCAGACAAGGGATACCTGACTGTTGGAATCAGGATGATTGAATAGAGAGTGCCCAGTGCTCCGCAACCCATCCCTTACCCAACACTTGTCCTTAGTCTCACTATTCTAAATGCTCCTAGCACACTCAAAAAGGGTCTTTTGGGTTTTCAGTGTATCCTTTCTGTAGGCCTGCATGCTGTCTAGACTGCAAAGTGCTGTTGGGTTAACTCCAGGAACTCAAAATAAATGGGGTAGGTACTTCATGAACATTCAAATGATGGCTGTATATTTTTATACAGTACTGTAGCACTGGGAAAGTAAAAGGCAAAGGCATTTATGCAATCTGGAGAGAAGCAAGCATATGTTTCGGTCTTTTCTTCTGAGGAGTGACAGGAAAACCGTCAACCTAAATTTGGAACCTACTCAGTTTTCACCACAGGGAAAGCAAAACAAAACAAAAACGATCTGTCTTTGGAAGTTCTCATTCACTGAGCCTTAAACACTCTTGAAATGCATTGCTAGTAAAAGTATCTCTTCATCAATGCATTTAGAGATCACTTTGCAGCCTGAAGAAAACATGTTTCTATAAAAGGGTACTTGAAAAAGTTGTGGGGCCCAGCACAATGTCTAAATCCTCACCTTACAAGCATCAGAATCCTTTAAGGGCAGCAATTCATGTCCCAGCTACTCTATTTCATATCTAGCTCCCTGCTTGTGACTTGGAAAAACAGTAGGGGATGGCCCAAAGTCTTGGGACCCTACACCTACGTGGGAGAACAAGAATAAGCTCCTGGCTCCTGGCTTCAGATTGGCTCAGCTCTGGCTGTTTCGGCCATTTGGGAAGTGAACCAGTGGATGGAAGATCTTTCTCTCCTTCTCTTTGTAAATTTTAACTGTCTTTCAATAAAATTAAATTAATTTTTTTTCTTTTAAGAGTAGTTTGTGGAAAATGGAATTAAGATACAAACTTACTTTGGTATAAACAATTGTGAAATTCATACCTACTTAATTCATACATGCATTTTTATAACATGTATTTCCATGAACTTTAAAAAGGGCCCCCTCATACATTCTACCCGATTCTTACCAAAAACCTGCCAAGCAAGCAAAGAAAATATTACCATCTCAACCTTACAAATGAAAACACTGAATTGAAAGTTTAAGTTCTTCTGTCTACAGTAGCAGCAGGATCAGGATGCAATTCCAGCAAATCCTGGTCCTTTTTCTTTTTTCTTTTTTTTTTTTTTAATGATCTTTTCCAAACACAGGTACAACTTTCATGACTTTAAAGAAGATTTATTTGGGACCCAGTGTGGCAGCCTAGCAGCTCAAGTCCTGGCCTTGCACATGCCAGGATCCCATATGGGCGCCAGTTCTAATCCCGGAAACACCGCTTCCCATCTAGCTCCCTGCTTGTACCCTGGGAAATCAGTTGAGGACTGCCCAAAGCCTTGGGACCCGGCACCTGCGTGGGAGACCCAGAGGAAGCTCCTGACTCCTGGCTTCAGATCGGTGCAGCTCCGGCTGTTAGGGCCAATTAGTGAGTGAATCTGCGGATGGAAGATCTTCCTCTCTGTATATCTGACTTTCCAATAAAAAAAAAATAAATCTTTAAAAAAAAAAAGAATATTTATTTGAAAAGCAGAGTGATGAGTGGTGTTACAGAGAGTGGGGGGGGGGGGTGAGGCATAAAGAAAGAGAGAATTTCTATACACAAATTCACTCCCTAAATGGCTACAACAGTCAAGTCTTGGCCAGACCAAAGCCAAAAGCCAGGAACTCCATCTTGGGTTCCTGCATGGTGCTAGTAGCCTTCTACATGCTCTGCTGCCTTCCCATGTGGATTGTCAGGAAGCTGGATCAGAAGCAGAGATCTGGGATCCTAATCCCTTGACTTGGAAAGAGACCATCTTAACCGGTGGTTAAATTTGTTGTGCCACAGCACTGGCCCGATGCTTACAACTTTTGCCAAACCTTTTATACCAACATTTTCTTTCTGAATTTTTCTTCAAATATCTTCATTGTTGAAATGCATTCATTGAAAAAAATCTTTCTATCACCCTAGAAAGGAGAATAAATCAGTACTTTCCTAATCCCTAAAAAAAAATAATAAAAATTTAAATGTGAATGTGTGTCACATCCTTTAGGAGACAGTACACAGCACATGCTGACTCAGTCTACAGAGGACCAAATATCAACAGACTTCCTTGTTAAAATCCTGCAACTTGGTAAAATGCACACAATTCAACATACTGAGAGAACACATTTATTGCTAGCATGGGAGAAAGGACAGAGATCAAAACAAGCAGCTCATCAGTACACACTCAGTTCCACTATGCCACTTGGTCCAGAGAAGAAACCATGGATACAGACAGTAACAGCCTCATAACCTGGATGCTACACTTCTGTGGTGCTTCCTGGGCACGTATTAGATAAACTTATTGATGTTTCATCATCTCACCTATTTCTGTATAAATCTAAAACCATTCCTGCAATCTTAAAACAAATACAACCAATCAGATGTTCAGAAGTGCAGTTGACTTTGTGAGCCTATGCATGCTATCATTAAAAACTTGGGCATGAGAATCAAAATGGCAGTATAGGGTAAGGACATGTTTATACAGATGGCGAAACATTAACCAGTGTGAAGCAGAGCGGTCACATTCGAGGAAACAGGAGAGGCCAGAACAATAGCAGAGGGGTACCTGGAGACTGACAGACATGGGAAAGCAGCAGACACAATGGTATGGTGCTGCAGTGACCAATACCCCAGCCGCATTCAACAAGCAGTGATGTGAATTGCAATGGCAGCCAAAACCCCATCAGCAACAAGGTGGAAAGGGGCATTCACCCAGTGCTCAGGAGGTGAACTGAGACAAAGAACTGCCCATCATACTGGTTTGTTTCATTTGATCAGGAGCAGAGACAGAGCTGCAGGTCCCAGATGGGCAATGCGGAAACAAGGTGGATTTCACAGCCCAGTCCACCGCCTAGAGCTGAATTGGGCGCCATTTTGTTTTAGGAGGCAAAGGCTATGCGACAGGACTGACCACGCACTGAGCTAGGAATGAACTCATTTTTGGCTCAGCAAACTGCAACAATGTGGTATCTTACAGGTTCCACCAAAGAAAGGTCTGGGTAGCCCTCAGACCTGATGGCCAGCAGATCAAGAACTCTAGTAGTGGCACATCAGGTGCCATTTCTTACAGTGTGTCAAAAGATTTTAAGACTGCAGGGACAACAGTGAGCTGTGCATGCACTAAGATCGGCAAGAACTCACTGAGCTCCATGCATTGCACTAGTCCCACATGGAAAATAATACAGATTTTGGCATCGTATGGGTCAAAATAGGTCCATTTAGCCCTCAGACCTAATGGCCAACAGGTTTCGGCAAGATCATTACCACCAACAACCTAGGGATACAGGACACCTAGTGTCTCACTAATCCTGAGACCTGCTCCAACCGGAAGTGGGAGAAAGGTTGTACAGACAATGGTGCAGCCTCAGCATGGTATCACAGGAGGTGGAGATTGGTGAGCCAGGAGCTGTGGCTGTGAAAACCACGGTGGAAATTTAACATAAGAACCCAGACCTGGAACTCACTGGAGGGAGTGGCACAAGTGACTGCAAACAAAGAGCTGTGTACCAACAGCAATAAGTGAAATTGAACTGTAGACCTGTGGATGACACAGCTTAGAAATCTGCCCCAAGGAGAAGAATCTGATAACCAGAAGTACAATGACCAAGAGCAAAAGAAGAGACAGAGGCACAATGAATATTACTGAAGACTCCCCTGCAAAGGTGCAAAAGCCTTTGCCAACCTCAGAGTCAACTGAGGAAGACATTAAGAAAATGGGGGATACAGAATTCAAAACTTGTTATAAAACTTCTTATCAACAAGAAGCACGTAAAGCAAGCTTTCAAAGAATTCAAGAAATATGTCACACAGGGAATAGCAGCAATAAATCAAATGAAATCTGATATATCAGAAATGAAGAACACAGTAGTGCAAATTAAAAATACAGTAGAGTCTCCAAAATAGAATGGAGGCAGAAGAAAGAATCTCAAAATTAGAAGATGTTTCCTGTCACCAGGGGGAAACAAACAAAAAGCTGGAAGCAGAGCTGGATCAAGCAAAAAAAAAAAAAAAGTATTCAAGAATTGAAAAACACTATTAAAAGACCAAATATAAGAGTTAACAGGAGTCCCAGAAGGTGCAAAAGAGACTGGGATTAGAGGTCTATTCAATGAAACAATAAAGGAAAATTTGCCTAGAGAAAGAACTGGGAAACAACATCCAGGAGGGGCACAGAACTCCCAACAGGTTTGATCAAAAGCAATCTTCACCATGACACATGATCATCAAGCTCTGTTCAATAGAACATAAGGAAAAGATCCTTAAATGTGCATGTGAAAAAAATCACTTGACATATAAAGGAATCCAACTAAACTCACAGGAGACCTCTCACAGGAAACTCTACAGGCAAGAAGAGAATGGAGGGACATATTCCAGATTCTAAAAGCAAGAAATTGTCAGCCCAGGATATCATATCCAGCAAAGCTTTCCCTTGTCTTTGAAAATGAAATAAAATTCTTCCACAGTCAAGAAAAATTAAAAGAATATGCCTCTTCCAAACCTGCCCTACAAATGATACTTCAGGATGTTCTCTTGACAGAGAAGAGGAATAGGAACCACCAAAACCAAAGGCAAATGGGAAGAACATCCCAGTAAAATAACAACACAAAACTAAACCAATGAACAACCCAGTACTAAAGCGAGAGGACCAAATTACCACCCATTGATATTAACCCTGCATGTAACTGGTTAAATTCATCAAAGATATAGATATAGTCATAGATAAGTAGATTGTATTAAAAAACCAAAGCCCATCTGTTTGTGGCCTACAGGAGACATCTCACCAACAAAAATCAGCAGAAACTAAATCTCATGATTTTGATATTTTTTGTTCCATTTCTTCAAAAGACTTTTTTCCTCATTAAATTCTTCACTAATTCATTGATCATACAGTAGCATCATTTTCTTCAAGAAGGTTGTTGATTTTCTTCTTCATTTCTTCAGCAACACATTCGTCATTCAGTAGCACATTATTTAACTTCATGGTGTTGTTAATTTCTTTTTTCTTCCTGTTGGTGGCTTTATTTTGTGGCTTTTCATTTAAGGGGATGTACAGTAACTGTGTAATGGAGACTATCATATCCAGATGTGAAGAAACAATGCAGTATGCATCTTCCAGACCAAAGATGGACTTCCAATGAAACTATTTACTGTATCTTGACAATAGGATGCTGGACCGTTTGCCATTGTCCATGTCCGCAATGATGGACATATGATTGCTTATGAAGGACTATACAATAGTAATAATATAGGAGAACTCAGTGAGGGGGGAGAAAATTGGGGAGGGAATAAGGGGAATCCCAGGGCCTATGGAACTGTATCATAAAATGATAATAATAATAATAATAAAGAAGTAAAATTTTTTAAAACTTGGACATATGATTTTTTACATTTCATTACAAATGTACTAGTCATCATGTAATATTTCTTAGTGAACAAAGTGAAAATGAGCCCTAGGCTGCTTCTGTTTAGATAGCACACTAAAGGTCATTAGTTAACCAGTAAATCTTTTACTTCACAAACAAGACAGCCTTAAGAATTCTAAAAATGTCTTTTCCACTGAGTCTAAAGTGAACACTGGCTTCATAGAATTACTCCTTTGCCACAATGCCAGCAGGACCAGCAGCAGGCAGAAATCTTAGCAGTGGACACAGGACTAATTCTAAAACATTCCTGGCACCACCACATCACCACCTCCCCATGAATTCTTGGGTGAGAAGAACATGGCAACAACAAGGCTTAAGAAACAAAGATTTAGGCTCAAAGGTCATATATATTTTCATGTTGACAAATACAAGGCGTAGGAAGAAGCATGCTCACAAATTGGTGCATCTCCTTCCCATGGTTCTTCCACCTCCCTCATGGGGACTTCTCCAAGCCTCCTAGCCTTTTGTTCCAGATGTCTCTTACAGAGTTACAGTGTCTCCTCTAGAGACTTGTCTTAAAATAACTCCCTACACTCAACATGGCCACCAAGGGCACAGGCAATTTCCGGTAGCACAGAAAACAAAGGGAGCTCCCTGAACCACACATTGACTGGGTCCCGACTAGGGTCCAGACTCTGTGCTAGCAGCTGGCAATGTAGACATGAAAAGAACCACCCTGTGCCCTATGGAAGTTCACAGTCTAGTGGGAAAGGTAGTAGAATCTGAGGCAATTGAACTTATTACAGACAGCTGTTAACGAACAGCCCCCGTTGGCTCTGGTCTATCATACAATCTGCTAGCCACATCTTTCTTTTTTTTTTTTTTTTTTTGCTTAAATTATGTCTATTGTTGTCATTAAAAAGTAGAAATCACAGGAAGAATGCTACCAAGACAACTGAAATGTTTACATATCCTTAACAGATTCCTTAACAGATTAAGACTACTTCTATTACTAACTGCTGAAGTTTTTATTTTGTAGGTTTTATTTTTTTTCTTCTTCTTTTTTTTTTATTATTATTGCCACATCTTTCAACAAAGCAACTGCACAATGGTCAGTGCACGTGGACAGGATTGTATCGATTTCCATTCATATCAATCAAAAGGATTTTACAATGTGGGTACAACTCATGTGTACACTCGGATCTTTTCGTCCTGTCTTCTACTTTTAGTCATAAACCCTGTAAAACTAGACTCTTGAGAGTAGTGTTTGAAGATGAGGCATAGCAAATGTTACTCTGAGTGACAGAAATGAGAAAAGCTATCATTGTGTGCTAGAGATTTTAAAAGGGGGACACTCCACAGTACAATAAGGAACCATAACCATGAGGATCTTTTTCCTTATGTTCAATACAGAACCTTTGTTATGACCCTGTCTTCTAAACATGACTACCTTCTACCACTTCCTCTCTTGCCCTCTTCCTCGGCAGGAACTCCAATTACTGAAGGAGCTTGGATTTACTATAATACAACGATGAGAATGCCAAGGGGAGACTGGGCCATCTTTTCAATCAGTACAATCCAACTTGGCAAAATAGATGTGAACATATTTTTGTAAAGATTGTTTTTAGGGCAAATCTTGGCATAAGAATCCAAACACAAATGGCATCAGAGAGAACAGATCTTATACTAAATAGATCATGCTTTTCATGAGCTGTTTGGGTCACACTTATTTTTCAGCCCTGCCATGACTTAGTTACTCTTTTGATTACCCCTCCCTTCTCATTTAAGGCCCTTTTTGCTTAACCATTTACTGTGATATTTAGTCATACATATTTTCCATGATCTTTTGGAAGACTGCTTTGTCTTTCAAAGGATTTCAAGGGAGACTCTTTTATTGTTCCCACTTTAAAGATGAGAAAATTGAGCGGTAGTCCAACAATATAGCACATTAATCCTCTGCCTGCAGCACTGGTATCCCAAACAGGTATCAGTTGGAGTCCCAGCTCTTCCACTTCTTAACCAGTTTCCACCTTATGATCTGGGAAGGTAGTAAGTAGAGGATGGCCCAAGAGTTTGGGCACTTGCACTCATGAAGAAAACCTGAAAGAGGTTCCTGGCTCCTAACTTCAGACCTGCCCAGCACTGGCCGTTGTGACTATGTGGGGAATGAACTAGTAGATGACAAATTCATATTTTCTTTCTCTCTCTCTCTTTCTCACTCCCTCCATCTCTGTATCTGACTTACAAGTAAAATAAACTTTTTTAAAGATGAAGAAATTGAGCCTTTAGGCAGGTGCAGACTCAAAACAATTTTTTTGATGGGTTTCAGGAACTGCTCCTAGTAACAGTTTACATGAATCTACAGTACTAAAGTTAACAAACACAAAATATTTCCCTATCCTCACTCCTACCATATTTTTCCCCTGGATGGAGTTTGCATTTTAGAATTTTCTGAGGTTTACTCAAGAATTATGCTATTATTTTTTTTTAATATTTATTCATTTTATTACAGCCAGATATACACAGAGGAGGAGAGACAGAGAGGAAGATCTTCCATCCGACGTTTCACTCCCCAAGTGAGCCGCAACGCGCCGGTGCTGCGCTGATCTGAAGCCGGGAACCTGGAACCTCCTCCAGGTCTCCCACGCGGGTGCAGGGTCCCAAAACTTTGGGCCATCCTCAACTGCTTTCCCAGGCCACAAGCAGGGAGCTGGATGAGAAGTGGAGCTGCTGGGATTAGAACCGGTGCCCATATGGGATCCCAGGGCTTTCAAGGCTAGGACTTTAGCCGCTAGGCCACGCCGCCGGGCCCTATGCTATTATTTTTACCAAATGAGGTCATGGGATGACATAGAGCATGACAAGCTTAGAGAACTTGTAAATGCAACTGGATAAGGAGTTTTACATTTCTAAACTGTTGCTTCCAATTTAGCAGGTGCCATCAATGAGCAGGGATTAGCACCTTAGGTTTTTCACTTGGGGGAAAAGAATTGGCAGATTCAGCTTCAAGTGC
This sequence comes from Ochotona princeps, assembly GCF_030435755.1. Classification (NCBI taxonomy): domain Eukaryota; kingdom Metazoa; phylum Chordata; class Mammalia; order Lagomorpha; family Ochotonidae; genus Ochotona; species Ochotona princeps. The sequence goes on along the minus strand of NC_080865.1, from coordinate 80,121,347 downwards.
AGAAGAATCAAGTTACACAAAACAATAGTAAGGTATTGTCAAGGGACCATGTCTAATTCATGTCAATACCCTCTACAAAATCCCTGGTAGAGAGCATGAGAACTACAAAGCCAGAAGGTTTTGTGGTTCAGAGGAGGTGCAGCTGAGTAATACAAGGGACTGATCTTACACAAGTGCATTCCAAGTCAAAATGGCGGCGCACAGTGGAAAGGGCAAGTCATTAATGATTTCACAATTTTCAGTTCTGCATTTACACTTAGGGACAACTTGATGTTCTAAGAACCAGCAAAATAAGATTTCAAAGGTCTTTTAATCTAGAAAAATATGAGAAAAAAGAGAAACCTATTTTTTCTCTTTAGTCTACTTAGCTACAGATAAAAGTTGAGAATGATTTTTTAAAAATAAATTGACAAGACTTTAGCCATGTTGTGTGATTCATTCATACTGTTAGCAAATGCTGTTCATCAAAGCCAATTCAGATATTATGTGAATCTAGATTATCTACAAATGAATAAACACAATTTTGATGAATCTTCTATCAAAAATGTCATTTAGCCAAAATTACTTTATTCAATGTGCTGACAGGAGTGAAAACTGATTTGAATTCCAGTCCTCTTGGCTTTTTGTGTTCACTGTATGCTGATTGGCATTTAGATCACTCAAACATAAGACAAAAACAGATAAAAAGAGCTTGAATACATTCAAAGCATTGAAAATTAACTTTAAAAATTATAACAGGAAAAGAATTATGATGGGGTAGGCATTTGACATGATGTTTAAGACATGGCTTTGGGTGCTCACATTCCGTATCAGAGTTCTGGATTCAAGTCCTGAATCCACTTGCAGTTCTTGCTTCCTGCCAATGTGTACCCTAGGAGGCACCAGATGATGGCTCAAACATGTGGGTCCGTAACACTCATTTGGGAAATCAGAATTGGGTTCTGAGTATGCAGATTTGCTTGGCCCAAACCCAGCTGTTACAGGCATTTGGGGAGTGAAGTAGCAGAATGGAGAGCTCACTCTTTTTCTCTTACAAGTAAACTTAAGTAAACAGTTCTTAAATAAATACAAAGGGATATTGTTTTGTTCAGCACACAAAGAAAAAAAGAGTACCTCAGTTATACATAATGAAGACAATCTAATGAATCAGGGAATTTCACAATTTCACATGGACACACAATTACTGTCAACAATTCATTCATGCAAAAAGAAACCAGATTGTACCCATTATGTGACTATCAACTAACCTACAATCTGCCATGAATCTTTGTAACACACACACACACATTTTACATTCTCAAGCAGAAAAATGAAATATATGAAAATAAATGAAATGCACAAGTGTTCTACAGGTCTGTGGTTTTTGCCAGCTAAATCACTTTCATGCAATGAAAATTTGCATGCTTAAATGTCTTATTCATATCATTTGAACATAGCAGCTACAAAACTCAAAAATCTATAAAGCACCCACCCATCATTTCCCACATTGGGCCAAACCACTGGTCTACCAATCCTGTTAACTTGCTTCTGATAATGGAATAAATAAAATTGATGGACCCTATTGTGAAAATCAATCCTGATGGGGTAAAATGCATCCTTCTACAAATATTTTCATTTCCCATACCCAGTCATATGGGTTCTACCCACTAATTGAAATTATCTCTCTCTTTTGTAAGCCCACCAACATCTGAAGTGTATACTGCTACACAAGATGAGATATCCTAAAAGCTGTGTCAGCAGATGTAATTAAGCTCAGAGCCTAGTATCCTAAGCCTGAATTCTTTTCCCAACTGTGGTTCGCCCAGAAACTTGCATCTCACTTTCTTATCCACATTTTACAGCTCTGTGGGCTGCCTTGGCAGTACAGCTCCCACAGTTTACTCTCTATATGCTTAGGTAGAATGTTAAATGAGACCAGTATCCCTAAGGTAACCAGCTCTGAGCTATTCAGTTTTTGAAACACATCTTCCTCTAAAACATACAAGCTTGATCTACCTACAACTTCCATTTTTTTTTTCATTGAATAAATTTCCATCCCTAGGACAACTACCTATCACCAGATATCATTTTTAAAAATTCTTAGTATTTGGAGCCTGCACTATGGAATAAAAGGTAAAGCTGCTGCCTGCTACAAAAGGCTCTTTGAACATCTTACATAAATAATCTTGAAATGACAAGACTCTTAAAAATTGATTGGAGTGGTGGTTTCACAGATCTGAGAATATACCAAAAAAAACTGAAATATACACTGGAAATTGGTACAGCATATGCTTGTGAATTAGATATAAATAAAACAGCTAAGAAAAACAAAAACAGGAAACAAAATTATTATTCACACCAAGAAAAAAAAAAACACAAACAAACCAAACTCCGATACTTACTGCAAACTGCAAGATGATTTCCCAGTAAAGAAATATTATTAGATTGATTAGGTTTGAGGGTCAGGAACTTGGAGCAGCAATTAAGATAATGCCTGGGGCTTTTGCAAGCAGTATTGTAGTGCCTGGTTCTAGGCTTGGCTCTGCTTCCTCCTCCAGCTTCCTGCTAATACACATCCTGAGGAGGCAGCAGATGATGACTCCTGGTTTCAACCTGGCCTAGCACCACTTGATACAGAAGTAAACTAACAATGACAGTTCTCTCCCTGTCTCTCTGTCTTTCAAATATTTAAATTTAAAAAGAAAGAGGGACTTTTCTCTTTGTCTCTCCTTCTCTCAATAAATCTGATCTACTTTTCCAACAAAAAATTGAAAAATCTTTATAAAGCAAAACAAAAAGGACCTTGCATTATGGCAAGCATCGGAATCCCGTATGGGAACTCTTTCTAATCTTGGCTGCTCCACTTCCCATCCAGCTCCCTGCTTGTGGCCTGGGAAAGCAGTCGAGGATGGCACAAAGCCTTGGGAGCCTGCACCTGTGTGGAAGACCTGGAAAAATGTTCCTAGCTTCTGGCTTCAGATCAGCTCAGCTTCAGCCACTGCAGCTGTTTAGGGAGTAAGCCAGCAGATGGAAGATCTTTCTCTCTTTGTCTCTCCTTCATTCTGTAAATCTGATCTGTCTCTCCAATAAAAATTTAAAAATCGGTTTTTTTTTTTTTTAATGGTTAGGTTTCAGCATCTGAGGATGCTGCACTTAGGGTAGCCACAGATTTCACTGCTCAGGCTGCTAAAAGTGTAAGGCTTGGTGCTGTTATTCCCTGAGCATATATTAATAACAGAAATGGGGAGGGGTTGGTGTGGAGGCATTGCAAGTTGATCATCCTAATCATCCACCTACAGTGTGGATACTCCATATGGATACCGACTGGTGTCCCAGCTGTGCCACTCCCAATCCAGCTAACTGCTTATGACCTTGGAAGGCAGCAGAGGATGGCCCAAGTCCTTGAGACCCTGGACCCACACGGGAGAATTAAAAGAAGCTCCTGATTCCTGGCTTTTGGACTAACCAAGCTCCAGCCATTTTGACCCTCTAAGAAGTGAACCAGTGGAAGGAAGATCTCTGTATTTCTGTCTCTCCTTCTCTCTCTGTAACATTTGCTTTCTACATAAAAATAAATCTAAAAAAGAAAGGGGCCCAGCATGGTAGCCTAGTGGCTAAAGTCCTCACCTTGCACATGCTGGGATCCCATGCAGGGTCCTGACTACTCCACTTTCCATCCAGCTCCCTGCCTGTGACCTAGGAAGGCAGTAGATGATGGCCCAAGGCCTTGGGACTCTGCACCCATGTGGGAGACCGAGAGAAGGCTCCTGGTTTTGGATCAGCTCAGCTCTGGGCCATTGCGACCACTTGGGGAGTGAGACAGCAGATGGAAGATCTTTCTCTCTGAATCTCCTCTCTGTATATCTGCAATTCCAATAAAAATAATACATCTTTAAAAACATATTAAAGAAATGTGAAACACATGACTTAGTTCTACACATTCACTCAACATCAAATCATGGGCGAGACAACAAGCAACAGAACTACAAAAACAAAGATGGTCTACATGGGGCTCTGCCTTTAACAAACTCACGGACCAGAAGCAGAGAGACAGCATCCTACCCAGAGAGCTACGATGCAGCAAACACCAGAACAGGGAATTCCAAGTGCTACATAGATGCAGACAGTGGGATGCTCAAGCCCACTGGTTTAGGAGGTTTTGAGAAAAATTGCATCTGAGCTGAGCATTGAAGGGGATATGAGAAAAATATCCATGGCTGGCCAAGCGATTAAAGGCATTTCAAGCAAAGGAGAGAGCCCAAGGGACAGCATGGAGGAATGAATGCAAAGGTTCTGTGAGCCAAGGGATATACAACATAGGGAGAAATGGCATAGCGGGAACTAAGCTGGAATGGCACGTTTGTGGACAGCACTGCATACCAAGGCGAGGAGTTTGGAGGATTTTCTATTGTAAGTGCTGGGGAGCCAACAGAGGTTTTTAAGTGATGGAATGACATGAGCAGATGTTTTGCTCATATTTATGCGCTGGAAGCCAGAAGGTCAACACTAATGGAAAGTAATCCATAAAATGACAGCATAGGCTGAAAATCTGCCCCATTGTCTATATTTTCCGAAAGCAATACAGTGAATTATGGAAAACTACTCAGCAGAGTGCACACAAAACTGTTGAGGAACAGAACGTTAGAGCACTGGCTATGTGAACAGCCTGTCTTTCTAAAAGGAAAACACGCCGGCATCATCTGATTCCTCCTGAGACAGAGAAGAATCTGAACTCTTCACTTGGATCAGCTGCTGATCTGCGCTCCATTTGTTTGCAACACTATTTCAACAACTAATTTAATCCAAAATGGTTCAACTTTTAAAGAGACAGAAGTTGGATTCCAGTATTCCTTTGCTTAAATCTCATGCATCACTCATCAGAGGCTGCAGAATAAAGCACGGAACTGGTTAGCAAGGCTTTGAAGACGCCTTTGATCTGGCTTCCACTTCTAGCCAAAACAGTCCATACCCTTCAGTTACAGTGTGCAGCTTCCCTAATGGGCCATGTAATTTCACCTTTGCTGCTCCTGACTCTTCTGATTCTCCCTCAGGCTCCCTTCTCACCTCAAGACCCCACACAGCTGCCTGCCTATACAGGTACAAGTGGTCACTCTCCTATCCAGTGCTACCCAGCTTCTCACATCTTTGCTTCCTTCCCATCCTGGCCTATATCAGAGACAATCAGAGACAGTGTGAAGTCTGAATTCATGGGCAATGTGTTTTTCAAATTATTGATTTATTTACTTGAGAAAGAAAGAGGGGGGAAAACTCTCATCCACTGGTTCAATCTCCAAATGCCCAGGATGATCAGTGTTGGGTCAGACTGAAGCCAGAAGTCAGGAATTCAATCCAGGTTTCACATGTGACTGCCAGAGACCCAGTGACCTGAGCCATCACCAGTTCTTCTCAGAGGCTGCATATCACAGCAGGAAGATGCAAGCAGAAATCAGAGACAAAAATGGAACCCAGGCACTGCAACATGGACCATGGGTGTCAATCATTAGGCTAAATGTCCTTGCCTAGCACTATCTTTCTAACCCTCAGAATTCACACTGGTTCTGCCACTTAAAAGCTTTCTAAGATGACTATAACCTCGAAAATACTCACTGAAATACATCTATTGGGATAATTATTCAAAGGTGCCCTACTGTTGAATACTTTCTAAGTACACACCAACATGCACTCATTTATCCTTTGATAACTTCCTAATGCCATGCATGATGTTTTTCTAGAACAAAATATCCCTACAGGAACACATATTCAGTGTCAAGAGGCAGAAAATAAGGTCGATTGAACACTCAATCTAAGAGAAAAATGATACATGAAGCCAAACTTCTTTCATATTGGTAACTGTGTTCTCCTTGCCAAACTTCTTCTCTCCTCACTCCCTAGAACTCACATTGCGTATGAGTGCGGGATGAGCCAACAGGACCATTTCTTACCCTTTCACACCCCAAAGTTCTAAAAAAGTACACACAGGGTCACACCTGCCAGAAACTGAGATGGGCTCTTGTGGTGGAAGCTCTAGCATGCCCTGCCTCACAAACTCTTCCCCAGGCATCCCCATGCTACAATGTTAACCATGGGTCCCTGCAGAAGCTCCCATGAGACCTCAGACTAAGAGCAACCCAGCCTCCACACACAGCTATCTATAGCATTTGGCTGAACTCTTGTCCTAATAACACAACCATGTCATTCCGAGAGTCTCTTAAGACTTTTGTGCTAGTACATCCCCCAGCTAGCTTCACATGGCCCTTGCCATTCCCTCTCTGGGACGGTGGATCCCTACTCTGCTTTCATTTTCAGTTCAGCTGGGACTCCAAAGCTGACGGTGCTCTCGCTCCTGACTTGTCATTCTCATTCACTTCCACTGTCGCTCCCCAGCCCTTGCTCAAATCTCCCGGCCTCATTTGGCTCTGAAGCTGCTCAAATAGGCTTCCAGCCCCTGCTGCTGTGAGAGGAAAAAAAATCCCAACTGGGTGCCTGATCAGGGTCTTCACTCACACTCATGCAAGCCTGCAACTCAGCACTGCGCTCAGCCCTGCCCCCAGCAGCTCCTTGGGCAGCAGCCCAGAACAGAACATGGGAAGTGTCACCCATGGGGATACAGTTCTGTCTTCTGCCGGCTGTCCTGATTGATGTGCACAGCCTGTCACAAGGACTATGGTTTGAGTCGGATGCCCCCACAATGACGTCAACAGAGCACACAGAACTCAACATTGTTCCATATTTCTTTAGCAGCTGATCCCTTTTGGAGGCACCACTTCATCTACTTCCTAAAGCAGATCCTAATCCAAGGTTTTAAGTGAGTCTTGGATAGGCTAGCAGGAATCTGTGAAATTCTGATGAAATTATATGGAAATGCTACATGGCTACTTTTCCAAGAACAGGGCACAGAGCTCAAAACAATATGTGATACCTTCCCTCCTGTCTCCGCCCCCTCAAAAAAACACATTTAGGCTCTACTGCCTTATTAGCCGCACATAAACAGATTACTATATTCTTATATAGCATTTATTGGTTTTGTGTAAATATAAAAGCAATATATGTTCACTGCAGAATGTGTCATTAAAATTTATACTAAACTGGCCCAGTGGTATGGCCTAGCAGCTAAAGTCCTCACCCTGAACATGCCAGGATCCCAGATGGGTGCCGGTTCTAATCTCGGCAGCTCCACTTCCCGTCCAGCTCCCTGTCTGTGGCCTGGGAAAGCAGTCGAGGATGGTCCAAAGCCTTGGGACCCTGCACCTGCGTGAGAGACCTGGAAGGAGGTTCCTGACTCCTGGCTTCAGATTGGCGCAGCACCGGCTGTTGTGGTCACTTGAGGAGTGAATCATCGGACGGAAGATTTTCCTCTCTGTCTCTCCTCCTCTTTGTATATCTGACTTTCTAAAAATAAATAAAAATAAATAAATCTTTTAAAAAATTATACTGAAGACAACAAGTCACTTAGAAACCCATTACCCACAGATGGTCATTATTAACATGTTGATGTCCCTCCATTTCTTCTCTAGTTTTTCACTTTCTGAATTGCATTCAGACTGTCAAGTGGATTCCTGACAGTTGCAGTGTCCTAAATAGTGTAAGAGTAACTTGAATGTAAGGGATATGGGGTAAGTGTTCAAAACCTCCTTTGATTTCTAGGATACATCCACCAGTACCCTCAAGGCAATGTGCCCCCAAGGCAAAAAAAAAAGTCAAGACTTATTCTGGTTTTTACACAAGCTGTTTAAAAATTATAAAGATGTTGGGGGTTTGTGTCATGGCATAGCAAGCTAAGCCTCCACCTGTGTAACTGGCTTCCCATATGGGTGCCAGTTAGTGCCCCCATGGCTCCACTTCTGATCCAGCTCCCTGCTAATGGCTTGGGAAAGCAGCAGAGGATGGCTCAGGAAGAAGCTCCTGGCTCCTGGATTTGGGCAGATTCAGCACCAGCCACTGTGGCCATTTGGGGAGTGAACCAGTGACTGGAAAATCTTTCTCTCTGTCCCTTCTTTCTCTGTAATCTGCATTTGTTCCCTTGAGGAATTCCACTAAGTTTAAGGAGGAAGATCCATCACTGTTTATGCATTTTATAATCAAGATTAACTCTGGAAAACAGGATTATTGCTTCTCCAGCCCCAAATGGAGGATTTCTTGCCACTCCAGTCCAGTTTTCACACAACTTCTATCCCCCATTATTGACATCCCAGAGCAGGTTTGCTTAAGATCTTGCTTGGGGACCAGCATATCATTTTGGGATGTTTGGACTGAAGTCCTGGCTTCACTTTTTTTACATATATACTCTTTTAAAGACTTGCTTACTCCATTTGAAAGACAAACTTACAGAGAGGGAAAGATACAGAAAGAGGCCTTCTACCCACTGATTCACTCTCTAGATGGCCAGAACAACCAGAGCTGAGCTAGACTGAAGCCAGAGCTTTGCTTGGGTCTCCCACATGAGTACAGGGGCCTAACCACTTGGACTATCTTCTGTTGTTTTTCCAGGCACATTAGCAAGGACTGGATCAGAAGTGGAACAGTAAGGACCCAAACCTGCACACAAATGGTATGCTGGCACTGCAGGAAGCAATTTTACATGCAAGACCACAGTGTCAACCCTTCCTCTTCCCCTTCCCGGGATCTACTTCTGATTCCAGCTTCCTGCAATCATGAATCTAGAGAGGCAGCAGGTAACATTCCGTGTACTTGGATCCCTGACTCCCATGTGGGGAAACAACACTGAGTTCCTGGCTCCTGACTTCTGCCTGATCCAATCCTAACTGTTGCTGATGCAGGCATTTGGGAGATTGAATGAACACATGGAAGATTTTTCTCTCTTCCTTTTTTTCAAATAAGTAAATATTTTTTTTACAAAAAATAATATGCCATTGTCAAGAGGGAATACAAACAAAATACTGAAATGCCTACTACCTTTCTGCACCAGTCACCCCCTCCACTGGTAAGCCAGTAAACTTCTCTTCCCCTCTCCTCTGGCCATTGTGAGGTTTTTCTCAGGGAATAATCCAGGCCAAGCCTGGTAAGAACTTTCCAGAACCCAGGAACACACCAGCACTTATAAGCAAAGCTAGGTGAGGGGTTTGCCTCGACTTTGTTGGCAACTCCAGAAGTAGAAAGCAAGGTGGTCCTCAGGACCTCCCTGTACATCACATTTTACTTACATCTTCTTTTGCTGGTGAACGTTTGGGCTATTTCTACCCTTTGGATACTACAAGTGATACTGCTATGAACACTGGTGTGCAAGTATCTGTCTGAGTCTCTGCTTTCACTTCTTTGGGACCAAAGTTCTCAATTCCACCAAGAAGTGGGATTGCTACTTTCTATGCTCACTATATATTTATTCTTTTATTTTTTTTTTTTTTTGAGAAACTACCCATCTTTTCCATAGTGGTTACAACAATTTCCATCCCCATCGTTAATACACAAGGTTTCCAGATTCTCCACATCTTCCCCAATATTGACTTTTCAGTTTAGCAGAGAGCAACCATACTAATAAAGCTAAGGTGGTATCGTCCCTGTGGCTTACACGTGCATTTCTCTCATGACTAATGATGTTCAACATTTTTTGTGTGTTCATTTTTAAAATATTTATTTATTTATTTATTTATTTATTTATTTATTTATTTATTTATTTTTGAAAGGAAGAGTGACAGAGAGATCTTTCATCCACTGGTTTATTCCCCCCACATGGCCTCAGGGGCCAAGACTGGACCAAGCTGAAGCCAGGAGCCAGAAACTCCAACTGAGTCTTCCACATGGGTAGCAGCAGGGACTCAAAACATCATCTACTGCCTCCCAGAAACCTTAGCAGAGAGCTGACCTGTAAGCAAAGCAGCCAGAACTGGAACCAGCACTTCCCATATGGGAATCAAACGTCCCCAAGCAGTTGATTAACTTGTAGCCCCACGTCTACCCCTTCAGGTGTTTACTGACCAACAGCTTATTTTTTCAGAGAAATGTGTATTCAGGCCCTTTGCCTGTTTTGAACTTGTTTTTGTTAGCACTGGTGTTCAGCTGCAGGAGTTTCCTATATATTCTATATAGGAACCGTCTACCACATATATGTTTAGCAAGCATTTTTAGTCACTCTATGGGTTGCCTTTTCTCTTGCTATTATCCTCTATTTTGAACAAAAGCTTTTGATCCACTCTACTTTAAAAAAAGATTTATGTGTATTGGAAAGACAGATTTACAGAGAAGGAGACAGAGAGGTAAAGATCTTCCATGCACTGGTTCACTCTCCAAATGGCTGCAATGGCTGGCTGAAACTGAGCCAATCTGAAGCCAGGAGTCAGGAGGTTCCTCCAGGTCTCTGACATGGATGCAGGGTCCCAAGGCTTTGGACCATATTCAACTGCTTTCCCAAGCCACATGCAGGGAACTGGATGGGGAATCTAGCAGCCAAGACACAAACTGGCACCCACATGGGAAGCTGGTGCTTGATGGTGGAAGATTAGCCTGTTTAGCCACGGTGCCAGCCCCTAATCCAGTATACTTTTCAAAAAAACTACAAAGAACATTTTCAGGAGGCAAGTAGATAGCCTAAATTATAGACATGGAAGTAAAGTCTTGTATCTTCTTTTGTACTCCCTTCTGTGGGTAAAGGAACACAAACTGGGGTCATCCCAATGAGGTTATAAATTCATGTCCCCCTCCCCCAACTTGGCACCTGCTAAGGCAGCTGATTGTTAGGATACTTGGGTAACTAATCAGAGTCTCAGGAGGATGACATGGTTATGGGGACAAAACTGTAAGGCTTGTAAGGTTCCAGGGCTCTGTCAGGTTATATTCCAGAAACCATCCTTCTTATGGCTACCTCTTGACCAGACACTCAAACTTTCAAATTTCTCACATGGAAGATAAACATTTCTCACCACCAAATGCAGTGGAAATTTTTTAAGTAATTACTTCAGTAACACCATGAAGAATCAAACTCTCCAGAAGTGATTTCCTATGCATAAATCGCAGGCTTTCCCTTTCTTGCTTCTCTGCCTTTTGTTTTTCTTTTCACCTCTGCTATGGTTTCACTCTTTGTTCCCCAAACTTAGGAGATGAGTCCCCAAAGTTTCACATGATTGGTGCTAAGGAATTGGAACAATCCAATCACAGGCTTCAGAGGTGGCACCTTCATACAGTCATTAGACTAGATTCATTCTTTAGCATGAAATTACCAAGATGGACTCCTCATGGCTTTATATAGACAGAGACACACAAAACACATATTTCCTGGCACTTGCCATGTGTCACGTCAGGATTCTGCAGCCAGATGGTCACTGCCAGATGAGGTTCCCAGACTTTGTGCCTCTAGATCTGTGAACTACATAAACTTTTTCTGTACCAAGATAATCTGCCTTGTGTATTTTGTTATAGTGATTGAAAAAAAAAATAAACAATTCTACTTCTCCCTTTCTTTCTGTATATACTCCTATCTGCAAAATGGAGCTTTTATACCACTTATCTGTCACATGGGAGTTTATTTTCTAAGTTTTATTGAAGTATAATATATACCTTTTAAAAAGATTTCATTTATTTAAAAGGTGATGTAACAGGGGAAAGAGACAGAGACCTTCTATCTGTTGTATTCCCCAACCATCCATGTCTCCCACATGCATGGCAAGGATCCAAGGACTTGAGCCGCCATCTGCTGCTTTTCCCACATGCATTAATGGGAAGCTGGATTGGAAGTAGAGCAGCTGGGACTTGAACCTGTGTTCATACAGGATGCTGGCATTTCATGCAATAGCTTAATGCACTGCACCACAATACCAGCTCCAAAACATAATTCATTTCTACAGGTAACAAGAAGAAGCAACATACTCTCGTTTTATTTTGGAGATGGCCTCAAAGCATATTCGACTCTTGAGATGCTGTGTCTCAGTAGTTAAGGTGAATTAACGCACTCTGAATTTCAAGACTACTGTGAGACTGAACTGTCATTAGCTATTTTAGGCTGAAATTTAGACACCCAGTGTTAAGTCTTGATTGCTATCTCTATAAAGTGCTGATTTGTTTGTCCAAGGTACTGTCAATTACAGACCACTGGCATACTCTCTTCCCTTTATAGGTAGAATACAAAAAGCATTTACTGTATCCAGAAAGTACCTCAAGTCACCAATCAAGAGAGAGCATACATGAAGAATCAAATGAGAATGCTACTCAAGAAAAACCTGTAGGGCCCAGTGAGATGACTCAATTGGCTAACCCTCCCCCTCCAAGCACAGGGATTCCATATGGGCACTGGTTCACATCCCAGCTGCTCCATTTCCCATCCAGGTCTCTGCTTATGATTTGGAAAAGCAGAGGAGGATGGCCCAAAGCCTTGGGACCCTGTACTTACATAAGAGACCCAGAATAAGCTCCTGGCTCTGGATCAGCTCAGTTCTAGGTGTTGTGGTCAATTGCGTTGTAAACCAACAAATGGAAGACCTCTTGGTCCTTCCTTCCCTCTGTAAATCTGCCTTTCCAATAAAAACAAATCAAGTTTATAGAAAAAAAATATGGAGCTAGGTGTCACAGTAGTCATGAAATGACTGCAAAGAATTGAACTGCACCAATCTGAATGAGCTTGGAAAGAGCCCCTGAACCTCCAGATGAGAACAGAATCCTGCCCACACCTGCCAAACCCTGAGTGGGGACTCCAGCTGAGCCTGCCTCTACAGAGACATTGTGCCACTGTAACTGTGCCTCCATTTCAGCTGTTTCCTTTATAATAATATGCTAGGCAGCTGCAGAGAACAAGTATGGTCAGAATTCAGCATTAGGGCTACTGACTCCAGAGCGCATGCCCTGAACTCCTACGGGAGCTTCCACAGTAGTTTCACCAATTCCTACATGCTTCATTTTCTAAATGAAGAGAAAGGCATAATCTCCACAGAATGGTACTACTCTTATTTTTCTCTTTTGATAAAATTTCAGAATATTTTTTGAAATCGCATTCCAGTATCATAGAAAGCCACTCATTGATGCTGTATTTGAGATATGGGGATGGGGGACAAACATTCAACAGAAACCTGGTTAAAACTCAGTAAGTGAGTAATGAAAACTAAGCAAGATCTGGAGCCGGCACAGTGGTTTAACAGGCTAATCCTCTGCCCTGTTGCACTGGCACCCTATATGGGCAATGGTTCATGTCCCTGCGCAATGGCTCAATTTGCTAATCCTCCTCTTTCAAGCACCAGGATCCCATATGGGTGCTAGTTCACATCCCTGCTGCTCTACTTCCAATCCAGCTCTCTGCTTATGGCCTGCAAAAACAGCAGAAGATGGTGCAAGTCTTGGACCCCTACCACTGCATGTGCAAGAACTGGAAGAAGCTTCTGGCTCCCAGGTTTGGATCAGATCAGTCTGGCACTAAGGCCATTTTGGGGGGGTTGTAGGGGTGATCCAGCAAATGGCATTCCTCTGTGTCTCTCCTTCTCTCTATAAATCTGCATTTCAAATAAAAACAAATATATATATTTTTAAGACTATGCAAGATCAAAGTTTATTTTAACAAAAAACACCTAACTACAGTAGACTTGGCTTTTGTGAGCACTCTAGGTTGTGCAACTTACACTTTCCTTCTGAGTATTGCGTGAGCTACAAAATCTGTCATCTATGCTTCCAAGGAGATGACAACACATTACCTCTCTCTTCCCAGGGCTGGACTAACAAGTCAGTGGATACAAGAAGCCAGTGAGTGGTCTGCTGGAATAAAACACCATAAAGAGAATTCAAAAAACTCAAACACGGTGTTTGCTTACCGGAATCTCACTCTACAACTCATGACTGATGTTTCTTTCTCTCTCTCTCTCTCTCTCTCTCCCTCTCTCTCTCTCTCTCTCACACACACACACACACACACACACATTCACACAGAGGCAAATTAGATTAATAGAACAGCTAACACTCAGCCTATGCCAAGTATTTCCCAGGGATTATCTCCTTTAGGCCTCACATGGACCTTATAAAGCAGGATTATTATAAGCATCACTCCCATTTTACAAAGAAAACAGACTCTCAGAAAGGTTAAGTCACTGCCTCAATATCCAGCAACATTTGTGGTCTTTCCACCCGGAAAGATGCCCACGCCAGAGGTCACATTCCTCAGTCACTCTGCTCAATGCCTCGTCCGCCTGCTCCTTTCCAGCTGAAGTTATTTCTTCCCTCCTTCACAATAATCCAGCACAGCACATTCACTGGGGGATGCTCAATGCACATCCACTGATAAGGATAAGGAGTGACAGAGGAGCCTGAGGGAGTAACCCATTCATCATCCAGAGGAGATCGGAGACATGGAAAGGGCAGTCGCCAAGGTGAGATAAGGAGGCTGACTGAAGGCAGCCTGCTCTTACATGATTTGAGCTCAAAGGAAAGTGAACATACTACTTCAAAATCCAAAACCGATTATGTGTTTACTAACCACATACAAGGAGATTTGATCCTGGCCCCAAGATAATTGGGGGGCGGGGAACAAACCTAGTTTTCCAGAGTTTATTTCTCCCTTTTGGAAGTGTTTCTGTTACCCATCTGGAAGTGATTTTCTAACACACTCATCCAATGAGTCATCTACAATATTAAGCAATGATTCCATAGGGTGAACCCTGATCATATTTTTCCATTAAGTGCCCTCATTGAGGTCATTGAAAGGCAAAGGCTGGCTGACCCAGACTTGGAGAACCTCACGCTGTACAATCCCATTTCACATAATCAAGAACTTTTTTATATAGGAGGGTTAAACATGTGCTGTTAACTAAATACCCTAAGGCAAGACATGCACTGACACCGTTAGTTGCCTTACACACACATACACACACACACACACACGTTAGATCTAAAAGATAGTTCAAAGGGAATCAATCCAAAGTGAAGCTTGCAGAGGAACCATCATGGGACACTCATGTAAATACAGGACAGTCAAAAAGCAGGAACTGTGTCTGTCCAACTAAAATTGAGATGTCAATGATGCAGTTACAAGATGTGGTTAGGAACTTGCATTTTCTAACACATTGGTCACTCAATACCATGTTAATAAATTTCATGATGTTGTAAATTTCCATGTTAAAAAAAGCAGAAACTGTTGGGGGGGTGCTCCCTACACAAAGAATATGACAATCTATGATGCACAGACTCTTGCCAAAGCTCTAGAGCCTTAATGTTGCCAGCAAGAACTTCTTCAAGGAACATTCTAGAAAAAAAAATGCCAGTCCACGTCTCACTCTTTCTTTCATATGCTATAGTGGGTTCAATCATCAACCTTTAGCTCTAATATTTGAAACCTCTGATGCCAATGCTTGTGATGTCCAGTGTCTTCTGACACTTAGCTTTCTTTCGGTTGCAATGAAGGGATGAGTCACACACTCTCAGAGAAAAAGCGGCCAATTAAAAAAGCTATTCTACATCTTTCAGGTGACGAGGGTCTTATTTAATTCTGAGAAACAGTAATTGACCACACGGCTTCTTCAGGTCTGAAAGAGTTAATGCAACCTCCAGTCATGCTTCTCTCCCAGACACCAAAGCAATCTGACAGGCCTGGGAGTGTCAGACTGTTACGAAAACTGCATTTCTCCCTTACTAAATTCTACCTTAGGAAACCTATAAGTAGATGGGTGGTCATTTGCATTACAAAGCAATTCTTGGCTTTGCCAAAGGATTCCAAAACAAAGTTTATTCAAAAAAATCAGATCCCTAGACACAAGCTAAATGATTCCATTCACTAAATTTGATTTACACAAGGGCTGCACTGAGTAAATGCTGCTGTTCCCAAGCCTCAATCAGACTGGTATGGATCTCTTTGCCATGATTGTGGTGTGTCACATAGCCATTTCTTGCATATTCTGCCTCCAGGTTCACCCAGAAAACAGTAGGTCTTAAAACCACTGACTCACCATCCTCCACTCTTAACAATAAACTTCCTTGGATTCTACTTGTTACCCTTTATCCAAAGACTTCAGAGTCTTCAATCCACACTTTCTAGTACAGCCTTCATAATTATGCCCAACAAATTGGCAAGAGACGTGGGAAAATAACCTTCCAGAATACCAGGGATGGGAGGAAAAAAAAAAAACATTGTAACTGTTACGGCAATTTATAGGCAGGAAAGCTAAACATCCACACACACACAGACACACAGACACACACACTCTCTCTCTCCGTTGTTTGTTTTCTTACAAAGAGAAAAATACTTCAAACCTTCTACTTTAATTTTATTTTTAAGAACAACTTTTGGTTCACAGCAAACCTGAGCAGAAAGTATACAGCACAGGAGCCGGGATTTAGTGCACCACTTGGGTTCCAGTTCCAGCTCTGTTCCTGCTTCCTGCTTCTCCTAGTAGCACACCCTGGGAGGCATCATTTGCTAACTGAAATAATTGGGTTCCTGCCACCCATATGCAAGATCGAGATTGAGTTCTAGGAGCCTAGCTTTTGACTGGTCCATCCCAGGTTGTTGTTGGCATCAGGGGAGTGAACCAGTGGATGGAAGAGCTCTATCTGATTGAATGATTGATTCATTTAGGACAGGAAGTACATAGTGCAGCTCCCATAAATCACCCGTTCCTCTATAACACAGCCACTGTCTCCCAACCATATCCAGTGCCAAAGTGAAATATTCATTAGAATCAATGATCCTACAGGGACTCATACAGTAACACTGAAAGCCCATAGTGTATCATACGGGTCACTTGCTGGGTTGTGTACTCTATGGGTTTTGACAGATGTATAATGATGTGTGTACCACTACAGTATTGTACAAAGTAGTTTCACTGATCTTAAAATCTTCCATGTCAGCCTCTTCAATCTCTCTTCCCTCCTCCCAATCTTTTAAATAAGAACAAATATCCAAAACTCAACTTGAATCAAAAACGATTTTATACATCAACCTCACATAATGATCACAGCAGGAAGTCAAATGAAAAGGCATGAGAAATGCAGTAGAGAAGACACAAGAACAGAAGCATGATAAAATAAGTGAACCCAAGGATAAGTATACTGATAAGGGAAAAACGGTACACAACACAGCAGGGGAAAGAGCCCTGTCTGCCAAGATATGCACCTTAATCTAATTGCCTTAAATGTCAGAGGCAAGACCTTCCAGTCAAAGCTTCTAATTCATCAGTAATTTTCCCATCCATTTGTTTTGGAATCCCTAAGAATTCTAATAGCATTTTCAAAATCAGAAAAATGAACACCAGAAATCCTTACAATATCAACAAAAATAACCTATTCATTCACTTTATTCACTTAATGGCAGATTAATTTTATTAATGGCAGAAAAGGATAACTCCAGTATCAACAACTTGAAATATATTTCACTAGCAAGAAAAGATGGAAGCTGGCTTAATGTACATTTCAGAAAACTTAGTAGCCACTTTCCTGTATCCCTTGACCCTTTGTGCCTTAATCAACTAGGTAAAGATCATCAAAATAAAAGAATTCTTTAAAAAATTTAGGATAGGCATTTCTGCTTCTCAAAAATTATAAAGAAAAATATTACATTACATATATATGGGTATGTAATATATGTATACAGATATTATGAGTGTGTGCATGTAAATATTCTAAAACATATCATAATCAATGTCCAGGGAACATTTCAGCAGATGGGGTTGAAAAGTTAATTGGAGTTGAAGTCTCTAGTCTCTAGATCATTCCAACTATATTGATCCAACAGAGAATCTGAGATAAGAAGAGCATTGAACACAGAGCTTCAGGATTCTAGAAGAAAGTATCTAGATAATAACTGAATACTATATAGAAGGTGCATGTTTAATGAATGTGTGTGTCACATAAATATAGCAACCTTCAAATGCAAGTATGATTTTTGTCTTAAATTCTTCCTGATTTTAAAATTATGGTCAATATAAAGTAAATTAGTAAACATATTAAAAAACAGAAAATATAAAGTCTGAACCAAACTTACCCTTAAACCCACCATCCAGAGGTATGCATTGTTAACATTACATACATACACACATTATATATGCGTGAGTTATAACTATAGAAACATCCTTTAAAAACGTTTCTATTGAATATAAGAGTAATATTAAAACCTACAATTATTCAACTCATTTTACAAGCCAGGTATTTATCTAAGTACTTTACAGCATGATTGTATACTCAATTCTTACAACACCACCATGAGGTTACTAATATCATTATCTCCATTTTACAGATGAGAAAACTGAGGCACAAGGCGATTAAGTAAACACACATATATCACCAGTGTATTGTTTTACAAAAATAGGATTATACTTCATATGCTACTTTATAAACTAAACTTTTCCCACATCAACAATAACTAACAGGTAATGATTGCATAGGTCATTATATATGGGTGTATAACTGTTCAATCCTTCTTTCTGGATTTTATCCCTTTTGTTATTATAGGCAACTGTACAAGGCCCAAGATCAATGCTATCATTTCCATTTTACAAAGGGGCACAAGAGGAACCCCCAAAAGTTAAAACAGCCTGCCCACCATAACACAAGATTATCAGACTACTACTACACTTCTACTCTCTGGTTAGCCCCCTGAAAGCATTTACATTCAAATGGAAGAGAAGAGCGGTCAATAACTCCAGTTAGCAAGCAGAATTAATCAATCTCTTACACCAAAGAGGTAGCATAGCAAAGGCAGACTAACTAAAAAGTGTCCGGTTCCCCCCCACCAATATAGGGCTCTTGCTAATCCCCTGATTTTACATATTTTTACCTCTTGGCAAAAGAGTCTTGTATAAATATGACTGAATTCAGGATGTTGCAATGAGGAGATCATTGTGGCTGATTGGGGTGGGATGGTGACTGGGGTAAGGAAGGTGATAAATGCAAACACAACTGTCCTAAGAAAGAGGCAAGGGCTATTTGACACACATGAAAAAGATAAGAAGCACAGAAGCAGGGACTGGCATGATGCAGCCACAGGCCAAGACATGCTGACAGCCACTAGAGCTGTCAAAGGCAAGGAAAGGGACTCTTTCTAAAGCTTCCAGAGGAAACATGGTCCACTGTCACTGACTCCAGACTTCTGGTATCTAGAATTGTTAGAGAAAAAAAATGCACTGCTTTAAGTCACCCAGTTTATAGCAATTTTTATGGCAGCCACCAGAAGCCGACATAGCCAGAAGCAGGCTATGGGGCGGTCAAGGGAGGAATTCACTCCAAGTGGCGTAGTCTCAACCAGATGGCCAGCTGACTGAAGTCATGAAGAACACACAGGATTCCCTTCACTTTTCTAAAAAATATTTATTTTTATTTTAAAGGCAGGGTTACAGAGAGAGAAGGAGAGACAGAAAGAGAGAAATGGAGATATTTCATCCACCGGTTCACTCCCCAAATGGCCACAATGGCCAGAGTCGAGAGCAACAGGACTCTAACTGGAGCCTATATGGGATGTTGGCACCACAAGTAGAGGCTCAACCTTTTAGCAGAGAAAGGGTTAGAAGGGTTTTCTAGGGTGACAAGTGAACATGTGCAAAGGTACAAAGGTGGGAAACCATGGGGTATATCTGAAGAGGAGCAATGCTTCATTGAGGCTACAACCCAGGCCACAAGAGGAGCTGTGGGGGTCAGCACCACAGCATAATAGGTTGAGTTTCTGCCTTTGTGCTGGCATCACATCTGGGCATCAGTTCATCTTCCAGCTGCTCCACATCCAATGTAACTCCATGTTTATGGCCTGAGATAGAAGCAGAGGATGGTCCAAGTCCTTGGTACCCTGCATCCACGTGAGAGACCTGGAGGAGGTTCCTGCCTCCTGGCTCCTAACTTCAGACTGGCCCAGCCTTTCAAATAAAAGTAAAATAAAATAAAAGAGGGGTTGAGTTAGGAGCTGAGGATTCCTTGGGGGGGGGGGGGGTTGGCCTCACTGGTGGACCTCAAGGGTTACAAAGGTTCCCCTGGTTGAAATTCCTCGTTTATGGTAATGTGGAGCCAGTGCAGAAAGAATTGGCATTTTTTTTCTTTTCTTTTCAAGATTCACTCATTTTATTATATTTATTACAGATTGAGCAAGAAAGAGAAAAAGAAAAAACTAATCTTTCTACTGGTTCACTCCCCAGATGGCTATAACAACCAGGACAGGGCTAGGCGGAAAGCCATAAGCCTGGAGCTTCTTTTGGGTCTCCCATACAGGTGCAAGGGCCCAAACACCTGTTCCATCTTCTGCTGCCTTCCCAGGCACATTAGTACAGAACTTGGTTTGAAATGGAGCATCCAGGAAATGAATCCATGCCTTAATGGGATGTTAGCATCACAGGCAGCGGCTTTACATGCTACACCACACACTGGCTCCAGAATTGACACTCTCATGGTTGTGGGATTTATGTTGTTTTCTTCCCACCCTCCCAAGAGGTAGCAGAATGATGGACAGAGTCTAGCTATTTTTAGATAACAACGTTTTGCTTACTATTGAGATGGTAGCCTCTAACTTGTTATAACCCTAGGGACACAGAGACAAATATATGCCCAGATTTTCTCCAGAAGGAGTGCAAGACATGTGTGAGTGGGCAGACCCTCTCAATTCCCTCTTCCAGACAATGGGCAGGGAGGATGCTCCCACTCTGCCAGGAGACCCCCCTCAGGTTCATGGCCTCTGAACCACACAACACAGCAATATCCTCAATTACACTGAGCTACAGGAACTTCATTAGTCTGATGTAACATGGCTTGACTTTGGAAAAGCCTACTGAGCCAAAGGCCACACTTTCCCAATTGAAATAGCAGAAAGACACACAAGCATTGTAAAAATGGGTTCTAGTTAATTACATCATTGTGTAAACGCTGCAATCTGATTTCATAATTCCACAGCTAGTACCTCCCCTTCTTTCAGCTAGAAATGAAGCCAAAGGCAGAACATTCTACGGGATAACCTTGCTAGAGGTGTAGCTCCAGGACATTTTCTTGGCACCCAGGCCATGTAGACTTCTAGAAGAGGCATCCAACCATCACTAGCTCATGCCTTGGAATTTTCCATCCTTGGCTCAAGTGGAGGTTAAAAGGAATCAATACACTTGTGACTGTGTTCAGTGAAGAACACTTTTCATCCAGAGAGAAAAGAGGCAGCAAACCGAAGATAAGAGCGGGAAAGTAGACACATGCCCATGGTAGAATGTTATTCGCAGACAGAGTCTGGTATTAGAGAGAAGCACACAGGCTGGCTCGGGGGGCGGGGGGGTCTAGGTTTGGGATTGGACCAGGGAGCCAGATTTACAAAGGACCGTTCTGCAAGCTGACACTGCAGAGGCGAACACTAGAACAGCAGTGGAGGAAAATTAGAATCATGGGAGAGCAGTTAGTGGGTCGGGATAAGAAAATGCTGGAAAATGCAGATGCTGTCCTTAAGAGGAGGGCAGCCCCAGCAGGGACCAGTCTCAGAAAAAGTCATTCTAGCTTGGAAAGGCAACCTCCCTTGCTGCAATTCCTAGCAAGCAGTGTTTGCTACAGGGGTCTGGGATGAGGTGTGAGTTGCTGCCCTCTTCCACCCCGATGGAGGTTATCACAGAGGGAGAAGGACCAGGCTGACACCTGATCTCCACATGTGACTCCCCCAAAAATCTGCCTGTTCCAATTACCTTGTAGCCAGGCTTCCCTGGCATCCAGCTAAGCTGGAGAATTGGGTTCCAACTGCCATGCATAGTGGAAACTGCATACAATGGTTTTCTAGATTCCTTGCCTAACTGACTTGGGGTCTTGAATTATGCAAGCTGACAGCATGCACAATTTATTCCAGCCCCCGAATAAATTGTGGACTTACCCCTCGTGTCTCAGACAAAACTGTTCCATTTGCTTAGTACAATGTCTGAAAGGTTTGATTTCTTCCTGATTCAAAATTATATTGATACTCTCACTAAATATTGTTAATATTTTAATCTCTGGTCTCTTGATCTACTGTAAGGCCAAAAACAATGCCTTCATTTTTCTCTTAACTTTTCTTGGCCTTCAGTTCTGTCAGATGAATCCCTGTCTCAACTTCTCCCCCCACCTCATACTACCTTACTCAGAGTGGATTTTGTCCATTAAAAAGAAATCAGGGGAAATAGATTCTTGGCTTCTCTTCAAGCAACAGTTATCGAAGCAGTTCCCTTGGGATTGGAGCATGAACCATAGGAAAGCATCTGTCTTTGCCCTGAGCCAAGGCAGCTAGCTCTGTTGCACAATTCAGCATCTCTCTCTTGCATACATAGACACTTCAATGTATAGTTTGTCTCAACAGATTGTGAAACAAAATCTGGGTGTTTCCCTCCAACCTTTTAGGCAATAATTTCCAGCGCATTACAGCCAAGTTAGTTACTCCAGGGCTTGTAAAATGATAGGCTAGCCTTGAGAAAAAAAATGGCCAGAACCAATTAGAACAGATGGAAAAACAGACAATGCAATCCACATCTGTGCAGGAGTGCTTCTGTGCAGCAGTAAAGCTCTACACTGTCACAGCACTGTGGCTGATAGAGTGGCCAGTGGGAGGGGGGCTGGGTACTTCACAGGAAGCTGGCATGGTGTGTGTCTCTAAGAGAGCAGCCACTGGCTGTGCTGGACAGAGAGCAAGTTTCAATTCATCTCTCAGTGGAAATCACCACGAACCCAGAAGGAATTCACACAGAAATTTCAGCCCTTCCTCCTGCTTCTCCATTTCTAAGCAAGGGGACCTAGGATTACATTGAAAGTATAAGATAGTGGGGTGACATTAGGATAATTTTCTGCCTGCAATTGCCAGCATCCCATATGAGTGCCAGTCTGTGTTTTGGCTATTCCACTTCCAATCCAGCTCCCTGCTTTGTAACCTAGGAAAGCAGCAGAGGAACGCCCAAGCCTGTGGGATTCTGGACCCACGTGGGAGACCTGGAATAGGCCCCTGGATTCCGATCAGCTCAGCTCCAGCCATTTGAGGCCATTTGGGAAGTGAGCCAGCAGATGGAAGATCTTTCTCTCTCTATCTCTCCTTCTCATTGTAAATCTACCTTTCCAATAAAAATAAATTAATCAAAACAAAGAAGAAGAAAATGGTCTGACTTGACGATCAAGCTGGGTGAAGCATCCTTCAGACAGGCTATATGAGAGGCATACTGGAACTTGTCAGCCAAGCAAATCACCCTTTGTCTCCTTTATACATACTTCCAATCACCTGCCTACACACACACACACACACACACAGAGAGAGAGAGAGAGAGAGAGAGAGAGATGCAAAATCCTACACACACTCTTGCCTATTTTTTCTTCACTAAGGGTGGAAAATTCCATAGGCTTCAGCTGGTTAAATGCTGGCGCTAAATTCCATAGGCTTCAGCTGGTTAAATGCTGGTGCTAAGCAGCTGTCCAGTTTATATGCTAAAACACCTCAAAGTCTGAAAATATTGCCCATTACAAGAATTCCAGACTGAAGGAGTCCTGTATGGGGGGGGGTGTAATTATGAAAAATTTAAGAAAACATCAGAATTGAAATTGCAGATTGCAGACCTCGTAAATGGCTTTCTTTCAGCCAAAATCCTCCGAGGGGACTGTGCTATTCCAATGGAATTCTGTGAAGACTTCCGCATGTGGCTCATGGTTTTCCAATCTATCACATTCCCATTCCTCCTCCACAGTAATGCAGGACTCATGATGGGAAGCCATCTGAGCCAGGGCTCCAACTGCTCAAGCTCTCACAATGCTCTGCATTGCAGACAGAGTGACAGTACCCCAAGGAGGGTCCATCCAGGAGACAGCAGAGGAGGCATGATGAGGGAAGCAGGGTCATGGCAATCTGCTCTGTGAAACTCAAAATGAGGAATTGGGGCTGGTGCTCTGCCTAGAGGGCTAAGACTCTGCTTATGGCACCAGCATCCCATACAGCCACCGGTTTGTGTCCCAGTTACTCAGCCTCCCATACAGCGCCATGCTTTTGTCCTGGGAAGGTAGTGGAGGATGCCCAAAGCCTTGGGCCCCTGCACCTGTGTGGGAGGCCCAGAAGAAGTTCCTGGCTCCCAGCATTGAATCAGCTCAGCTCTGGAAGTTGCAGCTATTTGGGGAGTGAACCAGCAGATAGAAGATTCATATAGAAGACTCATTCTCATTCTCTCATTCTCTCATTCTCTCTCTCTCTCTCTCTCTCTCTCTCTCTCTCTCTCCCCCTCCCTCCCTCCCTCCCTCCCTCCCTCCCTCTCTCCCTCTTTAACTGTGCCTTTCAAATAAAAATTAATTTTAAAAAAATGAGGCACTTCTGGTTTGATGAGGGAAAGAAGGGGCCATGAGCCATGACAGGTGGGCAGCCCCTGGAACCTGGCAAAGGCAAGTGAAGGTATTCTTCCCCAAAAGATTCTGGAAGAAGTAAGGGTAACACTTTGGCCTTAGTCTAGTGAAATCCAACTTGAATTTCTAACCTCCAGAACTGTTTTCAATCTGTGATGCTGTAAGGCATTAATCTGATGACAATTCATTGGAGCAGAAAGAGGAAATTAATATACTGGGGTGCCTTGTGTAAACCTTAGCACAGCCAATTGGCGAATTCCTCATTTCCAACACTCTGCCTCCTCTGGGTTCCACAGGCAGATGTTCACTCCCTCAGTGTGCATTTGCACTGTGCTGAGCTCAATCTATTATGTGGTCAGCACAGAAAAGGGTAGGGCATCCATCCTCAAAGGGCCAGCAACAAGACCAGAACTCACTCTGAAAGGAGCTAGGCAACTGTCCAGGAATCCCAGGCAGCGGGTTAGACATAGATAGGCAAGGGGGTCAAGACATAAACACTGAAATAAGGAAGAAAGCAAGGCCACGGGACTGGAAATGGATTTTAACAACAGGGCTGAATTCAATATACCTTGAGACGAAGAATGTGGGCTCTGGGTGTGAGTCACCTAATGTCTGAGCCTGGGTCAGGGCTGAGCTGGCAGTGGACAACAGAGTGGCTGCAGTTAGAAGCAGAGCCTGGAAGTAGGGAGGAAGGGTGAAGGAGCTGGAAAGGTTGTTACAGAAGTGAAGCAAGAAGCTTCAAACAGTTTTCCTCTGGCTGTCCTGGTGAGAATGTGCCAGACCGTTTGGAAGGGACAAGCAGAGGTCAAGTTCCTCTATCAACATTCATGTGGGTCACTGTTTGTGCTGAAACAAATCTCTCCATGGTCAAGTTAGTAGAAGGCCTCCTTGGCTTCACAAGCAGTAGAGCAAACACAGACACTGGGCTAGACACAATAATAGCAAGCATCAGTTCCATTCCATCTGTACACCATTTGATTAAGAGCCTTCTTGGTGGTAAGATTGGTAATATAGGGTCCAGCAAAATAGTCTAGTGGCTAAATCCTTGCTTTGCATGTGCCAGGATCCTATATGGGCACTGGTTCATGTCCTGGATGTTCCACTTCCCTTCCAGCTCCCTTTTTGTGGCCTGGGAAAGCCATGGAGGAAGGGCCAAAGCCTTGGGACCCTGCACTCATGTGGGAGACCCAGAAGAAGCTCCTAGCTGCTGGCTTGGGATCAACTTAGCTCTGGCCATTGCAGCCAGTTGGGGAGCGAACCAGCATATGGAAGGTCTCCTTCTCTCTGTATATCTGTCTTTCCAATTAAAAAACTTTTAATTGGTAATACAGAAGGTGACATTCCTTCCTTGGGCCTCCTAGGAAGCCTCTGGACACACCAAAGAAGCACTAGGAACTTGAATCATCAGACCAGTAACATTCTTCCACCCACATCATGAACAACACTGTGACAACAGGCCCTGCAAGACAACAAATAGGTCATTTCCCCAGTGGGAAAACTAAACTAGTAACATAAAAGCCATGGAAAAAAATATACATGTTGTCCTTTTTTGGACATCACTTGAAAAAAAAATCATAAAAACTTTTCCACTAAACTTACCCCAGGTACTTCTGCTGGGCCAGTGTTCTGCAGACATCTGTTCCCAGACAGTTATTCAAACAGGAAAGAAAGAAAGAATGGCAAATCACAGAGTTTTCAAAAGTCCTCAGGCTTACTTTGGCAAAGAAAAATCTATACTGACCTTGCCCACATATCTTATTATCAATCTCATCCCTCTGGTTTGTCCTCACCTATTGCTTTGCTCCTTAAGGAAAGGTAAGCTTGTTTAGAAATAAAAAAAAAAGTAAAAAAAAAATATATAAACACTGTTTCCAAGTAGAAAATCATTACCCATACTGTGATATAGCAGGTAAAACTACCACCTCCAGCATTAGCATCCAATGCCAGTACCAGTTTGAGTCCTGGCTGCTCCACTTCCTACCTCCTAATGTGTATGGGAAAGCAGTAGAGGATGACCCAAGTCCTTGGGTCCTTGCACCCATGTGAGAGACCTGGGAGAAGCTGCTGGCTCCTGGATTCAGCTCAGCCCCAACCACTGCAGCCATTATGGGAGTGAACCAGTGGATAAATGGCACCTCTCTAAGTCTGCCTTTCAAATAAATTAATTAAAAGAAAAAACTAGAGGAGAGATGATGACAACGTGGTATTTATTTAACAGCAACTGTGGGCACATGTGGTCACACCCCATGGCATCTTTAATTCTTCCTGAGATGTGGGCTATAGAAATACATGGTCTCATCCTGGTTCATAAAACACCACGCAGATTCGCCCCCAGCCTTCACACAGAGTGCCCTGAAACACTTCAAATAGCCATGTCCTGTCAATCCACTCAATCAACAATGAACCTCACAGAGAGAAGAATTGCAGGAAATCATTAACAGCGAATTTAAGCACAACTGTACACAGACAATGGGGGACCCACGTGTCGCTGGAACAGCTGGCATGCTCTCCACCTTCCTCTGCTGGGAACCTGTGCGCAATATTCTTCCTAGAACTTACCCAGCCACCACAGAGCCAGTAGAGCTGGATCAAAAAAGATATTTGATGCAATGATAATTTTCTTCTAAAATACACATCCAAAACAAGATTTTTATAAAGGCATCTGAATTTCAACATTCACTTGATTTCTAAAAAGTGCCAATTATAAATGAAAGGTTATCACTAAAGCAATAATGCAAAAGGCAAAGAGTGTCAAAGCTCTAATTTTCCCTGAGAGCCCAATCACCTGTTCGTCCCCTTGCATAAACCACACTGATGAGGCTGGCCTAAAGGTGACTTTTGTCAGAACCATGACACGGGGAGCCTTCCCATAGGCACAGATGAGGGACTTTTCCCTGCTTGAGGATGAGCCTTCCCACTCACTCATCAGACTAGTCTGTAGGCAGGCACTGCCAGAAACGACCCACAGCCCTAGTTCATGCCCATGAGGTTTTTCAATGACTAAGAGTGGCAATGGATACTACCAACAACCTAAGCAAGAGGGTGGCTGCCAGTTTATTCTTTCAGGAAGGCTGTGATCCTTGGTTCAATTGCATGTCTCTTGTCTATTTGGGGACATGTTTGGAAGTAAGGTTAAAAATAAAACAAGGATGGGGCCAGCATGGTGTCATAGCAGGCCTGTGGCACTGGCATCCCATATGGGCTCTGGTTCGAGTCTTGGATGCTCCACTTTTTTTAAAGATTTATTACTTTATTTTAATTGTGAAAGTCAGATATGCAAAGAGGAGAGACAGAGAAGATCATCAGTCCATTGATTCACTCCCCAAGTAAATGCAACCGCCAGAGCTGCGCCAATCCAGAGCCAGGAGCCAGGAGCTTCCTCTGGGTCTCCTACATGGGTGCAGGGCCCCAAGGCTTTGGCCTGTCCTCTATTCTTTTCCGAGGCCACAAGCAGGGAGCTGGATAGGAAGCGGGGCTGCCGGGATTAGAACCAACCACACTGGGCCCGAATGCTCCACTTCTAAGCCAGCATCCTGCTGGTGGCCTGGGAGGTCCTTGGGCCTCTGCATTCACATAGAGACCTAGAGAAGGCTTTTGACCCCCAGGTTTGGATCGGCCCAGCTCTGGCTATTATGGCCTTTTGGAGAATGAACTAGCAAATGGATGACTTCTAAGTCCTCCTTCTTTTTCTGTCTCTGTAACTCTGACTTTACAGTAAAATAAAGTAAATCTTAAAATAAAGGAAGAAATAAAAATAAAGCAAGGATATGGCACAGTTAAGCCACAGCTTGCGGCACTACCATCCCACAAGGGAGTGTGGATTTCAGAGCTGACTGCTCAGCTTCTGATCCAGCTTCCTGTTAATGTGTCTGGGAAAACAGGTGAAAATGGCCCAGTGCTTGGGCCACTGCCACCTACGTAGAAGGCTTGGAGTGAATTCCAAGGTCACGACTTTAGTTTGGCCCAGACCTGTCTGCTGTGGGTATGTGGAGAGTAAACCAGTAGATGGACAATCTTTGTGTTAACTGTCTCTCATCTGCTTTGCACAAATACAAATCTGTTTTCAAAAGGCAAAAAGGCAAGAGTATTTGCTTCCCTTCCACCTGTAAACTCAAAAAAAAAATGTGTTTACTTGAAAGGCAGAGTTACAGATAAAAGGACAGGACTAGGAGGAGAGACATCTTGTAACCACTGGTTTATTTCCTAGACAGCTTTACTGGCCAGGGTGGGCGAGGCTGAATATAGGAGCCAGGAGCTTCATTGGAGTCTCCAATGTGCCTGGGCAGGGATTCAAGCACTTGGGCTATCTTCTGCTGGTTTCCCATTAGCAGCCAGTAGAATCAGAAGCGGAGCAGCCAGGACTATAATACAAGCTGGCATCACCCCTGGGCCCCTCTGGTTCATTTTTTATCTGTTCACCTATTAGCCATGAATTCTGGGAATGAGAGCAACAGCCCAGAGTCATCAGCATGCGCACTGTGCCCAAGCCTATTGCAAGTGCTCAAATTCCAAGCTCCAACTAACTAATGGAAGCTTCTCAACCATGCCATGAGTAGCTCACCAGCTAGGAAGCAACTGAGCTGAATTTTGAACCTGGCCAGTATGCTTCCGGCATTCCAAACTCTTACCCACTCTGTGGAACAGAGCCAGCTTCTAGGCAATGGCAGATAACAGAGATATCCCTTTGCTACACTCCAGTTACTGCTCTGGGAATCTTCAGGGTGGCCCCCCAACTCCTTGCAAGGAATCTCAAAGGTGTTTGGCTGATGGCAAAATTTACCCAGCGATTCCTCTGCACTTCAGATAAAAGCAAAAGGAAACAAGAGATCTAAATCCTAATCCCAAGGCAAAATATATTCAAAAAGGCCGTTTGGATTAACAGAAAAGGAGAAACCACTCCAGCACCTGCTCTTCCCCTGGTTTCTGGCCTCCCCTGCCTAGCTAAAGTGTTTAACAAACTAATAAATTTGCAGGGTGATTTGTGGACAATTCAGTATCTCCTGAGAAAAGCAAACAACAGGAAAGCAAACAAGTAGGTCCAGGACTCCTCTGAACCAACTGGCATCATACAAGCCAGGGTGACCCCTGAAGTGGAGCACAGAAACTTGGGAAGAAAGCAACCACTTCTTCCAGTCCGTAGGGATCAAATCAGGGAATGCCTTGGTGACCTGCACCTGTACCCTGTATACAAATTTCTCTGGGGGCTGGATATTACCATTTACTCCTCTCAGTCCCACAGAAAGGGAAGGGCAATCCAATTAAATAAATGTGGATAATCCCATAGAAATGGACAAGTTTATAACCTTCTTGAAATCAGCAAGACTCCAAATTAATTAGGACCAAAGAGGTAAACAAACAAACAAACAAACCTTAAGGAACACATCCACCTGTAGAACCTGAGGTCACAGCGTGTGGGCAGAAGGGATGCTGCTAATCTTAGAAGGCCAGCAGCCACCTACCGGGTCAGTATCTGCACCCTTTCGGTTATTTGCATACATTCAATCTTCCTGTTATGTGAGTCCCAGAGCAACGGACAGAAACTTGCCTATTAGCCTCATAGCCAGAGGCTTATCTACCCCTCCCCTTTGCTGCACAGGGGCACCTGCTGCTCAAGCCTTAATTGCCCACCACCTTTCTAGCTGCAACACTGGGGCTGGCCTCCACATCATTGCCCCACACTCTCAGGCTGCTCCCACTTCCTTAATTACCCCCAAAAATCCAAAAAATTCTTCAACCACCTAATCTTCCCTACAATCTTGTCTCCTGCTCAGCCCTGGCCCTTTCCCGGAGCCCACTTGGAACTCTTTCCTTTCTGCCCTTAAGAACCTCAGTCTTACTGCCAAAATACAACCCATACATGTTTAGTCTTCCCCCATGCTTAACTGAAACCTCACAGAGCCCTGATAAGGCTCTCAAACAGAGGTTGCTCAATTTCTTTTCTCTTCCCCTATCAACACACCTTTTCTGCCTGCTCACCCAAGCTGAGAAACCTCAAAATCATCTTGACTCCACCTCATCTATTCCTCTCTCCCCACCGCCACTTCAAGAATCATCAAACTCTCTTGATTTTATCGCTTAAATGTCTCCTATAACTTCCCCCTTATCTCTATTCTCATTGCCTCATTAAAGCCTTTGCTATCTCTCTTAAACTGTATATTTTAATGAGTTCCCAGACCTCCAGGCTCTGATCCCAATACCATCCTCCCCTTGGTTGCCACAACTTCTGAATTCTTGGATCACATCCAGAATGTGGAAAGAAAAAAACATTGCCTATCCGCTGTACACTGCAGCAGACCCTTCCAGAATGCTGGGTCCCTTTTCACCAGCTCTCTCCCTTGGCTTAACCTTCATGAGTCCCGTACACAGGAGATACTTTCGCTATGCTACCTCAACTCTTCACAAGGACTCCACAAGAAAATAACTATTCAGCCCCATTTCACACCTGAGGAAAATGAAGTCAAGTCACTTGCAAGACCAGTCTTGATTCTTGAGCCCATCTTCTTTCTGCCACATTTTTTAAAGATTTATTTTTTACAGAAAACAAGAGACAGAGAGAAAGATCTTCCATCCACTGGTTCATTCCCCAGTTGACTACAATGGCCAGAGTTGAGCTGATCTGAAGTCAGGAGTCAGGAGCTTCTTCTAGGTCTCCCAGCAAGGTACAGGGTCCCAAGGCTTTGGGCCGTCCTCGACTGCTTTCCCAGGCCACAGGCAGGGAGCTGGATGGGAAGTGGGACAGACAGAATACAAACCGATAGTGGCAGATGCAAGGTAAGGATTTAGCCACTAGGCTACTGCACCAGTCCTGCCCCTCACATTTTAAGCAGGACACCAAAAACTTCGAAAAGAGCCCAACTTGCATGACTATAATGGGGAAAATACGGAAACTAAGTCATGTGAGACATGAAAGAAAGAAATGAAGGTGCTTTGGCTTATGAGGAGGGAATATAAAACCAACATGATAGCTATTTCCAAATATTTGAAGGGTTACCATGTGAAAGAGGAAGCAAACACATACAATCTTGTATGGCTCCCAACCCAAGCCAGGGCGTAGCCCACGGGAAAACTTGCAGAAGAGCATTTTAGCTCCAGAATCCTTTCTAGGGGCACCATTTTATACAACACTTAAGATGGCAATGTGTGTGCCAGATCCTATAATGAAGTGCCTTGGTTCCACTCTCAGCCGCACTTCCATTTCCAGCTTCCTGCTAATGTGTACCTTAAGAGGCAATAGGTAATGGCCCAAAGGCCTTGGGTTCCTGTCACCCATGTGGAAGATGTGGGCTGAGATCCTGGCTCCTAGCTTTGGCCTGACCCAGCCTGGCTACTGTGGACAATGGAGAGTAAGACTAGGATGAGAGATTTGTCTTTATATATGTAGGTATGCATCTATCTGTCTGTGTCTCTGTCTCATATCTCTGGTTTCATATATACTGAATAACTAATTTTTTTAAAAAAAAGTAAGAAATATGAGTGGCCAATCAACTTATGGAAAAAACTGTTGAAGAATAATTTTAAAAAAAGATGTAGACAATCCAAATGACACCTTTTACAAATGCCCACACCAGCATTCACATAGTTCAGTAGTTTGGTGCTATTCACAGCTTCCTTGGATGTCTTGGGCCTTTATGGTTCCATATGAATTTTAGCAGTTTCAATTCTTAATAAGTGTCACTGAGTTGATTATTGTATAAACTTCATTTATACTCCTGAGGAATAGTGTGGGGCTTTTGTTTTTCCTTTTTGTTTTACATTATTTTCTCCTGCCAATTGTTGAAACCATTAATGTAGTGTTAAAAATGTGGAAAAATAAATTTTAAATTGTGAAAACAAAACAAACCAAAAAGAATAATCAAAGAAATGCAAATCAGGTTAAGTGATGTGGCATTTATTTTCTGTCAGACTAAAAAAAAAAATACTGTTAAGCAGTGTTGCCATGGGAAAGGGGAAATGAAGATTCTTACACTCTGCTGGGAAAAAGAACTGGAACAACTTACCTCAGAACAAATTAACTATGTTTCAGAAGAATTTTTAATACTTGTGGTATAATCTTTGAGCAAGCAATTCCACTGTGAAAAATTCATCTTAATGGGATGCTGTCAAGTTTGAAAATGCCTTGTCAAAGATGTTCATTCCACTAATGTTTATATCAGAGGGAGAGACCCTTCTTCAATGATAGACATGCTTTGTAACTATACCATTCAAAATGGCAGCCACCAGCCACACATGGCTGCTTGAACTGCAGCAAGTGTAATTTAGAAATGGATCATTTTTAATTGCTTTAAAATTAAGGGTAAATAGACACATGTCGTCAGTAGCCATTCTGGGCAGCTTATGTTTATAACACAAAATTAGAAACTATCACAATATCAACATTAAGGGATGATTACTTATAGTAGAGCTAAATGGGATTTTTGTCAGCCACTGAGCATGGTTAGGTAGATCTATCTTTACTAACAAGAAAACATGTTCACAAACGACTGTAAGTGAAAATTTAAAGCTCATATATGCTATGTTTGTTTCAGTCCAGTTCATTTTATATCTATAAAAAAATGGACAGGATAATCTGGGCATATATACATTGGGATGTTAAGAAAGTTCATTCTGCCTAAGAAGATAATAATTCTCTATTTTTCTAATTTTTCCACAATAAAAATAAGCATTTGTTAGGTCATAAAGCAATAGAAGTCCATAGAAAGCTCACTGATGATCAGAACACTCAATCTAGAGCATTTCAAAGTATTAGATTAGCTGAAAAGAAATTCTACCATTTAGGGCAAGCTGGGATGGCTCAACCGGCTAATCTCCTCCTCCCAAACCCCCCTCCACACCTCAAGCACTGGGATCCCATATGGACACCAGTTCATGTCCTGGATGCTCCATTTCCCATCTAGCTCCCTGCTTGTGGCCTGAGAGAGCAGTAGGAGAGGGCTCAAAGCCTTGGGACCCTGCATCTCTGTAGGAAACATGCAAGAAATTCCTGGCTTCAGATTGGCACAGCTCTGGCTGTTGTGGCCACTTGGGGAGTGAACCAGCAGTTGGAAGATCTTTTTATGTCCTTCTCTCTGTATATCTGCCTTTCCAATAAAAATAAATCTAAAAAAATGAGATTCTATGATTTGATGCTTAAATAATGGTTCAAGGCTAAGGCCTGTCTGGTTTCACAACAAACTATACTGGGCTTTTGGACAAAGCCTCATGCAGTGGCTTGTTGTGGGCCCTCCTCACACGGAGGCCAGGAGAAGGAGTAGTGAGAGATTTTGAATGTTTAGAAGCCTCTAGTTAACCTTCCTCACTCTCCATTCATTCAGGGCTGAACTAAAGCCTCTCAACTAGAAATGCCTGGTCAAGTAGCCCAAGCTGAAAGTGCCTTTCTTCTGGCCTCTAAGTTCTCAGGCCAAGCTGTGGGGTTTTGTCTTAATTAAGTACTTTCAACAAATTCCCCTGGGGAACGGGAACAGAGGCCCTCCCTCATGTTTGGCACTTCCCTAAACGTGAACAGAACAAGCACTCCACAGAGGTGGCTGTGTGTGGCAGCAGCGAAGGGGGAGTCAACAGCTGCAGAGGCTGTGCAGCTCTCCTCTGCTTCTGAAAAGCTTTTTCAAGGCTACAGCTATCATTTGCCTGGGTGGGGGCTGCTGCACCCATTCATCCTGCCTCCAGGGGCTCCAACCAGTATTAAGCAGCAACTCCTTCCCCATTCTCTGGTGCACGGAACGTTCCCTGCTGAGACAAAAACAGCTACATCTTGGGCTATAACAAAAAACCACTCAAGATTGTCCATCTTAAACCTTTACGTAGGTAAGAAGTAATCACACACACTTTCGGGTTTATAATATTTATCTCCTAGGCTCCTTTTGAGAAATCTGTCAATTGACCTTCTTAGAAAAATGCTGTCCTTACAGGAAAAAAAAAAAAAATCAGCCAGAAAACAGCCCCTCTCTGTCCACTTCATTATGAATGTAATAGATTCGTGGAAGTACTAATAACTGAATGAGGGTTTGAGTACACTACCAGTTGCTATATATAACCCAGGCCTTCTGAATTTTTCCAACACTAGGCAAAACCAAACGATATTTGCAACAACCAACAAGGGTGTAACTGTAAAATCCTAAAGACAAAACAAAACAAAACAAAAAACTAAACAAGGAAAGTGTCTATTTGTTTATTTGTTCAACTTGGAGAGTTTTCCAAGTTTAACTGGACCTGGTAATAACCCTGTCTCATACTGGAGCTCTCTAATGTGAGTATCTCAGGTTTACAACAGCAAGTGTAAATCCTACCTCAGCTGTTCCTTAATAAACACTTGGCGCTTAAATCAAGAAAATCGCTGAAAGTTCTGGCAGAAGTTGCACCACGGGCCCTTCATTCTCCAGCCACTCTCCACCCACTGACTGCTTTAACAGCTCTCCGGGTCAAAAAAGCAAGGGGGGAGTCAAGTGGCGGGAAGGCGCGCCACTGAAGGCTGCCCTAGCTCCTAATTGCCTTGACTGCTTGCAAACTGCCTTCAATTGGCCGCATTTAAAATTGATTTGTATGCATAATCTGTGTGTTCTTTGGACACACACACCCAACCAAGATGGGAATTAATGGGAACAAATGAAGAAAAACGCTTCCACATTCATAATTTTTGAACATCTAGCATCGCTGTCTAGCACCTATTGGAAACTTCACTGATACTGAGATTCCTAGCATCTGTTCTTCCTACCCCAACCTCAATCTGTATCACACATTGGAGTGATGAGAAAATACCTCCTCGGATACCTTTGCTGTAAATGCTACAACTCAATCACTTGAGGAAGCTGGCCTGGCTGGGGAACGGTGGCCACTAGTGGTATCTGCTAAAGAGTCCTCTCCCAGTAACAGGGTGGGTGCACAAAGCGGTGTGGGAGTGCGTGTGTTTTAACAGTGCTGCAAAATCAATGGTTACTAAGGGGCTACTCCACCTGTGACACACAGTATTGTTTTAAAAAGCATAAAAACCTTACGTAGAATGTCCATGGTCCTTTCTCTCCCCAGCCGGGGGAGACAGGTGAAACGCTGGTCAAATGCCAGCGGAGTTTTACTGAGTCCCGATTATTCCCTTGAGACCATCTGTCCACCTCACAGCCCCCTTGGCATGATGCGGTCCAGGAATGCCAGGCACTTCTTTTCGAGGAAGACTTCCTTTTATTTCCTGAACTGAGAAAATGATTCCCTGAGTTAGGTGCATTTCAATCGCATGGTAATAACAGTCTAAATGAGAGCCCAAGTAGAAAAGACTAGTACCCAGCTGACCATCCTCTCTCGGCTAGCCAGGAAGGCCAGCAAGGGTCCAAGCTGACCCCAGCAGGTCAAATCCCCAAATCACAGTGCATCACAGAAAAAGCCAAGTCCATGAGGAGGACAACATTCAAGGTTCGGGTTTAGCTCCACTAAACAGCAGTATTAAACTTTCAAGGGTCCAAGCTACAATAAAGATTTCTTTAAAATCACTTGGCTTGGGGTCACAGGTATTAGGGATTAGATTTTTATCTCAAAGGTAAACATTTTACCTTTGATCCTCTTCCAGGACTCCCACTAATGTCAACTTTCTCCACTGGCCGGATCAGGCCCCCTCACAGAACCTTCCTTTAATGTTAGTTTTACTGCTGATTGTACAAAGATCACCAGAAAAATTACAAGGAAAAGCTGTGAAACTGTCTTCCGATGACAAGTTGTTTCTACAATAACAACAAAAACAGACCTAATTTAAACACAGCAAACGACACACTGTGAGACACAAACAAATCAACAATCCACCTTCCCCCCCCCCCAAAAAAAAAGGAAAACACTAATGAACCAGGCTGACTGCTAATTTAGGAGGTTATTCTCCAGTCCGAGAAATTGGCAAGCCTGTCTGGAGAACCAGAGAAGGAGTAAGCGCCCCCTTAGCGTTGTCCGCGTTCCTGCCGGATTGGGCACCCTGGACGAGGCGGCACTAAGCCAGAAAAAGCTCCCAGGGGTTCCAATCCCCATCCTCCAGCCAGGCGCTGCTGCCGAGACGCCCTCCACTCTGAGTACTGTAACCGCGTCCCCCCTCCATCCCCGGAAAGAGCACAGCCCGTCTTCCCGCTCAACCCTAACCCTTTGCCTCAGAAGCGCTCTTGGGTCCCAGGGGCTTCGCCGCCGCGCCCACAGTCGGAACCCCGTTGTTTCCAATCCCCCTCCTTCCGCCGCGGCCGCAACGGCAGCACCCCTTCAACACTCCTCAGCACCCTCCGCGGTAGCAGGAGGAAGTGGCTCCGCTTCCTCTGTTCTTACCGCCAGCCCTGAGCGTGGACGCCCGGGGCTTTTTGGGTGGGGTTCTTTTTGTGTGTGTGTGTGTGTGTGTGTGTGTGTGTGTGTGTACACCGTGTGTGTTCGCGCGAGTAAGTGTGCGTGCAAAAAGCTCGTCGCATCCTTCCGCCTAGGCTGCCTCAGGTGCCCGGAGGAGGGGACCGGCATCTCGCCTTGTGGTCCCCGGCTCTTTGTGCGGGATCAAGGGCAGCTCGAGGTCTGCTCTCCGCACTCTGGGTCGTAGATCCCAGCTGCCACCAGCCACCCCCTCCACACACACACACACACGCACGCGCGCGAACACTCCTCAGCCTCAGCACAGCCAGAGTCGGGCTTTACGCCCGTTCGCTTCCAGCTCGGCGCTCGAGCTTCCCGCCGAGCAGGGCAGCCAGAGCGCTGTCAGTGGGGCGCCTGGGACTCGGACCTCAGCAAGCGGTCGCCTGTGTGAAAACTTCACTGGAGCGGAGAAAACAGAGCGCGCACCACCGCTGTGGTGGGCGCCCCCTGGAAGCGCGTTGTAGCGCGCGGGAAGGTACCGTCACTCCCGCTTTGGAGCGCGTCCCCTGGGACGCCGGGTTCCCCACCCCGGCCACTCACCAGCACCACGGAGCCCCGCACGGCCTCTGACACGCTCTGGCGGAGCTCGGCTGCCGTGCCGGGCTTGCTGAGCCGCTTGGTGAATTTGCGCACTTCGGCCATGGCACCGGCGGCGGCGGCGGCGAGCGGGTGGGCGGGCGGACGGACAGACGGACTCAGTGTCCTGGGCCGGGGCGAACGCGGCCGCTGCTGCTCGTTCTGTTTACCCGCCGCCCGGCCGGCCACATCGCAGCTCAGCGGCGGCGCGGCTCCCGCGGCTCCTCCCTCCTTGCCACTGCTCCTCCTCCTCGCCTTCGCTCCTTGGCTCCCAGGCTGGCCGGCTCGCCTCGCTCTCGGTCCTGCCCCAGGGGCGGCGGCGGCCTCTCCCTCCCCCTACGAGCAGAAGCTCAGCTCCCTAACCCGCCAGAGAGTGAGGGTGTGTCTGACAGGGAAGGGTGTGTGGCGGGGGAGGGAGAAGTGGAGGTGGAGGGGAGGGTCACGAGGGAAGAGGGGGGAAGTGGCAAGCGCTCGGGCTCCGCCCGCAGCTGGTGTTGCTGGTGCAGCCGCATCCGGGAGGAGAGATCGGGCTGCTGCTGCTTTTCGCGCGTGTAGGGCGGGGAGGGGCAGCAGAACTGGCTGAGGAAATGTCTCTAGAAGTGGGGCGTGTCTACCCCAGGGTTCCCCCCAGGAGAGCTGCAAACGGGAGCTAGGGGTGTTGTCTCTTTGCTGTCCTATGCCGTAAGCCCCCTCCCCCGTGCTCTGGCAGCGAGGAGGGATTGGAAAAGCACGAGGAGCAGCCACCTATTGTGTACACCACTGGGTCAAAGCACGGAGAGCACGGTGTGCTGTTGGGTTCTCCTCCCTGCTCACACTCTGGAGGCAGCCCGGAAGGGGAGCCGGCTGCAGGGAAGTGAAAACTTGGCTGCAGCAGCCCCTCGCTAGAGCTAGGGAGAATTAGGTGGTGGGGGCTGAGCCTTTGTCCGGTTGGTAGCTGAGCTGTGACGTTGCCAAAGGGATGGGGTGCAGTGGCCAAGGTTTGAGGTTTGGAGGATTGACCGGTCGTCCAGCTTTTACATGCTTGCAAGGTACCTCTCAGTTTCTGACTTCTTGTCTTTTCCTGTGCTCTCCAAGAAAATGTTTGCTGTTTTTTTTTTTTTTACAAGAATCCCAGAGACGCTTCCCAGTAGGTAAAACAAATAATAAGACAGAAGTTAAGCATGGAGGTCTTGAAGGACCTGTAAAACCTCCCCAAGTACAAGGCAAAAAACTACACATGACCAGAACAGGTTTTTTTTTTTTTTAAGATTTATTTATTTTCACTTGGAAAGACAGATTTACAGAGAGAAGGAGAGACAGAGAGAAAGATCTTCCATCTGTCCATTTACTTGCCAAATGGCTGCAAATGCTGGAGCTGAGTCAATACACAGCCAAGAGCCAGCAGCTTCTTCCAGGTCTCTCACAGCAGTGCAGGGTCCCAAGGCTTTTGGGCTGCCCTCCGCTGCTTTCCCAGGCCACAAGCAGGGAGCTGGATAGGAAATGGAGCAGCCCTGCTGGTGCTTCAGGTGGAGGATTAACCAGTTGTGCCATTGCTGGCTTCTTCTCCAGGCTTTTGACCCTGGCCCAGAACTGGGTCTTGTCAGTTTGCTATCCCTGCCAAGGGAGGCACTTTCCTCAACTTCAAATGTCAGTGGTTCTCACACAAGGGACTCTGTTATGGATACCAGAGCATTCTTGCTGGTTTCTGTGCGCTCCAGAAAAGGCCAGGCCTCCTAGCAGCAAGAGCGTTTCAGCAGCCATTGCATTTGTCCCAGTAAAGCACACAGGGAGTGCCAGAGAAAGCTTGGGCCGTGACATCTTCTTTAGAGGACTGAAGTCTTTAGAGGCAGAAGACATGCATCACACAACTTGGCCCGGCATATGTGTGTAAAATGGGTTAATTGTTGCATGGAGGTGGCGCATCACCAACTCATGGCCTCCATTCCGTGTATGCCCATGTGGCTCACGCTGTTGGTTACCTCCGCAACAAGCCAGAACATGGTTTCCTTGCCAAGAGAACCAGATTAGCTGCAGATACAAGGCAGAGCCACAGGGTTTAATGAAGAAAAACCCCGCTCCAGATAACAAATCATGACTGGTGTGAGGTGTGTGTGTATGTGTATAAACAATCCATGACAATGTCTCCTTTACTAAGGGGTGGCCTTGACTCCCACTTGCACATTGAGCCAATCAGATACAAAAGGAAAGCATAGGAGGGAAGCATATGGGAAAGCTTTTTCTCTTCAACTAAAAAGAAAAAATGATGGGATGTCTTCTTGAGGTGCTTCAAGCCCTTGGCAGCCATGTTGCAAACAGAGGGAAAACCAAAGACAAGATCAGAGAAGCCAGTTCAGAATCCAGAGAGCCCTGAACTGTTGAGTCAACACTGTAACACCTACCTCTGTGTTCCTTCTCAGGAAAGGAAAATGAATTCAACATTTGTGCTGCATTAAGTTGAACATATTCCTTCCAATCAAAAGCATCCGTAAGTGCTGCTGGCTATGTTATAGTCGCTGAAAGCGAGGGCGCAGTGAAGTAGGATAGCCAAGGTCCTTCCTGTCATGGAGCTTGCGTTCATTTCACAGGGAGATAAATGCCGATTTAAGGTGAGATGATAGAGGGAGATGAACTGAGGACCTAACTTGGAAGAGAAGGTCAAGAAAAGCCTCTTAAGAGGAGGTAGAAATACAGCTGGATCCTGCAGAAAAGAGAGAAACTGGCAGGGCTCAGCAGGCTCCAGGCAGCAGGACTGCTGGGAACAAAGACCTGAGGTGAGAGCAGGAATAGTTGTGTTCAAAGACCAGGTAATAGGGCTGATGTGGTGGTTCACAGGCTAATCCTCTGCCTGCAGTGCTGGTACCCCCTTGTGGACACTGGGCTTGAGCCCCACCTGCTTGTCTTCCCATCTAGCTCCCTGTTGATGACCTGGGGAAGCAGTGGAAGATGGCTCAAGTCCTTGGGGTCCTACATTCATGTGGGAGACCCAGAAGAAACCCCTGGCTTCTGACCCCTGGCTCATGATCGGCCCGGCTCCTGCCACTGTGGCCACCTGGGGAGTGAACCAGTGGTTAGAAGATCTTTCTCTCTGTCTTTGCTTCTCTCTATATATCTCTCTTGACAATAAAAAAAAATTTTTAAAGGAACAAACAGGATTGATTCATACAAAGAAAATGTTAAGAAAAAAAAAAAGATTAGGTCTATATGGAAAACTCCAAATATCTCAACTAATAAAAGCAAGTTGGAAAGCAATTATATTTATTTAAAAAGTGTGTGTGTGTGTGTGTGTGTGTGTGTGTCCTATACATGAATTAACAATGGAGAGCTCCTGGGTAGGAAGTGGAAGTGTGGAGCAAGGGGGCTTTCAGATTTCATTAGCTAAATGGCGAAAGCTCTTAAATCAATATTCTCAGCTTCAGACATCAGACTTGTGTATCTAATCTACCCCTCCCATTATAATGTTTATTGAGTATCTTAGATCAGGCATGTCTCAAATGTAATTCCTGTTCTTTCTCCAGAAGTCTATATCTGTAGTTTTCTCCCCAGTATATAATTGCTTGTAGTTCCTCAGGCCAAAGACCTAACAATCATCTCTTATTTTTTACACAGCCTATGTTTTTGTTTTTTTTTTGAGATTTTTAAAAATTTTTATTGGAAAGGCAGGTGCAGAGTCCCAAGGCTTTAGGTCATCGACTGCTTTCCCAGGCCACAAGCAGGGAGTTGGATGGGAAGTGGAGCAACCAGGACATGAACCAGTACCCATATGGAATCTCGATGGTTGGAAGGCAAAGATTTAGCCACTAGGCTATTGTGCCGGACCCTATACACCCTATATCTAATCCAATAGCAATTCATGCTAGCTCTGCCTTCAAAATAGATCCAAAATGCAACCAATTCTTATAATGGCCACCAATGCCCACCTAGTCCCAAGCACTAGCATCTGTTTTCTAGATTGTGCCAATGTCATCTCTCTTCACCTACCTGCTTCCATTCTTACCTTCCTACAGTCTACTAGGAACATGCCAGCAAGTGTCTCCAAGCATTCCCTTGCTCATTTTTTTTTCATTACAATGTCCTCTAAGATCCAGTGCATTAGTTATTTGTTGCTCTGTAATGAATTACTCTAAATTTAGCAATTGACAGAAGCACCAGTTTGAGAGGCTGAGGACCAAATCTGGCTAGGATGGGTCCCCTAGATAAGAGTCTCTCCCTGGCCTTCCATCAGGCTGTTGGTCCAGGATCCCTCATGAGACTGTGGCCAGGACGTTAGGGGGTCAGGCTACCAGAAGTGGAAGCTGCAGTCTTTTATAACCTAAAGTTGAACGTCATGTCCCATCAAGTTCATTGTGTTGCATTCCTAAGAGCTGGCTCAAAGGGGAAGGGATTGCACAAGGGCATTTAATACCAGAGGTGAGGCTCGTGGGAGCCATGTCAGTAGTTGCCTGTCATGGTCTCCAATGACCTGTTCCAGTACCCCTCTCTTTATACCTGTCTGGCCTCATCTCCTATTGACTGTCTTCCTTGCATTCTTCTTAACCGCGGAGGCCTCTTTGCAGGCTCATGCAATGTCAAGGCCTGTTCACTTATTGTTCCCTTTATCTGGAAGAATCTTCCCCAGGTAGCTTCATTGTACACTCCCTAAAGTGTGTAAATGCTGTCTAATGTCAGCTTCTCAGGCGTTCTTTTAATCTCCTGTGTAAGATCAAAACCCTTTCACCATCTGCTTACTACATATTTTTTAAAAGAGGTTTTGTTTTTTCTGAGAGGCAAGAGAAGGAGCGAGCCCATCTACACCATTTAATCTCCAAATGCCTGTAGAGGTTGAGGACTGAAGCCAGGCACTGGGAACTCAATCCTGGTCTCCCACTGGGTCACAGAGACCCAGATTTCATCTGTCACCCCTTGGATAGTGTCAGCAATAACCAGAAATTTGGAGTTAGGAGCTCAAAATGAGTTATGGGACCCAGGCACTATGCTATGGTACAAAACCATTATATTCACACCAGCCAGGCCAAAACTATGGCCCATGCCTTGTGTCTCTTTTTAATTTTCCCCAAAGCACATATCACTATTCAATATACTATATATGATTATCCACTTTGCTTCTCACTTGTCTTCATACTAAAATGTTAATTTCCAGGGTGAGCACTGAGAAAGAGAAGTCACACAGCAGGTGACAGAGCCAGGAATAGAAGACAGGTATTTAAATCTCTTTCAGATACACCCTATAGGGTGAAATAACCTGAGTGGTCCTGAGAAGATCCATTTCACTACAGCTCACTTTGGATCCATCTTCCAATAATGTATAGTGAAGCTGTCAGATTGGATACAATGACATATGCAATATGAGGGCACTTCAAAAATATGCATGGAATTGGGGGCCTGTGTGGTGGTTAGCATACAGGCTAATCCAATCTGTATTGACATGGCATCCCATACAGGTGGTGGTTTAAGTCTCAGCTCTCCACTTCCTATCCAACTCCCTGCCAATGGCCTGGGAAAGCAGCTGAGGATGGCCCAAGTCCTTGGGACCCTGTACCAGTGTGGGAGATCTGGAAGAAGCTCCTGGCTCCTGGCTTCTGATTGGCCTAGCTCTGGCCTTTCTAGCCGTTTGTGGCGTGAACCCACAGATGGAAGATTCTTCCTGTCTCGCTGTATAATTCTGCCGTTCAAATAAAAAAAGAAAAGAAATCTTTAAAAAGTTTGCAGCTTTTATTTTGAAAGATTTACATAGAGGGAGATACAGAGAGAGATCTTCCATCTACTGGTTCACTCCTCAAATGGCCACAATGGCCAGCAGTGAGCCAGACTGGGTCAGGCTGGGCCAGGTTAATGAACCACACCCAATTCCCACCCCCCCTTTTTTTGTCCAAACTCCTCAGATCCCTACTGCCCCTCCCAGTCTCTAGTAATCAACATTCCATTCAACTACTGTATTATAAGAGACTTTTCACTTTGAAATCACTTGAACTTAACCAAGTTGAACTCACAAAACTTAACCAAGGATTGTGTGTTCTTCCCTCAGGTTTCCAAGTTATTCCTGTTTCAGCACATCTTTTTTATCCTCCTCTCTCTGTGTGAATGTGTACCTATGTTTCTACAACACATTGAAAATAAGTTTCAGACAATGGCAGTTTCTTCCTTCCTTCCTTTCATTCTTTGTTGTTGTTTCTTCTTCTTCTTCTTCTTCTTCTTTTTTTTTTTTTTATCAAAGTCTGTTTCCTGATTTGGCTAGTTGTGTTGTGTTTGTGGTCAATGCCCTCCTTCTAGAACCTTCTCTTCATTCAACAGGGAACCTGCCTCCTGTGAGCAGATGAAAGGGTGCAGCCACTCCCTGCTTTCAGGCTGCTTTCCTGTCCCCACTTTCTGCTACTCACGTCCTCCTGTGTGTCTGGCTGCCTTAGGCTTGACGTGGCAAAATAGAGCTCATTATCTTCCACGAAGCAAGCTTCCCCAGCTTCTCTGTTTCTGTCGCTGACGTCAGCACAAGACATAAAACCTGAGTCATGTTTGACTCCCTTCTTGGGTTCACACCCACAGTCTATCAATCACCTAGTCTTGTTGATGCGTTTCTTTTTTTCTCTCTCTTTTTAGATTTTTAATGTTTTTTATTAATTTGTTGATGCTTTTCAAAAATGCTTTGAATTTATGAGAGATTCCAAACACACAGAAAAGTGTGGAGAACCAGCAATTTCACAAACACACTGGCTTGGCAGATCTTAATATTTTCTCATATAGGCTTCAGAATTCAAAAAATGAACCATTGTGAGCATGTCTGAAGGTTTCTCTATGCCTTTCTTCAGTCCTGTCCCCCACTACCTTTAGAAACAGCCACTGGTGCCAGCATTGTGGCACAGTGAGTAGAGCAGCTGCTTGCCACACTAGTTCCATTTCCCATCCAGCTCCTGGCTAACATGCCTTGGAAAGCAGCGGATGATGGCACAGGTACTTGGACCCCTGCCACCCACGTGGGAGACCAGCAGGAGGCTCCTGGCTCCTGCCATAAGCTTGAACTAGCCCCATTAGGGAGTGAGACAGCAGATGAAAGATTTCTCTCTGTGTGTCTGCCTCTTTCTGATATTCCAATAAATAAATAACTCTTTAAAAATATGTAGCCAGGGGCAGTGCTGTAGCAGCCAGCGCCGGCATCCCATGTGGGCACTAGTTTAAGTCCCAGCTGTTCCATCTCCAGCTGTCTGCTTATGGTCTGGGAAGACAGTGGAGGATGGCTCAGGCCCTTGGGCACCTGTACCTGTGCCCACATAGGAGACCCAGAAGAAGCCTGTACTTGTTTCCCTTTGCAGTATGTAAGCATAGAAGGGTTTCTCTGGATTTCTATAGTAAGGCTCATGCTTGACTCTCCCAGAGACTGGTAGAATTATGGGAAATTTATGTCCTTCCAAATGGTGGTGTAATCCTTTTCCCACTTGCCCGTCTCCCCTTTCTCATGAATGCATATCTGATTTTCTTCTGAAAGAA
Organism: Ochotona princeps; assembly: GCF_030435755.1. Lineage (NCBI taxonomy): Eukaryota > Metazoa > Chordata > Mammalia > Lagomorpha > Ochotonidae > Ochotona > Ochotona princeps. The sequence continues at coordinate 80,076,785 of NC_080865.1, read as the reverse complement.
TGCATGATCTGTTCTATTTAGATCTTTAATTAACTTGGAATACATTTGTAGGGATAGTGTGTGATAGTATTCTAATATTATTAGTCTTCAATTTGGGTGCTCAGTTGTTCTGATACCATTTAATTAATAGTCCCTACTTTCTCCTCTTATCTATAAAACCATCTCTGTCATATACCAAGTTCCGTGCCAGGATAGGTTTGTTCTGGCTTCGCTGTTCTGATCCATTGAGCTGTGCAAAGCCCACAATGTCTTCACTGCTCTGCCTTTTAAACAAGTAATCATATCTGATAAAGAATACTCTACCATATTCTGTTCTTTCAAACTGTGATAGTTATTGACCCTTTTCTTCTGTGTGACTTAGAGGATCGATTTATCAAATTTCACCCCAAACTATAGAGATTCTGGTTAGACTGTATTCAGTTTGCTTTTGTTCTTATATTAACTCTTCCTGTTACTAAACGGAGTGTATTTTTTCTTTGATAATACCATATGGTTTTTACCACAAAGCTTTTATACATCACACTTTGAGAGACAGACAGACAGATGGGGAGAGACACAGCTCCCATCTGCTGGTTCACTCCCCAAATACAACATTCCCTGGCCAGGGGCAAAGCCAGGAGTTGGGAATTCATTCCAGGCCTCCTATGTGGGTGATAGCAACTCAATTAATTATTTGAACTGTCATCATTGAATTCCTGGGTCTACCCTGTTTTCTTTCATATTTTTAAAGATTTTTCAAATTGGAAAGGCAGATCTACAGAGAGTAGATAGAGAGAAAGATCTTCCATCTGCTGGTTCACTCTTCAAGTGGCCGCAACAGCCAGAGCTGAGCTGAGCTGATCCAAAGCCAGGAGCCAGGCGCCTCCTCCAGGTCTCCCACGTGGGTGTAGGATCCCAAGGCTTTGGGCCATTCTCCACTGCTTTCCCGGGTCTCTAGCAGGAGGCTAGATGAAAAGCTAGGCTGCCTGGATTAGAACTGGCACCCAAATGGGATCCTGGCCAGTTCAAAGCAAGGATTTTAGCCGCTAGGCCACTGTGCCAGGCCCCCCTTATTGGATTTTTTAATGTTGGTCTCTTATCTATTCTCTATGGGTTTGAATAGTTTGTGGATCATACGTTGGATTCACTAAGTAGATAGTGGTACAATCTGCAGATAGCAATAGCTTTGTTCTTCCTTTCCAATTTCTGTGTTATTTTCTTTCTTGCTGCATTGACTAGGACCTCTAGTACAACACTGACTAGTAGGGACAATATTTAGAGTAATGAGAAGGCCTTTAAAGCGTTATTAACATTAGGAATGACATTTCCTGTAAGTTTTTGGCAGATGCAGCTCATTAACTTAATGATGCTAATGCTGTTCCTTTCTTTTTCTAAGATTGCTAATTTTTTTATCATGAATGAGTGATAATTTTATCAGATGCCTTTTTCCTGGCTCTATTTATATAATCATGCTTTTTCTTGTTAGTTCATTAAGTGATGATTTAATAATTTTCTGATGTTGAGCTATTCTTACACCTGTAGTAGATTTTGGGTTTGTTCTGCACAATGAGCAGTATCCATTCCTTTCTTTCCATTCATACTGTCACTCATTTAAAAATTTTTAAAACATATACTAAATCTTTTTATTATTTTATTTTGTTTTTATTTGCTACAACGAGAAGGAAAGACAGAGAGAAAGAGCCACTGGTTCACTCCCCAAGTGGACACAAAGGTCAGAGCTGAGCTGATCCAAGATTGGGAACCAGGAGCTTCTTCTGGGTCTCCCACATAGGTGCAAGAGCCCAAGACTTGGGCCATGCTCTTTTGCTTTCCAAGGCCATTAAAAGGAGCTGGATAGGAAGTGAGGAAGCTGGGACTCTAGCACCCATATGGGATACTGGAACAACAGATGGAGGCTTAAGCTACAACGCCATGCTACTGGCCACTGACAGCAGGATTTGGTTGGAACAGAAACAAAATGTAAGCTTAAGAAACAATTTGTTTGCTTAAAATATCCCCTAATGGCTGTACATTATCTTTTTTAAAAAAGTCTTTTATTTATTTATTTATTTATTTATTTGAAAGTCAGATAAACAGAGAAAAGACAAACATCTTCCATCCATTGATTCACTCCCCAAGTGGCCATAAAGGCTGGAGCTGAGTTGATCCGAAGCCAGGAGCCAGCAGCCACATGGATGCAGGGTCCCAAAGGTTTGGCCATCTTCAGCTGCCTTCCCAGGCCACAGCAGGGAGCTGGAAGGGAAGTGGAGCAGCCTGGATATGAACTGGAGCCCATATGGGATCCCAGCACATTCAAGGTGAGGATTTTAGCCACTAGGCTACCGCACCAGGCCCTGCACATTATCTTTTGACTACCATTTCTGTTAGGGCTGCTTGATTTAGCAAATGAGAATACAAGATGCCTGCTTAAGTTTGAATTTCAGGTAAACAACCAATGATATGTTTGGGATCTACCTTGCGTAGCTAAGGTTCAGACTTTAATTAGGTATGTTGTATGTTATTTGTCAGTCTTACTTTCAAGACTTGAGGAAATGCCCTAGTAGACAGGGCTCACGCCAGGTACTTAGCATCTTTTTTTTTTTTTTAAGATTTATTCATTTTTATTGGAAAGGCAAATCTACACAGAGAAGGAGAGACTGAAAGAAAGATTCTCCATCCACTGGTTCACTCCCCAAGTGCCTCGATGGCCTCTGGAGCTGAGCCGATCTGAAGCTAGGAATCAGGAGTTTCTCTTGGGTCTCCCACGCGGGTGCAGATTCCCAAGGCTTTGGGCCGTCCTCTACTGCTTTCCCAGGCCACAAGCAGGGAGCTGGATAGGATGTAGAGAAGCCAAGACACGAACTTGTGCTCACAAGGGATGCTAGCATTTGAAGAGGGAAAAATAGCCACTAAGCCATCATACCAGGCCTTCTCACCACCTTTTGCAGCCAGCCTGCAAATGTGTGACTCTAGTGCTGCTTCCAAGAGATTTGCATCAGGCAGTGGGGAGGCTGATTAAAGCAGGCTCTGCACGGAGCCTCCATTTGTGCTTCAAGGAGGGGCCCAGCTTTCTTGGGTGCTGGGCAATTTTTACCATGAGGATTAGGGCCACCATATAGATACACATACAAGGAATACCATTTACTGCACTTTGTTATCATGGCCATAAAGTTGCTTCTGTGTTGTGGTTTGTGGCATTTTGACAGCTTCGCTTTGATTAGCCAGTCCTCCCAACAATTCTCGGAATGTCTCTGTATCCTTTAGTAAACAGATTATCTGCCCTGTGGCCCAGAGACAGCTTCTTCGGCTTCTAAGTGAGAATCCTGAGGATAGATAGTGCTAAGGGGCTTTGGAAAGCTCACATGAAAGCCCTATTCATGGATTTCAAGATCTTTTTGCAGCAGAATAAGCTTATCTTTAAATTTCATTATCCATGCATGTTTTGAATCACCATTGTATATACCAAGAGCCTGTACTCCTGTCTACAGAGTACATCCTGAGATGCTTACCCAAATGTGCATGCTATAGCGGGGATAACATTTTGTACACAAATATGCCAGGTTTGTGTTCAGAAAACTGAAAGATGAGAATCAATTTAAACCTTTAACAATAAGAAAATGGTTGAATAAATTATGGTGTGTCAAGGCATCAGGAAACCGTATTGTCATGCAACACAGTCAGTAGGGGAACATTTAAAGACATGGGAAATGCTACACTATTAAGTGATGAAATGAAGATAAAATTTATATGTGTACCCTGATCCCTGTAAAACCAGCAGAGAAAAAAGCTTGAAGGAAAAAAAGGCCAAAAAGAGATCAGTTTTGAGCCATCAGCCTATTTTTCCCCTGCGTTTTCTTTATGCTTTGTTACATAGAGAATAAAAATCACTCTTGAACTTATAAAAAAGACCTCTCTTCTGATCCTGGTGGGCAGCCTAGACTGCACTAACCAGACACACTTACGTGGTACAGACACCATGTGGGATTCTGGAGGGATTGGAATTCCAGAAGTGTGCTGTTTTGGGGGGAAGATCTTGAATTAGCCCATGGAGCAGAATAGCAGAAGTGCGTTTATATCCTTCCGGCCGTTTCTGGAGCAATGCCCCAGGCCCCTCGGGAGCTATCTCAGTCTTGTGGATTCTGGATATTTTGGTGTTCAGTTGCATAAAGAGCCCCATTAACTCTATTCTGGCCAGGCTTTTCAGGACTCTGGCCTTCAGAAGGTGGCAAAGTCTAGCCATGCTGATTGAAATATTACAATCTGTTTCAGAGTTCCAGCGGGGTGATTTTTTTTTTTTTTTTTAAGAAAAGGTCTGTTTGGCGAATCAAGATAAGTAAGCCTGCAGAGGAGTAAGATGGGGTGGGGAAGAGGTCACTAGGCAAGCCATGGGGCACGTTTTCCTAGGGTGGCCATTTGACTAAATGATGAATGATTTCAAACTGCTATTTTCTATAAAAACAAACTTGGCTATATGATGGAGCAGAGAACAAACTTAGTATGGGTTTTAAAATAACCGCTCCTCCCCTCCAAAAAATAAAACCCGAGACAAGACAGAATTCCATACTTAGAGCATTCATGGGCCTGCCTTTGGGATGCCTCTGTGGGAACAGGTGGAAAGTACAAGAGGGTGTAGCTTTGCTTCTACCTGGAGAAGGTCTTCGATTTCTCTGTTGCTCACAGAGCGTTGTTGCTGGCTGTTCAGCTGGGGGGGTTAGTTTAGAGCAAGGCTCATTTTCTTTAACTGCCCAAGATGTAGTCAGTGCGACTAAATAAACGGGCAGGAAGAATTTCTTTGTTTTGTTTCTCCTCCAAGCTTGTGTAATGAGCTTTTCTCCTTCGCCTACTTGGTTTGCACGCCGGAATTTTTGTGCAATGCTGGATAATGTGTTTCTAGTCAACTTTATATGATGAGCCCAGAAATCCAGGAGCACCAGAGGGATCTTGCCTACCAAGATTTTCCAGATATAATCTGTGATAGCAGACTCAGGCCAAAATTCCAGCTTTGTGGCACCACTTCGGGAATCCCTTACACAAACTTTTTGTCCGTTTTGGAGTATTATCTTTCAGACTCTCACAAAGATCTCTGTTCTCCAAAACCATCCCAGGGCGTATCTTTCTCCCTTTCTCTCTCTCTAGGACACATTTCTTACAGAATTGTGAAACACTTTGAGAGTCTAGAATGAGAGATGGGGTGTAACCTTTCAACAGAAACAGAGATCCATTTCTCATCCATGATTTCAACATTTAGTAAGTGCTCATTAGGCCCCAGGAACTGTCTTACGTGCTGGGGATTCGATAGTGAGCCAAGCCTGACACCATCCTGGCTCTCAAGGAGTTCTTAGCCAGTGTAAGAAACGGCCCTTAATTAAGCAAGCCACACATGCATGAATAATTATACTCAGAATAGGGATAGGCACTGTGGCATCATGGGCTAAGCCTCTACCTGTAGGGGACCAGCTTACCATCTGGGCACTGGTTCAGACCTGCCTACTTCTGGCCGGTGCTGCCATTTGAGGAGTGAATCAGTGGATGGAAGATCTCTGTCTCTCCCTCTCTCTGTAACTCTGCCTTACAAATGAAAATAAATCTTAAAAATAAACAGAAAAGAATTGGACCTGGTGCATGACTCAGTTGTTTAATCCTCTGCATTTCATGCACTGGGATCCCATTTGAGTGCTTGTTCATGTCCCGGCTGCTCTACTTCCCATCCAGCTCCCTGCTTGTGGCCTGGGAAAGCAGTCGAGGTTGACCCAAAGCCTTGGGACTCTGCACCTGTGTTTGAGACCCAGAAGAAGCTCCTGGTTCCTGGCTTTGGATTGGCCCAGTCCTAACTGTTCCAGCCATTTGAGGAGTGAACCAGTGGATGGAAGATCTTTCTCTATGTGTCTTCTTCTCTCTGTAAATCTGCCTTTCCAGTATAAACAAATCTTTTTAAAAGGTAGCAATAAATAGATCTTCAACTCTGATGTATGGACAGCAGTGTCTTGAATTGGGTTGTTAGTCTGATATCTTCCTGCTCCCTAGAGTAGAATGGTATGTCAACATTTGTCATTATTATTATTATTACTATTTGCCATGCAGCTTTGTAGTATAGCCTACCCAGGAGAGCAGGTGGAGTATCTTTCCTCTGCTGCATCTCCTTTGGCCTGTGGCCTCTATGCTGATGGGATGAGAAGCGAAGGGATAGTGTATCCATTTTGAGCAGAGGCTTTACCAGGCGTCCTGACTTTTCCTTTCATTCTTGTCTTGCTGTCATGCACTGAAAGACAATTAGGCCACAGGTGACTCCTCCTTTTTTGGCCTGGCTTCTGGAATTTGAGTTGCGTGGAGCAGCTGACTCTGTGCCTAAGAAGCCAGGCTAGCCAGGCCTCATGAATGCACAGCCAGTGCACAGAACCGCATGCCAGAGACAAATGCTTCTCCTTGGGAATAACTGGGGTAGGGGGAGGCTGTTGCTGCAGCAAAAGCTGACTGCCCATTTTCCAATATTTACTAATAAGCTACTCTATGCCAGGCCCTGCGCAGGTGCCTGTGATGTAGCCGTTAGTGAAAATACCCACTGTTCTCATGAAAATCACAGACGACCTCTCATTTTGGTTGAACCAATCCTTAAAGTGAGTTGGCATAATGTACTCTGAACATGTCTCAGAGCTGAACACGGTGGAGTCTGAGCTTCTGCCTCTGCCTCCCAGCAGCCTTGCACCAGCTCCCAGAGCCCAGGGCTTCTGATCGCATCTGCATTTCCACCGGTGTGGAAATCTCTGTCTCCTTTGGTGAAACAAGTCTGGTAGTCCAGAAAGGTTGGAAATGAGCCCTATTTGATTAAAAGCTTTTCTGGTGGTTTCTTAGCACTTTCAAGGAGTTTCGTAGGTGTAAACAGTCTGCCTTCTGGCCTGCCTATTTGCAATTGAAAGTTCAATCTAATGAGCAGCCTGTAGAGCCCTCCCTACTTTTGTTCTGCTTGTCACTTAAGAAACCTTTGAAGGGCAAACAGAATTGATAGGATGTGTCTTTGGCCTCTGGTACAACCAAAGAATATACCAGAGAACGCCAAAAGTGGTGTTCCAGTCATCTTTACTGAATCCACCCAACACACCCATGGCATATATTTTCATTAAAAATGCTGAGGAGCAGATGTATGGCATAGCAGTTAAGACACTACTTGGGATGCCCACATCAGAGGACCTGGCCTGGAGCCTTGGCTCTCGCTCCAGTCTTAGTTTCCTGCTCATGCGCACCCTGGGAGGCAGCAAGTGATGGTTCAAGTTCTTGGGTTCCTCCCGCCCAGGAGTTGCACCTGGAGTCACTGGCTCATAGCTGCAGCGTGGCCCAGTCCCACCAGTGGACCAGCAGATGGCAAATCAGTCTCTTTCCCCCTCCCTCTCTTTTTGTCACTTTGTTTTTCAAATAAATAAAATACTTCTTTTTTTTTTTTAAAGATTTATTTTATTTTTATTGCGAAGTCAGATATACAGAGGAGAGACAGAGAAGAAGAACTTCTGTCTGAGGGATTCACTCTGCAATGGCCAGAGCTGAGCTAATCCAATGACAGGAGCCAGGAGCCTCTTCCAGGTCTCCCACATGGGTATAGCGTCCCAAGGCTTTGGGCCGTCTTCAACTGCTTTCCCAGGCCACAATCAGGGAGCTTGATGGGAAGTGGAGCTGCTGGGATTAGAATCAGTGCCCATATGGGATCCTGGTGTGTTCAAGGTGAGGACTTTAGCCACTAGGCCACGCCGCCGGGCCCTCAAATAAATAAAATACTTCTTTTAAAAAATTATTTGCAAGGGAGAGAGATGGGGGCGAGGACACACACACACACACACACACACACACACACACACACACACAGCTATCAGGGCTAGGCTGGAGCCAGCTGAAGTTGAAAGTCAATCCAGGTCTCCCACATGGGTGAGGAAACCATCACTTGAGCCATCACTAGTGCCTCCCAGAGTCTGAAATAGCACCATGCTGGAGTCAGGAGCAGGGGCTGCGAATCACATCTCATACTCCGATGTGGCAGGTGATTGTTAACAGTTAAATTGAATAAACTCCCACTCCCCCCTTTTTAAAGGCACCCATTTAGCTATCAGTTCATCATTGGCATGATTTTACACAGTATTCACTATTTTATTACTATACTTATTTTGGTTCATTCTGCCCCACATTGGGCCCTTTCAAGCTGATTTTGGGCCATATGCCACAGCCCTGGTGGCAGCAGCCATCTCTGCAGAGAGTTAGTGTGCTACCATCCCCTGACACCAGCTTGCAGCTTTCTGTCATACCACAGCTGGGTCAGCCGCACACACACCTGGATACACTTGTGGGGTTTTCCTATTCAGAATTCTCAATTGGAAATCTCTGTAGAACAGGACTCGATAGGCTTGAAGACTGATTTGGCAAAGACGGGATTTACTGGGGCCTCGTGTAATGGCGTACAGGCTAATCCTCCACCTTTGGTACTGGCAGCCCATATGGGTGCCACTTGTAGACCTGGCTGCTGTGATCCAACTCCCTGCTTATGGCCTGAGAAAGCGGTGGAGGATGACACAAGTGCTTGGGCCACTGCACCCAGGTGGGAAACCCACAAGAAACTCCTGGATCCCAGCTTCCAAGCAGCTCAGCTCTAGCCATCATGACCATTTAGAAAGTGATCCAATGGATAGAAGATATCTCTCTCTCTCTCTCTCTCTCTCTCTCTCTCTCTCCTCTCTCTCTCTCTCTCTCTCTCTCACTGCCTTTCAAATAAATAAATCTTAAAAAAAAACCCAAAGATTAAATTTATTAGGTTAGGCCAGTCTGGACAACATGTGTACATACTCGTTTTCCTTTTATCGAATACAAGGAATATTCTTTCGTAATTTTGTTGCATAAATAGAAGTACATAATAGATAAAGCAAATAAAGCCAGTAGAAATGCCAGGTTCATTTTTTTGCCATATAACATCAATTTCTTTCTTTCTTTCTTTTTTCTTTTTTTTTTTTTTTTTCCAGAGCTTACTACAAGGAAAACAAGTAATTTGAGCCCCATTTCCTTTCCCTGGCCACCCTCTAGTGGAAGTGAACAGAAATTATTCAATGGCCCACCAACTGAAAGTTGAAAGAAGAGACAGCTTAGGGGAGTTAGGTGTTGAGATCACCAATTAGAGCTGGAGGGGCCTGAAGTGCTGTTGTGTCCAATCCGTTATGGGTTCATGGGGGTGGGCGGTCTAAGGTCCAAGGAGGATGAGGCTTCTTGCTCCAAGTCACAGGCTAACAGTAGAGTCAGGACACAATCCACTCCCCAATATGCACCATCATTTTAAAGAAATTCCTCACAATTTTTCTACTCAAAAAATTAAGGAGCTGGTGGTGTTGTGCTATAGTATGTAAAATCACCGCCGGAGAGGGTGGCATCCAATAGGGACATGGGTTTGAGTCCCAGCTGCTCCACTTCCACTCTCTTCCTTTCTCTTTCTCTCTGTTCCCCTCTCTGTAAACTGCCTTCCAAATAAATATTTTTCACATTAAAAGCAGAAGAATTTATTTAAACTTTGCAACCTCTCTCTTTATAGTTCAGGACTTCATTCTCAGGAATGGAGGTGGACAGTTAGCAGTTACTCCAACGTACCATAACCCCAGCCTGCTTTCAGTTCTTTTCAAAACTGACAGGAGAAAAAGTGATTTTAAAAAATCATGCAGGAATCTGCACTCTGATGCATTGGAACAGAGCGCCAATTCGAGTCGCAGCTCCCTCTCTTCAAATCCAGCTGCCTAAGAATGTGTGTGGCAAGCAGCAGCTGATGGCCCAAGTGCGCATGGGAGCCCCAGATGACACCGCACCATTGACAGCCATTTACAAAGTCAATCAGTGGATGAAATTTCTCTCTCTGTCTGTCTTCTCTTTCTGTTTAAATTAAAAAAAAAAATGCTTAACATTTTTTCATGCAGATCCACGTAGGAGACCCAGAGGAAGTTCCCAGCTTCGGACTGGCTCAGCTCCAGCCATTTCAGCCATTTGAGGAGTGAACCAGCAAATGGAAGATCCTCTCTCTCTCTCTCTGTAAATCTGCCTTTCCAATTAAATCTTAAACAAACAAAACACCTCTTTTCATGTGGAGAAATGGAAGTTGATGTAGATGGACTCGATCCTGATGCTGGTTCCTGACTTCAAAGGAATTTCTATGCAGTTCTGAATGTGGGATCACGTTACAGAGGGATATGGTTGTTTAAGGTCTAACCGGTGTAGACCCCCTTGTCACTTTAGCAGTAACTGCTCTATAGCATGTCCACTGAGCGAGCTGGAATGTTTTTTTATCTGGTGATGGAACGCAGGGGTTTTGGCATCTCATCAATAATGATGACCCTCCAAAATGATACCCTGCTTTGCTGGTGTTAGCAGCAGGTTAGCTGATTTGAAATTTGGTTTTGCCTACTCATTGCCTTATTTTTTCTGCAAACAAAGGTTACTTTAGTTTTTTTTTTTTTTACATTTTATTCTTGATGTTGTTTACATAGTTGAGAGGGATGCTCTCCCATGTGGGCCTGCGATTAGGGTGGGGAGGGTCAAGGTATGGAGGAAGGTGGGTGGGACAAATGTTTCCGTTTCTCCCTGTGTCAGCAGGCAGGGCTGAGGGTGAGGGTATCCCTTGCTTTATAAGGTTTCTGTTTGCTAACAGCAATCCAGCTGGCAGTTGCGCCCTACTTGATCCCTTTCATGCTCACGATTTCATCATCAGAGAGAACAGACCGCTGTCCTTGCTGGCCTGGATTACTGCCACATTGTCTTCAGGGGGTTTCATCTCTGGTTGTAAGCCCCGCCCTGCCCCCTTCAGTGCCCTCTGCGTGCTGATTGCAGCCTTCACACTGTAGCCTGTGGCTCTCAAGACAATGCTTGACTGCCCTGACAGGCCTTCGTGACCCAATCCAAAGTCACCTTTGGCCCTACACATTCTACCCAAGTTGTGTTTAGCATTTGGTGTTCACATAATGTAAAACTTTTGAAAAGCAGCAACTAAACATGCAATTCTTACATTTTTGGAAACACTGCAAAACAAAGTGTATATATGGGGCTCGGCAGCATGGCCTAGTGGCTAAGGTCCTCGCCTTGATCCCATATGGCTGCTGGTTCTAATCCTGGCAGCTCCACTTCCTCTCTATCTCTCCTCCTCTCAGTATATCTGACTTTAAAATAAAATAAATCTTAAAAAAAAAAAGTGTATACTATTTTTGGTGGCAGCTTAGAGGCATAGCACTTTTTTTTTCTTTTTTAGAATGACACTTTTAGGAAGATTTATCTCAGGGCCAGCATTGTGGTGTAGTGAGTAAAGCTACTGGATGCAGTGCTGGCATTTTATATGGGCACCAGTTCAAGTCCTGAGTAGTACAATTTAATTCAGGGCCCTGCTTGTGGCCTGGGAAAGCAGTAGAGGATGGCTCAAGTCCTTGGGTCCCCTGCACCTACAGGGAAGACCTGGAAGAAGCTCCTGGCTCCTGATTCTGGTCTGGCCCAGCCCTGGTTGCTGCAACCATTTGGGGAGTGAGGCAGCAGATGCAAGATTTGTCTCTGCCTTGCCCTCTCTGTAACTCTGCGTTTCAAATAGATCAGTCTTTTTTGAAAGATATATTTCGCAGACCATAAAATTCCTAAAATAGCTTTTTAGCCAAAGAAAGTATTGTAATCATTAGACTTTACAAGGCTTTGCTTAGGACAGATAATTGGGTGCAGTGGTTGAGGTACTGCCTGTACCATCTGCATCTCGTGGAACGCATGCTTTGGGCGTGTGTTTTTAGCTTCTGACCCAGTTTCCTGCTGACACACACCCTGGGAGGCAGTAGGTGACAGCTCAGGCTTAGAGTCACAGAACTGGGTTCTTGACAGCCAGGTAGCAGACCTAGATTGAGTAACAGATTCCTGCCTGCAGTCTAGTCCAGTCCCAGTGACAGCAGACATTTAGGGGATGAACCCACACATGCAGGATCTCTGTCTCTCTGCCTTTCAAATAGAAAAGAAAAATACATTTAAAAATGTTCATGTAATCTAGGTAAGAGGAAAATCACAGAACTGGAGAATAGCTCCAATCACCATAGTTGCAACTAGTTAGCAGATGGACACACAAGGCCTGCAGGAAATCCCACATCATGATACGCCTTGGATTTAGAACTGCTGGGAACTTCGATGGAAATTCATACCTCTGAGAAAGTGGAAGTCAAGCAGTGGTGGTGTTTTGAGGATATTCTTTTTTTTGTTTGTTTGGTTTTAAAGATTTATTTCTTTGAAAGAGTTACAGAAAGAAAAGCAGCGATAGAGATCTTCTGTCCACTGGTTTACATCCCAAATGGCCACAATGGCTGGAGCTGGGCCAGGATGAAGCCAGGAGCCGGGAGTTTCTTCCAGGTCTCCCATGTAGGTGCCAGGACCCAAGGCATTGGGCCATTTTCTGCTGCATTGCCAGTCATTAGTAGGGAGCTGGATTAGAAGTGGAGCAGACAAGACTTTAACCAATGATGGGATCCGGGACTCTGTTGCAAGCACTGACTTCTTCCATTATGCCAAATACCAGCCTCCCTCTTCTCATTAGTTCATGTTTTTGTTATTGACTTTATCTTTTTTTAAAGATTGATTTATTTATTGAAAAGTCAGATTTGCAGAGAGAAGAACAGACAAAAAGATCTTCCATCTTCTGGTTTACTCCCCAAATGTATGCAATGGTTGGAGCTGAGCCCATCTAAAGCCATGAGCCAGGAGCTTCTTCTGAGTCTTCCACGTGGTACTGTGTCTCCTCTACTGCTTTTTTGGGGCCATCCTCTACTGCTTTCCCAGGTCACAAGCACAGAGCTGGATGGGAAGTTGGGCAGACGGGACACAACCTGGTGCCCATATGGGATCCTGGTGCTTGAAGGCGAGGACTTTAGCCACTAGGCTGCTATGCCAGGCCCCAGATTCACTTTATTTTATTGCCAAGAGATAGAATCAAATTTCAGGTTTATGCTTATCTTTTTTAAGATTTATTTTTATTGCAAAAATCAGACATACAGAGAGGAAGATCTTCCATGCAATGATTCACTCCCCAAGGGAGCCACAATGGCCAGAGCTGAGCTAAACCAAAGCAGGAGCCTAGAGTCTCTTCCGGGTCTCCCACGCAGGTGCAGGGTCCCAACGCTTTGGGCTGTCCTCGACTGCTTTCCCGGGCCACAAGCAGGGAGCTGGATGGGAAGCAGGGCTGCCGGGATTAGAACCGGCGCCCATATAGGATCCCGGCACATTCAAGGCGGGGACTTTAGCCACTAGGGCACCACACCAGGCCCCAGTTCATTCCTTTTCCAAAAAAAAAAAAAAAAAATTGAGGTAGAACTGAATTGCAGATAAATCATTAATAATTAACTATTGAGCATTTTTTAATGTGAAACAAATGAGTTGCATGGTTATAACAAAATTTCCATTCTGGGCCCAGTGCGATGGCGCCCTAGTGGCTAAAGTCCCCGCCTTGAATGTGCCGGGATCCTATATGGGCGCCGGTTCTAATCCCGGCAGCCCTGCTTCCCATCCAGCTCCCTGCTTGTGGCCTGGGAAAGCAGTCGAGGACGGCCCAAAGCTTTGGGACCCTGCACCCATGTGGGAGACCTGGAAGAAGCTCCTGGCTCCTGCTTTGGTTTGGCTCAACTCCAGCCATTGTAGCTACTTGGGGAGTGAATCACCGGGTGGAAGATCTTCCTCTCTGTTTCTCCTCCTCTGTGTATATCTGGCTTTGCAATAAAAATAAATAAATCTTAAAAAAAAGGAAAGAAAAAGAAAAGCAATGAACTGGACCCACTTTGATAAAAGATATGGTACCCTATTATTAGAATCCCTAGTATTCTTAGCATCAATGCCAGAGTGTTCAATGGTCCTCACTCAGTGGCCATGACCTATATGAAGCTTTAGGATGAATGGGAAGTATGAGTTTTGTGTTGTTGTTGGGGGAGGCAGGCAGTCATGCAAGGGACGAGGAGAAAGGGATTTCTATTGGTTACCTCTTCGTCAGGCAGGTGGATTCTGAGAAATTTGAGAATTTATGAACGTGACCAATCTGGAAATTGATTCCTCTAAAGCTCTCTCTGCTTTCATAGGCCTAGAAAGTCTTCATGTATCCCCAGAGTCAGAGGCTTTTATCTGTTGTTGCAGCTGCACCAACCCATGGCTTCTTGAATGCTTCTGCTTATCAGGATTGCTTGGTGAGTCTTTAAATATGCAAATTCTCGACTGGGCTCCCTGTGATTTGATTCTGGAGGCTTGGCATGGCGCCTGGGACTGTCTACACTGTAAACACTCTGTCTCTTCTCCATGCATCTGATGCAGGTTGTGTGTACACAGGAAATTCTGGGCTGGAGTGTAGGATGCAGAGGGCAGTTGGCCTGTGAGTTCTTGGTTTTTCTCTGTTCAGGTTCTGGGGCAGGCCTCTGAATAAAGCTAAGTATAGCTACTTTGTTCATTCTCCGTCAGCCACACAGGCTCCAGGGGAGTGAACACACAGGCTCCAGGGGAGTGAACATATTAATAGCACTTCCTGCATGTTGGCTACTGGCCAAATCCCACCCCAATCTCCCCACCCCCACCCCAGCCTTGTTCCTTCCTCATTTGGCAGATGGCAGGTTCTTTGCAATTGCTCAGGAGCTGTGATTAGTCCAAAGGAAGGTTTAGTGTCTTTCAAGAATCACGGCAGGTAGTAGCATGCTGCTGCTGGCTTGTGATAGCCAACTGGTAACATTTGCAAGGCATTTGGTAAACACAGGCACAATTAAAACTGAAATTACAACAAAATAAATTTGGGTGAATACTCAAAATTAACCACTTCCCAAAGATTCTCCTACAATGCATTTTTATTTTTTAAAAAAGACTTATATATTTATGTATGTGTGCATGCATTTTAAATTTAAAGGCAGAATGACAAAAGGAGACGCACAGAGAGATTTTACCTTTACTGGCTCACTCCCCAAATGCCCACAGTAGCCAGGGCTAGGCCAAGGTGAAAGCAGAAGCCTAGAACTTGTTGGAGATTTTCCACGGATGTGACAGGGACCCAAGGATCTGAGCCACCTGCTATTTGCTGGGAGCATTAGCAGGAAGCTGGATGGGAGGCGCAAAGCACAGGAGCCAGTACCTTCAGTATGGGCTGTGGGTGTCCCAAGCAGTGGCTTAAGCAGCTCAGCCACAATGCCCACTTCTATATTATCATTTATGGTTTTTAGATGATGTTTCTGGTCTATGTATAGTAGAAAGATTATGTAAGTATGCTAGCATGCTAGAGGACATCATTTTGTTGCCTTGAAATTGGCTGCAGTTGAGAGTACTGACACTGTGGACATTGGCAAATGCCACAAATCTGAGTGGATGAATGTTTTATTTTTTCCTTTAAGGAAAGACGACTGTTAAACAATTGACCCGCACACCACCACTACCTGCTTGTAGGCCTGTGTCAGTCTTTTGACTTTTACTCAGAAGAGTTAATTCCTTGAACTGCTAAATTTAGCCCAACAATTTGAACTTGATGGAGCGAAATTCACCCCTAAAGGGTTGTTAAAAACAGACTCTTGACTCCCTCCCTCCAAAGACAGGTTCAGTGTGATCCTGGAACCTGTGGGTTTAACAAGTTCTCCAGAGCTGGTTGTTGAGGAAGATGAGGCAAATGGATCACAAGGCAGCAAGTCCCCAAGGGACTGAAGGGCAAAGACTTTAAAAAAAAAGAAAAAGGAAAAACAGAATGTCCTGCTCTTGACATTAATGCACGACAGTGAGATGCTTTCATGGAACTGTTTATGTGCAGGAGCTTAAAATAAATCCTTTCCCCTAATGGAGATGTACAGAAGCTCAGCTGACTCAGCCCAGCTTCTTCTTCTTTTGTTGTTTTCTTTTTGTTGATTTCTTTATTTGAGCCCAGCTTCTAATGTTTTGCTCTTTTGATTTACAGATGCCTATGTTAAGGCAAAAATTGAGCCAATGAAGTCACGTCTAGTTTCCAATCTCTCTTCAGTCACTCTAACCTTTGTTGTATTGTTCTGTGTACTGCAGCAGACTCAGTTTTGTTTAGCTCCTTCTACTTGCAAGGCTCTGTGACATATATATATATATTTCTGTGGATGAAGTCAAGCCATAATAACCAACAATAAAGCAAAATGAAGCTTCTATTTCCTCTTGATTCCCAGTAGGGACTAAAGCTTCCCACTGCCTTCCACTCCACTGCCTCCTGCGTCTGTCCCAGTAGCTTGCTGCCTCAGCAGTCGGTTCATTGTGTCCCCCTACTTCAGGGTTTGCCACTTCTCTTCTTGCCACATGCAGAATCTCACAAAGATCAGGTGAGGGGCAAGTGTTTGGCCTAGAGGATTTTCGTTAAAAAGATTTATTTATTTTTATTTGAAAGGCAGATTTACAGAGAGAAGAGACACAGAGAGATCTTCCATCCATTGTTCATTACCCAGATGGCTGCAATGGCTGGAGCTGAGCCAATTTGAATCCAGGAGCTTCTTCCCAGACTCCTACATGGGTGCAACGTCCCAGAGAGCTGAGCCATTCTCTGCTGCTTTCCCAGGCCATAAGCTGGGAGCTGGATGGGTAATGGAGCAGCTGGGAAGAAAACTGGCAGCTGTAGGGGTGGCTGGTGCTGCAAGGTAGAGAATGAGCCTTTTGAGTCATCATGCTGGCCCCCGGCCTAGAGTTTCAACCCACATCAGAGAGCCTGGGTTTTAGCCAAAGAAGCAGGTGATGGCTCAAGGCATTGGCTTCCTAACATCTGACTTCAGGCTGGTCCAGTCCTGGCCATTATAACCTTTTGCAAAGTGAACCAGCAATGTAACTCTTCCTTCTGCCTCTCTAATCAATAAGATAAATAGTTTTTAAAAGGTGCAGGTGCTTGATCCAACAGTTGAGACTAGGTGTACCTGTCTTTTTTGCCTCATCCAATGCTCATTTCATGGAAGATTGTCTTGATTGAAGATTCTGAATTACTAAGGATAGGATGAATTTAAGTTCTCATTGTTCATTTATTTTTTTAAAGAAAAGATTTATTTGAAAGGCAGGTTGCAGGGCAGTAAGAGAGAGAGAAAGAAACAGAGAGAAAGAGAAATATTTTCTATGAATGTCTTCTATCCACTGTTTCACTCTCCAAATGGTCACTGGGCTATGCCAAGCTGAAGCCAGGAGCCTGAAACTCCATTTGGGTCTCCCAAATGGGTGCAAGAGGCCCAAGCACTCGGGCCATTTTCTATCACCTTCCCAGGCACCTTAGTCATCATGCTGGCCCCTGTAAATCAGGGTTTAAACCAGTGCTCATATGGGATGCTGACACAACACTGGCCCCTGGCCATGCATGTTTTTTTTTTTAAGATTTATTTTATTTTTATTGGTAAGTGAGATATACAGAGAAAAGGAAAGACAGAAAGATCTTCTGTCCAGTAGTTCACTCCCTAGGTGGCCACAATGGCCAGAGCTGAGCTAATCTGAAGCCAGGAGCCAGGAGCCTCTTCTGAGTCACCTACACTGGTGAAGGTTTTCAAGGCTTTGGACCATCCTTGACTGCTTTCCCAGTCCACAAGTCAGGAGTTGGATGGGAAGTGGAGCAGCCGGGACACAAACGGCACTCATATGGGATCCTGGGGCATACAAGGTGAGGATTTAGCCACTAGGCTATCGTGCTGGGTACTGGCCATTAATTTTAATAGTTGAGTCTTACTCATGCACAGTGGGTTTAGAAAAGCAGGTTTAGTTCTACTTTGCATTGCTTTGTTAAACCTTATTTTGGAAATAAATTAGGTTAGTTTCATGGTTCACTAAAAACTTTAAAGTGGTACTTGGCAAATTAGGGCAACCCATTCTGCGTTTGGCTTTGGCAAACACGTGCACCATTAGAATTAGAAGTAATAACAGTCCACACATCTCATTTTATTAGGCCTATCAAGAATGACTTTCCTTTCCTGAAGTCACAAGGTCAAAAGATCCAGGATTACAAATGGGGTCTCCTAATCACCATGCAGGAGGAGCTTTATTTAATCAGTGATACTTCTCCATGAGAGTTAATGCTTTATACTTTCACACCTCGTTAACAGCAGTAAGCTTCTCATTAGAAATGCTGACAAGATAATATGCCTCTGTCTTCTATATATCACATATCATGGTAATAAAAAACAGGTACACACACAATAGATTATTCAAACTGTTCATATGATGGAACATTTATACATCACAAATGCATTGGAAGGGGCAGCACCACGGCATAGTAGGCTAAGCCTCGCCTGTGGTATTAGCTCCCCACTTGGGAACCAGGAAGAAGCCCCATGCTCCTGGCTTCAGACTGGCCCATCTCCAGCCCTAGCAGCCATTTAGGGAGAGAATGAGCAGATGGAAGATCTCTCTGTCTCTCCAAATTTGCTTTTCAAATAAAAATAAAATCTTAAAAAAATGAAATACATTGGAAATATCTGATACCTAGTACGATTATCATGCCATTATATAGTATAATATCTATGTTCTTAAAATAGATAAATAAAATAATTACACCACAATATTAACAGCAGCTATGTCTGGAATCTTGGCACTATATGTTATCATTTCTTATTAATAATACTCCTATTATAAATGCCAGGTTTTCTCATTGCTGGTGGAAATGCAAATTGGCACAGCTGCTGTAAAGAATCCCTTGGCAGCTGCTTGGAAAGTTAACCATACGACCAAGCTATTCTACTGCTAGTTATATACCCAAGAGAACTGAAAACAAATGTTCATACAAAATTTGTGCACAAATGTTCAGGGCACCATTATTCTTAATAGCCAAAGACGGGAAATAACCCAACTGTTGACCCATCAATGAGTAGATAAATAAAATGTACAATAAATTATTATTTATAGATAAAATGGAATAAGTACTGATTCATGCCACCACATGAATGAACCTTGAAAACAGCATGTCTAGCTACAGAAGCCAAGCAACAAAAGACAACATATTGTATGATTCCACTTAAGTGAAATGTCCACAATAGGCAAATCTCTATGGAGACAAAAAAAAAAATAGATTAATACAAGCAGAGAAGGGAAGTGGAAAGTGACTGCTAATGGGTACATGGAGTGATAAAGATGGTCTTTATTTGGCAGCAACTGTTGTGCAATTCTGAATATACTAAAAGCATTGAATGGTAGATTTACATGGAAGAATTTAATGGCATATAAATCATGTCTCAATAAAGGCGGATAGAAAAAAGAAATGCAAAGGGGAGAGTGTCTGTCCCTTCCAGTAGTTAAGGCGTCAGTTAACACTTTAACTCCCCTTGTAAGAGTGTCTGGGCTGCGCTCCCAGTTCCTGCTGCTGATGGCAGCCTCCTGCTAATTCAGAAGTGAACTGGTACTAGAGATGGCTCAAGTCGTCAGCTTCCTGCCATCCACTTGGGACACCTGAATTGAGTTTTCAGCTCCAGCACAGGGCTGTTGTGGGTTTTTGTGCATGTTCCCCAGATGGAAGTGTGCGTTTTTTTCCTCTTTCAAATTAATAAATTCTCAGTGCATATGAAGGAACTAAAATTTCAACATTTATTCATATTTATTTGAAAGGCAGAGGGCAAGAAAGATCATCTACCCACTTGTTCAGTCTCAAAGTGCTTGCAATAGCCAAAATTGATCCCGGATGAAAGCATCCAGAAATCCATCGAGTCTCACGTGTGAGTTTGGCGACGGGGTCCTGAGCACTAGGGCCGTCACCTGCCGCCTCCCACAGTGCCTCTCAGCGGGAAGCTATATTAGAAGCAGAAATGGGACGGGATCCAGCGCACTGTAACACAGGTTGTGGGCATCTTACGCAGAGGAATTAACTGCTGTGCCACTATGCCCACAAATGGATTTTGACCTTAGGCATTTCTTTTAGCATTTGGATATATACAAATTTATATGCTTATCAGCTCTTCATAAACCCTGGCATTCTAAACTGTTAATCTGCTTCATCTTTGAGCTTGTTTGGTTTAGATGAATTTAATGTGCAATCTTAGACACAGAACATAAAAAAAAAGCAGTAGGGCCAGTATTGTGGCATAGCACATAAAATTGCTGCCTGAAACACTTGTGTCCCATATGGGTGCTGGTTCGTATCCTGGCTGCTCCATTTCCAATCCAGCTCTGTGCTGATGGCCAGGGAAAAGCAAGAGGATTATCCAAGTGTTTGGGTCCCTGCAAGCCACGTGGGGACCTGAATGAGGCTCCTGGTTTCAACCTGGCCTAGTCCTGGCCATTGCAGCCAACTGAGGAACAAACGATGGATGGAAGCTCTATTTTTTCCTCTTCCTTTCTGTAACTGTTTCAAAACATATATAGCTTTTTAAAAAGCAGTCATAAGGTTACTTTTACTACTTCCAATTTCTTTGTTTCCCATCGACAATATTGTTACTTTAAAATTTTATTAATTTTTAAAAAGGGTTTATTTTATTTTTATTGGAAAGTCAGATATACTGAGAGGAGGAAAGACAGAGAGGAAAATCTTCTGTCCGTTGATTCACTCCCGAAGTAGCTGCAATGGCCAGAGCTGCACTAATCCGAAGCCAGGAGCCTGGAGTCTCTTCGAGGTCTCCCACATGGATGGAGGCTCCTAAGGCTTTGGGCTGTCCTCAACTGCTTTCCCAGGCTACAAGCAGGGAGCTGGATGGGAAGTGGGGCTGCTGGGATTAGGACCGGCACCCATGTGGGATCCCAGGGCGTGCGAAGCGAGGACTTTAGTTGCTAGGACCGTGCTGGGCCCAAAATTCTTATTTTAAATAGAACAATTGCCTGGGGGCAGAGTTTTGTCAACTGAACTGTGTTCCCTCAGAATTCCTGTGTTGAAGCACTGACCTAAGTACCTTAGAACGTGACTGCAATGCAAGACAGACACTTTTTTTTTTTGCATGTTGAAAGGTTTTATTTATTTCTTTGTTTATCTTGGCTGCTAGGCAGTGCAAAGAACCAAGTTATCCAAAGGATTAGCATATAATACATTTTATAAACATTATTTATTTGTTTGTCGATTTGAAAGGTAGAGTTACAGGGAGGTAGGAAGAGAGACAAAGATGTCCTATCTGCTGGATGGGAAGTGGAGCATCTGGGACTTGAACCAGCACTCATATAGGATGTGTTAACCATGTGTTAACCTGCTGTGCTGCAATGCCAGCCCTAAGTAACAGCGTTTGTGATGGGAGTGAGCTTGCTAGCAAACTAGAAGCTATAAAGGATGCATGTGTTTCTGTTTCTGAGATGTGCATGTGTGTTGGTTTCTATGTTGTAGGTTGCTCTCCTGGACTGTGCCCAGACTGCAGCAGAGCCTCCTCAGTTCAGTCAAGACAGACTTTTTTTTAAAAGATTATTTTAATTGGAAAGTTAGATTTACAGAGAGGCTAGACAGAGAGATCTTCTATCTGCTGGTTCACTCCCTAAGTGGCTGCAATGGCTGAAGCTGAGCTGATCCGAAGCCAGGAGCCTGGAGCTTCTTCTGGGGTCTCCCATGTGGGTGCAGGGTCCCAAGGCTTTGGTCCATTCTCTCCTGCTTTCCCAGGTCACAAGCAGGGAGCTGGATGGGAAGTGGAGCAGCCAGGATACGAACCAGTGCCCATATGGGATCCCAGCACATGCATGGCGAGGACTTTAGCCACTAGGCCACCGTGCCAGTACCACAAGACAGCCTTTAAATGAGTGACTGTGTTCGAGAGAGTCCATTAGGGTGGCTCCCATTGCAATCTGAGTGATGACCTCAGAAGGGGCTATTAGGACGTACAAAACATTGCCAGGGCCACCGTGTGCATAGTGCGGTGACTGAGTGGAAGGGCAGCAAGAGGTGTAGGTATGCACAAGCCAAGGAGAGGGGACTCAGAAGAAATCAAACCTGCTGACAGCTCATGGTCTCAGGCTAGCAGCCACTGGAACAGAGAAAAGCATCATGGTCTGTGATGTTCTGTTATGGCAGCCCCAGTATACTCACAGTGATTCCAGCTCTGGAGCTGGCAGACTTGTATTTATAAATGTCCACAGCTGGGGTGGGCATTTGCTGCACCAGTTAATATACAGCTTGAGATGCTCATGTCCCCTCTTGGAGTGCCCTGCTTCAAGTCTCCATTCTGCTCCTGATTCCAACTTCCTGCTAATATGTAGCACGGGAGGCAGCAGTTACAGCCCAAGTACTTGTGGGAGACTTGGATTGAGTTCCAGGCTCCTGGCTTTGGCTTGGCTCAGCTGTAGCAGTTATGGGTAGAGAAGGGAATTTCTGTTTAACTCAAAGTGAAAAGTACAAAGCCATGTCATTTACATCCTATGTGGAGTTCATCGTTTCCTGCTAATGCACACTTTGGGAAGCAGCAGGTGAGGGCTCAATTACTTAGATCCCTGACTCACACATGGGGGATTGGATTTGTTTCCAGCTCCTGGCTTTGGCACAGGGCCAGTTCTGGCTATTGCATGCATTTGGTGAATGGACCAGTTGATGAAAGATCTCGTCTCTGCTTTTCAAGTATACAAAAATAAATGAATAAAAGAAAAAGGCAATGCAAAGTGGAGAAAAATGGTACCTCATGAGAATTGGCGTGGAGAACCAGACATGACAATTTTGTCATGTGAACACACACTTTAGTTTCCCCCATTAGACTCCTGCAAGAACTTGACACAAACTAAATCTTGACATTTGCTAAATAAAGGAAACTTCAGTGCAGCAACAAATAATGTTAAGCATCTGAAGGCAAGGTAGGAAGCAATCTAGGGAATTTCCCAAGTACTGCTTAAATACACAGTGCGACTAGGCACATCACCAAGTTCCTCTAGCTTTTATTTGAAGGAAAAGATAATTTAAATGATTCTAATATTAAACAGCTTGTGTGTGTTTGTGTGTGTGTGTTGCGGGTGAGTGGGCTTTTGTTGTAGTCATTAAGATAGTGCATGGATTCCATTCCCAGCTCCACTGGATTCCAGCTTCCTGCTCATGCATATCCTGGGAGACAGCAGGTGGTTGCTTAAGTACTTGCTTCCCGGCAACTCACGTGGGAAAGTCAGATTGATATCCAGGATCCTGGTTTAAATACTATATTCTGGCAGCAGTGCTGTGGCACAGGAGGTTAATCTGTTATTTATGCCCACCTGCATCCCATATCCAGTTTAGCTTCCTACTAATGCACGTGGGAATGGTCCAAGTACTTGGGACCCTGCCATCCCCTTGTGAGACCACATGAAACTCCTGGCTGCATCTTGGCCAACCCCAGCCATTTGGGGGTGAACTGGCAGATGGAACACCTCTTTCTGTTACTGTGCCTTCAAATCAATGCATAAAACTTTTAAGAGAAAATTATACTACATTTGGTAAAGTTGTTTGTCATAGGGGTACAGGTTGACAATGTTGAGATTGCCTGATCTGTTATGCTGGAATTGAACAAATAAGTAAATACTTGGTAAGTGGGGGAGAAGGGATCTGGCTTTTCACTCTTAGAGAAGGAAGTTACAGGTAAGACAGAACAGTGATGTTTCTGCTTAGTCACAGTCATCAGTAAGAACACATATTTAATTTACCAGAGATCATTACACAGAAATATCTATAGGGCCTGGCCAGATGGCTCAGTGGCTAAATCCTCCCCTATCATGCACCGGGACCCCACGTGGGTGCTGGTTCATCTCCCGGCTGTTCCACTTCCCATCCAGCTCCTTGCCTGTGGGCTGAGAAAGCAGTAGAGAACGGCCCAAACCCTTCGGACCCTGCACAAACTTGGATATCTGGAAGAAGCTTCTGGCTTCTGATTGGCTCAACTTTGGCTGTTGTGGCCACTGGGGGAGTAAACCAGTGGATGGAGGATCTTTCTGTCTGTCCCTCTTTTTGTAACTCTGCCTAATATAAAATTAGTATATGTACAAGTTTTCTTGGTTCTAGCAGCTTAGAGTCTAAGAGAAATAGCACCTGAGTAGCAACAAGCCCACCACCATGCAGTTCTCAGCTTCTAACACCATTCTCCAACAGAAGGAGTCAAGTCACCCTCAAGAAATCTCTTTGGATAGGGGCTGGCATTGTGGCATAGCATGTTAAGCTGCTTGTGACACTGGTATCCCATCTTCACCTATGGAGTATAGGTTCAAGACCTGGTTGCTTTGCTTCCCATTTCATTCCATGCTGATGCACCTGGGGAAGGCAGCAGCAGATGGTGCAAGTACTTGTAGCCTTCTCACCCAAATAGGAGATCAAGATGGAGTTCTAGATTGTTGGATTTGGTCCGGCCCAGTCCTGGCTACTGTAGCCATTTGGGGACTAAATCAGCAGACAAAGCTCCTTCTCTTTCTTTCAAATGAATAAATCTTAAAAAAAAAAAAAAGGGATAAATGGGTACAGAGAATACATAACTTTAGTGAAAATCTAATAATTATTTTAAAATTGTTTATTTAAATAATAAAAGACCCATAATGTGCCTACGTGCAATGTGTTGTCCTGGATTGCGTGTTGGTACACTAAAGAGCTTAGCAGAAAAAATGTGAAACTCTAATAAAGTCAGGCATCTACTTACTTACTTTCTTGGACTGGCACCCTAGCGTAATAAGTTAAGCCTCTGCCCGTGGTGCTGGCATCCCATGTGACCGGTGGTTCGTGTCCCAGTTGCTCCACTTCCAATCCAATTCTCTGCTAATCAGCCTGGGAAAGCAGTGGAAGATGGTCCAAAGCCTTGGGACTTTGCACCCACAAGGGAGACCCGGAAGAAGCTCCTGGCTTTGCATAGCCTCAGCTCAGGACGTTGGTGGCCATTTGGGAATTGAACCAGCAGATGGAAGACCACTCTCTCTCCTTCTAGCTGTAACTCTGTCTTTCAAACAAAAATACATCTTAAAGAAATAGCTGGCAGGGCCTGGCGTGGTAGCTTATCAGCTAAAGTCCCCACCTTGAAGATGCTGGGATCCCAAATAGGCGCCAGTTCTAATCCCGGCAGCCCTGCTTCCCATCCAGCTCCCTGCCTGTGCCCTGGGAAAGCAGTCGAGGACGGCCCAAAGCCCTGGGATCCTGCACCCGTGTGGGAGACCTGGAAGAGACTCCTGGCTCCTGATCAGCTCAGCTCTGGCCATTGCAGTCGCTTGGGGAGTGAATCAATGGATGAAAGATCTTCCTCTTTCTCTCCTTCTATTTTTCTGCCTTTCTAATAAAAATAAATAAATCTTAAAAAAAGAAAAAAATAGCTTGCCAGCGCTATTTAGTTGTAGTAATGTAACATGGCAATGTAAGATGCAACATTAGGGGCAAATGGATAAAGCAGATGAGACTCTATATTTCCTTTGCTCCTTGCATAGTTATCCCAAAACAAAAATGTATATTTAAAAAAGCAGTGCAATGCAGGGAAGCTTAATGGATGAACAACATCTGCTTAACCCCCTACTAGATAGTCTTTATGTTGGCATTTGATTTGTTTGGGACTATGTGGCAAACTTCTTGGGTTATCTTCATATACCTCCTCAATGCTGACAATCAACCTAAAGGACCTGATAGTATTTTTTGCACATGTATCCATGTCACAAAGGAAACCTGTATTTCCTAGGAAACCAGCTGACTGGAATCTAGAGAAAAGAAAAAGGGCCAGGATGTGAAAGTGAACAAGACAGTAGTTGATGGAGCCAGGGGTCTGTAACGTAAGAAGTTAGCTCAAACTGAAGAGATGACGTTACGAAGTAAGACACTAATTCTCAGCTGGGAGAGGCAGAAGCCCAGAAGCTAAGGAAAATAAAGAAATGGTGAGAACTCCACTTTGCTTGCCATACCTACGGTTTACTCACAAACTCTTTTACCCATATCATCCTTACTGATTGTAATGTTAGATTAATGGTTTCATATGGCCTGAGAATCAAGTGGTTGCCAAGAGGGTACATTTCTAGGGTCACAGCCACAGGGCAGTGTCATGCTTCTTACTTGCTTCAATGACCGTCATTACCACACTCTCGAATTCTCTGGGCACAGGCATGCCGCTGCCCATTCTTCTCGAGGCCCGGCAGTGCTGTGTACAGAACAGGTGCTCAACACACAACGGCTTAATGAATAAATAAGGCAGGAAGATAGAAACCACTGCAACTAAGTTTTCCATTTGAAAGCTTCCAAGGTAAACATTCAGTTCTAAACACTTCTTCAAGGCAAAGTATTTTAATAATTATAAGGTCAGCACTGTGGCATAGTAGGCTAATTCTTTACCTTTGGCATGGGCATTGTCATGGGTAACAGTTCCTGTCCTGGCAGCTCCAATTCTGATCCAGCTCCCTGCTTGTGGCCTGGGAAAACAGCAGAGGATGGCCCAAAACCTTGGGACCCTGCACTCACATAGGAGACTCAGAAGAAACTCGTGGCTCCTGACTTTGAACTTGACCAACTCTGGCTATTGTGGGCATCCGGGTAAAAGACCAGTGGACGGATGACCTCTCTGTCTCTTGTAGCTCTGCTTTTCAAATAAAAATAAATCTTTTTTAAAAAAGATTTTATTTTTATTGCAAAGTCAGATATATAGAGAGGAAGATCTTCCGCCCGATGATTCAATCCCCAAGTGACTGCAACGGCCAGTGCTGCGCCAAGCCGAAGACAGGAGCCAGGAGCTTCTTTCAGGTCTCCCACGTGAGTGCAGTGTCCCAAGGCTTTGGGCCATCCTTGGATGGGAAGTGGGGCTGCCGGGACCAGAACCTGTGCCCATATGGGATCCCAGGGCTTCCAAGGCGAGGACTTCAGCTGCTCGGCCACTGTGCTGGGCCAGCAAAAATAAATCGTTAAAAATGTTAATAATTCAATTTTCCAATTTAGTGAGGAGAACTGACCTATAACGCCCAAAGACATACAACTGGTATTGGAATTTGAGGAGAGTATATAAGCAGACATTTCAAAAGGTCATGGAAACTGGAATGAAAAGATTGCAAAAATACAGATATTCATGCATTTTTTCATAAGACACTTTTCTGCGAGTTTTTTTGAAGACCCCTCATACTTAATGCATCTCAAAGAATGTATTATACTGCCCAGCCGTGTGATCTGAAGCCCAAGAAAATGCCATGCTAAATTATGTTGACTCCCTAGTGGTTTCATTCCAATTAAGGTAAATAAAACAGGGTTGGGGTGGGGAAGGCTCCATATGACTCTTCACAGAGTGTCTGAATGAAAGATTATTTTCATGAAGCACAATGGAATAGAATTACTTTTTTTCAACAACTAGGTTTATTCACTTAATAGAACACTTGTTGCTTTAAGATGACTGTACTAAGGGCAGGGATAAGGGAAATCCCAGGAGCCTATGGAACTGTATCATAAGATGATAATAATAATAATAAATAAAAGATAAAAAAGATGACTGTACTAGACATCTTTTTCCAGTATTAGAATATTCTCTTTTACGAAGAATGAATAGCAAATGATGGCAGTAAAAAATCTTTCTGGGTCCAGTGAGATGACTCAATGGCTAAATCTTCACCCTGCAAGTGCTGCGATCCCATATGGGCACTGATTTGTGTTCTAGGAAAGCAGTGGAAAATGACCCCAAAGCCTTGGGAGACCCGGAAGAAGCTCCTGGCTTCAGAATGGCTCAGCTCTGGCCATTGCAGTCACTTGGGAAGTAAGCCAGTGGATGGAGAATTTTCTCTCTATATAAATCTGATCTCCCTCTCCAATAAATAAAACCTTTAAAAAAGTGTCTTTGGTGGCCAAAAAAAAAGTGCTGCATGTCAGTCCCTAAAATGGTATACATTCATGAGATCCCTTTGTGTATACAGGGTTTTCATATACTATCTTTTTATTTGGTCAGGGAGGGCACTCAGGGATTTGAGTTAGCAAGGGAGAAACATACATTGTTTGAATATACCTACTGGTTGGGAATCAAGCTTTGCATATTCATCTTCAGTTGAAACAAACATGCTACAAGAGACTACATGTGCTCACAGTGAAGGATGGATGTTTGGTGTTATGGTTTAAAGTAATGCTTGGGATTCTCACATCCCATACCAGAGTACTTGGGTTTGGGTACCAATTCTACTCTCCATTCTACTTTCCTGCTAATGTGCACCCTGTGAGGCAGCAGGTGACAGCTCAATAACTTGGGTTTCTGCCAGCCATGTGGAAGACCTGGCTCCTAGCTTCAGCTGTTTCCCAGTTCCAGCAGGTGTGGGCATTTGAGAAGTGAAACAGAAGTGAATGAAAAAAAAAAAAAATCAATCCCTATTTTTGTTTCTCTTTCTTTTAAATTATGTGAAAACAATTATTTAAAAACCAAGAAGTCAGCAAAAGTCAAGCTGCTTCAAAGAGTTGATTATACCAGCACCCAGCCTTAGGGCTGAAGGTATTTGTGGCTGGTTAGAAAGCCAATGGTAGCAATTCAATCTGTCATGTAGAAATTCAATCTGCCATGTAGAGTAGAGAACAGCGAGGAAGCCAAAGTAAAATGAGGGATTTGGACTGGGAAAAGGGATGTAGAGGGAGAAGGAATAAGATTGGGGGTGGGGTGGAAAAGGAAGAGTAGAAGTAGAGAATATAGAACTGACAAAAAAAAGTGACAGCATAGGGTTAAAATCAAGGCCACAATGGGTAATCAACTGGAAAGCCCAGGATACTCCAAGACCATATTGAATTAACCATATATGACTGTGGCCACTCAGTTCCCCACTTACATGTTGAAAATTAATGCAGTAAAGAACATATAAATACATGGAGATAAACTCTCAGGAGTGTTCACTTTAGGACTCAAATTTTTTAAAAAAGGTATTAAAGGCATGTAATGATGCATTGTAGTTTAGGGGTCCAAAATCTGGTCTTCTGCTTGTTATAAATCAAATTTTTGTAACAAGGGCTTATTTGCTTGCTTTACTTGATTTACAGAAACCATATGAAAAATAAAGCCATGTTTAACAAGTGTTGGTGACCAACTTTAATAATACATATTTAATTTTCAGAAACATATGCTAACCGTCAACAACATGTTCAGGGTATCACTGCCCCAGATGTTATTTCATTGGTACATTATACTGGTATTTACAAAGTTTTCAAATTCAATAACACAAAACAAAACAGCTTAATTTTTAAAAACTACAATGCTTAAAAAAAATGTAAACAATTCATTTTTACATTATTGTAAAAAAGAAGACTCACTCCTTAATGCGGCTTAATTTTAATTGAGCAAAGCCTGGTGCTCATGGATAAAGAAGGAAAAGAATTCTTTACATAGAAACATTGTGCTCCAGTGTGGCAAAGAAAAAAAATTATATATACACAAAGAAAAGAGTCTTAAGTTCACAATTTAGACCACAAAAAAATCTTGTCCCCAAATTGAGAAATTTATAAAAACCATTTATACATGGTTATTGACCTATTAAAAACCTATATAACATTTTTTAAACAATAACTCAGTCAAAAGATACCACTTTTCTTAAAAATGAAATTCTGTGCAAAAGAAATTGTTTAAGCTAGAAATAAGACTATACCCTTCAGTAAGAGGCCAAAAGAGCCACTGCAATAATTTAACTCTGTTAGATTTAGTGCATGTAACCAAAAGGCACACACATGTGATTAATATATTAATTTCTTTTCATGCAGAAACCTGTGCATGTTCATAATTATATAATAAAAACACAAATATAACAAAACATAACGCCAAATGGTTGGCAATGTTAAACTAGCCACAATCCTTTTTAGTATATCTGTCCAGGGTTTCCTAGATCATTAACACTGCCTCTCAAAAAATATATTATATTTAAACAACTTTCAATAAAAATTAAAAAAGGATGTTAGTCTGAAACACTATATTACTTTTTCTCATTCTGATACATATAGAAACTACTGGTATGTTTATTTAATTGCATTTCAAATTGATATGTTTTTCCTTTTGTTGACAAACACTTTGATTGCTCCAGTGAAGTCAGCAGAGAGAAGAACTTCTGTATTGTCTGTCTTCACAGTACCTTAAAAAGTTGAAAAAAAAAAAAAAACCAGACTGAAATGATTTTAAAGGAATTTGAAGCTTGCTGCCACAGTGGCAGATGCCCAGGACCCACTAGCTTTGGTGCAGGGAGATCCTATCCCCAGCTCTGCAGGTTCTTTCCCAGTTCGCTTCTGGGACCCTCCTCTCCGAGGCTCACTTCCACTTACCTTGTCCTAGCTGTTCGTTGCTTGGATCAATGGTACCACAATCCCTTGGGCGTAGATGCCAGGATTTACTCCCAGGCAGCCTAGGCCTCTAAGTCAGTGAATGTTTCATTTCACAGTAAGAGGCTAGCTTGTTATTCAGCCCCAGGACTGGAAGGCTGGCTGAATGGGATCAGCTAGCTGGCCAAGCCCATTGCGAACAGGGCTCTCTAAAGAGGTTGACAGTCAAGTTTAGTGTACAGCAGACATACGGAAACTGCCATGAAACAAAGCAGACACGTTTGCTGTGTGAATGCTGACAGCACCTTTTGCCTTGCTAAATAGTAAAAACACCTCTTAGACTTTCCAGCTGTGTAAAAACATTAAACAAACATTCAGTGTTAACTAGCTTTATAATACACAGGTAAAAGTGTAGATTTAAGGATTAATATGGAAAAGAATAATCTGAACTTACACCAGAGTTTCATACAGAATGAGTCAGGCAACATGATTTCACTGAGATGTGCTAAAAGCATGTTTTAAGCCTTTGATTATTCCTCATCATCCCTTTGCATAGTGTGGAATAAAGAGAGGGCAATTGGTGACATTTTATGATTCCATCACAGTGACAAACATTTGAGCATTATCCATTAAAATGTGCGCTTCCTCAAAAAAGACTCAATGAATTAACTGCACCTTGTACATTTCTAAGAAGTTTTAAAACAATGTTTTGCATATTCTATTTTTTACTCAAATTATGTTAAAAGCTAGTGTAATGAGTGGGTTAGACAAATAGGTAGTTAGGGTTAGGTTCCTGTTGGAATGAGAAGAGGGGGAGTCCCTTTAAAAGTCTACAAGATGCTTACTTCATTAGAAGCGGCAATTCCACTCCTCCAGGTTTCCAGTTTAATCAGGAGACCAGCAAGGAAGCTGAGCTAGCCTTCTGAACTTTCAGATGACCATGAGAAGAGCGAGCAGCCCCTCATGCCATCCCTCTGATAGCTTTTTTTGTTTTATCCATGGCAGGCTAGGCCAGCCTTTGAATGAGTTTTGCTCCCATCCTCTTTGTTAGCTGCTGTTGTATTGTTACCCCCCACCCCCAAAAAATTGAGCTTAAGACACTCCCCCCCCCCCCCCATTTGCTCTCCTGGAGCTCCACTACTGGTTGTTGTGGCAGGTTTCTGACTTGAATAAATCTTGCCTTGCTTACTGTTTTGTCTCAATAGGAACTCTTTCATGTGAGATAAGAACTGAGGTCTCCTTCCTTTGACCAGTAACACCAGACTTTCCTGTGGATTGTGTAGCCTAAGTATGCAAAGTATGCAGAGAATATCAAGGCATGGCTATTTGGAAGAGAGAAGCTCTAAGCTGTATTTGCTTCTGAGAAGGAAAGAGAAAGAAAGCAGAGGGCAATATATCCAATGTTGGATATATCCAATATATGCAATTTAGTGAAGTTTGGATTATTCTGACCTGCTTTACTTTTTAAATCTTGTAGCTGGAAACACTACTCCAAAGTTCATCTTTGTTATCAAAAGTTTTCTTCACAGAAAGAAATGAACAGTGTATTCTGAGGAGTGCATAGTGTAAATGCAAGGGAAGCAGAGATTAAAGTACTTGAGCACCTTATTCAATTTATTTTTATTTGCACCTTTTGTATGAGTAGCTGTTGTGACTTTATAACCCCCTAAAAGGCCCAGGGGTAGTGTGTAGAGTTAGAAAATAAAATCAGTAATCTATCCAGCAATTATTTTAATGATTTGAACTTGATGTTAGTGACAACTGGTCTAAATTTGCGTTGTTTTAACACACTTAAGGACTAACAAAGGACCATTTTTATGGAATTAGCAGTCAATACTACCTTTTAAGTTTGTTTTCTGCAACCTAATCTGAGTGAGCATTAGTATTCTTTACTCTGAAACCGTATGTTACAAATGGCAACAAGTCACAGGCTTGAAATGGTTACCTATCTACAGAAGCCCTAAATCTGTGGCTTTCCTTGAATTCATGTAGTCACCAAATGATTACTACATAGGCCAGCAACATGCCAGGCATTGACAATACAGCAGGAAGCCCTCCCAGAGATTACAGGCTCATAGAACAAAGAAGTTCTACATTTGTGTATATTGGTTACACTTCTCAATGGAGAATGAATGTCTATGAAAAATTATGACCTTCCAAGTTTTGCATGCTTAATTTCTAAGTGAATTTAAGAGAAGTAAAATGTGTAACTGGATTGTTAAGAAATGGGTATCTGACAACCATTATGTTGCAGACAAGAATTCTTCACACTCCTGCAGAAACCTCAGTATAGCCAATATTAGGGTCGATAAGGCCACTAAGTAATGACTCAAAAAAAAAAAAAAAAAACCTAAGAACGAATACCTACCGGAGGATGTAGCATCCAAACCCTCAGGCTCTTCACCTCTACTGGTCCCTTCTGATTTTTCAGATTGCACATCTGAAGAGAACATCAAACTTGGATTTGGAGCAAAGATGGCTGATGTCACAACTGCATTATGTGCTGGGAAAAAAAATTTACTTCAGGGTGATTGAAAATTTTTGATGCTGGGACTGGCACTGGTGCAGCACATCTAGCTGCCTACAAGGTCAGCATTCCATATCTGTGCCAGTCATGTCCTGGCTGCTCCACTTCTGATCCTGATCCGTACTAATGCGCCTAGGAAAAGGATGCAAGAGGGCTCAAGTCCTCAAGTCCCTCTATGCAAATAGGAGGCCTGGATGAAGCTCCAGGCTTCTAGCTTTGGTCTGCCTGAGCCTTTACCAGTGAAGCCATTTCAACACTGAACTATAGGAAAAGTCTCTCTCTCTCTCCAGGCCCCAGCTGCCTTTGAAAGAAATCAATAAATCTTAAATTGTTTTAAATGCTAAAGATAAGAGATCCCATGGCTTCTCTCAAAGATTAGAGCAGTTAAGTTCTTCCCTGTATAGAAACAAACAAGCAGAGCCAAATACAAAATTAAAGCAGTTTTAACTGTCAAATTGCTTCTCTAAAATAATGCCCACACACATTTAGTCCAGTGCACCTCTACTTCAACTTTATTCATTGGTAAGCTGTACAAAAGCAGGTAATACACTTACCTTTAATACCTTCCCAGAAATCATTTCGATCTCTTCTCACTGAAGTAAATTTGCTTAGGTCATGGTAAGTACTCCAGATATAAACATACTTATCCTCTGAACCACTGACAAGGTAAGTAAAATCATGGCTAAATTTAAGGAAGAAAGGAAAAAAATATATAAGTTTTAATTCTTCTCTTTGGTCTCCTGTTCTCAGTGCTTCCTACTTCAAAATACCTGAACCACACCTGTGGCAGGTTTGAGGGTAGACCCAGGTATTGGTAATATTTTCATCAAAGCTGGAGGGAGTCAATTCACATTAGGACAAAACAAGGCTTAGAGAGTTCAAGAAGTGGAGTACTTCACCAGGTGAATTACTGGTTAACTAAAGGGTAATTCAGGAAGAACAGATAATCCCTAAAAGGACTAGGACTAGGAAAAAAAAACCAAAAACCAAACCAAAACAAAAAAACAAACCCAGGCAGGTAACCCTATTTCAAGAAATCCTACTGACTCCAGACTTTCAAAATTTCAAATAATAATGAAAAATAAAGGCATAATTATAGAAGATGTCCTTTAGCATGCGAAAATACTCTTGTAAGGCTCAGATATTTTAAATGAACAATACAATGAGTAAGAGGGAGCAGGTAGATCTCCTAAGAGTTGATATAAATGTAAAAAAAGCAAAAAAATTCCAGAGCTTGAACCTGCCACTGTAATCATGACTTACAATCTCTTACTTTTCTTGGTCTTGGTTCTTCATCTACAGAATGAGGCCAGTCAAGTCCACTACCATTTGGTGTGAGGTCCAGGGATAAACCTTATGAGGCCATCCTCCATGAGCCAGCATCTCACTGCCCTATGTTTACACGCATACTGTTTCTCAGGAAACTTATCACTTTTCAGTGGCTGAATAATGCCTTCAGTCATTTCCTGACTAGTTAAGAGACCACAAATGGGGAATGTCTTCTGCAGGCTCCACGCCAGACAAGGAGGAGTCAGGGAATCCTTACAAACCCAAGACACCTCTGGATACTCTGGTATCTTTCTCCTTTCTGGAGAAATCCCTCTCTGGAATCTCTCAGGAGGTACTTTCCCTTTCCTTCTTTCAATTTTCACTTGCAGATTTTGCAAATAAAATTTCTCTGTCTGCAATGGATTCCTGGCCTTTCTATTTCTTTCTTAAGCTGATGAAAAGAACCCAAAAAGCTTTTCTGGCAACACAGAATAGGGGCAATACTATTTCCTGCAGAGGTGGGGAAGTTAATTACTACATGGTGGTACGATGAGATGCCAGTCATAAGTTAAAGAAACTAAAAACCTATATAAAAATAAGTTCTAGACCAATGGAAAAACAGGAGCAGAGAAGAAATATTCCGATCTCTTTTGGGACGTTCTCATGGTCAATTTACCTGAAACTTGCTTTGATCTGGCTGCTACTGTTGACATAACCCTTATACTTCATGGAGAGTGATAAATCTCTCAGATCATATAGTCTGATTCTGGAGTCATTTGAGGTTACCAGTATCTAAAAATAAATAAAAGTTAAAATAGTATCTTTTAATCAAAATTAAGATATAACCAAGAAAGGGAATTAGACACACACACACACACGATAAATCCACCTTCAAATTAGAAAAAGCAATATTCCATAGGAAAGGGAATACATTTTTTTTTGCCAAGATATGAAAACTAATTTCTCAGAGTCAACTACATATGTATAGAAAGAGATGGTTCTGAAAACCAGAATACCTTATTTTCTCCAGGTAAAGGCTCAATGCCTGTAATTTTTCTTCCAACCTTGTTGCGCCCTCTAGTAGATCGGACATGTATTTGGGTATGGTATTTCAAATGCTAAAAAGAAATCACAAATTCAAGGCATCAGAGTCAGAAGAAACCTCAAATATCATCTAGTACAACACTCAGAAATTATTGATTCCATCTCAATGTACGGATAAGCACTTAAAACTTAGAGGGGCTAAAGAACTTGGCCCAAACCACAAACTGCTTTTACTAAGGATTCACGTAGGTAACTTGCACAAGATAATTATTTACCTCTGTATCATAGAAAATACATCTACCATCATATGTTCCAATTACTGCATATTTGCCATTCTGACAGAAATTTGCAGCTGTGATCAATTTTGTCTGACCATCAACTTCATTCCACAAAGCCACTTTTTTGTCAGGTATGTTCCAAAGGCGGAGCTTTCCATCTAATGACCCACTTAGAAAATATCTATCATCCTAGAACAGTGGCAAAGGAGAAAGCATTCATTAAATTCACTAGCAATCAATGAATCTATTAGAAATAATGTTTTGAAATGTAGGCTTTATTTTATAAACATTGTACTTCAAGCAATCTTTATTTTACACACCACAAACAGTACAACAATGTGAAACTTCAAGCATTTTTCTGGGGGAAAAGGATGTTAGCGTAATGTGTTTCATGTACATTGCATGGGGAAAGGTTCTGTGATTAAATAAATTTGGGAAATTCTGGGTAACGGAAAATTAAACAGCATTCTCAGTTAACCCACATATTGAATCCACAAAAGGGGGAGAGGTGGGTAGTGCTTTCCAACTCATTTAACCATGAGCCTTTTTGATGGTAGCAGGTAGGGGAGCCAGAAAGGAACATCTAACAAGGAACTTGATTTGGGAAACACTATATTGTAGCAGATCACAAATGTTAACATTTGGATGTAAGAGTAACATTAGTTAGCAGGCTTACAGAACCAGTCATTTTTTGGAACTCCGACACTAGGTGAAGCAGTCACTTCCCTATTCGGTATGATTCAGATACTCCCATCTGGAGCAATCTGGCTCACAGGGAACGGACACTGGAGACATAGGGATTGTTGTGACTGAGGATGGGGTGGTGTGCTAGCGGCATCTAGTGGGTAGAGGCCATGAATGCTACTCCACATCCTTTAAGGCAGAGCACAGTCTCCATACCCTCTATAACAAAGAATGTGGGGGAGGGTTGCCCAATCCCTGCTCTAAACTAAACGAGTCTTAACTATAAACTAGTGTATACATGGTAAGAAAAAAATTAAAGAATTGCTGGTTATTTTTCTTACTCATCTCTGAAGTCTGTCAATGACAATCTGGTCATTTCGGGACTAGCATGCGCTCTACTCAATGTTTGTGAGAGGGGACTTGCAACAGTTCATGGAAAATGCATGTCATGAAAAAACAACTACATGGATTCTGAAATCTTGTTGCAGTAAAACAAACTTAACTTTTAATATCTTCTCATGAAATTTTTAAAGTATCATCAAACAGAAGAGCTGAATAGGTAAAAAAAAATTTCATCTTGGTCTTCTAACTTGAATTTTATTTCCAGGCATACCTCCCACCGTGTGCGTATGTGCATACATGGATCTTCTTTGTGTAATCTTATAGCTCTGCTGTCATGCTTTTAGGTAAAATAGTCATGCTGCCATGGAAATATTAACACCATCCTATTCTCTTTGCTCCTCTCAGAAACCCTATAGGTCAGTACAGCTTTCAGAAGTAGGGGTTTTTGGTATTCCAAATCAAATCATAGAAAAACTAGTGACTGAAGAGAAACCTTAATAACAATATATTTAGGTGCCTATTAAAACCAAGTATCTCTTTCTACTAGGAACACGATAGCATGATAGTGAAAACAGGATTGGAGGGAGGGACTGTGTTCACGGGTGCTCACTTCACAGTTGTTGCACCTCTGGCAGACAGACAGAGGTGTTAGGCAGAGGGAAGTCACTAACACCTTTACGTTCCAAGTGTTAAGGCATTCATACAGATTAAACATTTCTATTTTCCCAAAGTTTCTGATCAAGTCTTCTGTAGGTTCAGAATCATGCCTAGAGAGGGAAATTGTATTGAGGGGGAGAAAGTCTTTTTGAATTTTGGGGAAAAGAGGAATAAATGCCAATATGAGTGAAATGTTATCTCAAGCATTTGGGTGGCTCTAGCCTACAGGGGCACAGGATAGAAGCGCCATTTCATTAACAGTAGACTTTCCTCCTTTGAATGAAATCACATGGAACATTTCTTTCAGGGCAAAGATATTAAAGGATTTTCTGCTTTGAAAATGTATATAAAAAGGGAGTATCAGGGCCCGGAGCGATGGCGTAGTGGCCTGGGAAAGCAGTCAAGGACAGCCCAAAGCTTTGGGACCCTGCACCCATGTGGGAGACCCGGAAGAGGCTCCTGGCTTTGGATTGCCTCAGCTCCAGCCTTTGTGGCCGCTTGGGGAGTGAATCATCAGACAGAAGATCTTCCTCTCTGTCTCTCCTCTCTGTATAACTGCCTTTCCAATAAAAAAAAATAAATCTTATTTAAAAAGGGATATCAATGTTAACAATGTCTCCAGACATTCAATCATAATTCAACATGAGTGTGCTTCAGAAAGTTCATGACAATTTTGAAGCTTCTTTGTATATCCTACAATGAATTTTGGTCACTGCCTTTTCAAAAATTTTGAATGCCAGAGTTGTATAGAGTGATGGAAAGAAGACAGGGGGATCTTCTTTCATTTGAAAGGCATTTTTACAGAGAGGAGAGAAAGGAAAGAGGTCTCCTATCCACTGGCTCACTCCCCAAATAATCAACGGCTGGAGCTGAGCCGATCCAAAGTGAGGAGCCAGGAGCTTCTTCTGGGTTTCCAGAAGTGCAGGGTCCCAAGGCTTTGGGCCATCCTCCACTGCTTTCCCAGGCCACAAGCAGGGAGCTAGATCGGAAGTGGGGCAGCTGGGACATGAACCAGTGCCCAAAAGGGATACTAGCATTGCCAGCAGAGGGTTAGATTGCTACACCAATCACCATGCCAGGGGACAGAGAGAGAAAGAGAGAGAGAGAGAGAGAGAGAGAGAGAGAGAGAGAGAGAGAGAGAAATCTTTTATAAAGTAGTGAACTATCTGAATGAGCACAACAGACGAAGCCAGGCTGAAACAGGAGCCTGGTATTACATTTGGGTCTGGTGGAAGGGGTCCAGGTTGAGCCCTCCTGCTGCCATCCCAGCTACATTAGTAGGAAGCTGGATTAGATGTGCAGCAGCTAGACTTGAACCAGCATGCATACAGGATGCCAGCGTAGCAGGTGGTGGTTTAAACTAATATGCCACAACACTGGCCCCTCTTTTCCTCTTTTAATCTTTTCCTCCTTGTCTCTTCTTTCCCCCTCATACAACATTCCTGGCATACATTTACTCTTTTTTCATTTATTTTATTGCTGCTTCCTCTCCTTCTTCCATTTCTAATACTTTTCATCTTTAGTATGATACTTGATTTATACTCTGCATGCCTTATTAAAAATTTGGGATGATCATTTACTGTCATATTTACAGTACAACATTACTTTTTCTAATGCAGATTAGCAGAATACTTCATTTCTCAATTTTAAAGGAACATATTACTAAGTTGCTTTTCATTGTATGGGTATTAATAGCTTTATTTCCTGTGATCCAATTGTCCTCCAGAGAAAACAGGTAACCCCAATTTTCCTTTTAACAGAACAAGAAAATATATGGTTACTTACTCTTGGATGGAAAGCTATGGCAGTGACAAAATCTATGTGCTGGAAACAGCAAAGGCATTCTCTTCTAGAAATGTGCCATAACCTGACTGTTTTATCCATCGAAGAGGAAAGCAGAAAGTAGTTCTATGGAGAAAATCATATTGATTATTACTTTTGTCATAATGTGAATATAAAACCACTTGTATATAACAAACGTGAACTGAGCTTTGTGAATCTAAATAGTTTTACTGTAAAGTACAGCTTTAAAAGGAAAACAGACTATCCAATCACCTGGAAATTTTTTTCCCTGAAACAGTTAAACAGCATCTTTTTAATCAATCCTAAAGATCTTTCACATTAGCTGTTCTGAAATTCAGATGAATCTTATCATCCTTGTTCAAATAAATCTGCCAGGCTTCAGCAGAGGACTAAGCTGTGCTTTAGTTATTATAGCTTGTTCATGTTGAAATTTAGTTATGAAAATAAAGCACCCATTCATTTTTTTGTCCTTTTAGTTCAGTTGCTTTTCACATTAATAACTCTGGTGAATTTTAACTCACATAATCCCCAACTGTTATTTAAAGTTCCTTCAAAAAGATCACCCAAAAATGCAGTATGGAAATGAAAGTTATTGTGGACCTGCCACAACCTTGGCAAAAAAAAAAAAAAAAAAAAAAAAAAGTAAGAGAACACAGACTGTCAAATATCTCAGAACAGAGCGTAGACTTTTCAAAGCCAGAAAAGGGTAGTGTAACTGATTAAGGAACTGTGTTGGTGCCATGACCCAGGAACCAAACATTTATCTGTCAAAAGCCTGCAGCTGGCAGAAGTTAATTAATACTTAAGTGCAATCTGCTTAAGGAGGAGAACTCTAACTGAATGAGCAAATTCAAATGGGACCCGCAGTACTCCTTAGTGTGTCTAAATGTGTTTTAAAAATCAAGGTAATGCAATGCCATGATATACTGCAACAGCAGAATGTTGCACTTGTGACTGCAGCTGAAGGCCTGCACAACTGGAATAATATGGGGGAAAACGCTGTGGGAGGAGAAAGCAGGGAAGGAAGAAGGGGAAGTAGAGGGGGAAATCCTTTTATCTATAAAATCCTACCAGGGAAAGAAATAATAACAACAAAAAATATTTTAAATCAAGGCAATGGTGACATCTACTGAGTACTTCCAACATGCTAGGCATTGTTCTTAACACTAGAAAGCAATCCTCCTTGACATGAGAAGAGCGAAGCACAGACATGAAATAACTTGTTTATGGTTACACAGCTCATCAGTGGCAGAGCTAGGACTCAAGCCAGGCAGTTTGGCTTTAGGTCCACACTCAACTCTACTATTCTGCAAAATGCTCAAGTAGAACATATGTTATGAATAGCAACAACATGCTTTTCCATTTGCTAAAAGTGACTAACAACCTTTAATCTTTGATCATAAAAACATTAAGTACAGGGGCTGGCATGCTGGCTCAACTGGCTAATCCTTCGCCTCCAAGCGCTGGCATCTTATGTGGACACTGGTTCGTGTCCCGGCTGCCCCATTGCTATCCAGTTCCCTGGAGGACAGTCCAAGGCCTTGGGCCCCTTTACTTGCATGGAAGACCAGGAAGAAGCTCCTGGATCCTGGCTTCGGAACGGCTCAGCTATGGCTGTTGCAGCTACTTGTGGAGTGAACCAGTGGATGCAAGGTCTTTCTCTATTTCTCCTTCTTTCTGTAAATATGCCTTTCCAATAAAAAGAAATCTTAAAGATTAAGCACAAGATGTCGGTATGTAGTTATACTGATATTAAAAAGATATGTACTATTTTTGGTTATTCAAAAAATATCCATTTTATGTAATAGCTGTTTCAAAGTAATGTACTTTACAGTTTACAAATGTTTTGAAGCATCTAATAATTATTTTAATTTTCAAGATCCACTTATTTTCAGACAAGTTTTAAAGAATGTGTAGTTTGCTTTATGATTTCCAGTTTACAAATATATAAAAACTAAACCTATGGCCCACTGTTCATGAAAACTGGTTTTCTTCAATTCTTGCTCTAAGAGATATGAGACATCCCTAAAATATTAAGTGAAGGCGCTGAAGACATATTAAGACTCCTTCTATTATGTTAAGCAGATTCTGTTTAACAAGCTCTTGCTAGGTAAGAGAAATTAAATGAATTTCTTAAGTATTGATCTTGACAGTTAAACTAGATTCTAATCTAAGTTCTATTTACAATTATTGTGATATAAGATGTAATAGAGTCTAAAAAAAAGATGTAATGGAGTCTAATCTGTCTATTATCTACACAGTAAAAGATCATATATCTCATGGGGCTGTTACTGTAATAATTAACAAAGTAATTCCTGGTACCTGACACAAGATGTATTTTCAAAAAAAATAGAAAATCCACTGGTTGTGCTAACACTGAAGTAATTCTAAACCAAGATCTGGCCCTTGTACTAGAGGGGGTTAGAATCTTGCTGCATATAAGCTCTAGAAATACACATAGGTAAAGTCAACTAAAAATGAAAGTCTATAAAAAGTATGTAGATATAAAGGCAATACAGAATATTAGTAAAACATCAATATGTGCTTTAGTTATCACATAAGACCTTATCAAGGAGACAGGCTACTTGGAACACATGAAAGAAGGAATGCATTTTGTTCTGGCGAAGATGATTTTTTTAAAAGCACTCTGTGTGAGGCAACATCATTTTGGTGTTGCCTTCTTCTGGCTGGGGATGAGAGGTTGGGGCTCTGATAAGTCCTTAGGAACCATTTGTACATGGGGTGGAATCTCACTCAAATAACTCAGACTGGTTCTTCTCAAAATTATTTGTGGCAAATGATTGTTTTTGCTTTCAAAAAATGTCCAGTGAGTCATGGACTGGAACTACTATAAAATATAGAAAAATGCGGTAAAAATAAAAAGCATATAAAAAAGAAGTGTACATAAAATACAAGCCCAGGTTTTTAAACATTAGGAATAGCAGGCACGTAATTACTTTGAAAAATGACAGTAAACATTTCTAAATGGTTTACTCTTGGCTTCTATACTTATTGCACCACAGACTGGTATTTATATGGTCAGGGACCAGAAGAAGGTCCAGTTTATTAACCAACACTTGTCTTTAAAGAGCATTATTACTCCCTTGAGAAAACTGCATAGCAGAGCTGATACTAAACAATACTACTGTTTTCCCCTAAGAAGTCTGGAAGGAATGCCAGGATGGACATTCTGTAAGAACTGCATAATTTCAAAAAATTTATTTATGTGCAAGTCTGAATTACCAAGAGGGAGGGAGAGAGGGTAAACACTGGTTTACCCCACAGATGGTCACAATGAACACAGGATCCAAGAGCTTTCTCTAGGCCTCTCACATGGGCAGGAAGGGTCTGTGTGCTTGGGCCATCGTCTGCTGCCCTTCTGAAACTATTAGCTGGGAGCTGGATCAGAAGTGATGCAGCTGGGACACAAATCAGCACCCATATCTGGCATTGCAGGTGATGGCTTTACCCACTGCACCAGGTCCTGTAATTTATTTTTAACATTATTTACTTCTTTTCATTTTAGTTGAAAGGGAGAGAGAGAAAAGAAACAGAAAAAGATCTGTCTGTTGGTTCACTCCTGAAATATCCCCAACAGTGATGACTGTTCCAGGCTGAAACCAAGAGCCTGGAACTGTATCTGGGCCTCCCTCATGGGTGGCAGACACCTAAACATCTGAGCCATTACCTGCTGGCTTCTAGAGTGTGCATCAGCAGGAAGTTGAGTCAGAAATAGTGGCAGGACTCAAACTCAGGTACTGATGTGTTATGCAGGTATCCCAAGCAGCATCCCATGTTCTGTGCCAATCCCTGTCCCTAGAATTTTCTTGACTTCTTAAATCTTGAGAAACGTGTACACTATCTTTATAATTGTTTCCTTACAATGATTAGCTTTCATAAGAATGGGTTAGAAAGTAATGTTCCAAAGTCATGGGGTTTGACTCTCAACTCTTGTACTCTTATGCTGTGTTGACTTTAGGTATATGTCTTGATAAGGAAACAGCAATTAAAGACATGTATATAGTGCTTAAGTTTTGATTATCATTTTATCATTATAATAGGGGAATAGTAACTGAACATTCATTGTGTCTTAGGCAAGTGCTTTCTATTCAACAGCTCAGTTAACCTCCTGCAGCTCCAACAGGAAGCTACTTTTATCATGCTTATTTTGCAGATGACACACTGAGATTGAGTAACTTGCCCAAGGTCAGACAATTACTAAGTGATAAACTAGGTAGCATGTGAACCCAGTGAGTCTGGCTCCACATTCTTAAAGCTATCAACAGATATCTTTTGTGTGAAAGAAAAGCACATGTTATATAGCCGGTACACCTGCACAGGTTTTCAATAATGTTTTTTTTTTACTGTTTCTTCCAAGAAGGAAATAAAGGAGTGGTCACTGGGACAGAAAGGAATCAAAGTAGTTTTAGCCTCAAATGCTAGAGATAGGATAAGGAAATGAATTCCAGAAAAAGGTATTAACTATGCTAAGAAGGTAGTATGATGCGTAATTTTGTGTTATGTTGGCTACGTGTTATGTTCAAAACAGCTGTTTAATCAAACATCTAACTGCTTCTGTTAAAGTGTTTCACAGATGCAATTAACATTTACTACCAGTTGTCTTAAAAAAAACCTTATTTATTGGAAATGTATATTTACAGAGAGAAGGAGAGACAGAAAGAACTTCCATTTACTGGTTTACTCTCCAATTGTCATAATGGCCAGAGCTGGGCCATTTAGAAGCTGGGAGGCAGGTTCTTCTGGGTATCTCACATGGGTGCAGGGTTACAAGGACTTGAGCCATTATTCTCCAATGCTTTCCCAGGCCATAGGCAGGAAGCTAGACGGGAAGAGGAGCAGCTGTTACGCAAACTGATGTCCATATGGGATGCCACTGCTTAGAGGTGGAGGATTATCCAGTTGAGCCAATGCACTGGCTCCTACCATTGAACTTTAAAACAGGTCACCTTTGATGGTATGTATGGACATTGTCCAATAAGCTGAAAGCCTTAAGGAGCAAAAACTGAGGTTCTTCATAGAAGAAGAAATTCTTCGTTAAGACTATTCATCAACTTGGGCCCGGCGGCATGGCCTAGCAGCTAAAAGTCCTCGCCTTGAAAGCCCCGGGATCCCATATGGGCGCCGGTTCTAATCCCGGCAGCTCCACTTCCCATCCAGCTCCCTGCTTGTGGCCTGGGAAAGCAGTCGAGGATGGCCCAAGTCTTTGGGACCCTGCACCTCGTGGGAGACCTGGAGGAGGTTCCAGGTTCCTGGCATCGGATCGGAGCGCACTGGCCCGTTGCGGCTCACTTGGGGAGTGAATGATCAGATGGAAGATCTTCCTCTCTGACTCTCCTCCTCTCTGTATATCTGACTTTGTAATAAAATAAATCTTTAAAAAAAAAAAAAGACTATTCATCAACTCCTGCTGAGTTTCCAGCCTGCTGGTCTCCTCTACAAACTTCAAACTTGCCTGCCCCCAAAATTTCAAGAGCCAGCTCCCTAAAACAAATCAGTTTAGGGCACCACAGGAATTAGAGGTTAGGTAGGATAGGGGTCAGATGGATAGTGGCAGTGTGGAAAACATAGTGCTCAGAGGAATAAGTTCTGTAGC
This sequence comes from Ochotona princeps, assembly GCF_030435755.1. NCBI lineage: Eukaryota > Metazoa > Chordata > Mammalia > Lagomorpha > Ochotonidae > Ochotona > Ochotona princeps. The sequence continues at coordinate 80,032,521 of NC_080865.1, read as the reverse complement.
CTGGTAATTCACAAAATGTTATTATATTAATCATATACTTTATAAAGAAAGAGTTCAAAGGCTTCCAATACAAAGAAATGACAGTATTTATGGAAAAATGCAAAAAATTACTCTAATTTGATCATTACATATTATATACACCTTGAGTTCATACTGTACCATGAATATATACAATTATGTGTCAATTTTTAAAATTAGGAATAAATAAATCTATCTATAAATGTTTCTATCTATCTATCTATATATATGAATGTTTCTCTAGAGAAACTTCAACTGATGTGGTTTAATTTCTTCCAGTTAGTGTTACTTAAAATAATAATAATAATAATAATAATACCCGGCCTGCTTTAGCAAACTATAATGAGCACAAGGTTCTGACTTATCTGTTTTGTACTCTTGCTCCAGATAAATACTGTTATCAGATAGCTCTTCATATTTCAATCTTATGACTACTCAAGGGGCACAGAGAAGGGAAGAAGTACATAAAGGTCAATAGGACTCAGTTAAAAATTCAGATTATCAGATGAGACCCAACACATTTCTGGGGGTTTCCTAGAGTTATTTTGACAAATGGGCTGTGGAAAGCATTCAGAATATCTAAACAGGTATGACAGGAGCAGCCACTCATAAAGGCAGAGGTTCAAAGCTCAGTGAGAACCTGACTCGCCAAAACAAACAATATCTTTAGGAAATGTGAGGTTCTTCTGGTAGTTAAAATTTATGGGTACTACTGGTTTGTCTGTTATTATGTCATTAACTCCATTTTTCTAAGTGCTTCATGCTTCAAATAACTCATATAAAATTTAAAGTATTTCTTTAATTTTTCAGAAGTGTTACAATGTTTGAGACTACTTGAATAGTTTTTGTTAAGGAAAAAAAAAACCCATAAAATGAATTGTATGACATATGGACATCCAAATACTTGACTACATGAGACTCATGCAAATAAAATATTTGTTATAGTTACATAGAATTAACACACAATTCATATAAGAAGTTCTTACTTTGGACCACGAAAGATCAAGGAGATCAGCAGTATGTCCTTTGTATTTGCAAAACGGTCGCTGCCTAAAGGGTGCATTTTTATCATCAGGGTCTTCCTCGTTTCCACTACATATCTGTGTAGACATAAAGATAAGCCTTAAAATGAAAATGCAAAACTAGTTGAACAAACGCTTTCTATGATTCCCATCCCAACTATTCTCAGTTTGTATAATGCCTGATTGAAATCTCAAACTAGTAAACGCAAACTGCCCTTCAGGCTGATCTACTACCTGCAACATCTTCTTTTCATCCTTGCCCTAACAAACTAGAAATATAACTGAAGGTGCTGTGACATCACCATCTTCTCGCTCCACAAGAGAGCCCCCACTTTGCCCTCTTCTAAATATTTGTTCCTTCAGGAGAGGTGGGGGCCAAAACTGGGAAGTCAACCATAATGGGTGTAACCTTATGAAGATGAGCTCATTTGCTATCCCAGCGATGACGGTTTCAGGCATGGGCATATACTACAATTTGTACCAATCAGAGAAGAAAGTACATGAGAGTTTAGAGCATAAGAGCAGGTTTCCACAGAGATATCCTTACTCTTAGAAAGGAGCCAGTAAATGGGAGATTTATGTCTCTTTCTCTCTCTGTCGCTCTGCCTTTCAAATAAATGGCTGAATGGAAAAAAAGTAAGTCCTTTTTTTTTTTTTAAAAAGACTTATTTATTTATTTTTATTTTTTTTTAAAGATTTATTCATTTTATTACAAAGTCAGATATACAGAGAGGAGGAGAGACAGAGAGGAAGATCTTCCATCCGATCATTCACTCCCCAAGTGAGCCGCAACGGGTCGATGCACACCGATCCGATGCCGGGAACCAGGAACCTTCCAGGTCTCCCACGAGGTGCAGGGTCCCAAAGACTTGGGCCATCCTCGACTGCTTTCCCAGGCCACAAGCAGGGAGCTGGATGGGAAGTGGAGCTGCCGGGATTAGAACCGGCGCCCATATGGGATCCCGGGGCGTTCAAGGCGAGAACTTTTAGCTGCTAGGCCATGCCGCCGGGCCCAAGACTTATTTATTTTTATTGGAAAGGCAGATTTTGCAGAAAAAGAGAGACAGCAAAAAGAAAAATCTTTCATCCACTGGTTCACTGATTAAATTGCCACAACGGTCAGAGCTAATCCAATCTGAAACAAGGAGCCTGGAGCTTCTTCTGGGTCTCTCATGAAGGTGCAGGGACCAAAGTTGTGAGCCAGCCTCCACTGCTTTCCTTGGACAGCAGGGAGCTGGCTCACAAGTGAAGCAGAGAATCAAGATGGCAGAACATGGTAAGGAAATGTTTAAACAGAGAAATATTAGCTAGGGTGAAGCAGAGAAGGCACATTGCAGGAAACAGGAAAGGACAGACTAACAGCAGAGGGCCACGTGGAGACTGATGGACGTGGGAAGACAGTGGAGACAATGATGTGGTGTTGCAGTGACCAGATATGAGAGCGGTGATATGAACTCCACCGCAGGCCAGAACTCCACCAGCAACCAGGTGGGAAGGGACTTTCACTGGGAGCTTGGGAGGTGAACCCAGACAAAGAACTGCCCGTCCTGCTGGTCTGATTTGATCAGGAGCAGAGACAGAGCTGCAGGTCTCAGATGGGAAGTGCAGAAACAGGCTGGATTTCATAGCCCAATCCACCCTGAGAGCTGAACCGGATGCCATTTTGTATAGGAAGACAAAGGCTATGGGGCAGGACTATGCATGCACTGAGCTGGGACTTAACTAATTTCTGGCTCAATGAACTGCAACAACGTGGCATCCTACAGGTTCCACCCAAGACAGGTCCAGGTAGCCCTCAGACCTGACGGCCAGCAGATCAAGAACTCTAGTAGTAGCACATCAGATGCCATTTTGTACAGTGTGTAAATGCTTTAAAACTGCAGGGACAGCAGTGAGCTGCACATGTGCTGAGCTGGTAACAAACTTACTGACCTCAGTGCATTGCATTGGTCCCACATAGAAAACAATACTGACTTTGTGACTGGGCATGTCCGGGACCCACCCAACACCCTCATTGGGTGGTGGGTGAACGGGATTGGGGAGGGGCGCAACCTCGGGCCTGCAGGATTTAACTTCCGGCTGCCAGAGGCGAGCCGAGGGCTGCGGGAGAGGACGTCTAGCTCGGATCCCGAACCCAGTCCGCCATGTGCCCATGGCTCATGGCGGGCTGGGCCCGGACATGCCTGGGTGCGGCCTGCTTCCTTCTGGGGTGAGTACGCCGAGGGGGGAGGCCTCCGTGACTGGGCATGTCCGGGACCCACCCAACACCCTCATTGGGTGGTGGGTGAACGGGATTGGGGAGGGGCGCAACCTCGGGCCTGCAGGATTTAACTTCCGGCTGCCAGAGGCGAGCCGAGGGCTGCGGGAGAGGACGTCTAGCTCGGATCCCGAACCCAGTCCGCCATGTGCCCATGGCTCATGGCGGGCTGGGCCCGGACATGCCTGGGTGCGGCCTGCTTCCTTCTGGGGTGAGTACGCCGAGGGGGGAGGCCTCCGTGACTGGGCATGTCCGGGACCCACCCAACACCCTCATTGGGTGGTGGGTGAACGGGATTGGGGAGGGGCGCAACCTCGGGCCTGCAGGATTTAACTTCCGGCTGCCAGAGGCGAGCCGAGGGCTGCGGGAGAGGACGTCTAGCTCGGATCCCGAACCCAGTCCGCCATGTGCCCATGGCTCATGGCGGGCTGGGCCCGGACATGCCTGGGTGCGGCCTGCTTCCTTCTGGGGTGAGTACGCCGAGGGGGGAGGCCTCCGTGACTGGGCATGTCCGGGACCCACCCAACACCCTCATTGGGTGGTGGGTGAACGGGATTGGGGAGGGGCGCAACCTCGGGCCTGCAGGATTTAACTTCCGGCTGCCAGAGGCGAGCCGAGGGCTGCGGGAGAGGACGTCTAGCTCGGATCCCGAACCCAGTCCGCCATGTGCCCATGGCTCATGGCGGGCTGGGCCCGGACATGCCTGGGTGCGGCCTGCTTCCTTCTGGGGTGAGTACGCCGAGGGGGGAGGCCTCCGTGACTGGGCATGTCCGGGACCCACCCAACACCCTCATTGGGTGGTGGGTGAACGGGATTGGGGAGGGGCGCAACCTCGGGCCTGCAGGATTTAACTTCCGGCTGCCAGAGGCGAGCCGAGGGCTGCGGGAGAGGACGTCTAGCTCGGATCCCGAACCCAGTCCGCCATGTGCCCATGGCTCATGGCGGGCTGGGCCCGGACATGCCTGGGTGCGGCCTGCTTCCTTCTGGGGTGAGTACGCCGAGGGGGGAGGCCTCCGTGACTGGGCATGTCCGGGACCCACCCAACACCCTCATTGGGTGGTGGGTGAACGGGATTGGGGAGGGGCGCAACCTCGGGCCTGCAGGATTTAACTTCCGGCTGCCAGAGGCGAGCCGAGGGCTGCGGGAGAGGACGTCTAGCTCGGATCCCGAACCCAGTCCGCCATGTGCCCATGGCTCATGGCGGGCTGGGCCCGGACATGCCTGGGTGCGGCCTGCTTCCTTCTGGGGTGAGTACGCCGAGGGGGGAGGCCTCCGTGACTGGGCATGTCCGGGACCCACCCAACACCCTCATTGGGTGGTGGGTGAACGGGATTGGGGAGGGGCGCAACCTCGGGCCTGCAGGATTTAACTTCCGGCTGCCAGAGGCGAGCCGAGGGCTGCGGGAGAGGACGTCTAGCTCGGATCCCGAACCCAGTCCGCCATGTGCCCATGGCTCATGGCGGGCTGGGCCCGGACATGCCTGGGTGCGGCCTGCTTCCTTCTGGGGTGAGTACGCCGAGGGGGGAGGCCTCCGTGACTGGGCATGTCCGGGACCCACCCAACACCCTCATTGGGTGGTGGGTGAACGGGATTGGGGAGGGGCGCAACCTCGGGCCTGCAGGATTTAACTTCCGGCTGCCAGAGGCGAGCCGAGGGCTGCGGGAGAGGACGTCTAGCTCGGATCCCGAACCCAGTCCGCCATGTGCCCATGGCTCATGGCGGGCTGGGCCCGGACATGCCTGGGTGCGGCCTGCTTCCTTCTGGGGTGAGTACGCCGAGGGGGGAGGCCTCCGTGACTGGGCATGTCCGGGACCCACCCAACACCCTCATTGGGTGGTGGGTGAACGGGATTGGGGAGGGGCGCAACCTCGGGCCTGCAGGATTTAACTTCCGGCTGCCAGAGGCGAGCCGAGGGCTGCGGGAGAGGACGTCTAGCTCGGATCCCGAACCCAGTCCGCCATGTGCCCATGGCTCATGGCGGGCTGGGCCCGGACATGCCTGGGTGCGGCCTGCTTCCTTCTGGGGTGAGTACGCCGAGGGGGGAGGCCTCCGTGACTGGGCATGTCCGGGACCCACCCAACACCCTCATTGGGTGGTGGGTGAACGGGATTGGGGAGGGGCGCAACCTCGGGCCTGCAGGATTTAACTTCCGGCTGCCAGAGGCGAGCCGAGGGCTGCGGGAGAGGACGTCTAGCTCGGATCCCGAACCCAGTCCGCCATGTGCCCATGGCTCATGGCGGGCTGGGCCCGGACATGCCTGGGTGCGGCCTGCTTCCTTCTGGGGTGAGTACGCCGAGGGGGGAGGCCTCCGTGACTGGGCATGTCCGGGACCCACCCAACACCCTCATTGGGTGGTGGGTGAACGGGATTGGGGAGGGGCGCAACCTCGGGCCTGCAGGATTTAACTTCCGGCTGCCAGAGGCGAGCCGAGGGCTGCGGGAGAGGACGTCTAGCTCGGATCCCGAACCCAGTCCGCCATGTGCCCATGGCTCATGGCGGGCTGGGCCCGGACATGCCTGGGTGCGGCCTGCTTCCTTCTGGGGTGAGTACGCCGAGGGGGGAGGCCTCCGTGACTGGGCATGTCCGGGACCCACCCAACACCCTCATTGGGTGGTGGGTGAACGGGATTGGGGAGGGGCGCAACCTCGGGCCTGCAGGATTTAACTTCCGGCTGCCAGAGGCGAGCCGAGGGCTGCGGGAGAGGACGTCTAGCTCGGATCCCGAACCCAGTCCGCCATGTGCCCATGGCTCATGGCGGGCTGGGCCCGGACATGCCTGGGTGCGGCCTGCTTCCTTCTGGGGTGAGTACGCCGAGGGGGGAGGCCTCCGTGACTGGGCATGTCCGGGACCCACCCAACACCCTCATTGGGTGGTGGGTGAACGGGATTGGGGAGGGGCGCAACCTCGGGCCTGCAGGATTTAACTTCCGGCTGCCAGAGGCGAGCCGAGGGCTGCGGGAGAGGACGTCTAGCTCGGATCCCGAACCCAGTCCGCCATGTGCCCATGGCTCATGGCGGGCTGGGCCCGGACATGCCTGGGTGCGGCCTGCTTCCTTCTGGGGTGAGTACGCCGAGGGGGGAGGCCTCCGTGACTGGGCATGTCCGGGACCCACCCAACACCCTCATTGGGTGGTGGGTGAACGGGATTGGGGAGGGGCGCAACCTCGGGCCTGCAGGATTTAACTTCCGGCTGCCAGAGGCGAGCCGAGGGCTGCGGGAGAGGACGTCTAGCTCGGATCCCGAACCCAGTCCGCCATGTGCCCATGGCTCATGGCGGGCTGGGCCCGGACATGCCTGGGTGCGGCCTGCTTCCTTCTGGGGTGAGTACGCCGAGGGGGGAGGCCTCCGTGACTGGGCATGTCCGGGACCCACCCAACACCCTCATTGGGTGGTGGGTGAACGGGATTGGGGAGGGGCGCAACCTCGGGCCTGCAGGATTTAACTTCCGGCTGCCAGAGGCGAGCCGAGGGCTGCGGGAGAGGACGTCTAGCTCGGATCCCGAACCCAGTCCGCCATGTGCCCATGGCTCATGGCGGGCTGGGCCCGGACATGCCTGGGTGCGGCCTGCTTCCTTCTGGGGTGAGTACGCCGAGGGGGGAGGCCTCCGTGACTGGGCATGTCCGGGACCCACCCAACACCCTCATTGGGTGGTGGGTGAACGGGATTGGGGAGGGGCGCAACCTCGGGCCTGCAGGATTTAACTTCCGGCTGCCAGAGGCGAGCCGAGGGCTGCGGGAGAGGACGTCTAGCTCGGATCCCGAACCCAGTCCGCCATGTGCCCATGGCTCATGGCGGGCTGGGCCCGGACATGCCTGGGTGCGGCCTGCTTCCTTCTGGGGTGAGTACGCCGAGGGGGGAGGCCTCCGTGACTGGGCATGTCCGGGACCCACCCAACACCCTCATTGGGTGGTGGGTGAACGGGATTGGGGAGGGGCGCAACCTCGGGCCTGCAGGATTTAACTTCCGGCTGCCAGAGGCGAGCCGAGGGCTGCGGGAGAGGACGTCTAGCTCGGATCCCGAACCCAGTCCGCCATGTGCCCATGGCTCATGGCGGGCTGGGCCCGGACATGCCTGGGTGCGGCCTGCTTCCTTCTGGGGTGAGTACGCCGAGGGGGGAGGCCTCCGTGACTGGGCATGTCCGGGACCCACCCAACACCCTCATTGGGTGGTGGGTGAACGGGATTGGGGAGGGGCGCAACCTCGGGCCTGCAGGATTTAACTTCCGGCTGCCAGAGGCGAGCCGAGGGCTGCGGGAGAGGACGTCTAGCTCGGATCCCGAACCCAGTCCGCCATGTGCCCATGGCTCATGGCGGGCTGGGCCCGGACATGCCTGGGTGCGGCCTGCTTCCTTCTGGGGTGAGTACGCCGAGGGGGGAGGCCTCCGTGACTGGGCATGTCCGGGACCCACCCAACACCCTCATTGGGTGGTGGGTGAACGGGATTGGGGAGGGGCGCAACCTCGGGCCTGCAGGATTTAACTTCCGGCTGCCAGAGGCGAGCCGAGGGCTGCGGGAGAGGACGTCTAGCTCGGATCCCGAACCCAGTCCGCCATGTGCCCATGGCTCATGGCGGGCTGGGCCCGGACATGCCTGGGTGCGGCCTGCTTCCTTCTGGGGTGAGTACGCCGAGGGGGGAGGCCTCCGTGACTGGGCATGTCCGGGACCCACCCAACACCCTCATTGGGTGGTGGGTGAACGGGATTGGGGAGGGGCGCAACCTCGGGCCTGCAGGATTTAACTTCCGGCTGCCAGAGGCGAGCCGAGGGCTGCGGGAGAGGACGTCTAGCTCGGATCCCGAACCCAGTCCGCCATGTGCCCATGGCTCATGGCGGGCTGGGCCCGGACATGCCTGGGTGCGGCCTGCTTCCTTCTGGGGTGAGTACGCCGAGGGGGGAGGCCTCCGTGACTGGGCATGTCCGGGACCCACCCAACACCCTCATTGGGTGGTGGGTGAACGGGATTGGGGAGGGGCGCAACCTCGGGCCTGCAGGATTTAACTTCCGGCTGCCAGAGGCGAGCCGAGGGCTGCGGGAGAGGACGTCTAGCTCGGATCCCGAACCCAGTCCGCCATGTGCCCATGGCTCATGGCGGGCTGGGCCCGGACATGCCTGGGTGCGGCCTGCTTCCTTCTGGGGTGAGTACGCCGAGGGGGGAGGCCTCCGTGACTGGGCATGTCCGGGACCCACCCAACACCCTCATTGGGTGGTGGGTGAACGGGATTGGGGAGGGGCGCAACCTCGGGCCTGCAGGATTTAACTTCCGGCTGCCAGAGGCGAGCCGAGGGCTGCGGGAGAGGACGTCTAGCTCGGATCCCGAACCCAGTCCGCCATGTGCCCATGGCTCATGGCGGGCTGGGCCCGGACATGCCTGGGTGCGGCCTGCTTCCTTCTGGGGTGAGTACGCCGAGGGGGGAGGCCTCCGTGACTGGGCATGTCCGGGACCCACCCAACACCCTCATTGGGTGGTGGGTGAACGGGATTGGGGAGGGGCGCAACCTCGGGCCTGCAGGATTTAACTTCCGGCTGCCAGAGGCGAGCCGAGGGCTGCGGGAGAGGACGTCTAGCTCGGATCCCGAACCCAGTCCGCCATGTGCCCATGGCTCATGGCGGGCTGGGCCCGGACATGCCTGGGTGCGGCCTGCTTCCTTCTGGGGTGAGTACGCCGAGGGGGGAGGCCTCCGTGACTGGGCATGTCCGGGACCCACCCAACACCCTCATTGGGTGGTGGGTGAACGGGATTGGGGAGGGGCGCAACCTCGGGCCTGCAGGATTTAACTTCCGGCTGCCAGAGGCGAGCCGAGGGCTGCGGGAGAGGACGTCTAGCTCGGATCCCGAACCCAGTCCGCCATGTGCCCATGGCTCATGGCGGGCTGGGCCCGGACATGCCTGGGTGCGGCCTGCTTCCTTCTGGGGTGAGTACGCCGAGGGGGGAGGCCTCCGTGACTGGGCATGTCCGGGACCCACCCAACACCCTCATTGGGTGGTGGGTGAACGGGATTGGGGAGGGGCGCAACCTCGGGCCTGCAGGATTTAACTTCCGGCTGCCAGAGGCGAGCCGAGGGCTGCGGGAGAGGACGTCTAGCTCGGATCCCGAACCCAGTCCGCCATGTGCCCATGGCTCATGGCGGGCTGGGCCCGGACATGCCTGGGTGCGGCCTGCTTCCTTCTGGGGTGAGTACGCCGAGGGGGGAGGCCTCCGTGACTGGGCATGTCCGGGACCCACCCAACACCCTCATTGGGTGGTGGGTGAACGGGATTGGGGAGGGGCGCAACCTCGGGCCTGCAGGATTTAACTTCCGGCTGCCAGAGGCGAGCCGAGGGCTGCGGGAGAGGACGTCTAGCTCGGATCCCGAACCCAGTCCGCCATGTGCCCATGGCTCATGGCGGGCTGGGCCCGGACATGCCTGGGTGCGGCCTGCTTCCTTCTGGGGTGAGTACGCCGAGGGGGGAGGCCTCCGTGACTGGGCATGTCCGGGACCCACCCAACACCCTCATTGGGTGGTGGGTGAACGGGATTGGGGAGGGGCGCAACCTCGGGCCTGCAGGATTTAACTTCCGGCTGCCAGAGGCGAGCCGAGGGCTGCGGGAGAGGACGTCTAGCTCGGATCCCGAACCCAGTCCGCCATGTGCCCATGGCTCATGGCGGGCTGGGCCCGGACATGCCTGGGTGCGGCCTGCTTCCTTCTGGGGTGAGTACGCCGAGGGGGGAGGCCTCCGTGACTGGGCATGTCCGGGACCCACCCAACACCCTCATTGGGTGGTGGGTGAACGGGATTGGGGAGGGGCGCAACCTCGGGCCTGCAGGATTTAACTTCCGGCTGCCAGAGGCGAGCCGAGGGCTGCGGGAGAGGACGTCTAGCTCGGATCCCGAACCCAGTCCGCCATGTGCCCATGGCTCATGGCGGGCTGGGCCCGGACATGCCTGGGTGCGGCCTGCTTCCTTCTGGGGTGAGTACGCCGAGGGGGGAGGCCTCCGTGACTGGGCATGTCCGGGACCCACCCAACACCCTCATTGGGTGGTGGGTGAACGGGATTGGGGAGGGGCGCAACCTCGGGCCTGCAGGATTTAACTTCCGGCTGCCAGAGGCGAGCCGAGGGCTGCGGGAGAGGACGTCTAGCTCGGATCCCGAACCCAGTCCGCCATGTGCCCATGGCTCATGGCGGGCTGGGCCCGGACATGCCTGGGTGCGGCCTGCTTCCTTCTGGGGTGAGTACGCCGAGGGGGGAGGCCTCCGTGACTGGGCATGTCCGGGACCCACCCAACACCCTCATTGGGTGGTGGGTGAACGGGATTGGGGAGGGGCGCAACCTCGGGCCTGCAGGATTTAACTTCCGGCTGCCAGAGGCGAGCCGAGGGCTGCGGGAGAGGACGTCTAGCTCGGATCCCGAACCCAGTCCGCCATGTGCCCATGGCTCATGGCGGGCTGGGCCCGGACATGCCTGGGTGCGGCCTGCTTCCTTCTGGGGTGAGTACGCCGAGGGGGGAGGCCTCCGTGACTGGGCATGTCCGGGACCCACCCAACACCCTCATTGGGTGGTGGGTGAACGGGATTGGGGAGGGGCGCAACCTCGGGCCTGCAGGATTTAACTTCCGGCTGCCAGAGGCGAGCCGAGGGCTGCGGGAGAGGACGTCTAGCTCGGATCCCGAACCCAGTCCGCCATGTGCCCATGGCTCATGGCGGGCTGGGCCCGGACATGCCTGGGTGCGGCCTGCTTCCTTCTGGGGTGAGTACGCCGAGGGGGGAGGCCTCCGTGACTGGGCATGTCCGGGACCCACCCAACACCCTCATTGGGTGGTGGGTGAACGGGATTGGGGAGGGGCGCAACCTCGGGCCTGCAGGATTTAACTTCCGGCTGCCAGAGGCGAGCCGAGGGCTGCGGGAGAGGACGTCTAGCTCGGATCCCGAACCCAGTCCGCCATGTGCCCATGGCTCATGGCGGGCTGGGCCCGGACATGCCTGGGTGCGGCCTGCTTCCTTCTGGGGTGAGTACGCCGAGGGGGGAGGCCTCCGTGACTGGGCATGTCCGGGACCCACCCAACACCCTCATTGGGTGGTGGGTGAACGGGATTGGGGAGGGGCGCAACCTCGGGCCTGCAGGATTTAACTTCCGGCTGCCAGAGGCGAGCCGAGGGCTGCGGGAGAGGACGTCTAGCTCGGATCCCGAACCCAGTCCGCCATGTGCCCATGGCTCATGGCGGGCTGGGCCCGGACATGCCTGGGTGCGGCCTGCTTCCTTCTGGGGTGAGTACGCCGAGGGGGGAGGCCTCCGTGACTGGGCATGTCCGGGACCCACCCAACACCCTCATTGGGTGGTGGGTGAACGGGATTGGGGAGGGGCGCAACCTCGGGCCTGCAGGATTTAACTTCCGGCTGCCAGAGGCGAGCCGAGGGCTGCGGGAGAGGACGTCTAGCTCGGATCCCGAACCCAGTCCGCCATGTGCCCATGGCTCATGGCGGGCTGGGCCCGGACATGCCTGGGTGCGGCCTGCTTCCTTCTGGGGTGAGTACGCCGAGGGGGGAGGCCTCCGTGACTGGGCATGTCCGGGACCCACCCAACACCCTCATTGGGTGGTGGGTGAACGGGATTGGGGAGGGGCGCAACCTCGGGCCTGCAGGATTTAACTTCCGGCTGCCAGAGGCGAGCCGAGGGCTGCGGGAGAGGACGTCTAGCTCGGATCCCGAACCCAGTCCGCCATGTGCCCATGGCTCATGGCGGGCTGGGCCCGGACATGCCTGGGTGCGGCCTGCTTCCTTCTGGGGTGAGTACGCCGAGGGGGGAGGCCTCCGTGACTGGGCATGTCCGGGACCCACCCAACACCCTCATTGGGTGGTGGGTGAACGGGATTGGGGAGGGGCGCAACCTCGGGCCTGCAGGATTTAACTTCCGGCTGCCAGAGGCGAGCCGAGGGCTGCGGGAGAGGACGTCTAGCTCGGATCCCGAACCCAGTCCGCCATGTGCCCATGGCTCATGGCGGGCTGGGCCCGGACATGCCTGGGTGCGGCCTGCTTCCTTCTGGGGTGAGTACGCCGAGGGGGGAGGCCTCCGTGACTGGGCATGTCCGGGACCCACCCAACACCCTCATTGGGTGGTGGGTGAACGGGATTGGGGAGGGGCGCAACCTCGGGCCTGCAGGATTTAACTTCCGGCTGCCAGAGGCGAGCCGAGGGCTGCGGGAGAGGACGTCTAGCTCGGATCCCGAACCCAGTCCGCCATGTGCCCATGGCTCATGGCGGGCTGGGCCCGGACATGCCTGGGTGCGGCCTGCTTCCTTCTGGGGTGAGTACGCCGAGGGGGGAGGCCTCCGTGACTGGGCATGTCCGGGACCCACCCAACACCCTCATTGGGTGGTGGGTGAACGGGATTGGGGAGGGGCGCAACCTCGGGCCTGCAGGATTTAACTTCCGGCTGCCAGAGGCGAGCCGAGGGCTGCGGGAGAGGACGTCTAGCTCGGATCCCGAACCCAGTCCGCCATGTGCCCATGGCTCATGGCGGGCTGGGCCCGGACATGCCTGGGTGCGGCCTGCTTCCTTCTGGGGTGAGTACGCCGAGGGGGGAGGCCTCCGTGACTGGGCATGTCCGGGACCCACCCAACACCCTCATTGGGTGGTGGGTGAACGGGATTGGGGAGGGGCGCAACCTCGGGCCTGCAGGATTTAACTTCCGGCTGCCAGAGGCGAGCCGAGGGCTGCGGGAGAGGACGTCTAGCTCGGATCCCGAACCCAGTCCGCCATGTGCCCATGGCTCATGGCGGGCTGGGCCCGGACATGCCTGGGTGCGGCCTGCTTCCTTCTGGGGTGAGTACGCCGAGGGGGGAGGCCTCCGTGACTGGGCATGTCCGGGACCCACCCAACACCCTCATTGGGTGGTGGGTGAACGGGATTGGGGAGGGGCGCAACCTCGGGCCTGCAGGATTTAACTTCCGGCTGCCAGAGGCGAGCCGAGGGCTGCGGGAGAGGACGTCTAGCTCGGATCCCGAACCCAGTCCGCCATGTGCCCATGGCTCATGGCGGGCTGGGCCCGGACATGCCTGGGTGCGGCCTGCTTCCTTCTGGGGTGAGTACGCCGAGGGGGGAGGCCTCCGTGACTGGGCATGTCCGGGACCCACCCAACACCCTCATTGGGTGGTGGGTGAACGGGATTGGGGAGGGGCGCAACCTCGGGCCTGCAGGATTTAACTTCCGGCTGCCAGAGGCGAGCCGAGGGCTGCGGGAGAGGACGTCTAGCTCGGATCCCGAACCCAGTCCGCCATGTGCCCATGGCTCATGGCGGGCTGGGCCCGGACATGCCTGGGTGCGGCCTGCTTCCTTCTGGGGTGAGTACGCCGAGGGGGGAGGCCTCCGTGACTGGGCATGTCCGGGACCCACCCAACACCCTCATTGGGTGGTGGTGTGAACGGGATTGGGGAGGGGCGCAACCTCGGGCCTGCAGGATTTAACTTCCGGCTGCCAGAGGCGAGCCGAGGGCTGCGGGAGAGGACGTCTAGCTCGGATCCCGAACCCAGTCCGCCATGTGCCCATGGCTCATGGCGGGCTGGGCCCGGACATGCCTGGGTGCGGCCTGCTTCCTTCTGGGGTGAGTACGCCGAGGGGGGAGGCCTCCGTGACTGGGCATGTCCGGGACCCACCCAACACCCTCATTGGGTGGTGGGTGAACGGGATTGGGGAGGGGCGCAACCTCGGGCCTGCAGGATTTAACTTCCGGCTGCCAGAGGCGAGCCGAGGGCTGCGGGAGAGGACGTCTAGCTCGGATCCCGAACCCAGTCCGCCATGTGCCCATGGCTCATGGCGGGCTGGGCCCGGACATGCCTGGGTGCGGCCTGCTTCCTTCTGGGGTGAGTACGCCGAGGGGGGAGGCCTCCGTGACTGGGCATGTCCGGGACCCACCCAACACCCTCATTGGGTGGTGGGTGAACGGGATTGGGGAGGGGCGCAACCTCGGGCCTGCAGGATTTAACTTCCGGCTGCCAGAGGCGAGCCGAGGGCTGCGGGAGAGGACGTCTAGCTCGGATCCCGAACCCAGTCCGCCATGTGCCCATGGCTCATGGCGGGCTGGGCCCGGACATGCCTGGGTGCGGCCTGCTTCCTTCTGGGGTGAGTACGCCGAGGGGGGAGGCCTCCGTGACTGGGCATGTCCGGGACCCACCCAACACCCTCATTGGGTGGTGGGTGAACGGGATTGGGGAGGGGCGCAACCTCGGGCCTGCAGGATTTAACTTCCGGCTGCCAGAGGCGAGCCGAGGGCTGCGGGAGAGGACGTCTAGCTCGGATCCCGAACCCAGTCCGCCATGTGCCCATGGCTCATGGCGGGCTGGGCCCGGACATGCCTGGGTGCGGCCTGCTTCCTTCTGGGGTGAGTACGCCGAGGGGGGAGGCCTCCGTGACTGGGCATGTCCGGGACCCACCCAACACCCTCATTGGGTGGTGGGTGAACGGGATTGGGGAGGGGCGCAACCTCGGGCCTGCAGGATTTAACTTCCGGCTGCCAGAGGCGAGCCGAGGGCTGCGGGAGAGGACGTCTAGCTCGGATCCCGAACCCAGTCCGCCATGTGCCCATGGCTCATGGCGGGCTGGGCCCGGACATGCCTGGGTGCGGCCTGCTTCCTTCTGGGGTGAGTACGCCGAGGGGGGAGGCCTCCGTGACTGGGCATGTCCGGGACCCACCCAACACCCTCATTGGGTGGTGGGTGAACGGGATTGGGGAGGGGCGCAACCTCGGGCCTGCAGGATTTAACTTCCGGCTGCCAGAGGCGAGCCGAGGGCTGCGGGAGAGGACGTCTAGCTCGGATCCCGAACCCAGTCCGCCATGTGCCCATGGCTCATGGCGGGCTGGGCCCGGACATGCCTGGGTGCGGCCTGCTTCCTTCTGGGGTGAGTACGCCGAGGGGGGAGGCCTCCGTGACTGGGCATGTCCGGGACCCACCCAACACCCTCATTGGGTGGTGGGTGAACGGGATTGGGGAGGGGCGCAACCTCGGGCCTGCAGGATTTAACTTCCGGCTGCCAGAGGCGAGCCGAGGGCTGCGGGAGAGGACGTCTAGCTCGGATCCCGAACCCAGTCCGCCATGTGCCCATGGCTCATGGCGGGCTGGGCCCGGACATGCCTGGGTGCGGCCTGCTTCCTTCTGGGGTGAGTACGCCGAGGGGGGAGGCCTCCGTGACTGGGCATGTCCGGGACCCACCCAACACCCTCATTGGGTGGTGGGTGAACGGGATTGGGGAGGGGCGCAACCTCGGGCCTGCAGGATTTAACTTCCGGCTGCCAGAGGCGAGCCGAGGGCTGCGGGAGAGGACGTCTAGCTCGGATCCCGAACCCAGTCCGCCATGTGCCCATGGCTCATGGCGGGCTGGGCCCGGACATGCCTGGGTGCGGCCTGCTTCCTTCTGGGGTGAGTACGCCGAGGGGGGAGGCCTCCGTGACTGGGCATGTCCGGGACCCACCCAACACCCTCATTGGGTGGTGGGTGAACGGGATTGGGGAGGGGCGCAACCTCGGGCCTGCAGGATTTAACTTCCGGCTGCCAGAGGCGAGCCGAGGGCTGCGGGAGAGGACGTCTAGCTCGGATCCCGAACCCAGTCCGCCATGTGCCCATGGCTCATGGCGGGCTGGGCCCGGACATGCCTGGGTGCGGCCTGCTTCCTTCTGGGGTGAGTACGCCGAGGGGGGAGGCCTCCGTGACTGGGCATGTCCGGGACCCACCCAACACCCTCATTGGGTGGTGGGTGAACGGGATTGGGGAGGGGCGCAACCTCGGGCCTGCAGGATTTAACTTCCGGCTGCCAGAGGCGAGCCGAGGGCTGCGGGAGAGGACGTCTAGCTCGGATCCCGAACCCAGTCCGCCATGTGCCCATGGCTCATGGCGGGCTGGGCCCGGACATGCCTGGGTGCGGCCTGCTTCCTTCTGGGGTGAGTACGCCGAGGGGGGAGGCCTCCGTGACTGGGCATGTCCGGGACCCACCCAACACCCTCATTGGGTGGTGGGTGAACGGGATTGGGGAGGGGCGCAACCTCGGGCCTGCAGGATTTAACTTCCGGCTGCCAGAGGCGAGCCGAGGGCTGCGGGAGAGGACGTCTAGCTCGGATCCCGAACCCAGTCCGCCATGTGCCCATGGCTCATGGCGGGCTGGGCCCGGACATGCCTGGGTGCGGCCTGCTTCCTTCTGGGGTGAGTACGCCGAGGGGGGAGGCCTCCGTGACTGGGCATGTCCGGGACCCACCCAACACCCTCATTGGGTGGTGGGTGAACGGGATTGGGGAGGGGCGCAACCTCGGGCCTGCAGGATTTAACTTCCGGCTGCCAGAGGCGAGCCGAGGGCTGCGGGAGAGGACGTCTAGCTCGGATCCCGAACCCAGTCCGCCATGTGCCCATGGCTCATGGCGGGCTGGGCCCGGACATGCCTGGGTGCGGCCTGCTTCCTTCTGGGGTGAGTACGCCGAGGGGGGAGGCCTCCGTGACTGGGCATGTCCGGGACCCACCCAACACCCTCATTGGGTGGTGGGTGAACGGGATTGGGGAGGGGCGCAACCTCGGGCCTGCAGGATTTAACTTCCGGCTGCCAGAGGCGAGCCGAGGGCTGCGGGAGAGGACGTCTAGCTCGGATCCCGAACCCAGTCCGCCATGTGCCCATGGCTCATGGCGGGCTGGGCCCGGACATGCCTGGGTGCGGCCTGCTTCCTTCTGGGGTGAGTACGCCGAGGGGGGAGGCCTCCGTGACTGGGCATGTCCGGGACCCACCCAACACCCTCATTGGGTGGTGGGTGAACGGGATTGGGGAGGGGCGCAACCTCGGGCCTGCAGGATTTAACTTCCGGCTGCCAGAGGCGAGCCGAGGGCTGCGGGAGAGGACGTCTAGCTCGGATCCCGAACCCAGTCCGCCATGTGCCCATGGCTCATGGCGGGCTGGGCCCGGACATGCCTGGGTGCGGCCTGCTTCCTTCTGGGGTGAGTACGCCGAGGGGGGAGGCCTCCGTGACTGGGCATGTCCGGGACCCACCCAACACCCTCATTGGGTGGTGGGTGAACGGGATTGGGGAGGGGCGCAACCTCGGGCCTGCAGGATTTAACTTCCGGCTGCCAGAGGCGAGCCGAGGGCTGCGGGAGAGGACGTCTAGCTCGGATCCCGAACCCAGTCCGCCATGTGCCCATGGCTCATGGCGGGCTGGGCCCGGACATGCCTGGGTGCGGCCTGCTTCCTTCTGGGGTGAGTACGCCGAGGGGGGAGGCCTCCGTGACTGGGCATGTCCGGGACCCACCCAACACCCTCATTGGGTGGTGGGTGAACGGGATTGGGGAGGGGCGCAACCTCGGGCCTGCAGGATTTAACTTCCGGCTGCCAGAGGCGAGCCGAGGGCTGCGGGAGAGGACGTCTAGCTCGGATCCCGAACCCAGTCCGCCATGTGCCCATGGCTCATGGCGGGCTGGGCCCGGACATGCCTGGGTGCGGCCTGCTTCCTTCTGGGGTGAGTACGCCGAGGGGGGAGGCCTCCGTGACTGGGCATGTCCGGGACCCACCCAACACCCTCATTGGGTGGTGGGTGAACGGGATTGGGGAGGGGCGCAACCTCGGGCCTGCAGGATTTAACTTCCGGCTGCCAGAGGCGAGCCGAGGGCTGCGGGAGAGGACGTCTAGCTCGGATCCCGAACCCAGTCCGCCATGTGCCCATGGCTCATGGCGGGCTGGGCCCGGACATGCCTGGGTGCGGCCTGCTTCCTTCTGGGGTGAGTACGCCGAGGGGGGAGGCCTCCGTGACTGGGCATGTCCGGGACCCACCCAACACCCTCATTGGGTGGTGGGTGAACGGGATTGGGGAGGGGCGCAACCTCGGGCCTGCAGGATTTAACTTCCGGCTGCCAGAGGCGAGCCGAGGGCTGCGGGAGAGGACGTCTAGCTCGGATCCCGAACCCAGTCCGCCATGTGCCCATGGCTCATGGCGGGCTGGGCCCGGACATGCCTGGGTGCGGCCTGCTTCCTTCTGGGGTGAGTACGCCGAGGGGGGAGGCCTCCGTGACTGGGCATGTCCGGGACCCACCCAACACCCTCATTGGGTGGTGGGTGAACGGGATTGGGGAGGGGCGCAACCTCGGGCCTGCAGGATTTAACTTCCGGCTGCCAGAGGCGAGCCGAGGGCTGCGGGAGAGGACGTCTAGCTCGGATCCCGAACCCAGTCCGCCATGTGCCCATGGCTCATGGCGGGCTGGGCCCGGACATGCCTGGGTGCGGCCTGCTTCCTTCTGGGGTGAGTACGCCGAGGGGGGAGGCCTCCGTGACTGGGCATGTCCGGGACCCACCCAACACCCTCATTGGGTGGTGGGTGAACGGGATTGGGGAGGGGCGCAACCTCGGGCCTGCAGGATTTAACTTCCGGCTGCCAGAGGCGAGCCGAGGGCTGCGGGAGAGGACGTCTAGCTCGGATCCCGAACCCAGTCCGCCATGTGCCCATGGCTCATGGCGGGCTGGGCCCGGACATGCCTGGGTGCGGCCTGCTTCCTTCTGGGGTGAGTACGCCGAGGGGGGAGGCCTCCGTGACTGGGCATGTCCGGGACCCACCCAACACCCTCATTGGGTGGTGGGTGAACGGGATTGGGGAGGGGCGCAACCTCGGGCCTGCAGGATTTAACTTCCGGCTGCCAGAGGCGAGCCGAGGGCTGCGGGAGAGGACGTCTAGCTCGGATCCCGAACCCAGTCCGCCATGTGCCCATGGCTCATGGCGGGCTGGGCCCGGACATGCCTGGGTGCGGCCTGCTTCCTTCTGGGGTGAGTACGCCGAGGGGGGAGGCCTCCGTGACTGGGCATGTCCGGGACCCACCCAACACCCTCATTGGGTGGTGGGTGAACGGGATTGGGGAGGGGCGCAACCTCGGGCCTGCAGGATTTAACTTCCGGCTGCCAGAGGCGAGCCGAGGGCTGCGGGAGAGGACGTCTAGCTCGGATCCCGAACCCAGTCCGCCATGTGCCCATGGCTCATGGCGGGCTGGGCCCGGACATGCCTGGGTGCGGCCTGCTTCCTTCTGGGGTGAGTACGCCGAGGGGGGAGGCCTCCGTGACTGGGCATGTCCGGGACCCACCAACACCCTCATTGGGTGGTGGGTGAACGGGATTGGGGAGGGGCGCAACCTCGGGCCTGCAGGATTTAACTTCCGGCTGCAGAGGCGAGCCGAGGGCTGCGGGAGAGGACGTCTAGCTCGGATCCCGAACCCAGTCCGCCATGTGCCCATGGCTCATGGCGGGCTGGGCCCCGGACATGCCTGGGTGCGGCCTGCTTCCTTCTGGGGTGAGTACGCCGAGGGGGGAGGCCTCCGTGACTGGCATGTCCGGGACCCACCCAACACCCTCATTGGGTGGTGGGTGAACGGGATTGGGGAGGGGCGCAACCTCGGGCCTGCAGGATTTAACTTCCGGCTGCCAGAGGCGAGCCGAGGGCTGCGGGAGAGGACGTCTAGCTCGGATCCCGAACCCAGTCCGCCATGTGCCCATGGCTCATGGCGGGCTGGGGCCCCGGACATGCCTGGGTGCAGCCTGCTTCCTTCTGGGGTGAGTACGCCGAGGGGGGAGGCCTCCGTGACTGGGCATGTCCGGGACCCACCCAACACC